>NC_065449.1:174379339-175029991 GCF_917563875.1 Diabrotica virgifera virgifera | reverse complement strand
GCTGGATGGATGAAGTGGAAGGAAGCGAGTGGTGTGCTGTGTGAGAGGAAAATTCCAATGAAGTTAAAGGGAAAATTCTACAAAACAGCCATAAGACCGGCTATGATGTACGAAAGTGAATGTTGGGCAGTGAAGAAGAAAGAGGAACTTCGAAGGCATGTGGCGGAAATGAGAATGCTTAGATGGATGAGTGGAGTGACAAAAAAGGATAAAATTAAAAATAAGTATATTAGGGGAAGTCTAGGTGTGGCACCAACTGATGCCAAAATGAGAGACCTTAGGTCGAGCTGGTTTGGTCATGTTCAACGTCGAGACGTTAATCATCCAATACGAAGAGTAGCTGAAATGCAGATTCCTGGAAGGAGTAGGAGAGGAAGACCAAAAAAGACGTGGGGGGAGACGGTTAGCCAGGACATGTTGGTAAAGGGGATTAATATTGATATGACCCAGTATAGAATTGTGTGGAGAAATGCAATTAGGGAAGCCGACCCCGCATAGGGATAAGGCAAAGAGAATGATGATGGGTGTTTTTGAGGAGTGGAAAACAATTTCACAGAATGAAGTTTTTAAGAGTATACCTGGAAGAATAAATGCAGGATACAGGCTCTTGGAGATAATTCGAAGTATTAATTAAATGCAGAATTTATTTTGTATAGAGATTTCCCTATCAATACGAATTTGCGTGTATATAGATATACGTATTCATATGTGTTTAATGGTTCCATGCATCGAATACCAATCAATGTATGCATGCATAATATAAGTGTCTAATGTACACCATACACAATACAAAAAACATCGCCAACATACATTATTATGCTTCCAATTGGTTTAATCTATTTTTTACAAAAAACTTATTAGTTTTTTAACGGTAACTTTTTTAATTTTTACCTTAGACATGATGTTTAGAGATGATGCACCATCCCTTCTGATGGAGGGGGTGGTACATCACCTCTGAACCGAAATGAAACATAAGCTGTTTTTTAATTTTTAATTTTACTCATATTTTGAGTACACGGAATCAACTTTTGTTGGAATTTGTCCTAATGCTGATTTTTTAACCAAGAGGAGTAAACTAAAATGACAGATTTACACCCAAAAAAGTTACTAGAAAAGTCACCAAATTCATCTTCTTTTTTCGTTGATCCTATCAGCTTTCGATGACAATCCATACATGATTTTATAAAATTGTGTTTTGACTAGGAAAGTTTTGGGGTAGCTCTCATTTCTTTCATTATATGGATTTTTGGCTGCTGAATCCGAATATGAGGTTTGCGGATAAAATTTCTTGCCGGAACATTGAAAAAATCGCGAAAAAAACGAAAAATTTCAGCTTTTTTCCGATTTTTTGCTCAAATCTTGAAAACTATTAACTTTTAGTAAACGATCTGTTAACAGAAATATAAGTACATAAAATTATCTACAAACATCACTATTTACTTTTTTTCAGACGAACCGTTCGGTACAAGTCTAAAGTACAAGTTGAAAATTATCAATTTTTAACGGTCTCGGAAAAACCCACTTTTTACATTCCAAAATTTTATTTTTTATTAGAATGCTGTCATTTGATAAATTTCTCCTAGTTTTCTGTACAAATAATAAATGTTAGTTCATAGATATGGTATGTCTCTTGTGACAGCTTCCATGAGTCCATTCCGTCCTAAGAGGCCGGGAATGTCTCTGCTTTTCCCATAGCGATTTCCTTCGGATCTGTTATCTTGATTTCGGTTAAACCTTGAGGTTTTGTCCTTTTAAAATGAGTTAGTTGAACAGCTCCCTTACTTCCATAAACCTCAGGCGCGGGTTTCTTTTTTAACCGAGGAATGGATTGCTTAGGAGCTACTGCATGTTTTGGTGCAATACAAGAAATGCCACATATGACGTGAAAAGTGTGGTATTCGTCGATTTTATGTACGTTAAAATCAGCGTTATCGTACACCTGCTGTGTAAAGCACTGCAGGTCAATTTTCTGCAGATCGCCTGCAAATGCTGACACTTCCAGGCGAACAGCTTTTAGAATTAGAATTAGAAATATGCTTTATTGTCATGAAAAATTGTACAATTTTATCGACAAAGCTTATAAAAAGTCAAGACAACAAAACAATAACAATCCAATTTACTAAAATTACATAAATCGTCAATATATTTACAATAATAACAATAATAATGAAGTTAAACAGAAGTAGTCAATTGCAAAATTTAAGTAAATTACAAATGCATAGTCTACCTAGTAATTAATAAGTTTAAAAGTTAAGCTGCTGCATATGACACCCAAATATAGACAAAAAAAAAATGATAATAAAAATACTACTTGTGCAAAGGGTACTGTAATTTCTTAGTTATTGATTAAGAAAATCTTCTACTGAATAATATGGTCTTCCAGATAGGTAGGCTTTTGTCAGTTTACGGAATTTGGGGAAAGATGCTGCAGATTTAAGTTGTAGAGGGAGATGGTTGTAAAGTTTTTTTGCGGAATATAATATAGATTTCTTTACTAACTCAGAGGACGGGGTCGGCATATAGACGTCAAACGTAGAATTTCCCGTGAAGTAGTCATGATTAGGTCTTGGTGGAAAGACATGTAGATGTTTACGAATTAAGCAAACAGTTTCTAAAATATACAAAGATGGAAGGGTTAAAATTCTGTGATCTTTGAAGTAACTTCTGCAATGTGTTGTTCTTCTGAGGCCAAACAGGTATCTAATTGCTCTTTTTTGTAATTTGAAAATAACATCGAATTGGGCAGCTGTACCAGAACCCCAAAAAGGAAGACCATAACGAAGATGTGACTCGAACAAAGAAAAATATGTTATTTTGGAAGATGCTAAATTGAGTTCATTCGAAACAGATCTTATAGCATAGCAAGCTGAGGATAGTTTCTTTCTTGACAAATCGATATGGTGGGACCATTTAAGGTTGCTGTCTAAAAAAATACCAAGAAATTTCAAAGAATCAACGGTACTGATCTGGCTGTTATTAAGAGGTAAGGGTTGAAGGACTCCTTTATAAGACAATGCTACTGTTTTATCTACGTTAAACGAGAGTAAATTAGAGTCAGACCAGGTTTTTATTGTAAGTAGATCAGAAGTTATAGTAGCATGAAGAGTTGCAATATTTGAGTTGTTCCAAGTGATACTGGTATCATCAGCAAAAAAAAGATTTTTCCATCGATTTTTAAACTAGTGATGTCATTAATAAAGATAAGGAAAAGTAGAGGACCCAATACTGAACCTTGAGGTACCCCACATACAATGTTTTTGAGACTAGAGTCTGTATCATTTGCTCTAACCAGTTGTTTCCTATCATCCAACTAAGATTGGAACCAATCTAAAGAAATACCTCGAATTCCGTAGAAATTTAGTTTTCTTATCAAAATGTTATGATTTACACAATCAAAAGCTTTGGCGTAGTCACAAAAAACGGTGGCAGTGTGAAGATTATTGTTTAGTGCTTGATAAACTTCATGTAGTACAGAAACGATGGCATCAGTGGTGCATTTATTATTTAAAAAGCCGAATTGATTTTGTGATAAAATGTTGTTTTCAACTAGAAAGGACATAAGTCGGGCTTTTATGAGTCTCTCAATAATTTTGGAGAGTACCGGTAGTAGTGCAATAGGTCTATAATTGCAGGTATTAGATATTTCACCACCCTTATGAAGAGGAATAATGATGGCTGTCTTCAGGCACTCTGGAAATTTACCTTTCTCAAAGGAATCATTAATTGGTGACATGAGGACTTCTAACACATTTTCTGGGAGATTAGAAAAAATTTTTATTGATAGACCATCAGTACTACAGGAGGATTTGCTTTTGATACTATTGATTGTTTGGATCAGTTCAGATTTATCGACTGGATTTATAAAGAATGAATTCGAGACCTTTCTTGAATTGGGGAAATAAGCAATGGGATCTTGTTGTGGCAAAATAGTTGATGTAATATTTTTACTCACATTAACAAAGTATTCATTTAGATTTTCAGGGTCTGGAAGAGAAATTGTTTTAGCGGTGTGGGTTTTATTTCGAAGATCGTTTATTATGGACCAAGTTTCTTTTGCAACACTTTTTGAGCTTCCCAAACGGTTATGGTAGTAGCCCTTTTTAGCTGATTTTATAAGTTTAAGATAGGTTGCCCTGTACTTGGTGATATATTCACTGATAGAAACGTTGGTAGTAAATTTCCTGATATAGAGAAGAGAACGCATATTCTTGGAAGATATTCGGATACCTTTAGTAGTCCAGGGTTTGCGATGTTTTGGCTTAATTGCAATTAAAGGAAATGCTTTATTGAAGATACAGACAAGCTTATCCAAAAAAGCACTGAAATTATTATCCACGTCCATAGCAGGAAAGCGCCACTCAGAGGTTAAGCATAAATTTTGGAAATTACGAAAGTTCCGGGTGGAAAAAATCCTGCCTAAACGTCGGGTTTTCGAGAAGGGTTTGCTCAAGATATTAAACTTCGTATAAACTGCTTCATGATCAGATAGTCCAGCATTAATAATTATAGAGTGAACATCAAGGGGTGAAAAATCTGAGACAGTATAATCAATTATGGTAGATGAAGTTTTTGTAATCCTTGTAGGAGAATCAACGTGCATTGTTAGACCATACGATTCAAATATGTTGACCAAGGATATTTGTGTAGCACTAGCAGCAGCATAATCAATGTTAAAGTCCCCGCATAAATTTTTTCTACTTTTATGGGGCAGGTCATCTAACAAATTTAGCAGGTTCTGAAAAAATAGTTCCACGGAAGAGTTAGGTGATCTATAAATGCAAATAATATAAAGATTAAGATTCTTATTGTAAATTAACGAAAACTCAAAGAAGGCTTCACTTAGCAGAAAGTCATATTTTGTTACCGAAGAAAAATCATTGCTCGTAGACAGAATTAGGGTACCTCCGTAAGCTGAGCTTGGACGATCATACCTAGCAATTGTGGTGTATTTTTCTACAAAAAAAGGCTCGTTGACTTCAAGCCAGTGCTCTGTAACCGCAACTACCGGGGGAAATCCTAATTTCTCTAGGAACAAAAACAATTCATCAGTTTTGTACCTTATAGAACGAATATTAACCAGAACCATGCTAAAGTTGTTATCACTAAAACAATTTGAGGATTCTAGTCACTCAGAACACGTCGTGATGTTTAAAAATTTCGTTTTGGAGAGGCAGCGGAATAGTAATTTCGGTGACATTCCCTTGATTTCTGCAGGTGAATAATTCTTTCAGAAGTGAGAAAGGATCTCTAAGCATCAAGATCAGCTTCCACCTCATCTGGACCAATCCCATAGGCGTTGTTAAATTCCAGCAGAATTCGTCGTAGATCTTCAGTCTTAGTGGGAAATCCCTCGGAAGCCAAAAAGAGTTTAACGCTTGTATTGGTAAATCCATCGTAAAACACTGAAGCTGGTTGGTCGTGTAGATAAGCAAGATGAAGTTTAATGGCTTTTAAGATATCCGGTTCCCTTAATCTGGCTAGAAGGTATCGACTATTCTAGTTATTGGTTAATCTAACTCTTGGTGGGGTCAAAGGATCCAGATTTATCGAAGGTTCTAAAGTATCCTTCTTAATGAAATTTACAGGCGAATGGAACGGATTCTTAGATTTACAAACTTCGATGGCCTGCTTGTCTGTACGTATGTTTGTGTTTTCTACTTCATATTTGTTCTTGCGAGAATTGGTAATTGGATTTTACAAGGTGACAGGACTTCTGAGATTCTTCGGATTCTTATGTGACTCAGATGAAAGCGTTGGTTCAGAATTGGATGATTCTATAGACCATTTGATGTTAACACCAGGTGGCCAAATTTCCTTATTAAATAATAGGTTAATAGCTGTTCTAGATTTTATACCTATTTTGAACGAAGAGCCAGTTGCTGTGTCGGCATCTTTAAGGAGTAACATCTAATGTATTCCTTAATGCCTAGCCTCTCTTTGATATAGTGCACAACTTGTATAGGGATGTACGTTGGGGTCAAGTTACTAATAACTACAAAGTGACATTTATCTTCTGTAATTTTTGGCTTTTGCTCTGGACTTGGCTCGAGATGTCGGGGCTCTTCAGTTTGGGTACTTGCGGTGGCATAAGATGTATTTTTCTTCAATATCTCTTTTTTAGTTGGTATATTAGATAGATTTTTTGTAAGACTGCTCATTTGATTTGACATTTCACCGATATTTTAAGAGAGCCTTTCTAATCCCAACTTAATCTCAGTTGAATTTGTGTCTTGGATTTCAACCTTGATAGTCTCATCTGAAGAAGAGCCGAAAAAAACTGACGATATATTAAAAATGTCGTGTTCCATCTGCCTTACAGATTTTAAAACCTTCTCAGGATTCAGCAGGTTGTTTAGTTTGTGGATCTCGTCAATTTTTTTCGTAAGATAGTCCAGTTTGCCGTCATTTTTAGTTAATAGGTCATAAGTCTTGATGAAAACAGGCAAATTGTCATTTAGTTTTTTAGTAACTTGAATTAAGGCCTCAAAGTTCTCTAAAGGTATTTGATTTTTTGATAAATTTGTAATTTTGTCATTTAAATAATTTAAACTTGGAGAGTCACATACGGTACAAAAGAATCTAAGGTGAGAAGACTTTTGGTCCAATAGGGCTTTAGTGATGGTCTTGTTAAATTTTGTACATTTCATACAGAAGTTTCTTTGGCAATCTCCATTACATATTAACTGGTTGTATTTATCCGAGTCAGAATATTGTGTAAGACAATGTTCACAAGTGTACGTCATTTTCAAGGTTAGATGTTCAAAAATTAACTAGGTCGATGTGATGATGGTAATAAAAATTGAAACACTTACAGCTAGTATTCACAACACATAAATCAAAACAAATAACAAAACTTGTAAACACAAGAAAACAAATCAAAACATACATCCGTATACTTCCACTGCTGGAAAACGAATGAAGCTTCTGTATAGGATGAACAAAACCCCAAAAAGGAAACTACACCAACCTATTTTCTTGAGCCGTACTTTTTGTAGAGAAAACGGCCAACCCTGCAAGGAATGGTGAGACCAACTATCTGGGCCTTACTGCCGCTACAAGACTTGGAGCAAGCGCGTTGCTTATCTGGAAGTGTCAGCAATCGCAGGAGTTCCGCAGAAAATTGACTAGCCGTGCTAAACGTTTTCTTTTCAAAAGTACTTATCAGAGAGCAAAACCAACTTGTAACTAACTTAAAAAAAATAATGTAATGTAAATTAACATTAAAGTTTTCTTTTGTGTGGTACTCCTCAAAAACATGACACTACGCAAAGCCGACTCCGCATCTTGCACACATGTATCTCGTTTCGCTTCTTTTTTATGGCCTTTTCTAAACACTGCACCTTCTAGCAGCTACCTATAAGCCTTGCCACCAGTGCTACAATATAGCATTTATCTAAAATATGTGAACAAATATATACGGCAATGGGTCTTCATGACCTGTCTTAGATGCCAACATTTTGAGGCTTTGGGAACATTAATCTAACATTTTCGGACATATTTCTACGGCAATGGGACATCAATGAGTGTAACATTTTATTTGCAATGCATATTTTCGGCTTTGGTAAATTGAGACCATAACACCTTGAACCTATAATATACGGCGGCTGGGAATACAGACCCACTTTTTCAAAAACATATATATGGAGTGTTGGGACAGAAAAGGTTACCGTACATACAATCTACGGATACCACACTTTTTACGTCATGGGTGGCATTTCTTGTATTGCACCAAACATGCAACAGCTCCTAACCAATCCATTCCTCGGCTAAAAACCAAACCCGCACCTGAGGTTTATGGAAGTCGGAGAGCTGTTCAACTAATACATTTTGAGAGGAAAAAACCTCAAAGTTTATCAGAAATCGAGATCCGAAGGGAGTGTTCACACCAACTGAAACTGTGACTCCATCTGTGCCTGATCTTCTGTGGCTCTAAGGGAAAAGCAGAGACATTCTCGGTATTTTAAGATGGAAGGGATTCATGGAAGCTTTGAGAAGAGACATACCATATTCATATTATGAACTAACATTTATTATTTGTACAGAAAACTAGGAGAAATTTATCAAATGACAGCATTCTAATAAAAAAAATTTTGGAAGGTAAAAAGTGGGTTCTGCCAAGACTGTTAAAAATTGGCAATTTTCAACTTGCACTTTAGACCGAACGGTTCGTCTGAAAAAAAAATTAAACAATGATATTTGTAGATAATTTTTAGTACTTTAATTTCTGTTAACAGACCATTTACTAAAAGTTAATAGTTTTCGAGATTTGAGCAAAAAAGCGGAAAAGAGCTGAAATTTTTGGATTGTCTCGCGATTTTTTTAATGTTCCGGCAAGAAATTTTGTCCGCAAACCTCAATTCGGATTCAGCAGCCCAAAATCCATATATAATGAAAGAAATCAGAACTACCCCAAAACTTTCCCACTAGGGAGATCGTAGAGTACAAATTGACTGAATCAACATATTATATTATACTACCAAATCGCTAGAGTTCTAAAAACAACTGTTTTTATATAAAAGTAGACTAAAAATCTAAAAATTAAAGGAATAATGCAAAGAAACAAAAAATCGCCGATATACTTAATTTACCTATAAAATGACAGAAGTGGCAAAATTTCATAAATGTCATTAGTGTCAAAATTTAATAACAGTGGAGTAACCTTGCCTGCGGTTGGACCAATTAGAAACAAGCATTACGGCGCGGTAAATTTGAATCACTCCTCTTGGTTAAAAAAAAACTATAGACAAATATATGGAATGTGACTGCATATTTTAGAGTCCCTTTCGTCTTCTTTAATTGTCGTCTCATTGCCATATAAATTTAAAAGGCAGAGGTGAAGGATGTTACTAGAAAATGGATCTACGAGAAGTTTCAGATTAATTTTTTAGATATGGGACTTCTCATTTCTCCTCTGCAATCTATTAACAATACATAAATAAAGAAGACTGAACACGGCTAACGACCATTTTAATTATGGTGGTAATTAGTGGGTTGTTTCTGATCAATTTCTCGCTAAAAAAATAGAGACTCACTTTATTTTCATCATAATTCACCGAATTCTTTAATTAGAGACTTGTATTAATTTTAAAGAAAGATGTTTCTGAATACTTTAGATTTGTCTCTATCAATTATCCTCGAAAAATTCAAAGTTTTTCCGTTTGTTAACTTTAATCAAAAATTCGGCATTTGCGAAGAATACCTAGCCCATAATAAAGTATTATAGCTTATAAACATTCTTGTTAATAAGTTGTTTTGATGAAAAATTTTAGAGTTATTAGCAGAAAACTGATAAAAAAACATTTATTTTTTCGAAATAAAACAACACTTTCGATAGCAGTTTATTAAATCTAAACCTATTACTTTATTATTAACAATCTGTGCAGTCAAAATATATTAAAAAATTTTCACCTCTGAGATGGGATGGCCCCATAATAAAAGAGCCTTTCAGCATCATATAGATTTTGATGCTTGGACCATTAACTGCTTATTCTCAAATTTTCAAGCAAATCGACATGTTCTGTAAAAATTGTGAGGTGAAGACCTTTGATTCCTGGACTATTAACACACAATAAAGTCAATAATTTTTATATACGTTAAAAATATACTTCTTCTTCTTCTTAAAGCGCTGTCTCTTCAAAAGGAGGTTGGCTACTACAATAATTGCAGACTCTTTTCTGTCTTCAGCTGTTCTTATTAGCGGTTCATAATTTAGTCCTGTCCATTGTCGGATGTTTCTGAGCCACGATAGTCTTTTCCTTCCTAGTCCCCTCTGTCCCTCGATCTTTCATTTCACTGTAATTTGAGAAAATTGGTACTTATTATTTCTCAGTATGTGGCCTAGGTATTATGTTTATCTAACTTTCACTGCGTTGTAAAGTTCTCTTTCCTTATCTGTTCTATGCAGCACTTCTTCATTTGAGGTATGTGATGTCCATGGTGGCTTAAAAATCTGAGAGAATGTTTTAACAGATCTCTGCATTATCCGGTAGATCCACATTTCAAAGGCCAGTTTATTTACGTTTGATGTTTTAATGGTTCATGTGTCAACTGCATAGAGAAAAGTCGACCAGACGGAGCATTTAGATAAACGTAGTCGAATTTCGAGTTTTATTCAAGGATCACAATTATCAAAAGATCCACAGTTACTGGTTTGGACGACGATTTTCATTTGTTTGTTTTCGTACGAGTGGTCGTCCAAACCAGTAACTGTGGATCTTTTGATCACTGAGTGTGTTTCAAAGATCTACATTTTTTGTTTTTAAAACATACATTTTACTTTAAGTAGTAATTAGGGAATTAAAACTTGAGACGGGCATTGTCAGATTGGGCGTAGATTTACGCTCCTGCTATGTCTAGGTCTCGAATGTTGTTTTTTGATTGGAATGTGTCTGAAGATATTCAACCTCTCATCTTCACTGATGAGCCCAGAGAGGTTGAAGAGGGCGAAACACATTTCTAAGAACTGGTGTTTGGATCTTTGATTCTATTCAAAAAAATTTTTTCCCAGCCCGAAGTAGTGGATGTGTGAATTATTCGTAAGGGGATTTTTCCGCATTCTCTACTTCATTTCTGTTCTATTCTCGATCTTATTAATTTATAGATCAGGACTTAGGCTGCTATCGATCCAACATCCCAAGTACTTAAATCTATTGTCCTATTCTAAAATGTACCCATTTATTTTCATACCAAATGCTCACAGGTCAAGCTGGTCTTGTCGATGAGTCGTTGTAGAATCAAGTCGGAATTCGCAATCAACACCGCATGATCGGTGTATCTGATAATATCACCGTATCATCGTATCATCGGCGTATCAAAATTTACAGGATGGTTAAAATGTTATTGCTAAAACAGGAAAAATAGTTTAAAATATTTAGAATATTACAGTAGGTATTGCTTAACTGTCTCTTTTCTGCTTTGTAATTTATTGCATCTATTTCTTTATAGTCTTTAAAAAAAATTATACTACATGTAAATCAAAATGTAAATTCGTACAGGTTGAAACACATTTTATATCAAAGTTTAGGTGGATACAAAAGATATTTTCAAAAAAGTATCCAAATCATACAAGGGGATCATTGTTTAAATAATTAAAAAGGAGTCATTTTTGCAAAAAAAATACTTTTTTAAATGCTGAAGTCATTCAATTACCAATGAAGGTCAATAGGATTGTTTTCTGCAAAGTTTATGGGTAAATCTTTCATATAAGACTTACTAAATTAAATTTGACCCCCTATTTATTTAAATTATTATACATAAAACTTTAAAAACCCATTTGGAAAAAATTATTTTTAGCGTTTTAAATAAGCACTATAAAATATCTTATTTTACAGGAGAAGTTGCGTTACGTTATCAGTATTAATAAAAAAAATTGGTCCAAAAATATTTAATGTTTTTTGCGATATTGAATTTGTTTATTAACTGTTACTCTATTTTCAATTGCAAAAACGCGGTTGTAGCCAAAAAAATATTCAGCTGTATTAAATCTTATTATTTTTATTTTTATGTATATTTTTTATAAATGTATTGATAAATTCAAATTTCAATTAAACGTCCCCCTAAAATGGCATTTGAAAATTATTCAAATTTGTTTATAATTGGTTTTTTTTTAATAACGTCGCGGGGATTAAATATTTTGAAATGCCGTTTCGATAATTGGGTTCCTGGGAATTTTTCACTAATTAACAAATTTTTTGTTTTTTTTTTTCCTCTTCTTCTCTTTTTTCTTGGAGTTATATTACTACGGGCCCTTTTAGTGTTAAGTTTCATGAATAATGTCGAATCTCTAAATTGTACATTCTAGACCTAAAAACATTAAGATTGGTCTAAAATAACTTAAATAAAATGTGGCTACTTACTGAGTTACAGGGTGTTTTATTTAAAAATTTAAAAACGATTTTTACCAAGTACTTTCAAACTATTTGACGTGTCGTTATCATACTTAGCAGAAACTGTGGGTACTATACAGTCTACTAAATTGTGGTAAATCAAAGTTTCTAGCTACTACCAGAGGCGTACGACAGGGGATAGTTAATGGTTGACCCTTCCCAAATTCTACGCCACTGGGGGAATTACAATTTTTGCGAAATTTTTCGAATCTCCAATACTTTCTATTTAAATATTATGCTCCTTACTGGTAACGGTTAAGTCATTAGTTTTCGAGATATTGGACGTTAAAAATGAAACGGCATAGTTATTTTGATTCATTCATTCATTCATTTTAAACTTCCAATATCTCGCAAACTGATGACTTTATCGATACGAATAAAGTTATTTACATACAAAGTATTGAAGAATCGAAAAATTTCGCTAAAATAGTAATTCACTCAGTGGTGTAGAATTTGGGAAGGGTCAATCATTCGTTATCCCCTGTCGTACGCCTCTGGCACTAGCTAGAAACGTTTAATAATCACAATTTAGTAGGGTATATAATAGTCACACTTTCTGCCAAGTATGATAAGGATACGTCAAATAGTTTTAAAGAACTCGGTATCAATAATTTTTAAATTATTAAATAAAACACCCTGTAACTCAGTAAGTAGCCACATTTTATTTAAGAGATTTTAGTTAAATCTTAATATTTTTAGGTCTAGAATCTACAACTCAGTAGTAATAATAGCCCGTAGTAATATAACTCCAAGAAAAAAAAGAAGAAGAAAAAACTACAAAAAATTTTTTTTAATTAGTACAAAATTCCCAGGAACTCAATTATCGAAACATCATTTCAAAATACTTAATCGCCGCGACGTTATTAAAAAAAAATTGTAAACAAATTTGAATAATTTTCAAATGCCATTTTAGGGGGGAGTTTAACTGAAAATTGAGTTTATCAATACATTTATCGAAAATATACATAAAAATAAAAATAATGGGATCTTATGCAGGTAAATATTTCTTTGGCAACAATCGCGTTTTTGCAATTGAAAATATAGTAACATTTAATAATCAAATTCAATATCTCAAAAAATATTAAATACTTTTCAACCATTTTTTTTGCTTAATACTGGTAACATAACTTTGTCTGTAAAATAAGACATTTTTTAGTGCTTATTGAAAACGCTAAAAATAATTTTTTGAAAATTTTTATTTAAAGATTTATATACAATTATTTAAATAAATAGGGGGTCACATTTAATTTAGTAAGTCTTATGTGAAAAATTTACCCTTCAACTTTGCAGAAAAAATCGCGTAGACCTTCATTAATAAGGGAATTACCTCAGCAGTTAAAAAGGTTTTTTTTTGCAAAAATGACCCCTTTTTAATTATTTAAACAATGATCCCCTTGTATGATTTGGATACTTTCTCGAAAATATCTTTTGTACCCACCTACATTTTGATACAAAATTTGTTTCAACCTGTACGAATTTACATTATGACTTTTTTAGGCTATTATTAATGTGACACATTTCCAAAAACATTATTTTTGGAACAAGCCATAGTGTAGTTTGGATAACATAACAAGTATGACAGTCCAAACAAGGCATCTTGTAGATGACATTGATTTTATAAAGATTTGGTCTTATCTTTTACTTTTGAAAACATTTATCCGTTTTCTTTACTTACTTAGTCCTAAGCTGTTCTACCTTTAGGCGTAAGGCTAGTGAAGTTGAGTTTTGCATTGTTGTCTCCATGGTTTCTGATATTGTGCTAGGTTTCTTGCACTTTACAATGTCAATCCTTTCTTCTCAACTTTTTTTCTGATTTTATCTGCCCACTTTGGGTAATAAATAAATCTTGGTCTTCTCCTTTTGTCTGGACTCTCGGTTCAAAGACTCGTTTTGTTAGTCTCTCGTTCGATATTCTACATCTAAGGCCCGCTTGCTCATTCGGAGTTCAAATAAAGTTCAGCGCAGTATCCGACGCACCGTACAACGCACTTCATGCCTTGAACTCGGTTATGGCACTGAATTTGAGTTGAACTCCGAACGAGCAAACATGCCATAGTTGTCCCTCTACTATTTTTTCACTGATTGGTTCTAGTTTTACGTATTGACTGATTTTTTTTTTCGTATTTTGTCTATCCTCTTTCTGTTTGCTATTTTTCTCAGGAACCTCATTTCTATTGACATTTCGTCGGAAGCATTACGCCCTCTAATGACTATTGTAGTAATCGAGCTAAGAACCATTATTTATTTTCTTTCACGTTGAAGGTATACTGTGTTTTCGTGTTTCTCTAGTTTTTTAGAATTGTATTTTAGCTTTAAAAATGAATAACTATTATTGTGTTCCCGTTGTAATTCTTGGGTAAGAAGGAACCTATAATTAAGTTTTTATCTCTTCCCAAAACCAAAGAAAACGAACCAAATTGAAACTCAGGTGGTTTTGACATGTTTTTTTTATAATAATTACAAATGCTGAATATGATGTTCCACCACAGTTTACCACGCTGAGCAGATGGGACGTGAATTATTTAAAATTCCCTCATCTTAATGTTCGTCTCGGCACCCGTATGGCTTATAATTTTTGAAAGTCGTGGAGGTAGTAACTAGAGAGTTTCCGTCTGTTGCCAATATAGTGGTATGAGAACGATATTTATTGCCGTTTACTGTATTACTGGATTGAGAACTTAGTTTTTGCCATGAGAACAGCCGTCAGAATGTGGCATTTTGTTCCTTTCCCCTTAAAGCAAAATTCAAAACCGATTTCTATTACTAATAGAATCATTTGTCAAAAAAGATGCAAAAACTACAAAGAAAATCAAAACGACCACTTCCATATACTTGTAGGATGTATCTTGAATTTTTTATTGCTTCCAAAATCATTGATAAACGAACAAATCTACTACAAACACATAAATCGAATGCAAAATACCAGATGTAAACAATAATTATAATGGCTCTTAGCTCGGTTCAATTTAATGCCACATTGGCGCTGCAATATTAATGGGAAACGTCAATAGTATTGACAGGATTATTGTCTTTCCGTAAATGTCCATGTCTCGCTGCTATACATGATTTATTATATAACTACTGATCCAACGACTGCCGTTTTTACCTTCTGAGGTATCTATTTTTTCCTCAAAAAGTTGTTTTTATAGTGTTACTTAAGCTTCCTCTTCGCATCATTCTCTCATTTATTTCCATGTATTGTTTACTAGACCTGTTAAAATTTGTTAATAGCTTAACGGTGTCTAGTCGGACAAACTTTTATGTAGGTACGGGAACACTAGAATAGGGGAAGTTTTAAATTGTGGTAGAGTTTAAAAAATTTGGAACGCAAATTACGAAAACGTCCCGTGTATTTTGTCCAACAGAACATCCAATTGATTTGTTACCCTTTCATTAAACTCTCATGCAAAAATCAGACTGCTATTACTAAACATGATTTCTGTCATTTGACATGGTCTTCGTGTTCCACTCATTAAAATGCCCAGTTGGTGATAAATACCAGTCTGATTTTTGCATGAGAAAAATTTATTGAAATGATAACAAATTAATTGGAAGTTCTGTCCGACAAAATACATGGAACGTTTTCGTATTCTGGCGTTCCAAATTTTTAACCTGTTCCACAATTAAAACTTTCCCTGTTCCAGTGTTTCCATACATCAAAGTTTGTTCTGCTAGATACCGTTAAGCTATTAACAAATTTTCAGTTTACTATTAATCAACTTTTTTTGGTACACAGGATCCAGGTCTAAATTACTCTTCTTCTTCTTCTTCTTCTTCTTCTTCTTCTTCTTCTTCTTCTTCTTCTTCTTCTTCTTCTTCTTCTTCTTCTTCTTCTTCTTCTTCTTCTTCTTCTTCTTCTTCTTCTTCTTCTTCTTCTTCTTCTTCTTCTTCCTCTTCTTTTTGTATAGACATGACTCTGTTTTTCAATGTGCCTCTAGAAAGTTGTCGTTCCATCGTTTTCGTGGTCTTCCCACTGATCGTCTTCCTATTGGGGAACCGTCTCTCGCTGTCCTGACTACCCTATTTGTTGTCATTCGGCTTATGTGGTCATTCCATTCTATTCTTCTGTTTCTTACGACGTTATTAATGTTATATACCTTGCATCTTCATCGTATATCTGTACTTCTAGCTCTGTCCCATAGAGTCTTACCATCGATTTTTCGAAGGGTTTTCATCTCCGCTGTTTCGAGCAATCTTTTTGTCCTCTCTGTGTCGGGTCGTGTTTCTGCCGCGTATGTCGTTATTGGTCTGATGACTGTTTTGTAAATTCTGCCTTTCATTTCTTTTCCGATATTTTTATTTATCCATATTGTGTCATTCAGGCAACCTGTGGCTCTGTTTGATCTATTCACTTGATCTTCCACTTCTGTTTCGAGCCTTCCGTAGCTAGATAGTGTGATGCCTAGGTATTTAAACTCCATAACTTGTTCTATTATTTGACCTTCCAGCTCCAATTTACATCTTATTGGACCTGCTGTTATAACCATGCATTTTGTCTTTTTTGGAGAAACTATCATGTTAAATTTTCTGGCGATTATGTTAAATTGGTGCAGCATACGTTGTAAATCATCTTCACTTTGAGATATTAGTATTACATCGTCCGCATAGCAAATTATTTTAAGTTGTTTTTCTCCCATTTGGCATCCTTTTTTAATTCTTACTTTTTTATTATTTCGTCCGTGATAAGGTTGACCAATAAAGGACTCAAGGAATCCCCCTGTCTTATCCCATTGCCGGCTTCAATTGGGTCAGTTAGTTCATCTTCCACTGTTACTTTTATTGTGTTTTTCTGGTAGATGTTTTCTATGGTTTTAATTATTCCCAGAGGTTTTGTTATATTATTTTTTGTATTAGTTTTAATAGTTGTTTAGTTAGATCTTGTCCTCCGTACTTTAGGTGTTCGTTCGATATTTTGTCGTCTCCTGGAGATTTTCTATTTTTTAATTTTCTTTATGCTTCCTTTACCTCTCCCTCCTCGATGTGTATTTCTTCGTTTGTCGTAACTTCTGGTGTTGGTGGTTCATTATTACTTATAGGTATTTAAAAAAATTCGACTTGTGTCTTCCTCGTATTTGAAATTATCATCCTTTTTGTTTTCTCTCTATTTATTTTCATATTTATGTTTGATAGTTCCTCTTCTAGGATTTCTACATTTTTCCGCAATTCTTCTCCGTTTTTCTGCTAGCAATACCATGTCGTCTGCAAATAGTAGCTCCAATAGTTGAGTCTGTTTCATTTGACAGTATCCTAGTGTTAGTTTCTCATTTTTCTTTTCTCTTCCTTTATTGCTCCTCCCAGTAACATCCCATAACAGTGAGACAAACATTGAAGGTAATAACAAACGCGGCAAAAGTCGCGAAGAGTTGTAATGCCATTGATGGTGATGATGAATATTTTGTTATTAGTTTATATCTGTATATCATAATTTCAATACAGGACCGGTCCTGCATCGATAACTATAATGTTGTATTCAATGTGGGCTCCAAATATTTTTAATATTAACAAAGTTTAATATAAGTTATAAATTGTGAATCTCAGTGATATATTAAAATAAACTGTAAGTGTACAAACTCTTTACATAATATCCAGTTAAATTAGCATTAAAATCAGCAAATTGCAATTATTTGTTATTGTTGTCAATAAACAAATCTAATTTTACCAGCCAAATAACCGCTTTTAGTAAAGATCGTTATATCTGTTTTAGCAGGTGTAGAGGGTCGGACTTACTTTTAACTTAACGTTTATCGAAATTAATTCAAACATAAAATCGCACAACAGTTCTACAATACAAGATCATCAAAGTCAAATAAACTCATCACAGTCATCTTTCCCCAAGTTCCGTAAAATGACTAAAGCCTATTTATCTGAAAGACCATATTATTCAACAGCAGAGTTTCTTAACCAATAACTAAGAAAGTACAGTATTCTTATTTATAAGTATAATCTTAATCTATATTTGAGTGTCATATGCAGCAGCTTAACTTAACTTATTAAATTTCTTAAGGTAGATTATGCAATTTGCAAATTTTTTTTTAATTTTGCAATAGATTGTTACTGTTTTTTTATTGTTTATCTTCATTATTTTTATTTATGTAGACGATTTATATCATTTTAGTAAATTGTATTTGTTATTTGTTTTTGTTCTTATTTATGATTCTTGTAAGCTTTGTCTACAAAATTGTTAAATTTTTCATGACAATAAAGCATATTTCTATTCTAGTCATACTCTTTGGTAGCGTCGAGAGTGCAATTTCCTTTAAAGTCCCAAGCAATTATCTTTAGTGCCTTAGAAAACACCAAACTTCAAGACTACCTCTCCCACTTGGAAATATAATTCAACCGAAAAATATAATCTTCTCTCCTAGATTATCTAATAATCGCATATGCATGTATTTATCCAATAAACAAATAGGGAATGATTTTATGAATAATCATGGTCAAATAGAAATACAAGGTGAAATTGTCAGAGCAAGAAGGTTAGTTACACTAGCGGAACGACTTGTACTCTCCAGGCGTATGTCCTTCAATACTGCACGACTTGCTAATTAATGAGTTACAAACAATCGGCATAGTTCCTCTCTCCCCCATGACATTCCTCAAAATCAGTGCTTCTATGCCTGAGTACAATCACATCCTTAGTTTTCGAAGACAAATCTATATCAGTCCTCACAGTCTAACACTACCAGAGTCATTTACTCTTGTTTTTGATAACACGATATACAGTGCTAGTCAAAAGTCCGTACCCCCCCTCTTATCTTTTGAACGGTTTTACCTATAATAGTGAAATTTGGATGGAGGAAATTAACTGACGTAAGCTTCTTAACTAGTTTTGACAGGTGACGTAATAGTGACAGATGACGTTACAGAGCCACTGTGACCGATAATTTTAAATGGGACCTTATGGCAAGTGATACCTCGTTTGAAAGGTATTCAAAATACCTACTCAGCCGTACTAATTTTTTTGTGTTTTAGTTGATTTTGATTTTGGTGAATAAATTAAATAAATATAATATTGTAGCTTCGCATTTAATTAATAAAAATTCAAATGTACGCCTATGGTTTTTTTGTCAAAAAAGTTGACGTTTTTCGATTCTCTAGTAGTTTTTACGTCAACGTCAACCTTTTTGACAAGTAATCATAGGCGGAATTTTGAATTTTGAATTAATTAAATGAAACTACAATTTTATATTTATTTCATTAATTCGTCAAAATTAGCTTAAACTTAAACAAAACGAGGTGTCACTTGCCATAAGGTCCCATTTAAAATTATCTCTCACAGTGGCGCTGTAAAGTCATCTGTCACTATTACGTCATCTGTCATGACTAGTTAAGAAGCTTATGTCCGTTTATTTCCTATCTCCAAATTTCACTATTATAGGTATAACCGTTCAAAAGATACGAGGGGGGGTACGGACTTTTGACTAGCACTGTATAAAATATTCATTTCTACCACTAGCCGAACTATTTCTCCGAACCACTAGCTCAACTAAACCCTAACCAAAACAATGAAACATCGGTATCCAGCGCAACAAATATATCTTTGCAAGCACCGAATGATACAAACCCTTCTTAGTGTGAACAAATGTCTATTTCTAATGTCCCGGAGATACCGAACAAAGTAGATGCATCAAATAAGGACAGTCACATAATGAATCAACCAAAACGTAACTTTGATGAAATTATTTCACCTGAAGCAAATCCATCTTCAAAAGAATGTAACATTTTTCCATCACCTAAAGTCCAAGCAAAATCTAGAAAAGCTAAAAGTAGTTCAGCAAGCACTTCTGAATACTCATTTTCTCTCTTACTTGACCCTGCTAAATACTTCATAGAAAATCACACTCTACTTTTCCCTCTAAACTTTGATCAACTTAACATGCTCCTAACGAATATCACGGGATCAACAGATCCTATAACCACAATTCAAGAATATACCACAGACCTATCAGCTTTAGCCCATATGCTCAGTCAAGTTTACCCCCATTTAAAGGAAAGATCCATAAAACGAAAATTAACGACCATAAAGAAAAAAATCAATAGTTATCTTGGCAGTGAGGTATCGGACTGGGAAAGTGACACATCTCAATTAAGCCAACACTAAGATTCAAGTTTCTACTTCAAAAGAATATTGATGGATTTTTTCATCGCCTTGCTATTCTCCTACATCTTTCTCTGAATTCCAACATCTATACTGCAGAGCTCTTTGGTTTGTTTAAAGCCATCAAACATGTATAAATTAAAAACCTCCCTTGTTGTCCAGTCCTTTCCGACTCACTTAGTACAGTCAAAGCTGTGCAAAATATATACCATGAACACCCCAATGAAAAAAGAACAAAGGCCGAACTAATGGAAGCTCAAGAAAGTTTCAGAAGAATCCACTTCCTGTGGATACCATCCCACATAGGCATAGAAGGAAATATGAACAAGCAGATACTAGTGCACGTAACGCTATCACTAATGAACCATCAGAAAGAGAGTGTCGGAGTGTCGCTAGCAATCTAAAAGTTCATTTAAAAAATAAAGTGTTAGTGCGTGGAATTTAATTATTGCTCCAAAAAATTGTAATTCATTTTTACCAATTTTTGATTTAAAATTGTTACACATTTACAGAAATGTCGCTAATAACCTTCGGGTGGATGCGACTTTGTGTTTTTTTAAATAAAAAAAATTCAATACAATTTAAGCATAATAATTTTATTTGATACTTATATGTATAAACAAGTGTATATTTGTATTAATATTAATAAAGATCCGATATTCATACAAATTGCGTGAGCTCTATTATTATTCTCCAATTGGTCGTACCATAATTCTGGATCCAGCGAAGTTATATTCAGGTATTTTATAACCAGTCCAGTTAATTCCGTGGCCTTTATAAGCAGCAGGCAGAACCAAGTTCATAAATTTTCCATTAAGGTTACTTAAATGACAGCTTACATACCACCATGCTCCCTCTGAAAAAATAAATGATTTTAACTAAAAAAAGCCTGAAATTAAAGCTGTATGCGGAAACTAAGTTATAGATGCTGTTTGTTTTTTTTTCACTGTGCCAACTAAAGTCATAATGTGCCATAAATGCACTGTAAGGGCTAATTGCAGTGTAGTAAAGAAATATTCGTGGTTACATTTCAGCTAGATCCTGTAGATTCACCAGATCAAAAACCATGTTTTCCCTATTTCCTTAACGTTTGCCATCTGGTTGCTTTCCAGTATATAATTTTCATTTTAACAGCTAAGCAATTTGTAAGTCGCATGCCCAAAAGATATTGTTACCATATTTCGCAGGCTTTGTGGGAATATAATAAATGGATTTTTACGCCCTCTCTATAGCTGCTTATCTACAGTTTTACCATTGTTTTATACATACATTGAGCATGGTCAGATGTCGCGGATTTGTAGCAGCTTTATCTGCCACTATTCGTTCTGAACGTACTATAGTTATCAAAACGAATACTCCTCAACAGTAATTGGCGACATAGACGCAAGATCAATTTCTGCTATGCTTCTACAACTCTTCAATATTCCCTACTTAATTTATGTAAAAAAAACTTTGGCAAGAAGTACCAAAAACGCGTCCAATTTTTCTTCGGTTTTTGGTTTTATTACTTATAGAAAAGGCTGCAAAAAAGAGTACAAACAATAACTTCATACATACAGCTCAACAAAGAAAATAATCTGTCTTGATGATCATAAAGCGCAACCGATCTAATACATAAGGCAAGGAATTATATTTTTCTATGGATGCTATACAATGTGCAACTTCTCCCACTACTTATATACATTCAAAACAAACAATTTCTCACAAAGTGAGAAAAGTCGGCCATTGCAGTGAGAAATATTTTTTCTCACGGGTTCTCCTACGGTTTTCCATAGGTTTGTTCCAACTCGTTACAAAACCATTCTTAAACGGTTACATGTATGCGCAGTAACGAAAAATGTGTTGCTGCGCATAATTATTCGTTATTGCGCATGTGCGTAACGATTCAAGAACGGTTTTGTATTGAGTTGGAACAAACCTATAATATGGTCGCCGTTTCCATGATAACATGGGCAGTACAAACACAATTAATGTTGTCAAACAAATTGTCTTGAAGCAAACCTTACCAGGAATTACCTATCGAAACTGTTCAAAAATAACTGTTAATTATAATTTTAAATAAGTAACGTATACAGTGATGAGCGCGCGCTAATATCCGGCAAAATAGCGCAAAAGATGGAAAACACATTAACTTGTGAGATAAAAATAAATGAAACTAGTGGAGGTGGGAGATTTAGTGATAAAAACTTATAAATTTACATTCTACTTATTGTTTCCCACGTTTAGACGTATCGGATGAGTTTGGCAACTGCCACTCTGACAGTGACAGTTTTAGTTGACATACTCCTCTGATACGTCTAAAGGTGCGAAACAATAAATAGAATGTAAGTTTTTAGGTCTTTATCGCTAAATCTCCCATCTCCACTAGTTTCATTTTTTTTACCTCGCAACTCAATTCCACCCTTAGCGTTTTTTTTTTCCGGTTACTAGCGCGCTTATCACTGCAAAACTTTAGGAATATTAAATACCTGCATGCATATGTATTTTATTTCAATTTATGCAGATAATATACCTAAAAGCACCTAAATTATTTAATCTTGAAGTTTGAACTCATGACAACACCGCATCCAAAGAAAAAGTACAGTGCACAATACATGAGAAAATGACATATTTCTCCCTCGCTTCATTTACGGCACTCGTCTCGTGCCTAGGCTCGTGCCAACAAACTTCTTCACTCGTCAGAAATATGTCTATTTTCTCACTTGTTGTACAATATACAATTTTTTCTATGGATGCTATACAATGTGCAACTTCTCTCACTACTTACATACATTCAAAACAAACAATTTCTCACAGAGTGAGAAATGTCGGCCATTGTAATGAGAAAAAATTTTTCTCACTGGTTTTCCGCCAATTTTCTATACATATGATCGCCGTTTCCATCGCCGACAATCACAATACAAACAAAATTATTGTTGTTAAACAAAATGTGTTGAAGCAAAACTCACCAGGAATTACCATTCAAAACTGTTCAAATATAACTGTAAATTATAATTTGTAATAACCAAAGTATATAAATATTTTTAATATTAAATACCTACATATGTGTACATGTATTTTATTTCAATTTAGGCATATAATATACCAAAAAGCACTTAAATTTGAAGTTTGAACTCTTGACAAAAGCGAATCCATAGAAAAAGTACAGTGTACAACACGTGATAGAATGACATATTTCTCCATCGCTTGATTTCGGCCAACAAACATCTGCGTTCGTGAGAAATATCTCTTTTTTCTCACGTGTTGTACAATATACTATTTCCTGAACAAATTTTTTTCGAAATTTTTTTAGCGGTAATTAGAATTTAGTAATTTTTTATGGATTATTTGGAGATACTTACCATACATTTTTGCGCAGTTATCGGCATGTTTATCATTATCCACATCTAGAGTGGAAAATTTTGCCATTAAATGATGCGTCAATGCATCCCCTGCATTTCCTGAATATCCTGATAGTTTATTTAAAACGTAGCTATCTTTTTCTGGTCCTATTGAAAAGAGTGCATATTGGGCGTAAGTCTTTGTCTTATCTTGTTCTGTCAGTTCTATCAGCAGTTCATTGGATTCAAATGCTAAAAATATGAAAAATATATTTA
Organism: Diabrotica virgifera virgifera; assembly: GCF_917563875.1. Lineage (NCBI taxonomy): Eukaryota > Metazoa > Arthropoda > Insecta > Coleoptera > Chrysomelidae > Diabrotica > Diabrotica virgifera. The sequence continues at coordinate 175,006,412 of NC_065449.1, read as the reverse complement.
TGTATTTTGTTTACAAAAAATATGGTATTTATCCACATTTATTGGTGTAATGAGAATCACATTTTTATTTAACGATATTTTAACGTTCCAACGATTCATGGAGGATTTCAAACCGAACACAGTACACAAACAATACAAACTACCCACGTTATGATTGAGATAAGTATATGATTTGTTCTTCATTTGGCACCACGTACCAGAGGCATTGAACAAATTTCTGATGAACATCAACAATAAAGAAAAAGCCATCAACTTCACCATGGTACAGGAAAACAGCAATACACTTTGTTTTATGTATGTTTGATCACAAAAGAAGGCACGGACATTCAACCAAAGTCTACAGAAAATTAACCTACACCAACAGCAATTTAAATTTCTACTCCGACCACAAAATAAACCTTAAAAACGGAGTGCAGAACTGTTTGTCACAAGTTGGTCATTCCGAATTATATCTGTATTTTTCGATTTATTACTGTCCATAGATTCTAATAAAGATAACTTACGGCCTTTATTTTGAATATGAAGAACTTGAAACTGTTCATTAAAAGAATGATTATGATCTAGAAGGTGAAGTGCTTATGTAGAATCTGTTTTTCTATTGTTGAAACCCATTTTGTGTTCTGCTATCCGTTTGCCAAAGGTTCTGCCAGTTAGACTGATGTAAGTTTTTGGACAGTCACCACAAGTCAGTTTGTAAATACTACTCTGTAGTTGCTTTCTTTTTCGGCTCTTATTGTTCTTAATGTATTTGCTTAAGTTGTTGTTAGTTCCAAAATCTGGTGTTATTCCTCTCTTTTTTTATGTATCTGGCTATTTTTGTTGATATCTTTCCTGTATATTATGTGATAGAGCAGAAGGTACTGGGTTCTTCCTTTGGTAGTGGATAGACTAACTTTAAAGGCTTTCTTATGGAGTTTTTGGTTAAAAATTTTGTTAATTGTTTGTTAGTTGTAGCCATTGTTTACTGCTATTTGCTTAATGATGTTCAGTTCTATCTCAAAGTTATTTTTTGACATGGAATTTTTGTCATTTTATGTATCATGCTATGGCGGTTTGCTAATTTATGTTTTGTAGGATGGGATAATGAATTGTGTATAGTTGTGTCAGTATGGGTAAGTTTATAAAATACGGAGAGCTCATGTTTGTTGTGCAGTCTGGTAATTGTTACATCTAGAAAATAGTTGAAAAAGTAACTGTTCGTTACAAAGTACTCGTTACTTACGAATACCGAAAGTAACGATTACTATATAGAGAGGTAAATCGTTACTTTGATTACTTTGATTGCTCTGATTACTTCGTTACTTCGTACCAATCGTATCAGAGCCAGTACCTATTTTGATTTTGAGTATTGTATCTACTCGGTTGATATCGGTTGATATCGGAGTCGGACCGGTATTCCACGAGTGTTCGGTATCAGTACAGTTAACTAAAATTTTATCTACGAAGGACGAAGGCTATGAAGAGTTTTACAGTGCGCTGAGAAGTAGCTGAAACAGAGGGAGGTATGTCATTTAACAAAGCATGCACCCAGAAACACGTCTATACGATTTGTCGAGGTAGATAATTCACAGAATTTCACAGATGTTAGTTCTTTTTGAAAATAAAGATGCAACACATTAGATTTTAATAATAAATACACACTATTCATATCAGGCCTAGTAAGAATAGATTAGATTGACCGGAAAATATGTATGTAGAAATAATAATATTTCTAGACTATGATCATCAACTTTAATTTTACATGTAGGTATGGCATTGTTTTTATTTAGTCCAGAAAGCCACTGCGCATCCGCTAGGAAAAATATTCTAATTCGGATTTTTTGCACAATCTTACTCAAAAAGGACTCCCTTTAACAAATGTGCATGTTGCCAGGACCAAAAGGTGGTCAAAAAGTTTTTAAACGTTTTTTTTTGTTTTTTTCCTAAAATTATTTTTTTTTGCATAGAAAAAAGTTTTTTTAGGTTTTTTGGATCATTCCAAATAAAAAAGGTCTTTAGTGACTTTTTTCTAAAAATGATAGTTTTTGACATATAAGCGATTAAAAATTTAAAAATTGCGAAATCGGCCATTTTTAACCCTCAAAAACTATGTGAAAAACTGAAAATTTGAATGTTGCCAAGGTAGGTAGATATTCTTCAAATATCGATTGATGAAATCCCAAGGAGTTTTTTGCAATACAATATTCAAAACTCTTTTGTTTTTTAATTGCTAATCAAGCGTGCGCGACACTATTTTCCACCGACAGTATGGTGCAAATGAAAGGAATAAATTCGTTATTTCGTAAACCGGTGATTTTAAGGAAAAATCCGAAACAGGTCGATTTTTATTTTTAAGTTATGATATTGTGGCATATATGGTATGCTAGTGACGTCATCCGTCTGGGCGTGATGACGTAATCGATGATTTTTTTTAAATAAGAATAGGGGTCGTGTGGTAGCTCATTTGAAAGGTTCTTTAATTCTCTATTCAGTAATGTAAACATTTACATAATTATTTATGCAGGGTGTCCTTCTACTTCTTTTTTTGTCAAATAATTTAATTTAATAAAAAATTTTTGGACACCCTGTATAAATAATTATGTATATGTTTATATTACTGAATAGAGAATTAAAGAACCTTTCAAATGAGCTAGCACACGACCCCTATTCTCATTTAAAAAAATCATCGATTACGTCATCACGCCCAGACGAATGACGTCACTAGTATACCATATATGCCACAATATCATAACTTAAAAATAAAAATCGACCTGTTTCGGGTTTTTTCCTTAAAGTCGCCGGTTTACGAAATAACGAATTTATTCCTTTCATTTGCTCCATACTTTCGGTGGAAAATAGTGTCTCGCACGCTTGATTAGCAATTAAAAAACAAAGGAGTTTTGAATATTGTATTGCAAAAAGCTCTTTGGGATTTCATCAATCGATGTTTAAAGAATATCTACCTACCTCAGCAACATTCAAATTTTCAGTTTTTCAGATAGTTTTTGAGGGTTAAAAATGGCCGATTTCGCAATTTTTCAATTTTTAATCGCTTATATGTCAAAAACTATCATTTTTAGAGAAAAGTCACTAAAGACCTTTTCTGTTTGGAATGATGCAAAAAACCTAAAAAAACTTTTTTCCATCCAAAAAAAATAATTTTAGGAAAAAAACAAAAAAAAACGTTTAAAAAATTTTTGACCACCTTTTGGTCCTGGCAACATGCAAATTTGTTAAAAGGAGTCCTTTTTGAGTAAGATTGTGCAAAAAATCCGAATTAGAATATTTTTCCTAGCGGATGCGCAGTGGCTTTCTGGACTAATTAGACCAGGGCATTTTACACTGAACACTAAACAGTAGGTACATAGAGACTTGCAACTTTTTGCATTGGATTTAGGATTAGGATGACGTCTGGAAAAAAGTCTACAATACAAAAATAGGTGGAAATGCATTGTTACATTTTGAAGTGTACAAAACCGATCGAAAAATGCATAAACATATTAAAATCAGTATATTAAGGGCCAGATTTTCTTATTTCGGGGTATTTCGGGTCACTGAACTCGAATTTGCAATCAGAACCGACCTCCGAAGCATCTGGGTGCCCAGGGTTACTGCTAAGGTACGTCATCTAGAGTTTCGAGGGTTTGTTTTTGGCACTTAATTGATGCAAACGGATTACTCGAGATTACTGATATTGTGGAGCAGCAATGACAGAACAATTACATATCATTTAATTTCTATCCATTAAATAGATCGGTGAAGGTCGTTATATCGGATCTTATACTTATTCTAAATACTGAGAAATGCGATTATCGATATGATTACCGGTATTCAAATACAAAAGTAACAAAAGTAATCAAAGTAACGAATACTTTAAAAGATTACTTTATACAAAAGTAACGATTTGTAACGAGTACTCGAAAGAAACTATAATCAACATCACTACTAGAAGATGTATAGACATATTCTGTTCTGTTTCTGTTGTAAACTAAATATTACTATGAAGTGAATTAATGTATGATAAAAATTGGCCAAGTTGTCTGTTAGTTCCTGTAAAGCATACTAGTTTAACTCGTATCTCCACCAATATAAGAACTGTTTGAATACGGAATGTTTTGAAATTTTTGCTTGAAGCTGGTTCATACAAATATCTGATAGCATGATACATAGACTAACAGAAATTCATATGTCAAAAAATAACTTCGAGATTGTCGAGATAGAACTAAACATCATTAAGCAAATAGCAGTAAATAATGGCTACAACGAACAAACAATTAATAAAATTTTAAACCACAAACTCCATAAGAAAGTCCTAAAGTTAATCTATCCACTACCATAGAAAAAACCCAGTACCTTCTGCTCTATCACATACACAGGCAAGATATCAGCAAAACTAGCCAGATACATGAAAAAGAGAGGAAACTAGCAACAGCAAACCAGCAATACTAGCTTTCAGAACTAACAACAACTTAAGCAAATACATTAAGGGCCGGTTGTTCGAACGCTAATCAACAATGATCACTATCAAATATTTAATTACTGTCACCAACTGTCAATATCAATTTTGATTGGGTCGCAAAAGACATATATAATTGATTATAATTATGAGGTTAGTTAATTAATTAACATACTAATTATTAACATAATTGATTAACTAATTTCATAATTGGGCCTTGTTATGCAAAAAGCAACCAACCCACATTTTTGAGGAAAACAAAATAATGTCACATATCGATTTAACAATGTGTATTCTACATTGTGTAAAAAGCAACCAAGCCATTATAAATATTAAACCATGAAACATACTACTCCAAATTATTTCTGTTTAATAGTTCATTTAAGATTTCGCATAGGACAACCAACCCACTTGGATTGTTTGTGTGACTGAACATATTATTACATTGCACTGTCGAAAAGTACCAGCCAAGTGGGTTGATATTGTTATGCCGATTACGGTTCCTGGAATGTTGCATCTTTTTGTTTTTACGTTGAGGTACTGACCAATATTAGTTAGTGCTTAAATATTAAAATATTTGTTTTGTTATATCTATTATATTATGAAGAAATCTTTGAATCTTTAATGCGAAAAATATGTTTAAATCAAGAACTGTTAAAATAATTAAAGAGGCTCGCGAAATTGCAGAAAATGGTAAGTTTTAGGATTAAGGCTATGTTTATCTTACTTTTTAAATATTATGGTTTGTTGTTTTGACTGATTATCGCATATTTTTTATTTGTATTGATATTATGTTTAATTCTGCTATTCTGCATTCTGCTATCTAACACCGCAGTATTCAAATGGTAAGGTTTTTTTGACCTTACCATGATCAAATATTCGTTTTATATATAATGTAATTTTCGTGTGAAAGTCCTTTGTGCTCGTTCTTGATGTTTAACTTTTCTGGATACAAAAATAACCAACAGCATATTGAACAATTTTTTAAACAGACAGACAAGGTTTTTTCCAACCAATAAAAAACTACATAAAAAACAGAAGTATTTCATATCATAAATGGAACCCATCTCTCTTCATAGTGGTATTTTGACCTTTTTGACCATAGCTCCGAAGATGGTTTTATAAGCCGAAAGCGCTCAGCTAAGAATTATTAATTTTACACACTTCAAAAGTACACTTCTCCCCCTTTTACCTGTTATGTTTAATAGTAGAAATTCTACTGTATGGTATTACTGAGTTGACTGAAATTATTCGGTTTTATTCATGGATTTTGTGGGTTGGTTGGATTTTGCAGATTGCATTTTATTAGATATATTTCCAACAGCAAAAAGAAACCAACCCTCAATATGGCTATTTTTTTTGTAAAAATTTATTAGGATAATTTTGATACTACTATGATAAAATTGCTCTAAAATTAAACTATTTATTAGTGAAGTTATCATTTAAAAAAATACGACGGAAAATTAAGTATTTAGAAAAACATAAAAAGTGAATTTTCTCTTAATTTACAAATTGAGGGTTGGTTGCTTTTTGTTTAACATGGCCCAATTGTAATCAATAATTATGTTTTCAGCAACCCAATCAAAGTTGACATTGACAGTTAGTGACAGTAATTAAATATTTGATAATGATCATTTTTGATTAGCGTTCGAACAACCGGCCCTTAGAACAATAAGAGCCGAAAGAGAAAGCAACTACAGAGTGGTGCTTACAAACTGACTTGTGGTGACTGTCCGAGAACTGACATCGGTCAAACTGGCAGAACATTTGACAAACGGATAGCAGAACACAAAAGGGCTTTCAGCAGTAGAAAAACAGATTCTACATACGCACTTCACCTTCTAGATCATAATCATTTTTTTAATAAAAAGATCACTTGAGAAAGGCACTCTGCCAAAACAGCTGTAGTCACATAGTATTATGTATAATAAATTTTGTGGAAGTATCGAAAACAAGAGTTTTCAGTGTTTTATTGCTAGATAAAATTAACTTCCATCAAGTAACCGTCAAATCCATCAATTAAAATATTAAGAAAGGAATGATCAAATCCCTATTTGATAGATCACGAAGCAATGGTATAAATGAAAAGGTATTCCAGGAAGAAAAAAGGCTGCTAATAAATGTGCTAAAAAATACTACTATCTGTAGTTGCCATTGTATGGAAAAACAAGTACAGCAGTATGGAAAAACAAGTACAGCGGTATGGAAACAAGTAAAAGATCACAACACTATTCAAAACCACCAACACTTTGAAATCCATTCCATCCAAAACCAAAACCAACAACACAAAAGAAAGATCTAAAAACTGCATTTAGAAAACACCATGTGAATAAAAGAATTTCTACGTGGGAGAAACTGCAAGACTACTAAACGTGAGAGTAAGCGAGCATGAAACATACATAAAGCACAGAAACTTCGAGAAATCCCAGATATGCAAACATGCCTGGAACAAGAGGTCAATAAAAAGATGCATCAATAATCATGAAAGACACAGACACGAAAAAGAGAAAAGTTGAAAGAAGTCGCCCTCTTCCTACTCAACGAAGCAAAATCTGTAGCAAACCGAGCAGCAAAATGCAGTAGGCTTTGGTTGCTAATACGAAAAGAAAAAGTCGAAAACAAGAACACACCAACAATAGCCGAATAAAAGGAAGTTAAAGAACAAACCATTGAATATCTCATAGACAATACTTATGCAACACATAAGACAACATGAACAAAAATTAAATTTTAATTTAACGAAATAAGTTAATTTTAAGATTATTGATAAATTTAAAAATTTGATAATGAATTTAATCTTCAAATGACCAAGGGGGTAAATTTTGACCCCGATGTAAGTTTTTATTTAATAAATTTAGAAATATTTTCGATTTTAAACTCATTATTGTTTTATTTGACTTTAATATCATTATACATAAACCTCATTTTTTGTAATAAAAAAAAATCCCTATATTTTACGAAAATAAAATATTTTGTGAATTTGGGGTCAAAGACGAACTCCCTTGGCCTTTAATATTGTAATTTTATATTAAGTAAATACCATCTATTATGTGGAATTATTTGTAAGAAACATTCCAATATTAAAAAAAAATGTGTGTTAAATATGTGAAGACGTAAATTAATGTATATTTTAAAATTTCTTTATAGCCCAGTAAACGAACGGGAAATACGGGGATATTACCGTGTACTTTTCAGGGGCAACTCCGAATTGCATAAAAATTTGGATTTAGGTTCTACTTACCCTCAACTTCAAATTTGAATTTGTGCCGTTGGTTGCTTTTACTTGAGTGGTGACAGTCACTTCTTCTCTGGGGGTGAAAAAACGCGTGTTTAAAATAAACACGTAAATGGATAAATTGAGTGATTATAAGCAACTTTCTTTCTATAGATTTTTTTATGTAAGTTAATACTTTTCGAGTTAGTTGCGATTGAAAATGTTTATTTTTAGACAAAGAAACTACGTTTTCAGACGGTTTCTCGGAAGTAACTCAAAAAGTAAAAACTTTATCAAAAAAAAATTCTGAGAAATACTGCAGCATATAAAAAAAAATGAAAAAATGGTGTACCAGTAAAGTCTATAAACCGAGTTAAAGCAAAGTTGTAGCTCATGAAAAATACGTTCTTATTCGTCTAATTCCAAATCGAATATTTAAACGTAAAATCACCGAAAAATTAAGCAGTTTTCGGGAAAAACTCATTTCAACTTTTTAACGTGTTTAAAAAAAGCTTTATTTTTATTGTTTACAAAAGTTTCTGGCATTAAAAATAAGAGAGTTACGCTCAAAAGAAATTTGGCCAACTTTTTTTTGGTAAAAAAATCATGAAGATCTCCCCGTGTTTAGCTCCCCAAATGAAATTAATCTTCACCGCTTTACAAAAAATTTATTTAACTTATCTATCTTTTATATGATCTGTCAGTTTCACTGGTTTAAAGTGCTTATTTTTTAAAGGGATACCTATAGTTGAATGGGCTTAAACGAATCACTAATCACGAGTGTGTGCAAAATTTGAACAACCATATCTTAACCAATTTTTGTCTTATATAAAAACAAAATAAACTACCATATTTACAACAGCAAAATCTACACTTTTATTGTTTAAGATTTTTTGTATAACTATTACTTTTTAAGTTATTTTTAAAAAAGGAAATTTTCCTAAAATTTAAGAAAAAACCATTTTTACTAAAAAACTAAATTTTTTTAAAAATAAACACTTCAAACCTGTTAAACTTACAGATCATATAAAAAATACACATACATTTAAAGCAAATGGTAAAGCGGCAGCAACGATTAATTTTATTTAGGGTGCTAAATAGTGGGAGATTTTCACGATTTTTGTTGCCAAGAAAAAGGGTCCAACTTTTTTTTCAGTATAAGTCGTTTATTTTGTGCTAGAAACTTTTGCAAAACTTAAAAATAAAGAAAGTAAGTTATTAACCGAAGTGGCACAGAAAACGACAATAAATATCGTCTCGATACCACCAGATTGACAAGAGGTGGAATACTTTCTTTGGTTACACCTCCTGAGATTTTCAAAATTTATAAATCATACAGGATGCCGAGGAAATTAAGATGAGAGAATTTTAAATAATTCACAAGTCATCTGCTCAGCGTGGTAAATGCTCCAACAAGAAAGATTCCTTAATACTCAAACAAAAGAGTAAATGAATTAAAATTGTATAAACATTCTCAATTTCTTTGCAACACGAAAATGCAGCAGCTGCATAATACTATGGTCAAATCTGAGAGTGCAGAAAGAGTCTATACCGCTTTCGGGGGTTGTTTCCCCTCATCAGTAGTCCCATATCCTCTTCTCTCAGATTCTTCCACGTACCACACTTTGGGCCTTTCCGAATTGCAAAGAAAGAAATGTCACGGATGAACTAGGGCCATCTACCGAAAAACAAAGTAAGTATAAAGCTAATTAAAAATAAAGCTTTTATCAAAAAATTTAAAAAATTTCAATAAGATTTTCCCAAAAATTGCTTAATTTTTCGGTGATTTCACGTTGAAATATTCGATTTGGAATTAGACGAATAAGACGTACTTTTCATGAGCTAAACCTTTGCTTTTACTCGGTTTATAGACTTTACTGATACACCATTTTTTAAATTTTTTATAGGCTACACTTTTGCTTAGAATATTTTTTTTGATAAAATATTTACTTTTTGAGTTATTTGCGAGAAACTGTCTGAAAACGTAGTTTTTTTTTGTCGAAAAATAAACATTTTCAATCGCAAATATCTCGAAAAGTATCGACTTACATAAAAAACTTTACAGAACGAAAGTTGCTTAGAATCACTCAGTTTATCCATTTCCTGGCTTATCTTGAATGTATGTTTTTCAACCCCGGGAAGGGGTGATTGTCACCCCCCAAGTCAAAGCAATCAACGACACATTCAACTTTGAAGTGGAGGGTAAGTATAACCTAAATCCAAATTTTCATTCAATTCAGAGTTGCTCCTGAAAATTACACTCCAATACGGTCAAAATATGTATTACTAATGTTTATTTATCATTTATTAATACATTACTAACATTATAATTACGAATGCAATATTTTATTTCTTAAAACAACTTGTTTTTTTTTGTCAATTGTCATTTTTTACTGGGGGCATTTTTTACCACAATTGGTCATCCGTGTAACAAAAAAAAGTTGGTCATCGGAAGGTTAATGTAATTTAAATTTTATTTTTTTAACAACAACATCGACAACACAGATTACACTAACAAATAAACACAAAATAACCCAAAAAACAGTCAGAAGTTGATACTACTAGGGCAAAAACATTGTTTCAAAATGTTTTTCAACCACAGATTGCTAGAGACCATAATATCGAGACCCAAATTTCATTTGTTTGAAAAGTATACATAATCTGAAAAGATCAGGTTACGGAAACTCCCAGAATTTTTCAGACTTATTTTTCATTTCATTTTGAAAATTATTTCTGGGGTGGAAATCGAAACTTCAAAACATTGTCAATTAAAAATGTAATTACAGATATTACACTATCTGATTACGAAATCACTGTACCATGTCAATGGTCAAATGACCATTAGTTGTAGAGGCATAATAAATTAATTTAAAAAAAATGTAATTTTCGTTACATCAATAATAATTGTGGCTAAATAGCTACTTCAAATTAAACATGCCCACAAAAAACAGTTTTAGAAGTATGAAAAATATAACCACATATATAGTGCAGTCACTGAAGGGGATATGAGCTATTACCTACGATTTCGTTGAACCTTAATCGATTTCCATGAAAATTGGTGAGTGGTTTTAAGCCTGGGGGTGGATGCCACCTTTCCTGGGGGTGAAAATTATTTTATTAAAAATAACACCACAATTCGATAGAGGCACAAATTATAAGCAAAATTTGTTATATAGAGTTACTAAAATAAATCAAAACTTTTTGAATTTTTAAAGATCAAAATTTTTAATTTTTCGTGAGAAAAATGCATGTTTTTAACCGATTTTTCATAAATAACTCAAAAACTATAAGTTTTTACAAAAAAGTTATTATTACCAAAACTGAGGCTAATAAAAAATCAAAAGAACACCTTACTACAAAAACCTTGTAATGTTAACTAAAAGTGAGTTATAGGTGATTGAATGTATATTTCTTTCGTCGAGTACCCAAATCTAAGTATTAAATACCGGGAAATGATGCATTTTATAACATAAATTTATTAAACATTTGCTAAAGTTCATAGAAATATCTATCAAATGGGCCCTCGAACCAGTGAATATCATTAAAATTTATGCAACAAAAATGTTTCAAAATGTATCTTTTAAAATTTTTTTCAAAAAATGTTATTGTTTTTTTGTAAATAACTCCGTTAATTTTTAAGATATCAGGTTCACCTAATAACTAATTAAAAGTTTATTCCAAGAGCTATTAAAAACGATGAAATTAGTCTTTTAAACCTCTTACTTTTTTAAAAATACAAGGTTAAATGGCCCGGTTACATGGTTCTCGCAGCAAAATTGAAATTTTAAACGGTTCTATCTCGGTTATTTTTTACTCTACGGAAATAGTAAAATGGGTATAGTATTTTTAACAGAAAAATCTACAGTTCAATTATATATAATTTTTTACGGATATTAAGTATTTTTGGAGATATTATCAAAAGAAAATGAAAAGTACGATAATTTTAAAAATTCTGATTATTTTAAATTAACTATACCTTTTTTTCAAAAATATACATTATAAACCGGTCAAAATTGTTGAAATCATTAACTATGTTAACCTAAAGAAATTCTTGTGAGCATTACTACAAATTTTAATTTTTGTGGAAATGGCGTATATTTTATTTTTCACTTTTTCCTAAAAAAATCGAAAGGGATCTCTTATTTTCATCATAACTTGCTTAATTTTGATGCTATTAACTTTTACTGGAGCTCATTTGATAGGTATTCCAAAGTACTTTGACAAGTGTTTAACAAGTATATTCTATAAAATGCATCGTTTTTCCATTATGTAAGCCTGAATACTTAGATTTGAGTACTTGTCGAAAAAAATATATATTCAATTACCCATAACTCACTTTGAAATAACATTAGTTTAGTTCTTTAAGTGGGAAGTGTATTAAATTTTGTATTATCTTTAACTTTGGTAATAATAGCTTTTTTACAGAAGCTTATAGTTTTTGAGTAATACGTGAAAAACAGCTTTAAAACATGCATTTTTTTAAGAAAAAATAAAATCTTCTATATTTAATAATAGGTCTGGATCCCGCGTATGAAAAAAAAGTTGATTAATAGCAAGCTGAAAATTTGTTAATAGCTTAAGGGTGTCTAGTCGGATAAACTTTGATATACGGGAACACTGGAACAGGGGCCGTTTTAATTGTGGAACAGGTTAAAAATTTGGAGCGGTCATACCACGAAAACGGCACATTTATTTTGTCCGACAGAATAGACTTAAACTCTCCGAACAGAGATTAAACTCTCACGCAAAAAGCAGACTGCTATTTATCACCTGTCATTATTCCTGGCATTTGACATATTCTACATGTTCCACTCATTAAAACGCCCATTTGGTGATAAGTAGCAGTCTGATTTTTGCATTAGAGTTTAATCTCTGTTCGGAGAGTTTAAGTCTGTTCTGTCGGACAAAATACATGTGCCGTTTCCGTGGTCTGACCGTTCCAAATATTTAACCTGTTCCACAATTAAAACTTCCCCTGTTCCAGTGTTCCCATATATCAAAGTTTGTCCGACTAGACACCCTTAAGCTATTAACAAATTTTCAGCTTGCTATTAATCAACTTTTTTTTTCATACGCGGGATCCAGACCTATAACTCAAAAAGTATTGATTTATGTTAATAAATTTATATATAGCCTATTCCACGAACACACGCCTGTTTTGGATTATTTCGACAACGAATATTTTACTGTGCAAAATAAGAAGAACGAAAGTAAATTGCAAATTACATTGTTGTTTATTGGAATAATTATTTAGGGGAGTGCGTTTAGATTTTCACTTCGGAAAAAATCAAACAAGATAAAACTTTTTGTAATTTTATTAAGAAATGTTTAATAAACAACATATCAAAAAGTTCTACTCGAGAAGTGGGTGCTTCATTTTTTATTAAACAAATGAACAGCGAAGTTAGATGTTTTTTTAAATAACTCCGAAAATGTAATTTTTAGAAAAAAACTGACTTGACCATTGAAAAACTCAGAAAATTTTACAAAAAAACCCTATATAAAGATTTTTCTAAAATTAAATCTCTAGCTTCTGTAATTTTTTATTTATAACGCTAAAGTCACACTTCTCACACACATTGGCGCACTGTAAACTAGCGTTGGAAGAAGTGCACGGTTGAGTTTTTTTAATGTAATTCTTTAACTAATGGATCAAAAGAAATTTTACAAATTGGACCTGAAAGAAGATCAAATAAGCTATCTTATGGTTGTAATAAAGAGAAATAAAATGTATGGACATAAGTACGGTGTGGGCGGAAAGTGAGCCTTACATGAATTTTGTTTAAAAATGATTTAAAAATGTGTAACTAATACAATTTTACTTATAAAACTCTCAAATTTGCACAACTTACCTCTCAATCATCTTACTAAACGATGTTTCATTCAAAAAAAATCTCAAAAATTTAATTCAAATAATACGGTGTCTCAAAAAATGTAATTTTTGAAAACTTCGTAGTTTTACAGAATTCCCACCACTTTAAGACGGTATTACTCAAGCTTGAATAAATCTAATTCAATTTTTTTGATATCTTTTTAAAGCTTAGGATGAAATCTTTAAAAAGCACTGAATTATTTTAGTTTAAAGATCAAATAAATAATTTTTTTTTGAGAAAACTAAGAAAGATAACAAAAATGTAATACAAAAACCGAAAATTACCAGCTGAAACAATGTATATACAGAGTGATCAAAACTTTTTCTGTAAAACTTACCTAAAATACATTTAATAATAAGCTTCAGCAATAATAAATCTTCAACAAAAAAAATTTTTTTATCTCTTATACAGTATGTCTGCGTAACTTGGAACCTATTGATAACTTTTTTAATATCAGTTTTACGAAAAAAAGTTATTCTTTATAAAATACTCTGCATCGTATATAACATAAGATGCAACCATCAAGTATCAAATTTTGTTAATTTTCTACGAGGTATTTTAAAAAATATGAATTTCACTCAAGAGTAAAGTACCTGTATATTTCACAATATCGAAAATTTTTATAAAGAAAAGTTGTTTGGAATTAAAAACTATGTTCCAATACCTAATTATATTCTTCTAATCGAAAATTTGTTTTTTTTTAAATATTGTTTCAAATTAATTATACCCAACAGCATTATTTTCACTTATTATTTAAGATAACTGTTTTATTATTAATTTTATGAAGAAAGTTATTCGTCATAAATAGCTGTGCATGGTCTAACACTTAATATGCAAATATAAAATATTATATTTTATCAATATTATTCTCATTGTTTCGGACAAGACTGTTTGAATTGTCCCGTTTTAAATGAACAAGAAATTGAAGAAAGCGAAGATGTCAGCGTAGTTGGAGGTGATATTGAAGAGATAGATTTTGAATAATTTGTTCTTTCTTTCTAGTTCATTTAAATTTTTAATATTATTGTGAAAATTATTTGTTTATCTTTTTTTAAGAATGAAATTCCATATTTTTTTGATTGGATTCTACTTGTTTTTCATTTAAATATCCGCCATTTTGGATTCGCCATTTTGAAATTTAAATTTTTAATCTTTAATTCAGATTCAACAACCTGTTAAAAATAAAGACAATAAATGTTTTAGAAAAATGTTATTTTTTATGTTCTTTTTAGAAAATCCGCATTTTGGATCCGCCATTTTATAGTTTATAATGTTAACATTTAAGTTAGGTTTATCAAAGCTCTCAGAAATAAATATATGTAGAAATAAATACATTTTGTAAAGAAATTATGATTTTACAACTATTTTTTAAGTTATCCGCCATTTTGGATCTGCCATTTTATAATTTAAATTATCAAAATTTGATTTCGGTTCAGCAACCTCTCAAAAATATCCACATATATGTAAACAAACACATATATATCCACATATATGTAAAGGATTTTTAGGAAAAACTTCGCCATTTTGAATCCGCCATTTTGAATTTGCAAATTGTAATGTCAGATTCGGGTTCAGCATAATCAAAGCTAAAATAAAAACATTTTTTATCAAAATAAAATGTTGAATTCACCCATATTCTTAACATTATTTATACAAAAAATTGTTATTGTTTAAACAATTAATAAACAATTAGCGGCGAAATTTGTGAGTAGAACTTTTTACTTTAACATATTTATAAACTAACAAAAAAAGTTTTAGAAAAATATAACCTTGTTTGATTTTTTCCGAAACATTGTATCTTTTCGTTCTAATTGCACTCCCCTAATTAGCGCCATTTACTTTCGTACTTCTTAAGTTGCACAGTAAAATATTCGTTGTAGACTTAATCCAAAACAGGCGCATGTTCGTGGAATGGGCCATAACACATTTTTCTTAGAAGTTGCCCTTCTATCGATTTCTGGTATTATTTTTAATAAAAAAAATTTCAACCCCGAGGAGGGGTGGCATCCACCCCCAGGGTAAAAGCGCAAGTTGGCATCATATTACCTTTGTTCCTTGAAGTATCTTCTAACTACTCACCAATTTTCATGAAAATCGATGAAGGTTCAACGAAATCGGAGGTGAAAACCTTCAGTGACTCTACTAATAGGCGAGCGGGAGATACCCCTAAAATGACCAGGTGCTGACCACGGAGGGCCGAAGGGCTAATTTTATTCATACTTTATATTTTCGGGGGTGCTAAAAACGAAAATAAGGTTTATTTTGAATTTTATGTGGGGGAACATTGTCAAAATCGCAATTATAACCTGAATATAAAAAAAAATAAATCACGTTTTTTTGCGTTTACCTCGCTACCACTCTGTTCAATGTTAATATTTTTTTTCCAAAACTTTTACAGTATATAGCTCTAACATTTTTTAAGACAACGATACTTGCTTTAAGCTTTAATTCTTATTCTGATAAAGGTTATGAATTTTTCAAAGGTAAAGGTACGGATTTGTGCATTGCAAAGTTTAATCGTAAAAGTTGAGTGACGAAATTTAAAATTTAGCCTTTTAATTACGTTTATGTTAAAGTAGAGCGTACAAAGAACTTTTCTGAAAAATTTTTGATAAAAATGTTATATAAAAAAAAATAGTGCAACTTTTATTATCGACATTAGAAATCCCCAATATAACGGTTATTTTTCGAGATACTGACCATGGGAGGTGAATGGCTAATTTTGATCTTATTTTATGTTTTCGATAGTGCTGACAATGAAAAAGAGGTTTATTTTGAATTTTATGTGACGGAACATTGTTAAAATCACAATTTTAACCTAAAAATGAAAAAAAAGTGAAGTCACGAATTTTTACGTTTAACTCGCTACAACTCGGTTTCATTTTAATATTTTTTTTTCTAAAATTTCTACGGCATATATTTCTTACCTTTGTGAGGACTATGAAAATAACTGTAGTCTTTCAGTCTTTTCTTTGCAAAAGTTATGAATTTTAAAAAATTAAAGGTGCAGATTCGTGAATTGCAGAGTTAAATCGCAAAAATTAAGTGACAAAATTTAAAATTTATCTATTTGATTATGTTTATGTTAAACCATAGAGTTCAAAGAAGTTTTATTGGGAGTTTTAGGTCTAGATGTGTTATAGAAAAAATATGGTGCAAATTTTAATTTTAAGAAAAACGTGGTTTAACTTTTTTTTTATTTTTAGGGCAAAATAGCAATTTTGACAATCTTCTCCCACCTAAAATTCAAAATAAACTTGATTTTCGTTTTCGGCACCATCAAAAACATAAAGTAAGACCAAAATTAGCCATTCACCACCAATGATCAATATCTCGAAAAATTAGCGTTATTTTGGGGATTTATAACGCAGATGTTAAACGTTGCACCATTTGTTTTCTATAAAACCTTTTGATCCAAAACTTTCCAGAAAACTTTTCTGTACTTATGTTTTATTTTTGAATTTAATTTAAAATTTATATTTCAAATTTTGTCAGTCAAATTTTGCGATTAAACTTTGCAATTCACGAATCTGCACCTTGTACTTTAAAATATTTATAACTTTTACTAGAAGAAGACTAAAAGCTTAAAGCAGAAACCATTGTCTTCAAAAAAAGTGAGTGATATTTAGTGTAGAAAGTTTAGAAAACACATTAAAATGGACCAGAGTTGTAGCGAGCTAAACGCGAAAAAACGTGATTTATTTTTTTTTATTTTTAGGGTACAATTACAATTTTGAAAGTATTCCCCCACCTAAAATTTAAAATAAATTTTATTTTCGTTTTCATCACGGTCAAAAACATAATCTAAGACTAAAATTAGCCATTCTCCACCCTTGGTCAGTACCTCGAAAAATAAGCGTTATATTGGTCATTTCTAATGTCTACATTAAAAGTTGCACCATTTTTTTTTCTATAAAACATTTTGATCTAAAACTTTCCATAAAACTTCTTTGTACTCTTTATTTTAACATAAACGTAATTAAAAAGCTAAATTTTAAACTTTGTCACACAACTTTTGCAATTAAACTTTGCAATGCACAAATCCGCACCTTTTCCTTTGAAAAATTCATAACCTTTATCAGGATAAGAATAAAAGCTTGAAACAGGTACCGTTGTCTTCAGAAATATTAGAGCTATACACTGTAAAAATTTCAGAAAAAAAATATTAAAACGGAACAGAGTTGTAGCGAGGTAAACGCAAAAAAACGTGATTTCATTTTTTTTTTCATTTTTAGGTTAAAATTACGATTTTGACAATCTTCTCCCACATGAAATTTAAAATAAACCTCATTATCGCTTTCAGCACCCTCGAAAATATAAAGTATGAATAAACGTGGCCCTTCGGCCATCCGTGGTCAGTATCTTCAAAACTAAGCGCTTTTTTGAGGGTGTCCCGCTCGTGTAATATAATATAACCACATATATAACCTTCTCAGTATGGATCAATATACTAATTAATAAATATTGGCGGTTACCTGTCATGTGATATATATTTTCAAGTCCAATCCAGAACTCTCCATTCAGATTACCAAAACCATGCTTGTAGTCTCTCCATGGTAGGTAGAAATCTTCCGTACCATCGAATCTTTTTTGAAGATGGGTCCATCCTCCTCCCTTGGTTTCCATATCACAAAGGACAGCAAATGGTTTACTGCTAGTTCTAGGCTTAATTTCATAGATTCCAGATATATTTCTTCCTGAAATTATAAATATTAAACAATAAATAAACGTAAATGGAGTCAAATAGAATATGAATCGCACAAAGTATAAACTTCATTCAATAGTAAATGAAAACCTTTGTCAAAATCTACCCTATGCCGAACCGCGCTTTCGCCCCGGGGGTGAAAACAACCGCAACCGCATCTAGAAGATGAAAATTTTTTTAATCAAAATAACAATGAAAGTCGATAGACTGACCAATTCTGAGTAAATTTTTTTCTATAAGCTTTTTTTGCAAAGTTGATATTTTCCAATTTATTAGCGATTGAAGCTATGCATTTTTTATTGAAAAAACTCATGTTTTATAATGGTTTTTCATATAAATAACATAAAAATTTTAGTTTTATAGAAAAAATTATAAAGAATAAAATTGTAGCTAATAAAAAAATAAACAGACCTGCGTCTGAGAGACGTACGTAACGTAAACCCAATAACGACTGACTTATTGTTCTTTAAAGGATGGTTATTTTCGAATAATATCGAAGTGTAGAACCTTTAATCTCAAATAACTCGAACGTAGTGCAATTTTTTAGAAAAATTTATAAAACATCTTTTAAAGCCCATTTAATAACCTTTCAAACAAGCTCTAACAAAAGTTTTTTGCAGAAGAACTGACTGACTTATTGTCCAATAATAAATATTCAGAATTCATATTCGATATTGAACAGAATTATTTTATCACCCAGTAGACCGCACGAATTTATTTATTTTATATTCACGCACGTAGATTAATTAGTTTAGATACAAATTGGTCAATTATCAACAATATAATTTGGAAATGTCACGAAACTGCTGACAAAAGTAGAATTATTTACCTTAATTAGATATACAAATCACGGGGGACTAGCGTCACCTATGACCCAATTTAAGCTTCTATAAAACTAGGCTCTTGGGCCTAGAAAGAGGGTTCTCATTCAGTCTTCAGCTAATCGCGTATCATTTATCAGTTACAGTGTTCGGCGGTTCTCCCGGGATTGAAATATATCCTTGTGTTCGTCTATATCAATAAACGTATTTATCGCTACCTACGTATTTACACATGGGCCTTATCGAGAAAAAAAGGAGGCCTACAAGTACAGTCCACACCAATCGAAATCAGTAGCAAATAGAGGACACTAGGCCCGGGAGAACAGAACCCGAGCGAAGCAGAAGCCGTATCCAGAAAACTACAGGTCAGAAGCCGTATCCAGAAAAATACAGGTCAGAAGCCGTATCCAGAAAAATAACGGTCAGAAGCCGTAACCAGAAAAATACAGGTCCGAAGCCGTATCCAGAAAAATACAGGTCAGAAGCCGTATCCAGAAAAATACAGGTCAGAAGCCGTATCCAGAAAAATAACGGTCAGAAGCCGTAACCAGAAAAATACAGGTCAGAAGCCGTATCCAGAAAAATACCGGTCAGAAGCCGTAACCAGAAAAATACAGGTCAGAAGCCGTATCAAGAAAAATACAGGTCAGAAGCCGTAACCAGAAAAATACAGGTCAGAAGCCGTATCCAGAAAACTACAGGTCAGAAGCCGTAACCAGACAACTACAGGCCAGAAGCCGTATCCAGAAAACTACAGGCCAGAAGCCGTACCCAGAAGAGTTACTGCAGATCCAGAAAGAAAACTGCAGGTCAGAGGGCATATCCAGGTGCGCATGCAGAGCCAGTCCAGAAACATAAAAAAGAAAAAAAAAACCGTAAGTTTTTGAACAAATTAACATTTTTCCAACTATTTCGTATCGTATAACGCAATATTCTTTCCAATTTTAAACCGAATTATTCGACCTATACATATTTACAAAAATTTTAGTGCATTCTATACAATAGTTGCCATTCAAATAAATTTAAATATTTACTAACTATTTACTCTTTTATTTTTGTTAACTATATTTGCATATATTTATTTATTGATTCTAACTATATTTGCCTTATATATTAACTATACTTTGACTATATAATAATAATAAACGGTTAGCCCTACAAATATTTACTACCTACCTATTTCTTTATGTTACAAGTTGATAAAGAAAAAACATTATACCCTAATAATTTCATAGTGCTTGGTATTTCATTTACATAATTTTAGATCGCATTATTTTAAATACTCATCGTAATACAGAGGTTGTATTCTTATTATTCTATTTATAACTGTGCAACATAATACTTTGATTGACATTAACCCACATATAACACTGACCTACAGATAAATAAGCAAACCTCAGCAAGGTCTACAGAATTACTATTTACGATTCAGCAAAAGGTGAATCACAGTAAATTGAAAATATAAATAGTTACGAAAAAATACGGTAAAAACATTTATTACTGCATAAAATAGAAAGTACGTGGATTTAAACATGGAAGCGTTACAGAACAAGCAAGCTGAGCTTGGAGGAGAGATTTCTAAACAGGTGTCGTCTCTTAAGAGAGACCCTGGATCTCGCAAGAATCAACAATACATTAAAGAGCGTCAGGATAGATTAGAGGATTATTGGACAAGGTTTGGGCATAACCACGAGAAATTAGTAGATAGCGGAGTAACGAAAGAAAAGTACTTCGAAACAAAATACTACGAGCAGGTTTTTAAGACATATATTGAGGGAAAAACCCTATTGGAAGAATATGGAAGAATATTGAAAAGAGGAAAGACAACAAAAGGAAAGGAGATACAAATAAGAAAACAAAAAATCGAGGAATTATTACAAGAATATGAACAGGAGTTGCAGTACGATGAAGAACTGCAAGCAGAATTGAAAGAACACATGGAGAAAATAAACACACTCATCATAGAAGCAACAGTAAATGATGAGCTAGACGTTATAGACAGTGACGAAGTAGAGAGGATAGATCAGCTAAGGAGGAAGGTCAGGGAAACGATAAAGAAAATGCGGCCTGCAATGCAACGACCAGACAGCACACAGAGAAGAGAGGAAGTAACATTACCGCGGGTAAAAATCCCGGTGTATGAAGGAAGATATGAAACGTGGAGAACTTTCCACGATCTGTTTACAAAGGTAATACATGAAAACGAACAGTTGTCGAGAGCAGAGAAGATGCAGTACCTCAAAACACAAGTAAGAGGGGAAGCCCACAGGATGATACAACACTTGCACATATCAGAAGCCAACTACGAAGTGGCATGGAACATGTTAAAGGAAAGATATGAGAATCCGAGGATGATACTGTTTAAACTAATAGACAGGATGTTACTAGCACAGGAAGTAAAGGATTCTTCCGCTAGAGCACTGAAATCACTACATGACACCTTCCATGAGTGCCTGGAAGCCATAGGAGGGTTGGGAACAGACACGGAAGCGTGGAGCCCATTGATAGCGCGAATTAGCATAACAAAATGGGACAATGAGACAAGGAGACTATACGAAAACCACAGCGGAGACAGTAGAGAGATACCGACGTTCAAGTCAACACAAACGTTTCTACAGCGACGATTCCAAACACTGGAACTGCTGGAGTCAGAAAAGAGACAAGAGAAACAAGGAGGAACGGGTAAGAAAACAAGAATGGGTTGCGTGATATGCAACGGAGATCACGGAGTACCATACTGCAGAGAATTTCTGGAACTCAAGGTAAAAGAGCGGAACAGGATAATACGAGAAAAAGAATGGTGTGCGAATTGTCTAGCACATAAGAAGGAGAAACAATGCTTTTCACAGGTTAGGTGCAAACACTGTGGCGGAGACCACCACCAAACGTTGCATTATGAAACAGGAAACACAGGCAACAGAAGAAACACAAATGAAACAAGAGGAGAACAAATACAGGAAAGAAATGAAAGAGAATCAAACAGTAGAAGAAACGGGTACCAAGCGGACAGGTACAGAGGAGGAAATAATTATTCCAACAATGCCAGAGAACAAAATAACGGAAGACGAGACAATACGCAAGGGAACAATGGGCAAAGAAACAACAACACACAGCAAAGAGGACAGAACTCAGTTAACTGTGCAAGCCATAAGGAAGGTGAAGCATTACTAGCCACAGCAGTGGTACGCGTTAGGGATGCGAATGGAGAGCCTCACATAATGAGAGCATTGATCGACCAAGGGTCACAATGTGCATTTATAACGGAACAAGCGGCGACGGCGCTAGGAACAAAAAGGCAGCCAATACAGGCGACCATATCCGGAATAGGCTCGTCAGGGGAAAAGACAGCCAACTGGAGTATGAAACTATTGATCGGAAATCATTACCAAAGTGACTTCGAGATGGAAATAGAGGCACTGGTACTACCGAAAATAACAAGGGATTTACCGGAACAGGACATAGTCCTACAGGATTACAACGAGAAGAATGTGCTACTGGCAGACCCAAGATACTACAGGGTAGGAAAAATAGACTTATTGCTAGGAGTAAAAGAATATAGTTACATATTGACAGAAGGGATGCACACAAGAAGTAATGGACTACTAAGTCAAAACACCAAACTAGGATGGATAATTTCGGGGATAGCGAAAGAAAGGGAGACTACTAAAGCAGAAGTATGCTGTATGATATCCAGACAAGAAATGGACATACAAATAAAGAAATTCTGGGAATTAGAAGAAGTGAATCAAGAAACAAGTTTATCAGTAGAAGAGCAAGAATGTGAAGAAATGTATCGTCAGACAGTAAAAAGAAATGAAGAAGGTAGATACGAAGTGAGAATTCCGTTTAAGGAAGACGTCACAAAGTTAGGAGAATCTAAGCAGCAGGCATTCGCCAGATTGATGCAACTTGAAAGGACGTTAACAAAATACAAACAGTTAGAAACGAATTACAGACAATTCATGGAAGATTATGAAAACCAAGGTCATATGGCAATAGCGGAAGTCCAGGGAGGAGGTTACTACCTACCTCATCATCCAGTGAGAAAGGAGGACAGCACTACAACAAAAATAAGAGCCGTGTTTGATGCATCAAATAAAAGCTCATCAACAGTAAGCCTAAATGATATTATGCACACGGGGCCAAAATTACAACAGGATTTGACAGATATACTATTGAGATGGAGATCCCATAAGGTAGCATACTCAGCGGATCTGGAGAAAATGTTTAGACAGATCAGAATGCCAGAAGAAGACCAAATGTATCAAAAAATACTCTGGAGAAAGAACACAAAGGATCCAGTGCAAGAATATAAATTGAAGACGGTGACATACGGCACGGCCGCAGCACCATTTTTAGCATTAAGAACAATACAACAGTTACAAGAGGATGAAGGAGGGAATTTCCCTACAGCAGCGAAAATAATAAAAGAAAATATGTATGTAGACGATATATTAGGAGGAGCGGAGACGTTAAAAGAGGCAGAAGCAGCCCGAAAGGAGCTAATACAAATTTTTAAGAAAGGTGGATTTACACTTAGAAAATGGTTGAGCAACGAAGAAAAAATAATGGAGAACGTACCGGAAGAAATGAGGAATGTAGACTCAAAAGCATTCAAGCAAGAAGAAATACGAAAGACGTTAGGAATACATTGGTCACCCAAAAAAGATACAATCAGATTCAAGATAGAAATAACGACGACAAAGAAAATAACGAAAAGACACATACTGTCAGAAGTAGCAAAACTATATGACCCATTAGGATGGATAGCACCAGTAGTAATTCAGGCGAAAATGTTCATACAAAAACTTTGGGAGCAAAAGACCAGTTGGGACAAAGAATTAACTAGCGCGCAACAAAGCCGGTGGAAAGCATATCAGGCACAATTAATAAATCTTGAGAGAGTAACATTATCCAGGTGGAACAATTTAAATAAAACAAACAGAGTAGAACTACATGGATTCGCAGATGCGTCTCTGAAAGGATATGGAGCGGTTATTTATTCTAGGGTATTAGACCCGGAAATTAAAACAAATCTATTGATAGCAAAATCTAAAGTCGCACCATTGAAAGGGAAAACGACATTACCAAGATTGGAATTGTGTGCCGCGGTACTATTAGCAAATTTAATGAAGAAAACCCTACAAGCATTGAACAGGGAAAACATGGCAATATATGCATGGTCGGACTCAACAATAACCCTGGCTTGGATAAAGGGATCATCAAAAAGATGGAAAATGTTCGTCGCCAACAGAGTAGAGGAGATAAAAGGAGTTATAGCGCCAGAAAATTGGCATAAAGTGGATACGAAAGAAAACCCAGCGGACATCCTCTCACGTGGAAGTACAGCTTCAGAGTTATTAGAAGCAGAGTTATGGTGGAAGGGACCAACTTGGCTAACGAGTAAAAAAGCACTGAGGTTACCGGCAGAGGATATACCTGAAACAAATGAGGAGGAAGTCAAAACGAAAGTAACGACGCACATGGTAACGATAAAGGAAGACATATGCGAGAAATTTTCGAATTTAGAAAAAATGAGAAGAGTGGTATCATATTGTATGAGATTTGCAAACAACTGCAGAAAGAAGGACAAAACTCAAGGACAACTTACACTCCGAGAATTAGAGGAAACATTGTTAAAAGTGATAAAACTCACACAAATTAACAACTTCAAGCTAGAAATAAATAAACTGGAAAAAAACAGCAACTAGACAGGAAAAACAAATTAGCATCATTGGTACCGTTCCTGAATAAACAAGGGATTCTAAGAGTCACCGGAAGGCTAAGGCACACGAAGCTACAGTACGCGGAAAAACATCCTATAATTTTACCTAAGGACAGCGCATTAACAAAGTTAATTATATCGGACAGTCATACAAAAAATCTACATAGCGGACTACAACAGACATTACAATACATAAAGAGGAAATATTGGATAATAAACGGAAGAAGAACCGTGAAAAGTCAGTTAACTAAATGTATAAAGTGTAGGAGGTATAAAGGACAAGTAGCACAACAGTTAATGGGAGACCTGCCGGAGGACAGAGTGAACCCGAGTCATCCTTTCACGAATACAGGGATAGATTACGCCGGGCCGATAAAAATAAGTACTACGAAAGGCAGAGGACAAAGGAGTTATAAAGGATACATTGCAGTATTTGTGTGTCTGTCAACAAAGGCAGTACATCTTGAGGTAGTAAGTGATATGTCTACAGATGCATTTATTGCGGCGTTCAAAAGATTTACGGCACGCAGAGGACAGTGCGTCAACATTTACAGTGATAACGGAACCACATTCGTAGGAACGGCAAACTTACTAAAAAAAGAAGATCAAAACCTAGAGGACGAGATAAAACAAGGATTAATTGCACTAGGCACCCAGTGGCACGTCATACCTGCATATGCGCCACACTTCGGAGGATTGTGGGGAAGCGCCGTGCGAATAATGAAATATCATCTGAAAAGAATCATAGGGGAAACAGTACTGACATATGAAGAACTGAGTACGGTGCTAACACAAATAGAAGCCTGTATGAATTCGAGACCATTATGTGAATCATCAGAAGACCCAGAAGGAAAAATAGCAATCACACCAGCTCACTTCCTTATAGGGAAAGAAATTGTATCACCGAATCGGGAAGAAGAGCTCACGACGTACTTGAAGATGCCAGCAAGGTGGCGAATATTGGAAAAAATAAAAAGGGATTTCTGGAAGATTTGGAGGCAAGAGTACCTGCAACAGTTACAACAAAGGAATAAATGGCATAAAACACACCCAAACATAAAAAAAGAAGAAATAGTCATAATTAAGGAAGAGGATACACCTCCAGGTAGATGGCCACTAGCAAGGGTAATAGAAACACACACTGGAGCGGAGGGATTAACCAGAGTAGTGTCAGTGAGAAAGGCTAACGGGAAAATAACAAAAAGACCTATACATAAGCTGATAAAATTAGAAGAAGAGAAACAGGAAAAACCAAAGAATTCATCAGGATCAAGATGGAAGAAAATATTAATCGCAATAATGTTTTTAACACTATTGAAACCCATGAATGCAGAACTGTATAAAATATATAATCCGGAACCAGGGTTATTTACTGAAGACCTTGGAGAGGTTTACATAGATCGAGGAACATTCCGAATAAAAGTGCTAATCGAAAAAGGAAGAGTTCAAAAGGAGCATCAACTGATAGGAAGTATGATACAAGGCATACGGGATCTGTGCCAAGAGACAAAAATCGTAAATTGTAAGGAGATAATAGGGAAGTTAGAGGAAGGACAAAGGAAGGCGGAGTCAATAAGTGAAGCGTTGACAGTAGAAATAAAAGGAAGAGAAAAAAGAGGAATATTAGGCACAATATTAACCTCCATATTTGGAGTGAACGACGAAGCCTATAGTGACATTGAGACACTAGACAAAAACCAGAGAGAATTAATAAAGGGGTCACAGCATCAGGCAAAGATAATGTTAGAGACAATAACGTCAATAAACCACACGGAGATGAGGATAAATGAACAGATGAACAAGTTTAACAAGGCACTATTCACAGGCCTACAAGAAATATCAAAAGGACTCAATGAAGTAGAAGACAAAGCATTAAGACTAGAAACCGAATATAGCACGTTACGAATACAAACCATAGCATTACAAGTTACGGAGTTCATAAACGAATATATTCAATTTTACGAGGGAATATTAAACCTGCACTACAACCACGGCCATTTCGTTGATATAATAAAGCCGGGTCAAATAACCAAGTTAATAGAAAGAGCGGGGAAGATACTACCACAAGGAGTGGAAATACGACGACAACCCATTATAGAAACAGAGGTCAGCCATGACGACAAGTATATAAAGGTCATCGGCTACTTCATAGTGACAGGGAGAAATAATTACAGCATGCTCAAGATCACCGCGATACCACTTAAGGTCGAGAAGATAAAGCTTCGAATTGACCGCAGAAGATAAAGCAAGATGCTTACAGCTGGCACGGGCACAGATAGCGTGCTCTCCAACGGCCGTAATGAATATGGATACCAAACCAAACTGTATACTGGAAGAAATTTATGAGCGATCTAAGAATAGCACATGTCCAGTGGTTACCCGGGCAATACATCAAGCTCAGTGGAGTAAGATGGGTACACCCAACCTTTGGTTAATAATCACACCGATTCCGATACACCTGTCCATTATCTGTGATGGAAATCGGAACGAAAGAGTTCTGGAGCGAGTCTCATTTCTGAAACTCTCGCCCCGATGCATCGCCCAAACGAAAAACATTACATTACTCCCCACTAGCAGCGGGGTGGAGACAGCGATAACCAGCTACCTGAAGACTCCGATCACTCCTGTAGCGCAGTTGCTGACGATGCCAAGACATCTGTTAAATACGATTCAACCCACACACATTAACACACAAGGCGATGAATTCCGTACTATACTATTGGACGAAGAAAGTCTGGAGCAAGAAGTAGCGCATACGCCCTGGCGAAAGATACATGAGTCACATTGGACTTATTTAACGGCCACCGGGGTCATTACTTCGATTGTGGTGATTGCTCTGCTCATATTGTGGAGATACTGTCCTGGTATACGAAAATGTCGCTCAGGCAAAGCACTTAGGCAGACACCCGACCACGAGGTAACTTCTTTAGCTCGTAACCGGAAAGACGCCTCCCCGTCGACTTCCAAAGCCGACATCCCCCTCAACACTTTTTCATCTAGTAGTCCCAATTTTGATCTAAATATAGAGTCGGACGGTGAAAGCTAAGTTAACAGTTGGAAAAATATTGATTATTCTTAAACTACTAATTAATAAATTATGTATGTTGTCATATTGGAGATATGGTTGTTATATTTTATATTTATGTTATACTTGTAAACCTCGAACACTGATACTTGGGACAGCTTCCGGCGGGCAGTATGTCCAATAATAAATATTCAGAATTCATATTCGATATTGAACAGAATTATTTTATCACCCAGTAGACCGCACGAATTTATTTATTTTATATTCACGCACGTAGATTAATTAGTTTAGATACAAATTGGTCAATTATCAACAATATAATTTGGAAATGTCACGAAACTGCTGACAAAAGTAGAATTATTTACCTTAATTAGATATACAAATCACGGGGGACTAGCGTCACCTATGACCCAATTTAAGCTTCTATAAAACTAGGCTCTTGGGCCTAGAAAGAGAGTTCTCATTCAGTCTTCAGCTAATCGCGTATCATTTATCAGTTACAGTGTTCGGCGGTTCTCCCGGGATTGAAATATATCCTTGTGTTCGTCTATATCAATAAACGTATTTATCGCTACTCACGTCTTTTACATCCTACGTAATTACACACTTATGATGAAAATACCGCCGCTCTCTCCTACTTTCGTTTTGAAATGTAAAAATTAAAACCTTCGTCATTGCAAAACTAATCGAAATAAATAGCTTTCCACTTGAAATTAATAGGTCTGGATCCCACGTATGAAAAAAAGTTGATTAATAGCAAGCTGAAAATTTGTTAATAGCTTAAGGGTGTATAGTCGGATAAACTTTGATGTATGGGAACACTGGAACAGGGACAGTTTTAATTGTGGAACAGGTTAAAAATTTGGAACGGTCAGACCACGAAAACGGCACAATTATTTTGTGCGACAGAATAGACTTAAACTCTCCGAACAGAGATTAAACTCTCATGCAAAAATCAGACTGCTATTTAACACCTGTCATAATTCCTGTCATTTGACATATTCTACATGTTCCACTCATTAAAACGCCCATTTGGTGATAAGTAGCAGTCTGATTTTTTCATGAGAATTTAATCTCTGTTCGGAGAGTTTAAGTCTGTTCTGTCGGACAAAATACATGTACCGTTTTCGTGGTCTGACCTTCCAAATTTTTAACCTGTTCCACAATTAAAACTTCCCCTGTTCCAGTGTTCCCATATATCAAAGTTTGTCCGACTAGACACCCTTAAGCTATTAACAAATTTTCAGCTTCCTATTAATCAACTTTTTTTCCATACGTGGGATCCAGACCTATAACTTTATTTAGGTATAATTGATACGATCCATGTGATTCGGATGGTTTGAAATGCTTAGTTTAAAAAAAATAGCTGAGTAAATAGAAAATTACATTTTTATATTTAAAAAAATGGGCATTTTTCTTAAATAAATCTAAAAGTATTCATAATATAAAAAAATGTTTCAAATAATTATTGTAGGATTTCTTTTACTGAAAATTATGATTTTTTTGTTTTTGTATCATAAATACTTTTAGGTTTATTTAAGAAAAATTCACTTGTTTTTTTAATAATAAAAATATCATTTTTTATTTAATCAACTATTTTGTTTAAACTAAGCATCCCAAACCGGCCAAATCACATGGAACGTATCAGTTATATCGGAATAAAGTTAATTTCCAGTGGGAAGCTATTCATTTCAATTAGGATTGTATTGACGAGAGATTAATTTTTACATTTCAAAAAGAAAAAAGCAGAGAGCGATTTTATTTTCATCATAAGTCAGTCAGTTCTTATAAAAAAACTGTTTTGAATGTTCTCCATTTCGAAGTTCTTCGAAAATATCTATCCTTTAAAGAGCAATAACTCAGTCGTTATTGGGTTTACATAGGACTTTCCGACGCAATTCTCTTTGTTTTTTTATTATCCACAATTTTGTTTTTAACGACTTGTTTATAAAACTAAATTGTTTTAAGTTATTCACGAAAAACCTTTATAAAACTTGAGTTTTTCCATGAAAAATGCATAGTTTAAATCGCTAACAACTTGGAAAGTATCAATTTTAAAAATAGTAAAAAGTTCTGAACAAAATTTACTCAAAATTGGTCACTCTATCGATTTCCAAAGCAATTTCGATTGAACAATTTTCATCCCCTAGATGGGGATGTTTTCACCCCCAGGGCAAAAGCGCGGTTCGGCATAGGGTAGATTTAGAAAGAAGGGTCAACCGAGCTTAAATCCAAATTTTCATTAAAATCGGTGTTGATTCTCAAAATTCCACAGATTTAGAGTTTTTTACCGCTGATGAGATGTCTATTAAGCTAGAATAGCCATTTCATAAGGCAGCCATGAGCGTTAACCCATATTTTTTTGCTATTTTATTGCTTATTTATTACGCAAATTAAAAATTTATTTCTTCATCCCCTTCAGAGAAACAGGTGGCTATTCCAGCTTAATATTAAGGTAGAATAGCCAAAATTCATATATCCGGGACGAAAGTAGATAGAGAGTCGCTTCCGGCAGGCTATTTTATTCCTAATTAATTGCTAATTTATTACGAGAATTAAAAATTTATTGCTTCAACCCCTTTAGAGCAACAGGTGGCTATTCCAGCTTAATATTAACTAGAATAGCCAACATTCATATTTCCGGAACGAAATTATTACAGAGGGTCGCTTTCAGCGGCATATTTTATTGCTAATTGATTGCTGAAAGATTGGGTATACAAGAATTTACAAACTCACCCCCTTCAACCCCTACCGTTATCATTATTCCCCGGAATCCACAAAAAGTGAAAACAACAGTTTCAAAAACTAAAACCAATTGGGTATTTTTTTGCTAATTAATTACTACTATAGGTCTACGCCAAAAATTAATTTCTGCTTCATCCCCTAACGAGCAACAATGGCTACTGCGGTTGAATACTTAAGTTACAATATCCAACACTCCTATTTCAGGAACGAAACAGAGGGTCGCTTCCGGCATCACATTTTATTGCTAATTAGTTCCTGAAACATGGGGTATACAAGAATTTAGAAACTCACCCCCACCAACCCCTACCGTTATCATCGCTCCCCGGATTTCACAAAGAGTGAAAATAACCAGTTTAAAGATTTAAAACCAATTGGGTATTTTTTGCTAAATAATTGCTGCAGGTCTACGCAAAAAACAAATTTTTTGCTTCATCCCCTAACGAGAAACAATGGCTACTGCAGATTAATACTTAAGCTACAATACCCAACACTCCCATTTCAGGAACGAAAGCAGATAGGGGATCGCTTCCAGTGGCATATTTTATTGCTAGTTCATTGCTGAAAGATAGGGTATACAACAATTTACAAACTCGCCCCCTCCAACCCTACCGTTATCATCATTCGCCGGATTTCACAGAAAGTGAAAAATAACAAGTTTAAAAACCTAAGACCAAGTGGGTATATTTTCCTAAGTAACTGCTGCAGGTTCACGCCAAAAACTATTTTTTTTGCTTCATCCCCTAACGAGCAACAATGGCTACTGCGGTTGAATACTTAAGCTACAATACTCAACACTCCTATTTCAGGAATGAAAGCAGATAGAGAGTCGATTCCAGCGGCATATTTTATTGCTAATTAATGGCTGAAAAATGAGTATACAACAATTTACAAACTCACCCCCTTCAACCCCTACCGATATCATCATTCCCCAGATTTCACAAAAAGTGAAAATAACCAGTTAAAAACCTAACACCAAGTGGGTATTTTCTTGCTATGGGCCATTCCACGAACATACCTGTTTTAGATTATTCGACAATGAATATTTTACTGTGCAACATAAGAAGTACGAAAGTAAATGGCGCTAATAATTATTCCAATATACAACAATGTAATTTGCAATTTACTTTGGTTCTTCTTATTTTGCACAGTAAAATATTCGTTGTCGAAGTAATCCAAAACAGGCGTATGTTCGTGGAATAGGGTATAAGTAATTGCTGCTGGTTTATGCCATAAAAATGAATTTTTTGCTTCATCCCTTAACGAGCAGCAATGGCTACTGCGGTTGAATACTTAAGCTATAATACCCAACACTCCTATTTCAGGAACGAAAGCAGATAGAGGGTCGCTTCCAGCGTCATATTTTATTACCCTTTTTAGGTCTTTAAACTGGTTATTTTCACTTTTTGTGAAATGCAGGGAATGATGATAACGGTAGGGGTTGGAGTGTTGAGTGTTGTAGCTTAAGTATTCAACCAAAGTAGCCATTGTTGCTCGTTAGAGGATGAAGCAAAAAATTAATTTTTGGCCTAGACCTGCGGAAATTAATTAGCAAAAAATACCCACTTGGTTTTAAGTCCTTAAACTGGTTATTTTCACTCTTTGTGAAATACGGGGAACGATGATAACGGCAGGGGTTGGTGGGGGTGAGTTTTTAAATTCTTGTATACCCCATATTTCAGCAATTAATTAGCAATAAAATTTGCCGCCGGAAGCGACCCTCTATCTACTTTCGTTCCTGAAATAGGAGTGTTGGGTATTGTAACTTAAGTATTCAACCGAAGTAGCCATTATTGCTCGTTAGAGAATGAAGAAAAAATTCATTCTTGACGTGGAGCTATAGTAATTAATAAGCAAAAAAATACCCAATTGGTTTCAGTTTTTGAAACTGGTTATTTTCACTTTTTGTGGATGCCGGGTAATGATGATAACGGTAGGGGTTGAAGGGGGTGAGTTTGTAAATTATTTTATACCCAATCTTTCAGCAATTAATTAGCAATAAAATATGCCGCCGGAAGCGACCCTCTATCTAATTTCGTTCCGGAAAAATGAATGTTGGCTTTTCTAGCTTAATATTAAGCTGGAATAGCTACCTGTTTCTCTGAAGGGTTTGAAGCAATAAATTTTTCATTTTCGTAATAAATTAGCAATAAAATAGCAAAAAAATTTAGGATTAGTCTCATGGGTCCCTTATGAAATGGCTATTCTAGCTTAATAGACATGCTGATGAGTGGTCTAAAGCATTTTTAATGTGTGGACATGTTAAATCCAAAATATTTGGTTTTTATGTGATAGTTTGTTTCACAAAAAATTGTGATACCTTTTTATTCTAGACCAGAGCGCTAAAAACTTCGGAATAAATCTACTTTTAACTACAGCCCCTAGAAACTCTTTGTATTGTAAAACTAAGTTTTTCAACCTAATAAAATTATTTGTAAAATAAAATATTTTTAAAAGATTTTTAATTGAAAAACTTATTGACCCATTTTCCTGGTGACACCTCCAAGGGTTCTACAATATGCAATCCAGATGGATGCTGCAGTGAAGACAAAAGGGAAGGAATTCTACACTATGCAATTCACAACCCCCGTGTGCAGCTTGGTAAAGTTCCAACGGAAAATGGACCTAGTTACTCTATAGGAGTAATACTAATATAAAATAAAAATGTATACCATTTTCTTTATTCAGTTGCAATGCGAAGCCAAAACCGTCTTAATTTTTACCTAGATTAGAGAGTGCAGCCAGCACTCTTATCGACGATTTCACCTCTTGTTAGAGGCTCTTCAGAGAATTTTTACCTGGAGTAGAGAAAGCAGCCTATGCATTCTCTGAAGAGCCCCTAACAAGACGTGAAATTGTCGATAAGAGTGCTGGCTGCACTCTCTAATGTAGGTAAAAATTAAGACGGTTTTGGCTTCGCATTGCAACTGAATAAAAATGGTATACATTTTTATTTTCTTTGTATTGTGTTCAGGGTAATGTCATGTCAGGAAAAAGTCTACCAAAGACAACAAAAGCAAAATGTTATCTACAGAATATTAATTGGACCCGTAGTAACCTATGATTGTGAAACCTGGGTAATGAGGAAAAGGAATGAAACCCAACGCCCAACTCAGATATATGGCCCGGTGCAAGAGGAAGACAGCACATGGAGAATCAGGAGAAATGAATGAAGGTTACGATATTGAACTACGTATTTGTGAAAAGTCAAAGACTGTTATGTGTAGAGGTAAGACGATGAAAAAACAACAAATAAAATATTACAATGGAAGCCGATAGGAAGGCGAAACCAAGGAAGGCCCATAACGAGATGGTTGGATGACGTGGAAGATGACCTAAAACCGTGGACATAAGACAATGGAGAAGAAAAACATAAGAGATAATTGAATAGAAGACATATCCAGCTAGGTAAACACCCATCCAGGGTTATGATGAAGATCCAGAAGAAGAAAAAAAAAAGAATAAGAAGAAGAAGAAGAAGAAAAAGAAGAAGAAGAAGAAAAAGAAGAAGCTGATAATGAATCATTTTTTATAAATAACAACTTACCGCTTTCCTTAACTTCTCTACAACTTCGTGGAAAAGTTGAATTAGATGGAGGTTTAGAATTCATATAACATAAAGGTATTTTGCTTCTACCAACTAGATTGTGACATCCTTCTAAAACATCGTTTCCTAATTTTTCATCGTTTTGTTTGATAGTTTTCTCAACTGCAAAAGATAACTTCATAGGTATTTGGAAGGAGTCTTCTGATTTACCTAAAATAATACAAAAAATATATATGATATTTTTTTAATTTAGCTTATATCTATGCCTCGATATCTAAGGCCATTGGAATGATACAAATGATTTCTCAGTAAGATGTAGTATGTGGTGTGTTTGTTGAGTAAATGTCTTGTTACCTAGTTAAGTCGACTTAACTGTCTACAACAAACCGCTAATTGTATCCGAACGTCTGCGGTCCTTCCGGTGAGTACCGATCCCACAAGGACAGAATTTTTTTTATTTATTAATTTTTAATAAAGAAAAATTCCCAACCCAGCTGAGATACGAACTAACAACCCTTGGATCCAAAGGCAGGCTCTCCTACCACTGAACCACAAAGGCGTTACAAATGATTTAAAAAACGGATAAAAGAAAAAAATGAAAAAAGAGAATATTATTGAGAATATTACGTTAATGTCTTTTACGTTTTAAACGTCTATCTCTACTCCATGTCTTCATCAGACATTTGGGTTGGGTTTCGGTGAAATGTAAACACAACAGGCCTGCCGAAGAGTATCGGTTTACGGTTTCTTTGATATTCCACTATTATTACTTTATTAGGTACTACAACTCTAATAAAAAAAATATAGTATTTTTTAATATAAATAAAAATAAATTGTCAAAACTAGGCTCCAGAAACCAGAAAAAGGATCTAATATTTCACTTTGTTTAAAATATTTCGTTGCTTTGAGTGTAGTCCACTGAAATATTCTCAACTGCTCAAAATTGGCAAAGAAGACGAAAACCTTTTGCAAATATGTTTTCGACCCTCAGGAATCCGAATCTGAAATTAGTTTTGCGAGAAAATGCCGGGAAATCCGAAAAATCGTAAAATAGAGCTTTTCTGCAGTTTTCTTGAAAACTACAATAGCTATCGGAAAAATAATCAAACCATCGTGTTTATTGGA
The DNA here is from genome assembly GCF_917563875.1 of Diabrotica virgifera virgifera. Taxonomy (NCBI): domain Eukaryota; kingdom Metazoa; phylum Arthropoda; class Insecta; order Coleoptera; family Chrysomelidae; genus Diabrotica; species Diabrotica virgifera. The sequence goes on along the minus strand of NC_065449.1, from coordinate 174,971,200 downwards.
CGATTTTACATAAAAATAGATGTGCTTCTTTGCGAGAAAATGCCGGGAAATCCGGAAAAATCGTAAAATAGTGATTTTTCGCAATTTTCTCGACAACTACAGTAGCTAGCGAAAAAATAATAAAACCATCGTGTTTATTGGACGATTTTCCATAAAAATAGATGTGCTTTTTTGCGAGAAAATGCCGGGAAATCCGGAAAAACCGTAAAATAGAGATTTTCCGCAATTTTCTCGAAAACTACAGTGGCTAGCGGAAAAATAATCAAACCATGGTGTTTATTGGACGATTTTACATAAAAATAGATGTGCTTCTTTGCGAGAAAATGCCGGGAAATCCGAAAAATCGTAAAATAGAGCTTTTCTGCAGTTTTCTTGAAAACTACAATAGCTAGCGGAAAAATAATCAAACCATCGTGTTTATTGGACGATTTTACATAAAAATAGATGTGCTTCTTTGCGAGAAAATGCCGGGAAATCCGGAAAAATCGTAAAACAGTGATTTTTCGCAATTTTCTCGACAACTACAGTAGCTAGCGAAAAAATAATAAAACCATCGTGTTTATTGGACGATTTTACATAAAAATAGATGTGCTTTTTTGCGAGAAAATGCCGGGAAATCCGGAAAAACCGTAAAATAGAGATTTTCCGCAATTTTCTCGAAAACTACAGTGGCTAGCGGAAAAATAATCAAACCATGGTGTTTATTGGACGATTTTATATAAAAATAGATGTGCTTTTTTGCGAGAAAATGCAAGGAAATCCGGAAAATTGTAAAATAGGAGATTTTACGCAATTTTCTCGAAAACTACAGTAGCTAGCGGAAAAATAGTTAAACCATCGTGTTTATTGGACGATTTTACATAAGAGTAGATGTTTACTGAAAAATAATAGTAATCCCAACGATAAGTAATTAAATTCTTGTGTAAAGTGATAAAAACTTGTGTGATATCGGAAATAAACAAAGCAGGTTTTACAGTAGGTGGAAACAAAACAATATAATATTATTTTGAATGGTGTATTTCTACAGGAAAATAAAGCATATTAATAAACAGAATCAGCTGAAAGTAGAAAACTTTATTATAATATAATTAATGTTATTATAAACAGATAACCAGGGCCGGATTTTGATTTTTACCTAGGAATAAAAGTGCTGGAAAATTAGTAACGGCCAGCGCGGGCGCGGGTGGGAATTTGAACTGTGAGTAGAGTTCTCCACGAAACTTGTTATTTCTTTTTCATTAGGCGGTCTTTCCTATATTTCTTCCTGATCAATACTTTCATTCGGTTCTTCTTCTTCTTCTTCTTCTTATTCTGCATATTCTGTTTTGGTAATTTCATTTAGAAGCTCTTCGAAGTATTCTCTCCATCTGTTCAGTATTTCTTCGTCGCTTACTAAATTCCTTACATTTTTGCTTTTTTAGTGTACAGGTTTTCTTTGGAACCCCCTTTTCTCATTTTTTTACTCCTTGATATAAGTTTCTGACTTCTTCATTTTTATAGTTTTCCTCTATGCATTTCAATTTATCTTCCTTGTACTTTCTTTTCTTTGCTCTTATGATTCTTTTAGTTCGTTTTCTTTGTTCTTTGTATTTTATCTCCATCTCTGGTGTTTTCACTTGCATCATTTTGTGTCTTAACTTATTTCTTTCATCCAGTTCTATTTTACATTCCTTATCAAACCATTCTTGGAATCCATCTTTTATATTTCTATTACTGACTTGCGCTACTTTGGTCATACATACTTTTATTTGCGTCCATTTTTGTTCGATGTTTCCATTTTCTGCAATATTTTCCAGTTCTCTAGTGACTAGTCTTTCATATTTACTTTGTTCTTCTTCTGACAGTAGTCTAATAGGTTTAGTTACTTTGTACCTTTTTTTCTGTTGGTTTCTAAGAACTGGTATAACCTGTTTTAGTTGTATTCCGACTATAAAGTGATCTGTGTCTGCATCTGGTCCTCTATATGTTCTTATGTTCTTTATACATTTTTCCATGTCTTTTTCGACGAGCACATGATCTATTTGGTTTATGGTTTTCCCATGTGGTGATCTCCACGTTCCTTGGTACATTCTTTTGTGTTGAAAGTACGTGCTCATAACGATCACGTTTCTTTCTTTTGCAAAATCTATTAAGAGGTGACCATTTTCATTCGTTGTTTCATCCAGACTTTATTTTCCTATGGTGGGTGTATATATTTCTTCTTTTCCTATTTAGGCATTAGCATCACCTAGTACTATTTTTATATCGTATTTGGGAATATTTTCGAATACTGTATCTATTTGACCGTAGAAGTCTTCCTTTATCTCTATGTTTTTCTCTTCAGTCGGTGCATCTCTCTCTCTCCCTCTTGTCGTTTCCCCATTAGTGAGGATCGTGATTTCTTCCAATATTCCTAACAATCTTTCTCCATTGGTCTCTATTTTCAGCTACTCTAAGAGCTTCGCAGAATGAGTTTCCAGCTGAATTCTTTATTTGATCGGACCATCTAGTTGGTAAGCGTCCTCTTGATCTTCTCCCCGGAATGTTTCCAGAGACTATTAATCTCTCCAAACTGTCGTCACCTCTGCGAACCACGTGACCAAATAATTGCAGAATTCGTTGCAGACATATTGTGTACAGCCTTTTTTTAATATTGAGTTGGTTTAGAATGGAAACGTTTGTTCTATGAGCTGTCTATGGTATGCGCAGCATTCTTCTCCAGCACCACATCTCAAAGGCATCAATTTTTTGGTGCTCGTATGCGAAAAGAGTCCAAGTCTCTGCTCCGTATAGAAATATTGAGAATACAAGGGCATTTACCAGTCTCATCTTGATATTTTGAGAGATAGATCTGTCTTTCCAAACTTTAGTTAGGCGACTCATCGCATTTTTTGCCATACCAATACGTCTCCGAACTTCTGCTTCACAGTTGCCATCGTTAGTTATACTAGACCCGAGATAGACAAAGGTGTTTACTATCTGGTATTCCTGTAACATGTTAGTCAGTTGAATAGTGTCGAATCTGCCGACCACCATTATTTTTGTCTTAGCTTTATTGATTTTCAGACCAACTTTATTGCTTTCGTGCTCAACTCTTCGCAGAAGATCAAACATTTACTGCTCATTTGCTGCTATAAGTGTAGTGTTATCAGCAAATCTCAAGTTGGAGATTTTTCTATCCTTCTAAAGGCCCATCCTTCTAAAACCATCCTCATGACATGATCACCATAAATGTTAAATAAGTCAGGTGACAACACGCATCCTTGTCTAACACCTCTCTCGGTCTTGAATTGGTTTGAGAACTTCTGATCTAGTCGTAGTGTCGCTATATTAGACTGGTACAGATTTTTAATAAGTGTCACCAGGTGCATTGGTGCGCCCATTTCTATTAAAATTGACCACATATTTATCCAGCTTACACAATCAAATTCCTTTTGGTAGTCAACGAAGCATATAATCATAGGTACTTGAAATTCTCTAGACTTTTCAATAAGTTGTCTCAGGTTCAGGATTTGTTCCCTTGTACCTTTACCCTTTACAAATCCGGCTTGTTCCTGAGGTATTTGGTAATGTAGATAGGTTTTTAATCTGTTTTTGATGATTGCAACAAGATTTTACTAGCATGTGTTATTAGTGACAGTGTGCGGTAGTTTTCACATCTGGTAGTAGTTCCTTTTTTGTGTAGCGGGATATAAATTGAGGTGCACCGATCAGATGGCCATTTTCCTGAATTCCAAACAGCGACACAGATAGAATGGATGATATGTAGTCCTTTGTCACCTAGTAACTGTAGTATTTCACATGGTATTGAATCAATGCCTGGGGATTTATTTCTCTTTAGTGATTTAATTGTATCTTTGACTTCAGCGAATAAGACAGTAGGTTCTCTAGGGTAGTTAGAGGGCCACTGATTTTCTGCTGATACCTCGTTATTTTTATATAGCTCGTCACAGTAGTTTCGCCATTTTTCCAATATTTCGTCAGTATCGGTCTTTAGATTACCTTCCTTATCTATTACAGACCACGTTTGACGTTTAAATTCTCTGGTAAGGAGTGTGATCTTCTGGAATAAATCCCTCAGTTCATTTCCACAGCCATGTTCCTCTATCTCTCTGCATATTTGAGAGATGTAATCAGCTTTGTCTTTGCGGCACTGTTTTTTGATTTCTTTCGATAAATCTCTGTATTCATCGTTTGTTCCGTGTCTAGCTTTGTGTTATTTTCTGTGTTGAATAACAGTTCACGTATTATCGGATATCCATGGCTTAAGGCCAGTGGAAACCGCTGTCTCACAGTCTTTTGCAGCGTCGATTACTTTATCTTTGAAATAAATCCAAGTGCTTTCAGGGTCACTATCTACTTGGTCTAAAGAGAGAGCTTCTTCTAGGTTGTGTTGGAAGTAATTGATTTTTGATGGATTTAGAGACATGACTTTTCTCTGGGGTCTTCTTTTGGGAACTTTAAAAACGAAGTCGAACGTTCAATACCAGGAGTAGTTGATGATCGCTTTCACAGTCTGCGCCAGGATATGTTTTACAGTTGATGGCCGACGACTACCATCTTGATCTTATTAGGATATAGTCTATTTGATTCCTTGTTGTTTCTACATTCTAGGTCTATGATGTTGATCTACAAGATGTTGTTCTACACAGAACTCCACTAGACGGTCGCCATTCACATTTCTCTGTCCCAGTCCATTTTTGCCCAGCACTCCTTCAATATTTTCATTAGATGACCCCACTTTGGCGTTAAAATCTCCTAAAATTATGATGAGTTCACGTTTCGGAATAGCGCGAACAGTTTCTTCTAGACGACCATAGAACCTGTTGATGTCTTCTTCTTGTGCAGCTGTTGTAGGAGCGTATACCTAGACAGGGTGTAGGTTATTGGAGGATATTCTCATTTTAAGGGATATTATCCTGCCATCAATAGTATTATATCCAATTACGCAGTCTTTAAGTTTAGAGGGTACAATTATTGCGACTCCATTTGTACTTTTGTTATCTGGGCCTGAAAAATAGACGACGTTGCCAGCAGTTGTTTTAAAATGCCCTTTACCTCTCCAGTGAGTTTCAGAGAGTCCCAGTACCGAAAGATTGTGGTCTGCCATTTATTTTTCAATTATGTGTAACTTTCCTGGGTTTTGGATCAGTCCCTGGACGTTCCATGTACCAATTCGCTGACATTTTCTTAAATTAAATGAAAATTTGGATTCAGTCTCACAATTTCTGCCAGGTGCCTGGTCCCTCACACCTTGGCAGCCGGTAGCAAATTTCACACCATCCGACCCGGAACCGAGATGGCGTGAGTCGGATCGCTACATATTCCATCTTCACTTACTGAAATTGTCATCGTTATGGGAAGAAATTCTCTTGGGAAAATAGTGCATTGGCTTCCCTTTGAATTCTGCAACGCTGTATATGAGCCGTTTCTGTGGCTATGATTCTCGCCGCATGGTCAGTTTTGTAACAACCAGCTGCCACTGTCCAACCTATCACCATGTCTGGCTACCCTCACTTAGTTTAGCCTGCAGACCAATGCAGTTGCCCGGGATGTGGCACGTGAAGCCATAAGTGGTGAGAGTTGAGTGCCTTATGAGGACAAGTTATCAAAAACAATCTCCCGTCGATGACGTTTCATGTGGTCGTTCCAATAAAAGGTGCTACCTCTATAACACATTCTTACACCCCACATCGGTGCATGTGTATGTTTAAAAATGTTATTTTTTGGTATTTTCCTCTTATTCTTAGTATGCATATTCTCTCTGAAATTGGTTTAAAATTAACGATTAGATCTTTCAACTTTTTGTTTACTACAAATCCTGTGCCCAACATTCTATTCGGCTAATGGATTAAGTCCACAGTCAAGAAATCCGATAGCACACACACACACACACACACAACATTCTATTTTCCCCTCCGCTATTAAAAAATAAATAGTCATTTATTTCCATTGAGTTTTGGCCTAGTTGTTTCGTTTCTTGTAGTGCTACTATTTCAAATTTATATTTTTTGCATTCATCTACTAGGTGTTTCAGTTTTCCTTCTTCGTATGTTCCTCTTACATTCCATGTTCCTACTAATATATGTTCGTTTACGGGCTTCTTTTCATTAACAATCTGTACATTTTGTCTATTTCGTGTAGCTTTACTTTGCCATGTCGTCTCCGTTATTTCAGTCTGCTTTAGTTGTATTGCTAGTTTTTTGGTTGTATATTTTTCTCTTTTATGAGTTGTTGTTGACTGCTATTCCATGTCCATATTTCACCATTAATGATTAGCTTCTGATATCCTATTTTTACATTTTTTCTGGATTCTTGCTTTGCTTCTAATTTCTTTCTGGATAAATCTTTCTTCTTTTGACATATCATCATTAATATAGATTCTTTCGTCCTTTTTGGTTTTTAATTTACCTTTATTTTTTATTATTTCTATTTTGTTTTTCACGCTGTTAAGTTCCACTATGACAGTATTTTCTCCTATTTTCCTTGCTCAATTTACATCTACTGAAACTTGTAGCTCTATTTCTATAAAATTCTCCATAGCCCCTCGTAAAATTTTCTGATCATTTGTATCAATTTTTATTCCTTGTATTACATTTTTTAAGAAGTAGTACCTCTTATAAGAATAGGAAGACTAAGATGTGCAGGACATCTAGCAAGATCACAGCATAACAACCCTCTTAGAAGAATCCTTATGTCACAACCGGTGGGAAGTAGAAATAGGGGTAGGCCAAAACTTAGATGGAAAGATGGCGTAGATGAGGATGGGAGAAAAATAGGCGCAGCAAACTGGCAACGGTTGGCAATGGATAGGACTGACTGGCGTAATAGACTTGGGAAGGTCGAGGCTCTTTCATAGGGCTGTAGCACCACTGATGATGATGATTATTACTTTTTTCCTCTTTCTTTCATTTTCCAATTTCTCTATTTTTCATTTGCTTTACTAATTTCTTTTTCTAATCGACCTATTTGTTTTATAGCTTTTTCGTTTGTTTCTCGCAGCTTTTTTATTTCATCTTTGTAGCCGCTTTGTTGATCTTTCAGTTCTTTAATTTCATTTTATAGTTGTGTGATTTCGTCTCCAGATCTATATTGTTCTTTTTTATGTCTTTTATATCCATTGCTAATTCTCTCATCATTTTCATCATGTTCCTCCTCTTCCCTTCTCCTTTTCATTTCATCAGCTAATTCGCTATCAGAACTCATTGTTCTTAATTCCTAGTTATTTTTCGTGCTAGAGTTATTAGTCAATGCGTCACGGGTGAAGTTTGGTGGAGAACTCTACTCATAGTTCAAATTCCCACTCGCGCCCGCGCTGGCCGTTACTAATTTTCCAGCACTTTTATTCCTAGGTAAAAATCAAAATCCGGCCCTGGTTATCTGTTTATAATAACATTAGTTATATTATAATAAAGTTTTCTACTTTCAGCTGATTCTGTTTATTAATATGCTTTATTTTCCTGCAGAAATACACCATTCACAATAATATTATATTGTTTTGTTTCCACCTACTGTAAAACCTGCTTTGTTTACATTCGATATCACACAAGTTTTTATCACTTTACACAAGAATTTAATTCCTTATCGTTGGGATTACTTTTATTTTTTAGTAAACATCTATTCTTATGTAAAATCATCCAATAAACACGATGGTTTAATTATTTTTCCTCTAGCTACTGTAGTTTTCGAGAAAATTGCGTAAAATCTCCTATTTAACAATTTTCTGGATTTCCTTGCATTTTCTCGCAAAAAAGCACATATATTTTTATGTAAAACCGTCCAATAAACACCATGGTTTGATTATTTTTCCACTAGCCACTGTAGTTTTCGATAAAATTGCGGAAAATCCCTATTTTACGATTTTTTCGGATTTCCCGGCATTTTCTCGCAAAACTAATTTCAGATTCGGATTCCAGAGGGTCGAAAACATATTTGCAAAAGGTTTTCGTCTTCTTTGCCAATTTTGAGCAGTTGAGAATATTTCAGTGGACTAAGTGAGTACATTCACTACCAGAATACCAGAAAACTAAAAGTAAACGTAAATCGTAAAAAACGTGAAAATGTAAAAGTACGAAAATTAACGAGTATCAAGTACTGGGTATTAATAATTTACAGTAGGTAACGCATCGTTACAAATATTAAAAAATATCGAAATTTTTCATCACTGACAAGTTTATATAAAAAAACTAAAAGTCTAATAATTAGGAATGCACGTTATAGATTTATTGACATCATAACCCACCAGTACAACAAACTTAACGACAAACAAATTTTTCCTCATATATTAGTTTTTCTACTTAGTTTCTTCTTTCTTTCTACTTCTATTAGTTTCATCTACCGTTATGATACGTTCTCACTGGTAAAAATTTACGTCGAACCAGCTGTTCGTCGCAAATATTTGCGTGCGCGAGGTAAACATTGTGCTAATGTGGACGTGTTCGTCGCATACATAAATCGGGCGCAAGAATTTTCGACGCACACGCTCCATCGGTTGTCGGTATGTTTTACATTTTTGCTGGACGAGCACCCAGTCCTCACTGTTAAAAATTTGCGACGAAAATTCTTGCGACGAACCATTAGTTCAATACGCACGAAAAATGTACCAGTGAGGACGCGGCTTTACAGGAAAGCGCTGTTGTCAGTAAAAACATATGTGTATGTGTATTTACCAAACAGCTATAGGCTACACTGTTTCTCTTTGTCTTTAAGAATGTGAAACAAAGATAACTATCTGCAATATAAATGTCAAAGTCATGTTGTAAGGTTATGTCAGGCAGTTGTTATGTAATATAGAAGGCTTGTAAAATATTCGTTATCACTTTTGCCCTTATGTTTTACTCACAAAAATGAATGAGCAACAGTACAAATACAATTTAAATTAAACGACCACTTGAATTTATTTTTAATAATTTTATTATGTTATGAAAATATCCCTAGACCTTTCCGATGTGTATATAAGTATGTAACAAAATGTATAAACTCAATAAATTAGTCCAAGTAATGAAGCTTAAAATAGGACAAAACCTCGCAATTTTTACAGAATGAATAGATTTGCTTGATAATTTGAGAATAAGTAGTGGATAGTCCAAGGATCAAAATCTATATGATGTCGAAAGGCGCATTTACCATGGGGGTGGTTGCCACCCCATCTGAGTGGTGGAAATTTTTTATTATATTTTGACCACAAAAGTTGGTAAAAACATTCATTCTAAGCAAAAAAAATTATATATTTTTGTGATTAAATTAATAGTTTTCGATTTATTCGCTATCGAAAGTGGTAGTTTTATATCGAAAAAATCAATGTTTTTAATAAGTTTTCTGCTAATAACTCCAAAATTTTCGTTTTATCTGAACAACTTTACTTAACAAAAATGTAGCTTTTGAAAAAAAAATTAAAAAACCATTTTTTTAATTTTCTTTAATACCAATAGTAATCGAGCTTTACTTTATTGTATGTTAGCTCTTGTTCGTCAAATGCTAAATATTGTAGTTTCAAAGTCAAAAGAGGGGACAACTATGCGTTTTTCGAGGATAACTTGTTAAACCTAATTTAAAGTAATTAAAAACATCTATCTTCAGAAATAGAAAAGAAGTCTCTAGCTCAAAAATTAAGTGACTTATAATGAAAAGAATGTCAGTCCCTATTTTTTTCAGCAAAAAAGTGATCGGAAGCAACCACCCTAATCACCACCCTAATTAAAATTAGTCATTGACCTTATTTGGTCTTCTTTCTTTATGTATTATTATACTAATAGGTTCTAGAAGTTTGACCGGCGTAGAATGATTGGTTTTTAAAAATGATTGGTTTTTAAAAAAATGAAGTTAAAAGCGATTAACGAATTTTTGTAATTTGTAAAAAAATGGCTTTTTCTTCAGAATAGAAAGATTAGCATCAGAGATACGAACAAATATTTCATAATGAAATTGTAGCTTATTTAATTCCCAAGAGCCTGGTTTGCAAAAATTTTTTTCTACGGCAAAAATTCAGTGGACTATTGACAATTAAAACATGTAATAACATGCAAAAACCATCTTTACCAACCCTTTCAAAGTCACCTCTTTTTGACTGAGGATTTTTAAAAGATTTAGTAATAATACGCTTATAGATCTTGTAAAAACCCACAAAATTCTTTTTTACCAAACTTTCTAAGATAAAAAATAAAAAAGTTACGGTTAAAAAATCAATGTATTTAAAAAAAAAACGAGAAATCCAATTGGAAGCCAAACAATGTAAGTTAGGGGTGTTTTTAGTGATTGGCCTTATTCATTCTTCTTTATTCATGTATTGTTAATAGATTCTAGAAGTTTGAGTGGCTTAAAATGATTAATTTTTAAAAAACTAGAGTTAAAAGCGAATAACGAATTTTTGTAATTTGTAAAAAATGCCATTTTTTTCAGAATAGAAAGATTAGCATCAGAGATACGAAAAAATGTTTAAATATGAAATTGTAGGTTATTTAATTTCCAAGAACTTGGTTTGAAAAAATATTTTCTACAGCAAAATTTGAGTGAATCGTAAATGAGTACAATTGGTAAAACATTGATTTTTTCGATATAAAACTAACTTTCGATAGCGAATAAATCGAAAACTGTTAATTTTATCAAAAAAATGTATAGAACAGTTTTTACTTAGAATGAACGTTTTTATCAACTTTTGTGGTCAAAATATAATAAAAAATTTCCACCCCCGAGATGGGGTGGTAACCACCGCCATGGTAAAAGCGCCTTTTCGGCATCATATAGATTTTGATCCTTGGACTATCCACTACTTATTCTCAAATTTTCAAGCAATTCATTCTGTAAAAATTGCGAGGTGAAAAGCTTCGGTTCCTGGACTAAAGGACATCGCACACATCTTATGGAAAATATAATGTCACTCAGATTCAATAAAATTTATACGAATAGATTCGTTTTAAATTAACGGTCAAATCTTATCATTGCGCCAACTCTGTATTTATGGACTTTATGAACTCCAAAAATGTGATTTCGATAAATTTTAATTGCAATTTACGCCATAATTAATCATAATAAAGAGTTGGCGCAATGATAAGAATTGACCGTCATTTTAAGACAATTCTAATCGTATAAATTTTATTGAATTTGAGTGACATTATATTTTCCATAAGATGTGTGCGATGTCCACAAACAAATATTTTTATTTTGTTCAAAATATTAAGTAATTAAATTTGACATACCTGATTCGTTGTTGTCAATTTGTTCATGAAATAAGCGACTTAGATCATTTTTCCAAGAATCGGTTTTGCTTTCTAATTTCACATCCAGTAATTTTGTTAGTTTAAAGTTCATCGGGTCATCGTCAGTTACCTAATTAAAAAAAAAAAAATAAACAAACAAGAAATATGCAAGTCAAAAAAATTATGTCAAAATACCAAAATACACTACGCGTCAGAGAAAACGAGCACCACAAAAATGGGTAATTTTTGATTTCTTGAATTTCCTAAACCTGTTGTCCTATTTAAGTAATTTTTAATATTTTATAGCCTTATTCTTTAACCAAATGGTTGTAATAATATTGTTCCTAGACAGGTAAATTGTCATGTATACCGGGTGTACCAATCGAACTGTGTTTTTTTCTCAATGTTCACAACACCCTGTAAAACATTATATCCTTTATAAAATACTGAAACTCAAACCCAACTATAGCCTCAGGTTTTCTTAACATTCTGTTATCTGATTCATTCGCTTGTGTTGGATAATAAAAAAGTTATGGACTTTTACAACTAGCCGTGTTCTTCATCAATACAGGGTGTTTATAAATAAGTGCGACAAACTTTAAAGGGTAATTCTGCATGAAAAATAATGGTCGTTTGCTTTATAAACATATGTCTGCAAATGCTTCGTTTCCGAGATACGGGATGTTGAATGTTTTCTTACAAACTGACGATTTATTTATTGCTCCAAAACTGGTAGGTCTTAAGAGATAGTTATTGCGCATTTTTTGATATAAAATTAAGAATTATGTATTTACCATTGGCGTGCATACGGGTCATTTTATCCTATGGTAAATGCATGCCTATGGTAAACATAAAAATTTTAATTGTATGTCAAAAAATGCGCAATAACTATTTTTTAAAACCTACTTTTCATTTACATATCTCAACCACTCTTAGAGCAGTAAGTGGATCGTCAGTTTGTTAAAAAAAATTCAACATCCCGTATCTGAGAAACGAAGCATTTGCAGACATATGTTTATAAAGCAAACGACCATTATTTTTTCATGCAAAATTTCCCCTTAAAGTTTGTCGCACTTATTTAGAAACACCCTGTATAGATGAAGAACACGGCTAGTTGTCAAAGTCCCTTTTTTATTATTCAACATAAGCGAATGAATCAAAAAATAGAATGCCAAGAAAACCTGACGCTATAGTTAGGATTTGGGTTTCAGTATTTTGCAAAAACTAAAATATTTCACAGGGTGTTATGAACTTTGAGAAAAAAACGCAGTTTGGTTGGTACACCCGGTATACATTGACAATTTACCTGTCTAGCAACAATATTATTACAGCGATATTGTTAAAAAATAAGGCTATATCATATTAAAAAATCGCTGAAATTGGACAAAAGGTTTAGGAAATTCAATACATCAAAATGACCCATTTTTGGGGTGCCCGTTTTCTCTGACGCGCAGTGTATGTACATTTACTGTTTTATGTAGGTATTCATCATTTTCTATTATATATTTTCCTGACGTAGAGGATGGATAACATCGATTAATTAAGATACAGAAGGAGATAAGGCAAATTGCAAAAACTACCGCTACATCTTAATTGCCAACACTCTGTGTAGATTTTACGCAAAAGTAATGAACATTCTAGTCCTAGTCAAAAACGAATATGAAACACTTGAACTGGAATAGCAATCTGGATTTCGAGATAGAAAATCTTGCATCGACCACATCTACACTAGTAACTCACTAAGAGATCTGAATGCAAATGGAGTTTGGCGCAGATTAGCAGGTATATCCAGAGTTATTTAAGTAACAAATGACAGAATAAAACAAGTCATGTATATAAAAGCCACAATCATGCAGCAAAAACAGGTTATTTGGTACGAACATTTACAGATGATGAGAGATCATCGCCTATCCAAATTAATATTGGATTCTAGCCACCTGAGTAAAAAAAACGAGAAATAAATGAGAACAATAAATAATAACAGCGAAAATTGTACTTGACAAAAGTGTTAAATATCTGTATAATTGTGTGTGTATTTAAGCTGTGTGAATAAAAGAGTTTTCCATGACCAATTCCATATAAAGAGAAATATTCCATCAGAGGAGAAAGTCGTAATAGGGGGTGTACATGTGGACCAATCCAAAAGAGATTATATAGCAATACAAAAAGAACTATGATTTGGAACTAGACATGATAGACCTGGATCCCGCGTAAGAAAGAAAAAGTTGATTAATAGCAAGCTGAAAATTTGTTAATAGCTTAACGGTGTCTAGTCGGACAAACTTTGATGCATGGGAACACTGGAACAGGGGAAGTTTTAACTGTGGAGCATGATAAACGTGTCGTCCTGATAAGTTTATGATTGTGAAAAATAGCAAGTTGTTTTTAAGTTTATTCGATAGCCAGCGTTATGTAATATATGAGAAAATGTTTGTCCGACAAAAATGTTGGGCATTTTAACGAGTCCGACACGTAGAACATGTCACATCACAGGAATTATGTTGGTGATGAATATCAGTCTGATTTTTGCATGAGAGTTTAATGAAAGGTTAAAAAAGCAATTGGAAGTTCTGTTCGACAAAATTAATGGGACGTTTTCGTAGTCGGACATTCTAAACAGGTAAGATATAGACAAAAATGCTGGTGATAAATAGCTTTCCGACAAAGACGAAATTTAATTAAGTAAATTATTCCTTACCAAGAATGACTGTTGTCGGAAAAAAATAAGGGTTAGATTTTGTAGTCGGACAATTTAAAAAAATAATTTTTGAAATTTCAATAAGGGGTGATTATTCTATGTCAAAAGTACCTGCAATCAATTACAATCGATATCTTTCGATTTATCTCAACATCATTTAGATACCTCACCGTAATACATTTATAGTAGATCAGGCAAATTATATTATGGATTGAGTGGTCTAGCTATCTTTGTCTGCCACATGCGCGGGATCGCTTGGTTAAAAGAGATAGATAGACCACCTATCGACTTTTTGCACTGTATTCCCTGTCTACCCTTATGTCTATGAATACATTTTAATTTAAGAAAAACTGTCACTTTTGACAATAATTCATAATAAATTGCAATCGTAACTTCAAATTTAAACTAATCGATTTATTTTGGCAGAAAATTATTTCTTGCCATGTGACATATTAATTACATTATTATTTCATTTGTAGAAAGTTGAGAAAAATTACAAATGAGAAAAATTACGTTATACAATTTTAGTAATAATTTATTTAGGTACCCTTTTTCAATCAAGCAAAGCATTATAGCACGAAGAATGATATTCAATAGAATTTTCACAATTATCTGGCAACTGAATATCATTGAATTGATGACCAATTATTTTACTAACTTTGTAAAATGTTCGAAAATTACTCAAAAATGTTCCGTTGAATGGTTTCACTTTTGATTTGGCGACTTAAAATTTAAACTGTTGACACTCAAAAATAGACACAAAAACACTCCATAGTTAATATAAAATTTAATTTCCAACACACGTGGCAAACAGAAACTCAGAGACCATGTGCTTTCAAATACTACTTTGTATAGCACAAAGTGTCACACTGACAAATTAGTTCAGAGAAATAAGGAAAAAAAATATCGTGTTGGTGACACATCCCCCTCCAGGCTGAAACCAAATTTTTCGAGTAATATGGTTATCTATAATAATAACCTATATGTTTCCTGCAGCCGATTTTGATGATATACATAGTTATAAACAAATGAAGATTTTTTCGTCTATTACTAAAAAATTGGGCATTTTAAACAAATTTGAGAGTAAAAAACTCATAAACCGTATAAAAAACTTCAATATGGCGTTCGCTGAATATGTCTATCCTTATTGGTTACTTAGAAAATTGCCAAATAAATCATAAATTTTGAGTTTTTATAAATATTCATAACTTATGTAAATATTAACTTAGAACCTTCTTATTACACGGAATGCTGAGACTTATGGTGCTTAAATTATACCCTAAATTTCAAAGCAATTGGTCAAATAGTTTAAAAGTTATTTAATTTGTTTATCCAAAATTAATTTTTTTTGCAACACTGTAAGTCAGAAAATGATGAAGTTACAGTAATATTTTGGATAGTTTATAAAAGAAGAAAATTTACAGTATTAATTTAATTTAAAAAAAATGACAAAAAATAATTATAAATATTGCAAAATAATTTTGCAAAAAAATGTGAATTAAAAAAATGGGGGGGCTAACTTTGTCCCTAAATCTCCTAGAACAGTTGTTTTTCTTTCTAAATGTGTATAAAAATTCAGTCTTTCTAAATATGAAAAAATAATTTTTCTACGGGTAACGGTTAAAAAGTTATTCTAATTGTTTATAAGTAAGCAAAAAATCGACATGTTTTTGCAAAATAATTTTACACTGTTTAAAATTATTTTTTGTCATTTATTTTTAATTAAGGTAATAGTATAAATGTTCTTCTTTCATAAACTGTCCGAAGTATTATTGTAACCTCATAATTTTCTGACTTACAGTGTTGCAAAAAAAATTAATTTGGGAAAAACAAATTAAATAACTTTTAAACTATTTGACCAATTGCTTTGAAATTTAAAATATAATTTAAGTACAAGAAGTCTCGGTATTTCGTGTAATAAGAAGATTCTAAGTTAATTTTTACCTAAGTTATGAATATTTATAAAAACTCAATATTTATGATTTATTTTGCAATTTTCTAAGCAACCAATAAGGATGGACATATTCAGCGAATGCCATATTGAAGTTTTTTATACGATTTATGAGTTTCTTACTCTCAAATTTGTTTAAAGTGCTTAACTTTTTGGTAATAGACGAAAAAAGCGATAATTTACCGTTTTTCGATCTTCATTTGTTTATAACTATGTATATCATCAAAATCGGCTGCAGGAAACATATAGGTTAATAATATAGATGTCCATACTACTCAAAAAATTTGGTGTCAGCCTGGAGGGGGAAGTGTCACGAGAAAAACCTTATTTCTCTGGACTAAATGCAGCCTTCTAATACATACTTCTAAGCATAATGTGTCATATTTACGTCTATTCTTATAAGCACCAAAGTTTTAGACTCTTCAGAATTTTCAATGTCGTTTACAGGGATTTGAGTATGGAAAAAAATGTATACAACGTTTTTTGTAGGAAATTTTCCATACTTTCTGATGCGCCTAATTAGAAAACCCTAAGAGATTGCTTTCACATGTTCTTTGACATTTTTTTTGTCATTTTGAGAATATCTAGAACAAACTCCACCCAAAAAAATAATTGTTTTGCAATATATACATGCATTGATACTTACCTCACTGTTTTTGGAGTGTGCATGTATATATATGCACATGCAAATATGTGAATATAAATAATAATATACAACTAAAATAGCTTTATCAATATGTGACTAAGTCATTCTGAAAAAATGTTTTTTATTTATTTCCTTAGATTTGCCCAAACTTTTTGTCCGACATATAACTTTTTGCGTTACAAAATATAATTTGTACATAAACAAATCAAAATTAGCTTGCTATTTATCACCAACATTTTTGTCTATATCTTACGTGTTTAGAATGTCTGACTAGGAAAATTTCCCATTCATTTTGTCCGACAGAACTTCCAATTGCTTTTTTAACCTTTCATTAAACTCTCATGCAAAAATCAGACTGCTATTCATCACCAACATAGTTCCTGTGATGTGACATGTTCTACGTGTCGGACTCGTTAAAATGCCCAACCTTTTTGTCGGACAAACATTTTTTCATATATTATATAACGTTGGCTATTGAATAAACTTAAAAACAACTTGCTATTTTTCACCATCATAAACTTGTCAGGACGACACGTTTATCATGTGTCACCGTTAAAACTTCCCCTGTTCCAGTGTTCCCGTGCATCAATGTTTGTCCGACTAGACACCGTTAAGCTATTAACAAATTTTCAGCTTGCTATTAATCAACTTTTTTTTCTTACGCGGGATCCAGGTCTATGAGGTTGGGAACGATATTCTGGAATTAGCAACAGTATTAAATATGACGCTTGTTAACATATTCTTTAAACAAAAAGAAGGTTATTAGTTCAAACTGCAAAGTGATAGTTAGCAGAACCGAGTCCAATAACATATAAGTTGCCTCTACTGGACAAAGGAGTAAAAACCGAAACTGAACCAAAATACCGGATAAAGCCAGCGAAACCGAAGCGATTCATGTTAAAAGATGAGAAAAAAATCTAGTCAAAGCAAAACCAGTAAAGGAAACAACATAATTTGAAATACTTGGAAAAACTTACTATACCTCAA
The DNA here is from genome assembly GCF_917563875.1 of Diabrotica virgifera virgifera. NCBI lineage: Eukaryota > Metazoa > Arthropoda > Insecta > Coleoptera > Chrysomelidae > Diabrotica > Diabrotica virgifera. The sequence goes on along the minus strand of NC_065449.1, from coordinate 174,953,744 downwards.
AAAAATTTAATAAAAAAGAATCCTGATGGTGGCCAAACAAAACAAACAAAAAGAGAAAATTATATAAACGCTGGCAACTAAATAGATCAGAAACAGATTTTCAGTAGTATACGTTGGCCAAAAATGCAGCAAAAGTAGCAGTAAGAAAAGCTGATTCAAAAGGGTAATAAAGACTAAAAAATTGGAAAGCTAAAACAAAAATATACAAAATAGTCAAATAGGGGATAAAAAGTAAAATATTTTAATCACAATAGATGTATCCGATATAAATGTATGTATTTGTCAAAATATCAATGTCAGTTTATGAAAAAGTACAAAAATTAAGAAGTAAATGCTCATATGGTATTGATTGAAACCATATAGAGTTTATCGAGAGATTCTGTGGTAGGCGCTCAATAAAAAATAAGTTCTGGAAGAATATTGTTAGGGACGTATATTATGATTTACAATAAATAACAACTAGTGTGAGGACATGTGTGAAAGAGGATGATAAAAAGTAGGATGGCACCAGGATTAATACTTAATTCTAAATAAAAAGACTAAGTTTTCACTCTAATGGCATATAACATATCCCACCAGAATGAAAACAATGGGAACCTTCTCTGGTTACACCTCCGAGGCTTCTACAATTTGCAAGCCATACGGATGCTGAGACTAAGGAAGATGAGGGAATTCTACAATTTACAATTCACGTCACATCTGCTCAGCGCGGTAAAGTTCCAACGAGATTCTGATTGGACTGGAATATGGTTCGGCTGTATTTTCGTTTTGCAACGAAATTGAAAATGGTTATTCATTTTTGATTTACATTTACTCTGTGTGGAGTATGAAGGGAACCAGTCTCGTTGGAACTTTACCGCGCTGAGCAGATGTGACGTGAATTGTAAATTGTAGAATTCCCTCATCTTCCTTAGTCTCAGCATCCGTATGGCTTGCAAATTGTAGAAGCCTCGGAGGTGTAACCAGAGAAGGTTCCCATTGTTTTCATTCTGGTGGGATATGTTATATGCCATTAGAGTGAAAACTTAGTCTTTTGCTAGCAGTTGCCGCTAGGGCATCTATGCCATTTCGTTCGTTGCAATTCGGGACTGCACGCTGGGGTTTGTTTTGGTTGGATCAGGGAGAGCAGCATATGTGCCTCCTGATGAGATTTCGAAACCGGTAGAGGTGCTTGCAGCACTCTCTGATTGGACTGGAATATGGTTCGGCTGTATTTTCGTTTTGCAACGAAATTGAAAATGGTTATTCATTTTTTAATTCTAAATCTGTAGTGGCATGGCAAAAGTTGATAACTCCGATTTTTGCCAAAATGAGATTATTTGCTTGTTATGGTCTTTAGTAATAGGTATTTATTTATACTGGTAGAGTTTGGTATGTCTATGATGGAAGTAAAACCCTTAAAAATGAGAATGACAATATATGATATGTCCGCTGTGGCACTTATTAGGTAGGGCAGAACATTTATTAGCAGATATCTAACTTAATTTCTTATGTTGACAGTTATTGATATGTCCATTTACTTTCCGTTTTTGGGTTAGCAAAACATGCTATTTATCCTGTTTTTTGTGTATTCTGAAGGAAATCATTAAACAGAGATATTGGTTAAACAATTATCTAACACTAGTTAATCAATTTCATTACAACGGTAATGTGATAAGTTGAATATCACTATGGCAACTCGTTTTGTAAATTTTTAAATGAATTTAGAGGACCTTTCAAACTTTCAAAATGCTCTACTGAAAAATTAGGTTAGATGCACATATCAACTATTGCCAAAACACTACATAAATTATTCTCAAAAGTGTTGGATCAGATATCAGCCAAACTAAAAGGCAACATTCCCTGGTCCTAAATGTATGCTGATAATATAGGGTTAGTAAGAAATACTAAAAGAAGACCAAGTAATAACAGACACAGCACAGAAAAAGGAATTGAGCAAGGATAAAAATAGAAATAAAGCAAAAACAAAAGATAAACCTGAAATAGAGACAAGAGAGAACATATTCATAGGAGCATGGAATGTAAGAAACCTACATGGAACTGGCAAATTGGAGCAAATAAGCCAAGAGATTAGTGCAGTGGATCAACTGAATGGCAGTGGAGCAAGCCGAGTAGAAGACCAACAATTAATGATATATTCTGGTAACACAAATGTAAATGATATATAGATATACGATATACAGCGTGTCTACTTAAGTTGGAAACATATGGGAAACTTTTTTGTTATTCATTTTACGAAAAACAGTTATTCTTTATAAAAAGTTCTGCATGCTCTTAAACCTAAGATTCAATCATCAGATATCAAATTTTGTTAATATTATACGAGGTATGTCAAAAAATATGAACTTCTTTCAAGAGTAAAGTACCTTTATTTCTCTCAATATCTAAAATTCTTATTATGAAAAGTTGTTTGAAAATAAAAACTAAGATCAAATATGCAACTACATGCTTCTAATTGGAAAAAAATATTTTCCAAATTTTTCTCAAATTTATTGATACTAACTTCGTTTTTGTTTAATACACATACGATAACTCTTTTATTATTACTTTTACGAAAAAAAGGTATTCCTTATAAAAAGCTCTGTATGTCCTAAGACCGAAGATGCAACCGTCAGATATCACATTTTATTAATTTTATACGAGATATGTCAAAAAATATGAATTTCACTCAAGAGTAAAGTACCTTTATTTTTCACAATATTCAAAACGGTCATTAAAAAAATTATTTAGAATTAAAAACTATGTTTCAATATGCAATTACATCTTTCTAATTGAAATATTGTGAAATATAAAGGTACTAAAATCTTGAGCGAATTTCATATTTTTTGACACACCTACTTCGTACAAAATTAATATAAGTTGATATCTCATGGTATGGTTGTGTCTTAGATTTTAGACCATGCAAAGCTTTTTATGAAGAATAACTTTTTTCAGTAAAACGAATAATAAACGAGTTATCATATTTGTAATAATTAAAAACGATGTTGGGTACCTATCCATTTTGAGAAAAAATTTTTATTTTTTTTTAGAAGCATGTAATTGCATATTTGATCTTAGTATTTAATTCCAAACAACATTTTATCATAAGAATTTTCGATATTGAGAGAAATACAGGTACTTTACCCTTGACCGAAATTCATATTTTTTGACATACCTCGTATAATATTGAGAAAATTTTATATCTGATGATTGAATCTTAGGTTTTGAGGCATGCGTAACTTTTATAAAAATAACTTTTTTTCGTAAAATTCCGCGTATATCCGATCGGATGACTGTTTTGTAAATTCTGATTTTCATTTCTTTTACGATATTTTTATTTCTCCATATTGTGTCATTCAGGCAACCTGCGGCTCTGTTTGCTCTATTCACTTGATCTTCCACTTCTGTTTCGAGCCTTCCGTAGCTAAATAGTGTGATCCCTAGGTATTTAAACTCCATCACTTTTTATTTTATCTGTCCTTCCAGCTCCAATTTACATCTTATTGGATCTGCTCTTATAACCATGCATTTTGTTCTTTTTGAGGAAATTAACATGTTAAATTTTCTGGCGATTATGTTGAATTGGTGCAGCATACGTTGTAAATCATCTTCACTTTGAGAGATTAGTATTGCATCGTCCGCATAGCAGATTATTAAAATAATACTATAACATAATAGTAATAAATAAATGTCAATTATACTCCTACGAATAAACACAACGAAGATGTGAAGGAAGAATTTTACGACCAACTACAAACAATTTTAATAGGATTAATAATAAATGTAGAAGAGATATAAAAATAGTAATCGGAGAATTTAATGCTAAAATAGGAGACGATATTACAGGACATTAACAAGTGATGGGAAAGAAGGGAATATGAAAGAGAAACGTCAATGGATATCGATTAATAGAATTTTGCGAACCAAATTAACTTTAAATAGGTGGAAATATGTTTAAAGGTAAATAGATACATAAGAAAATATGGAAATCATCAGGAGGGAGATACAAGAACAAAATAGACTACATAACAATTCAATATAAATGGAGGAGCTGGTTGCAATACGTCAGGAGCTTCAGAGGTGCTAATGTGGGATCAGACCATATGCTAGTCAAAGCTACAGTAAGAATGAAATTACCCAGAGGTAACAAAAAAAAAACAACAGAAGGGAAAATACAACGTCGATGTTCTAAAAAAGAATGCACAAGAAATACATTCAGTGAAAAACTGACAATTAAGCGAACAGTAACACAAAAAACTGGAGAGTCAGTCGAAGGAACACGGAAACATTTTAAACACGTAATGATAAATACAGCAAAAGAATTAATCGGATTAAAAAGAAGACAAATTAAAACTACTATTGACAGAAGAATGAAACAAAATCAAAAAAGAAATTCTACAAAAGGAAGGATCGGAAGAAGAGCAGGCACTGAAAAGGGAATACAAGGTCATAACGCAAAAGTAAAAAACAAGCCAGAAAAGAAACTGACAACCCACCAAGCATGTTTCCGTGCCAAAATTTCCACCATTGTCCACATTTGCACCCTTAGAATTATATTGGAGCAAACAAACGAATGGAATAAAGATATAGATGTGACCTTTATCGACTTCGAAAAGGCTATTGACCATGTAAATAGGATGCAGATTTGGAAAATTTTAAGATTATATGGGATACCACAAAAAATCAGAAACTTCACAAAGGAAACTCATCTTCTACGAAGGATACAAAGCCAAACTGGAAGATTCGGGTGAAGTACCAGAAGATATAGCCATAGAAAATGGAGTCAAATAGGGTAGTGTACTATCGCCTACCCTATACTTTCTTTTGATAGATTGGGTAATGAGAAAAGTAATTGACGATCGAACAGGCATCAGGTGGAATCCATTCAAATAATTAGAAGATCTCGAACAGATGACATCTGCCTACTAACTGAGCACCGAAATCATATGCCAACAAAAATTGACAAATTGGCACAGTAGTCCGACACGATCGGACTCCGAATAATTACAGAGAAAACTAAACATTTAAAAAATAATAACCATCCAAATAATATAATAATGATAAACGGTAAGGAAGTAGAAGAGGTAGATAAGTTCACATATCTGGGATCAGTCATGGAAGGGAACAGAGGGTGTAAAAATGATATAGAGACGAGAATCATAAAGGCACAACATGCATTCAACGCTTTAAATAGAATTTGGCAAACAAATGAAATATCGAAAACAACAGAAATTAAAAGTATACCACTTAGTCCAATCAGGGAACACAAAATTTTACGAAAATTTCCAAAAAAATAAAGCAAGGATGAAAATTTGGAAATAGGTAGTTGAAATTGTTTATAATTATATAAGAAAAAGTATACAATTCTACATCCCCTACATTTTACACAAAGTGGGAAATACGGGGCGAAAAACATTTTCTCGTGAGTGAAACAATATACGGTCAAGATAGGCCCAGAATTGAATAAAATGACTAATTCTAAGCAACTTTTGTTCTATAGAGTTTTTTCACTAAGTCAATACTTTTCGAGTTATTTGCGAGTGAATATGTTCATTTTTAACAAAAAAAAAACATGTTTATAGACGGTTTTTCGCAGATAACTCAAAAAGTAAGTACTTTAGCAAAAAAAATATTCTTAGTAAAAATATAGCCTATAAAAAATTGCAAAAAATGGTGTACGTGTCAGGTCTGCAGACCCAGTATAAGAAGAGTTTTAGCTAATGAAAAGTAGGTTCTTCTTCGTCAAATTCCAAATCGAATATTTCAATGTGAAATAACCAAAAAACGGAGCACTTTTCGGGAAAATTCATTAAAACTTTTTTAAAGTATTTAAAAAAAGGTTAATTTTTGTTTTTTAAAAAAATTAAAACATTAAAAATAAGTGAGTTACGCTCAAAACATTGTTGGTCCCTTTTATTTTTAGGTACAAAAATCGCGAAAATCACCCCCTAATTAGTTTCCCAAATAAAATTAATCGTAACCGTTTTAGAAGTTATTTTACTTATGTATTGTTTATATTATCTATAAGTTTCATTGGTTCAAAGTGCTCAGTTTTGAAAAAAAATTTGTTTAACATAAAACATTTTTTTTAATTTTGAAAAAATGGAATTGCTCATGGGATTATCTTAAAAATTAGTAGTAATACCAAAAATTTTAAAGTGTAATAAAATGTACGTTTTGCTTTTCTGAATATTTTTCCATTTTTGTTTTCTTGTTATACTAAAATTGATTATGCCGTGGCTGTTCAAAATTTGTCTAAACTCGTGATTAGTTACTCGTTTAAGCCATTTTAATTACAGCTTTTTCAAAAATAAGCACTTTGAACCGATGAAACGTACAGACCATATAAATAATACATAAGCAAAGTAACTTGTGAAGTGGTAATAATAAAATTTATTTGTGATGCTAATTAGGGGGTGATTTTCGCGATTTTTTTAACAAAAAATAAAAGGGACCAACAATATTTTGAGCGTAACTCACTTACTTTTAATGTTACAAGTTTTTTAAAAACAAAAATAATCCTTTTTTTAAACATTTTAAAATGTTTAAATGAATTTCCCGAAAAGTGCTCCGTTTTTGGGTTATTTCACATTTAAATATTTGATTTGGAATTTTATGAAGAAGAACATACTTTTCATTAGCAACAACTCTGCTTCTACTTGGTCTACGAGACTACAGACGTCAAGCATACACCATTTCTTGCAGTTTTTTATAAGCTATATTTTTGCTAAGAATATTTTTTTCGCTGAAATACTTACTTTTTGAGTTATATCCGAAAAACCAGTCCAAAAAAAAATTTTTTTTCTCTAAAAAATGAACATATTTACTTGCAAATATCTCAAAAAGTATTGACTTAGGGAAAAAGCTCTATAAAACACAAGTTGCTTAGAATTGTTCATTTTATCCAATTCCGGACTTATTTTGAATGTATATTTTCAACTTCGAGAGGGAGGTATTCCCCTCTATTTTTTAAAAATGGAGGGGATGTAGAATTGTAAACTTTTTCTTATATAATAATAGACAATTTCAACTACCTATTCCCAAATTTTTATCCTTCCTTTATTTTTTTGGGGGTCAGATTGTCATTTGATCGGGCTAACTCTACGGAGCAGAAACATAGAAACTGGACGAAAATACAATTAGAAAACAGCAAACTTTTGTAAACAAATCTCTAATGAAAATCCTGAAAATAAACTGGCACAACAAAATAACTAATACCGAACCATGAGAAAGAACACAGCAAAATAACATTTATCTACTACAGCCAAAGAAAAAAAAATGAAAATGGATTGGTCACAGTTTGACGAAAGATCAAAGCAACATAGCAAGACAAGCACTTCAATACCAACCAGAGGGTAAAAGACAAAACACGAAAAAATTGGACTAATATGGGTTAAAGTCAAAAACAGAGCAAAAAATAGAAGACAATGGAGGGAGGGTTTACAGTTTATTCAGAAAATAAAAATAAAAGAAGATGCGCTGTCATGGCCAGACAGCAATCTTACACTTTTGGCCAAGAAACGCATAAGCGCCCAATACTCCAAAAGAACTAGAGAAAAAGAGAGGCAAAAAATACTGAAAGATATTTAGAATAAAAACTGGAAGAGTCACAGCTTTTGTTCCAATAGTAGGTTCCAAATTATTCTACTCTGGGCTAATTAGCAAAATACAAGGAAAAGTTATTTACCAGCAATTTTATTGCTGGAATCGAATCTTATTATTGTATGTATTAATAATATAGATATGCAAAGTCCGCAGATAGTGTGCTACTTTTTTTATAAACAAAATGGCGCCCGAAAATCGTGTTTTTTTCAATTTTTGCTCTATAACTCCAAAGATTTTAACTTTAAACCAAAAACACCCAAATAAAAATTCACTGCAATTAAATTCTGCATAAAGACGTGTCTTTTCGATTTACTTCGACGAAAACTTTCCCAGGAAAAAGCGGGTTTTTCCAACAAAACCTTTAATTTTCAACTAAACTTTTAGATAAGTAGTTGTAAATCAATAATTAAATAACTTGGTAATATAAAAGCCCTTTCCGTATATATTATAATTCCAGAAGTCTATGGAAATTGAATGAACAGTTTAGCAACAATTAAAATGTTAATTAAAAATTTACGGTCGCTATAATAACGACAATAATTGGGATACATAAGAATAACTATGATTTTTTCATAAAAACACACTATACCTATCTAATGTACTTTACAGAATTTAAATTGGACTAATTATGCGGCCTCAGGAATATTTTAAAATTATAAACAATTTTTTGGTTTAAAACAAATAGAATAGCTCGGGAAATATTAAACTAAATTAAATCATGAAAACGGTATTCGAAAGGCAGCGGCAGGACGCTTCATTTAAAAGAAAAAACGTTTAATTGTAATAAGTGGTTCCTGAGCTACAACCGGTTAAAGTTGACCGGAATTTACGGCAAAAATGTAAATAGTAGGATCATAATTTTCAAACCATCACCTTTTTGTTTTTGTCCTCTTTCTCCACACCAATTTTCATATCTTTAACATACTCATAACATATATTATTATAATAAAAACTATCGATAATACGTGTGAAAGGTGCCAAAAATAGCAAAATTCCAATCAAAAATTAGGTTGGAGAAAATGTAACCCTCAAAGTTCAAAATCGGTATACGTTAACAAAATGCATTTTCTCGGCTTCCCATGGAGCAATTTCCTTCATTCTTTTTCTGTTCCTAATACCGCGAGTAGAGCCATCGATCTAACGCATTATTAAATGTCACACTTGCTTTTGTTTTGTGTCACAACTTTGCCAGTTGTAGGCTTTTTTTTAGATAAACTTACTACAAGTGTACCTTTTAAAGTTAAAAACATAAATATTCTCATTTGAAAGCTGTATAATTATTTAAACAATTTTTATTTAAACAAATTAAAATGTTGTGTTATAATAAATAAATTTATTTATTATAACAAAACAAAAGCAAGTTTGACATTTAATAATGCGTTAGTTCGATGGCTCTACTCGAGTTACTTGGGATCAAAAAAAGAATGAAGGAAATTGCTCCATGGGAAGCCGAGAAAATGCATTTTTTTAACGTATACCGATTTTGAACTTTGAGGGTTACATTTTCTCCAACCTAATTTTTGATTGGAATTTTGCTATTTTTGGCAATTTTCACACGTATTATCGATAGTTTTTATTATAATAATATATGTTATGAGAATTTTAAAGATACAAAAATTGGTATAGAGAAAGAGGATAAGAACAAAAAGGTGATGGTTTGAAAATTATGATCCTATTGTTTATATCTTTGCCGTAAATTCCGGTCAATTTTGACCGGTTGTAGCTCAGGAACCACTCGTCATAATTAAACGTTTTTTCTTTTAAAAGAAGCGTCCTGCCTCTGTTTTTCGAATACCGTTTTCCCAATTTAATTTAGTTTAATATTTCCCGAGCTATTCTATTTGTTTATAAGCCAAAAAATTGTTTATAATTTTAAAATATTCCTGAGACCGCTTAAATAGTCCAATTTCAATTCTGTAAAGTACATTAGATAGATATAGTGTGTTTTTATGAAAAAATCATAGTTATTCTTATGTATCCCAATTATTGTCGTTATTATAGCGACCGTAAATTTTTAATTAACATTTCAATTGTTGCTAAACTGTTCATTCAATTTCCATCGACTTCTGGAATTATAATATATAGGGAAAGGGCTTTTAAGTTGCAAAGTTATTTAATTATTGATTAACAACTACTTATCTAAAAGTTTAGTTGAAAATTAAAGATTTTGTTGGAAAAACTTGCTTTTTCGGGGGAAAGTTTTCGTCGAAGTAAATCGGAAAAACACGTCTCTATGCAGAATTTAATTGCGGTGAATTTTTATTTGAGTGTTTTTGGTCTAAAGTTAAAATCTTTGGAGTTATAGAGCAAAAATTGAAAAAAAACACGATTTTCGTGCGCCATTTTGTTTATAAAAAAAGTAGCACACTATCTGCGGACTTTGCATGTCTATATTATTAATATATACAATTATAAGATTCGATTCCAGCAATAAAATTGCTGGTAAATAACTTTTCCCAAAAATGGCCTATTCTCCGATAATCAGCCCAGACTATTCCTATAACTAGGATATTCTAATAAAACTGATCACTGGTCACTAGAAGAAACATTTCGAGATTTCAACGTTATATTTTAAGCGGGATATTCCTATAAATGGTATTCTAGTGAGCGGATTCAACTGTATTATATAATTGGTGTGTATATTTGATTAATAAAGTTACATTAGTGAAGTAATTATGATGATGATATTATCTTGAAAAAAAAAAAAGAAGTAGCACGTGCCTACAAAGAACAAATAAAAAGACATGGCTGAGAAAACTGAGTAAATGTATAATTATAAGCAAATAATTTATTCAGGTGAACAGGCAAAGTGCATTTTTGGAGTGTGTAAAACAAATAATTCCTAGCTGAGCGCTTTCGGCTAATAAAGCCATCTTCGGAGCTATGCTACAATAGAAAGGTCTCTAATGAATAATTGATCTTAGAATTCAAAAGTTTAACATACGTCAAAATGTTCAAAATACCACTATGAAGAGAGATGGATCCCATGTACGATATACAAAAAATACTTCTATTACTTGTGCAGTTTTTTTAATGCATTAAAAAACTGCACAAGTAATAGAATTATTTTTTGAATAGCGTACATGGGATCCATCTCTCTTCATAGTGGTATTTTGAACCATTTGACGTAAGTTAAACTTTTGAATTCTAAGATCAATTATTCATTAGAGACCTTTCTATGGTAGCATAGATCCGAAGATGGCTTTATAAGCCGAAAGCGCTCAGCTAGGAATTATTTGTTTTACACACTTCAAAAGTACACTTTCCCTGTTCACCTGTTGTCATAAGTGTGTACAAAACTTTTTCAGTCTTTACATTTTTAAATAATTTATTATGAGGATGCTGTCCAAAAAGGCTTACCTATTTAAAAATTGTTGTTAAAATTTTTAACCCCATACAGCTCTAATAATATAAAAAAGAAAAAAATAATTTTTAAATATAAAATACTAATAATAATTTTATTATTATTTTGTTAAATTTTATATAAAAACAAAAAATCAAACTTAGAGTAAAAAACCAAGCTTACCCTACTTCCATAAACAGAGATTTCTCCGATAGTTACACAAATCATCAAAAGAACTGGTAGAGAGATCATTTTGATTTAAAAATTGCAGTCAAATTGATGAACTATTTATAAGATTCTACAGGAAAAAGTTTATCACCGTCCTACCAATATATCATTTTATTAACACCCACTGGAAAAATATTAGGTTTTTTTTTATCTTTTAGGAATGATGTTTTTTATTTTTTGTTAGCTGGATAAAATTGTTATCTTATATCCCGGACATTAATGTTAATCTACACTGCTTCAAGAAATTTACACTTTAAAAGAACACTTTAAAACTTACCATATTAACACGAACATAATGACTGAAATAAATCGAAGTTTATTTCATAGCAATTTACTTTGTAAAACAAATGACTTGATGATTTTGTAGCTAACCACGTTCAATATTTATAAACTTATCATAATTTTAAAACAATAAACAACAAAATCGCTATTTCTAAAAAATGAAATTGTTAAAATTTTTTGGTTAAGAGCGTTGGCGCAAGATTTCGGGCCAATGCTCTTTAAATGCATTAATTTTTTTCGAATCCTGAGAAAACTAATAAGTATTTTTGAAAAATTTAAACGCAGAATGAAAGATTGCATTACTAATGAGAGTTGAAAGTCCCTGAAAACTTCTAAAACGTTTATTTTAATTACAGTTATAGGGGTGCAAAAGAAGAGAAAATTGAGTGTGATTTTTAATTTCAAATATCTTATTCAAAAGAAACTCTTTGTTTATTTTAAGGGACCTTCGGTCCTCGGTAATACTCGGTATTAATATAATCTTTCGTTTTTCGTTTAAATTTTTCAAAAATATTTATTAGTTTTTTTCAAGATTCGAAAAAAAAAAAAATAAATGCATTTAAAAAGTATTGGCTCGAAATTTTACACCTACCCTCTTTTTCGCCCTTGCTACGAATGACAGCTTGGCATCGACGGTTCATATTCGAACTAAACGGTCTTAAAATATTCTCATCCAGTTCATTCCAAATTTGGACAAGCCTTTGTTCCAATTCCTGCAGAGTATTTGGTTGAACCGGAAAATTCCACAGACGTCTACCAAACAAGTTCCAAACGTTATTAGCCTAATAAAATAAAAAAAAAGTCAAAATGTAAATTCGTACAGGTTAAAACAAATTTTATATCAAAGTTTAGGTGGGTACAAAAGATATTTTCAAAAAAGTATCCACATCATACAAGGGGATCATTGTTTAAATAATTAAAAAGGGGTCATTTTTGCAGAAAAAATACTTCTTTAACTGCTGAGGTAATTCACTTATTAATAAAGGTCCATGGGATTTTTTTCTGCAAAGTTGATGGGCAAATCTTTCACCTAAGACTTACCAAATTAAATTTGACCCCCTATTTATTTAAATAATAATACATAAATCTTTAAAAACAAATTTGCAAAAAATTATTTTTAGCGTTTTAAATAAGCACTATAAAATATTTTATTTTGCAGGAGAAGTGGCGCTATGTTATCAGTATTAATAAAAAAAAATTGGTGCAAAAATATTTAATATTTTTTGAGATATTGAATTTGTTTATTAAATGTTACTCTATTTTCAGTTGCGAAAACGCGGTTGTTGCCAAAGAAATATTCACCTGTATTAAATTTTATTCTTTTTATTTTTATGTATATTTTCAATAAATATATTGATAAATTCAAATTTCAATTAAACTCCCCCCTAGAATGAAATTTGAAAATTATTCAAATTTGTTTATAATTTGTTTTTTTAATAACGTCGCGGGGATTAAGTATTTTGCAATGCCGTTTGTATAATTGGGTTCCTGGGAATTTTTTACTAATTAACAAAATTTTTTTGTCGTTTTTTCTTCTTCTTTTCTTTCTTTGAGTTACATTACTACGGGCCCTTTTAGGGTTAAATTTTATTAAGAATGTCGAATATCTGAGTTGAAGATTCTAGACCTACAAATATTAAGATTTAACTAAAATCTCTTAAATAAAATGTTGCTACTTACTGAGTTACAGGGTGTTTTATTTAAAAATTTAAAAATTATTGTTACCAAGTACTTTAAAACTATTTGACGTATCCTTATCATACTTGGCAGAAAGTGTGGCTATCATATACCCTACTAAATTGTGATTAATAAACGTTTCTAGCTAGTGCCAAATGCGTACGACAGGGGATAGTGAATGATTGACACTTCCCAAATTCTACGCCACTGAGTGAATTACTATTTTAGCGAAATTTTTCGATTCTCCAATACTTTGGATGTAAATAACTTTATTAGTATCGATAAAGTCATCAGTTTGAGAGATATTGGAAGTTTAAAATAAATGAATGAATGAATCAAAATAACTATGCCGTTTCATTTTTAACGTCCAATATCTCGAAAACTAATGACCTAATCGTTACCAGTAAAGAATATATAATTTACATAAAAATTATTGGAGAATCCAAAAATTTTGCTAAAATAGTAATTCCGTCAGTGGCGTAGAATTTGGAAAGGGTTAACCATTAACTATCCCCTGTTGTACGCCTCTGGTAGTAGCTAGAAACTTTTGTTTATCACCATTTAGTAGACTGTATAGTACCCACACTTTCTGCCAAGTATGATAAGGATTCGTCAAATAGTTTGAAAGTACTTGTTAAAAACAATTTTTAAATTTTTAAGTAAAACACCTTGTAACTCAGTAAGTAGCCACATTTTATTTAAGTGATTTTAGATGGATCTTAATATTTTTAGGTCTAGAATATACAACTTAGAGATTCGACATTCTTAATGAAACTTAACCCTAAAAGGGCCGGTAGTAATATAACTCCAAGAAAAAAAAAGAAGAGGAAAAAAAGAAAAAAAAATTTGTTAATTAGTGAAAAATTCCCAGGAACCCAATTATCGAAACGGCATTTCAAAATATTTAATCCCCGAACCATTATTAAAAAAACAAATTATAAACAAATTTGAATAATTTTCAAGTGCCATTTTAGGGGGAAGTTTAATTGAAATTTGACTTTATCAATACATTTATCGAAAACATACATAAAAATAAAAAGAATAACATTTAATACAGGTGAATATTTCTTTGGCAACAACCGCGTTTTCTCAATTGAAAATAGAGTAACATTTAATAAACAAATTCAATATCTCAAAAAATATTATATATTTTTGGACCAATCTTTTTTTACTAATACTGGTAACATAGCGCAACTTCTTCTGCAAAACAAAATATTTTATAGTGCTTATTTAAAACGCTAAAAATAATTTTTTGCAAATTTTTTTTTAAAGTTTTATGTATTATTATTTAAATAAATAGGGGGTCAAATTTAATTTAGTAAGTGTTATGTTAAAGATTTACCCTTAAACTTTGCAGAAAACAGTCCTATATACCTTCATTAGTAATTGAATGACCTCAGCGGTTAAAAAAGTAATTTTCTTGCAAAAATGACCCATTTTTAATTATTTAAAGAATGATCCCCTTGTATGATTTGGATACTTTCTCGAAAATATCTTTTGTACCCACCTACACTTTGATATAAAATTTGTTTCAACCTGTAGGAATTAACATTTTGATTTACATGTAGTGTAATTTTATTTTACTAGACTATATCTATAGGATTGAGATCTGCACTATTCGTTAGCCATCTCATATCGTCGATTACATTTTCCTCTAGATATTTTTGTACTATAATTGCAATGTGCAGTCGTGCATGATCGTGCATTAGAACAAAATTGTCGCCAATATAAGGGCAAATGATTCGCCAAAACATGGTCTTGAAGAAAGTCAATAATATATTGATGAGCTTGATGTTACCTCTATTCAACACCACCAAGTCTGTACTACTCGTTAAAGAAACGCGGACCGGGAAGAAACCCTCCACCGAATAACAACGCGTCGTTTCTCGTATATTACACTGAACGAGCCAAATAAGTATAATAAGTAACCGTATGCAAAGTGTTACATTTTTGAAGTTATACTTCTTTAGACACGAGGCTGAATTTTTACATTCCCTGGCGCATGCGCACACCGACAGCATGGTATTAAATGGTATTAGTCGCTTAAACGTTATACGGGATCTGATTGGGTGTTAAAATCATCTGTCACTAATTGTTCAATATGGAGATTATAGATAAACAAAAATGTTGTGTATATTAGTTTTTATTGTTGTGATGGCAAAGGAAAAAGCAAGTTTACAATTGTAGTGACTTTTTAAATAGTTTTTAAAAGCGACAGGTACGTAATAATTATTGTAAATGTTTCAGTATCCTAATAAAAAATTACATAGGTAAAGTTTTTTTCAGCTAACAAGACCGCTTTGCCATTAAATGCTGATAAGTTTGTTACTAGCGGAGCAGATAAGCGGCGATATATTTTACACTACCTTTATGAATAACATTTTACTGGTCTGTTGTTTCAATCAGCACTCCTCAACAAGTTATCGTTTATTGGTTTTAATATTTTTTTGCAATAGTACGAGTACGGAATATTTATGTAAACAGTGAATTTATTACATGTTATTTTTTTTTAATTTCTTCTGAGGTAGTAGGTTTACCCAATAATCAAAGTTATGCCTTTACAAGAACATATTATTTGAAAAATAAGGAGTATATACCATGTGTCATAATAAATGCAATCTTCTTTATTCACACTTTAAAAATTTGTTTAGTGTGTATGTATTTCTTAAAGACACACAATCATTGAAAAATGATTCATGCTATTTAAAAATATCTTTCTGTTAATGACACTGTTATCAACAAAGGAGATCAAATTCAAACTTGTCATCAAATTACAATTCTGTGTATCGTTAAAAATTAATGGATGGTCGTGGGTTGTATTGGTGTTGTTTAATACATAATAAGCAAAAATCTTATTTAAAACATGCCAATGGTTTTTGCAATCACAATCAATGCAGTGTTTATGCCTGTTATTATAGCATTGGCTGTTAAATAATTTTTATTCGATTGTTTCGTCTGTTGTACAACCCTCGTCCTTTTTAGGGTGTAGTAGTTGTATATAAGTACATACCTATTTTTTTATAGTAGTGTAGTGAAGCGGTACTTCAAAGTAAAATGAATAATTTGGAGAAACGTAGAGTGTTGTCTCCAGAAGAACCAAAATATGTACCAAAATAGTATATGCAGTGGCGGCTCGTGATTTTTACAATAGGGGAGGCTATACCTAACTGTAAAATATCTAGACAAACTTGCACTAGCAAAAAAAATCCGCCAGAAAAATCTAGAAAATCTGGATAGAAGGCGGATTTGTATCTTCGCATTTATCCTTGTGTAAGCTAGCATCAGGTGATGAAAAACTTAACACTTGTTAGAATGATTTATTTAAATAAAATTAAAAACGAACAACTTCAAAATGAACTAATTATTTTAAGGGCAGTCCGGTTAGACAAACAAATATAATTACAATTAGATAATTATACGACGTTACAAAATGTCGGTAGCTTCGCGTAGTGATGTGTCTCTTGTGTGATGTGGATCTTACGAATGCGAAAAAACGAATCCCATCCCATGTCTAATAATATGATCTCATTTTCCTATGGTCTGACTTTTGACCAACCGTGTTGAGCTGCCCCCCCCCCCCACTTGCAAAAATCAAAAAACAAATAGCCCTGATTTGTGAGCTATTTATGAGCTCTCATATTCCGCAAACTAAAAATTTTGAGCTCGTTCCACTGAGCAGGAATTTGATACTTTAGTGGGGGGGGGGGCTGAGTCAGCCCCCCCACTACTTAAAAATAGGAATATTGAATTGCGGCAGAATTACGAGCTATTTATGAGCTCTTGAAATTATATAGTTTAGATTTTTGAGCTCATCCCCTTCACCCCCAAACAACCCTTTAATTGATTTAACTTAAGAGAAAAATGCTGAGAAAACTTAAAATATATCGTATTGCGGATATCATTCCTATAGCTTATATACTCTAAGAATAAACTAATAAACCACGTGCATTTCGATTATTGAGCTACAACCCCTTCGCAAGAAAACCACCCTATCTTCCCGGCTTAAGAGAAAGTTTTACTTAAAATGCATTAAACTAATTATTTGGCGACTACATATCATTGAATAATTTATAAGCTTCCAAATTACGCGCATTTAGATCAATAAATTGCAATTTATTTTGTATAGTGCAGTCACTGAAGGTAAAAATCAACGATTACCTTCAATTTCGGTGAACCTTCATCGATTTTCACGAAAATTGGTCAGTGGTTAGAGGATACGTCAAGAAACAAAGGTGACATGGTACCACCTTGCGCCTTTACCCTGAGGGTGGATACCGCCCCTTCTCGGGGGGTCAAAATTGTTTTATTAAAAATAACTGCACAAACAAATCAATAAAAGAACAAATTAAAAGCAAAATTTAATATATAAAGTTAACAAAATAAGTTAATAAGTAAGTATTTTCTATGGGAAATAAGCCACAATTTTACTAAAAAATGAATTTATTAACGTTTCGAAGCCCAAATCGGGTTTCGTTGTCAAAATATAAAATACTATTAAAATAAATTATTGAATTAAAATAAATTGTCAAAATAGAAAATACTTAATTGTAAAAATGCCACAAGGAAATAGCTTCAGAATAACAATAGGTCAATACTTTTTAAGTTATTAAAGATCAAAGATTTTAACTATTGGTGAAAAAATGCATGTTATGAAGCGGTTTTTCGTAAATCACTTAAAAACTGTAAGTTTTTACAAAAAAGGTAATAGTAGTTTAATTCGTATAGCTTATATTCTAAGAATAAACTCTTAAATCACGCGCCTTTCGATTATAGAGCTACAACCCCTTCGTAAGAAACCCATCCCATATTCCCGGCTTAAGAGAGAGTTGTACTTAAAATAATTTAAATTAATTATTTGGCGACTACATATCGTTTAATAATTTATGAGCTTGCAAAATATACGCATCTTAATTAGTGAATTGCCATTTTCTTTCTATAGTGCAGTCACTGAAGGTAAAAATCAACTATGACCTTCGATTTCGGTAAATCTCCATTCATTTTCACGAAAATTGGTGAGCGGATTTTGATGCTATCAACTTTTTCTGTAGCTCATTTTTAATAGGTATTTCTAAGTACTTTGACAAGTATTTAGTACCTAAGTGTTATAAAATGCATCTCTTTCCCGTTATTCAGCTTGAGTCCTTAGATTTGAATAGTCGCAGAAACAATATATATTTAATTACCAATAACTTACTTTAAATTAACACTAAAGAGTTTTTCAAGTAAGCAATTTATTATATTTCTTATTAGCTTCAATTTTAGTGATGAACACTTTTTTGTAAAACCTTACAGTTTTTGAGTTATTTATGAAAAATAGCTTTAAAGCATGCGTTTTCTTTCACAAAAATTAAAATATTTGATCTTTAGTAACTCAAAAAGTATTGATTTATTTTAATAACATTATATAACAATGTTGTTCTGAAGCTATTTTCTTGTGGCATTTTTACAATTTTAACTATTTAGAATGGGAAATAAGCCACAATATTATTAAAAAATGATTTTTATTAACGTTTCGACGCCCAAATCGGGTGCCGTTGTCAAAATACAAAATACTATTAATATAAACAAAAATGTTGTTGCTTAGTAAAAAAAAATCTTCTAATAATTTATTTAATTTGACTCATTTATATCGGCAATTCAGATACATATGATACATTTTAAAGTAGAAGACTTTAAAATGATATTGCCAATATTTATGAGTTGCGTTCCTGGGACGACTTTACTGAAAGATAGTTCATTCGATTACATGAAATCAACCCCAACTCAAGAATATCCGTCACAAAACAAAAAAAAAAAAAAAAAAAATCATAGCATGTGATCTGCCTTTAAAAAGACAACCACACATGCAACGGTGACATTAAAATTCTCGCGTTAGAGATCTCATAGTAAATCACGAGGGAAAACCAGGAAAAACCTCGTGATACTATCCCGACATCGTAAGTATTTGGTCTTACATTTAATTTATTCTCAAAATTAATACCAAATTCTGACTTTACTATAATTTTGTTTAAATTATAAATAATATCAATAATACATAATACATGGGTATATAAGTAATACTAAAATATAAAATATGTACTAACTCGACTATTGACTTACTAATTGTGGTATTTTCTTTCTATTGACTTCCTCTTTCAGTATGGGTATCCACATCCTACTGCATTCCACCGAGGAATTTGCGACACAATTGGTTTCGTTTAGCATAATTAGAGCCGCTTCTTTGATTTTTCTCTTTTTACTATCTGTTTCTTTCAGGACTATACTTGAATCTCTCCACTGAACTCTATGTTCATTATCCCATGCATGTTGACATATTTGAGATCTATCAAATTCTCTATTTTTAATATAAGATTGATGTTCACTTATTCTAACGTTTAATGGTCTTGATGTTTCACCTATATAAAATTGTTCGCATTCACAAGGTATTTTATAAATACAATTCTTTGTCCTTTCTTGTTCATTGTTAGGTTTAGTTTTAGATAGAATAGATCTCAATGTGTTGGTTGTTTTGAATGTTGTTGAAATGTTGAATTTATTTCCTATTGTTTTAAGTTTCTCGGATAGTCCTTTTATGTATGGTATTGATATTTTCCTCGTATTATTTCTTGTGAATGTTGTAGGATCCCGTTGTATGTTGTTCTGTTCCATTCGATCCAATCTTGACAATTCCTTATTTATAAACGATAAAGGATAATCATTTTTTAATAAAACAGATGTTAAGAATTGTTTTTCTTCTAAAAAGGAATTTTCGTTAGAACAAGTAATTTTGGCTCTATCATATAAGGATTTTATGATTCCCTTTTTAACGTTGATGTTGTGATTTGATTTGTAATTGAGATATCTGTTGGTATGTGTTGGTTTTCTATACACTTGAGTCTCATATCCAGTATCCTTCTTTAAGACTAAAACATCGAGGAAAGGCAGGGTGTTATTATATTCCTTTTCCATTGTAAATTTTATTGTCTCTTCTTGATCGTTTATAATATTCAGGAATGTATCCAACAATTCTGATCTATGAGGCCATATTGAAAACACATCATCTACATATCTCCACCATACAGTGGGTTTTAAATTTTGTTTAGAAATGATATTAGTTTCGAAATCCTCCATAAATATATTAGCCAATAATGGAGATAAAGAGGAGCCCATTGCTAGACCAAAATTTTGTTTATAAAATTCATTATTTAGTTGAAAATAGGTATTATTAGTACATAATGTCAATAACTCCTTTATAGCTGATACATTTAGTTTTGTCCTAGTTGTCAATGTATCATCATTCTCTAATTTCGTTTTGATTATGTTTAAAGTTTTATCTAATGGCACATTTGTAAATAAACTGTTTATGTCAAAACTTACTAAAATATTATTTGGATTAAACTCAATAGTTGATAATTTGTTTACAAAATGTTTTGTATTTTTTATAAATGTGTCATCATTATTAGCAAATG
The DNA here is from genome assembly GCF_917563875.1 of Diabrotica virgifera virgifera. Lineage (NCBI taxonomy): Eukaryota > Metazoa > Arthropoda > Insecta > Coleoptera > Chrysomelidae > Diabrotica > Diabrotica virgifera. The sequence continues at coordinate 174,933,182 of NC_065449.1, read as the reverse complement.
GTTTTATAATGTTTAATAAAAATTTTGATAGTTCACTACAAGGAGAACTGATGGTACTACAAATGGGTCTAAGTGGTATGTTCGCTTTATGAATTTTCGGTACTCCATAAAAATGTGGTGACTTACTGTTATGAGGTGTAATTAATTTTCTTTGATAGTATGTTAGATCATTTTTAAATTTGAATAAAGTTCTATAGATTTTGTTTTCCAGTGTTTTCGTTGGATCCTTCGTTAATTTGGTATAAGGTCCATTTGTAATTAGATCTGTAATTTTGTCCTCGTATTGTATTTTATCCATTATTACAGTTGCATTTCCTTTATCCGCTGGTAGGATCGTTATGGAGTCATCATTTTTTAAAGTTTTTAAAGCTTTAATTTCCTCTTTACTGATGTTCTGTTCAATTTGATTTGTCTTTTCCAATTCAAGTTTACATAGTACCCTATACTGTTCTTTTTCATGAGTTGGTAAACACTGTGATATTTTTTCCACTGAACTAATTATGTCTAATTTTGGAATAGATGGATGAGTAACAGCATAGTTTAAACCCTTTGACAATACCAAATTCTCCGTTGCATTTAACTGTCTATTTGATAGATTGACAACTGTCGCTAATATGTCATTATTTCTATTTAGGTTATCAAAAGTATGTATACTATTTTGTTCTAAAAGAATATTAAATTTATTTAAATGTATATTTCTTTGTTTCTGATATGAATTTTGATAAATTATGTGTAAACTAAAAATAATTCGATCAAAATCAGAATTTGATATCATTCCGAAAAGCAAATCTTTAATACTTACGATGTCTTGTTCAATAAAAAATAAATTTGACCTGTGAAATTGTAACCTTTCCCGGATCATTGACAAACTGGCTCTATGTAGTATATTTTGGAGTCTTCTGCTTGAGTATGCTGGCCGTAACCTCAAGCCCTTCGGTATTAAGTTGTTATCTCTACATCGTTTTAAGAATTTGATAGAATTTTGACAGTGTGCCAGTTTCTCGTAGAAGGTTTCCAATTTCCTAAAATTTTGACACACGCTAGGCCCATACCGGTTTCTTAATGTTGTTCTGAAGCTATTTTCTTGTGGCATTTTTACAATTTTAACTATTTAGAATGGGAAATAAGCCACAATATTATTAAAAAATGATTTTTATTAACGTTTCGACGCCCAAATCGGGTGCCGTTTTCAAAATACAAAATACTATTAATATAAACAAAAATGTTGTTGCTTAGTAAAAAAAATCTTCTAATAATTTATTTAATTTGACTCATTTATATCGGCAATTCAGATACATATGATACATTTTAAAGTAGAAGACTTTAAAATGATATTGCCAATATTTATGAGTTGCGTTCCTGGGACGACTTTACTGAAAGATAGTTCATTCGATTACATGAAATCAACCCCAACTCAAGAATATCCGTCACAAAACAAAAAAAAAAAAATCATAGCATGTGATCTGCCTTTAAAAAGACAACCACACATGCAACGGTGACATTAAAATTCTCGCGTTAGAGATCTCATAGTAAATCACGAGGGAAAACCAGGAAAAACCTCGTGATACTATCCCGACATCGTAAGTATTTGGTCTTACATTTAATTTATTCTCAAAATTAATACCAAATTCTGACTTTACTATAATTTTGTTTAAATTATAAATAATATCAATAATACATGGGTATATAAGTAATACTAAAATATAAAATATGTACTAACTCGACTATTGACTTACTAATTGTGGTATTTTCTTTCTATTGACTTCCTCTTTCAGTATGGGTATCCACATCCTACTGCATTCCACCGAGGAATTTGCGACACAATTGGTTTCGTTTAGCATAATTAGAGCCGCTTCTTTGATTTTTCTCTTTTTACTATCTGTTTCTTTCAGGACTATACTTGAATCTCTCCACTGAACTCTATGTTCATTATCCCATGCATGTTGACATATTTGAGATCTATCAAATTCTCTATTTTTAATATAAGATTGATGTTCACTTATTCTAACGTTTAATGGTCTTGATGTTTCACCTATATAAAACTGTTCGCATTCACAAGGTATTTTATAAATACAATTCTTTGTCCTTTCTTGTTCATTGTTAGGTTTAGTTTTAGATAGAATAGATCTCAATGTGTTGGTTGTTTTGAATGTTGTTGAAATGTTGAATTTATTTCCTATTGTTTTAAGTTTCTCGGATAGTCCTTTTATGTATGGTATTGATATTTTCCTCGTATTATTTCTTGTGAATGTTGTAGGATCCCGTTGTATGTTGTTCTGTTCCATTCGATCCAATCTTGACAATTCCTTATTTATAAACGATAAAGGATAATCATTTTTTAATAAAACAGATGTTAAGAATTGTTTTTCTTCTAAAAAGGAATTTTCGTTAGAACAAGTAATTTTGGCTCTATCATATAAGGATTTTATGATTCCCTTTTTAACGTTGATGTTGTGATTTGATTTGTAATTGAGATATCTGTTGGTATGTGTTGGTTTTCTATACACTTGAGTCTCATATCCAGTATCCTTCTTTAAGACTAAAACATCGAGGAAAGGCAGGGTGTTATTATATTCCTTTTCCATTGTAAATTTTATTGTCTCTTCTTGATCGTTTATAATATTCAGGAATGTATCCAACAATTCTGATCTATGAGGCCATATTGAAAACACATCATCTACATATCTCCACCATACAGTGGGTTTTAAATTTTGTTTAGAAATGATATTAGTTTCGAAATCCTCCATAAATATATTAGCCAATAATGGAGATAAAGAGGAGCCCATTGCTAGACCAAAATTTTGTTTATAAAATTCATTATTTAGTTGAAAATAGGTATTATTAGTACATAATGTCAATAACTCCTTTATAGCTGATACATTTAGTTTTGTCCTAGTTGTCAATGTATCATCATTCTCTAATTTCGTTTTGATTATGTTTAAAGTTTTATCTAATGGCACATTTGTAAATAAACTGTTTATGTCAAAACTTACTAAAATATTATTTGGATTAAACTCAATAGTTGATAATTTGTTTACAAAATGTTTTGTATTTTTTATAAATGTGTCATCATTATTAGCAAATGGTTTTATAATGTTTAATAAAAATTTTGATAGTTCACTACAAGGAGAACTGATGGTACTACAAATGGGTCTAAGTGGTATGTTCGCTTTATGAATTTTCGGTACTCCATAAAAATGTGGTGACTTACTGTTATGAGGTGTAATTAATTTTCTTTGATAGTATGTTAGATCATTTTTAAATTTGAATAAAGTTCTATAGATTTTGTTTTCCAGTGTTTTCGTTGGATCCTTCGTTAATTTGGTATAAGGTCCATTTGTAATTAGATCTGTAATTTTGTCCTCGTATTGTATTTTATCCATTATTACAGTTGCATTTCCTTTATCCGCTGGTAGGATCGTTATGGAGTCATCATTTTTTAAAGTTTTTAAAGCTTTAATTTCCTCTTTACTGATGTTCTGTTCAATTTGATTTGTCTTTTCCAATTCAAGTTTACATAGTACCCTATACTGTTCTTTTTCATGAGTTGGTAAACACTGTGATATTTTTTCCACTGAACTAATTATGTCTAATTTTGGAATAGATGGATGAGTAACAGCATAGTTTAAACCCTTTGACAATACCAAATTCTCCGTTGCATTTAACTGTCTATTTGATAGATTGACAACTGTCGCTAATATGTCATTATTTCTATTTAGGTTATCAAAAGTATGTATACTATTTTGTTCTAAAAGAATATTAAATTTATTTAAATGTATATTTCTTTGTTTCTGATATGAATTTTGATAAATTATGTGTAAACTAAAAATAATTCGATCAAAATCAGAATTTGATATCATTCCGAAAAGCAAATCTTTAATACTTACGATGTCTTGTTCAATAAAAAATAAATTTGACCTGTGAAATTGTAACCTTTCCCGGATCATTGACAAACTGGCTCTATGTAGTATATTTTGGAGTCTTCTGCTTGAGTATGCTGGCCGTAACCTCAAGCCCTTCGGTATTAAGTTGTTATCTCTACATCGTTTTAAGAATTTGATAGAATTTTGACAGTGTGCCAGTTTCTCGTAGAAGGTTTCCAATTTCCTAAAATTTTGACACACGCTAGGCCCATACCGGTTTCTTAATGTTGTTCTGAAGCTATTTTCTTGTGGAATTTTTACAATTTTAACTATTTAGAATGGGAAATAAGCCACAATATTATTAAAAAATGATTTTTATTAACGTTTCGACGCCCAAATCGGGTGCCGTTGTCAAAATACAAAATACTATTAATATAAACAAACATGTTGTTGCTTAGTAAAAAAAATCTTCTAATAATTTATTTAATTTGACTCATTTATATCGGCAATTCAGATACATATGATACATTTTAAAGTAGAAGACTTTAAAATGATATTGCCAATATTTATGAGTTGCGTTCCTGGGACGACTTTACTGAAAGATAGTTCATTCGATTACATGAAATCAACCCCAACTCAAGAATATCCGTCACAAAACAAAAAAAAAAAAATCATAGCATGTGATCTGCCTTTAAAAAGACAACCACACATGCAACGGTGACATTAAAATTCTCGCGTTAGAGATCTCATAGTAAATCACGAGGGAAAACCAGGAAAAACCTCGTGATACTATCCCGACATCGTAAGTATTTGGTCTTACATTTAATTTATTCTCAAAATTAATACCAAATTCTGACTTTACTATAATTTTGTTTAAATTATAAATAATATCAATAATACATGGGTATATAAGTAATACTAAAATATAAAATATGTACTAACTCGACTATTGACTTACTAATTGTGGTATTTTCTTTCTATTGACTTCCTCTTTCAGTATGGGTATCCACATCCTACTGCATTCCACCGAGGAATTTGCGACACAATTGGTTTCGTTTAGCATAATTAGAGCCGCTTCTTTGATTTTTCTCTTTTTACTATCTGTTTCTTTCAGGACTATACTTGAATCTCTCCACTGAACTCTATGTTCATTATCCCATGCATGTTGACATATTTGAGATCTATCAAATTCTCTATTTTTAATATAAGATTGATGTTCACTTATTCTAACGTTTAATGGTCTTGATGTTTCACCTATATAAAACTGTTCGCATTCACAAGGTATTTTATAAATACAATTCTTTGTCCTTTCTTGTTCATTGTTAGGTTTAGTTTTAGATAGAATAGATCTCAATGTGTTGGTTGTTTTGAATGTTGTTGAAATGTTGAATTTATTTCCTATTGTTTTAAGTTTCTCGGATAGTCCTTTTATGTATGGTATTGATATTTTCCTCGTATTATTTCTTGTGAATGTTGTAGGATCCCGTTGTATGTTGTTCTGTTCCATTCGATCCAATCTTGACAATTCCTTATTTATAAACGATAAAGGATAATCATTTTTTAATAAAACAGATGTTAAGAATTGTTTTTCTTCTAAAAAGGAATTTTCGTTAGAACAAGTAATTTTGGCTCTATCATATAAGGATTTTATGATTCCCTTTTTAACGTTGATGTTGTGATTTGATTTGTAATTGAGATATCTGTTGGTATGTGTTGGTTTTCTATACACTTGAGTCTCATATCCAGTATCCTTCTTTAAGACTAAAACATCGAGGAAAGGCAGGGTGTTATTATATTCCTTTTCCATTGTAAATTTTATTGTCTCTTCTTGATCGTTTATAATATTCAGGAATGTATCCAACAATTCTGATCTATGAGGCCATATTGAAAACACATCATCTACATATCTCCACCATACAGTGGGTTTTAAATTTTGTTTAGAAATGATATTAGTTTCGAAATCCTCCATAAATATATTAGCCAATAATGGAGATAAAGAGGAGCCCATTGCTAGACCAAAATTTTGTTTATAAAATTCATTATTTAGTTGAAAATAGGTATTATTAGTACATAATGTCAATAACTCCTTTATAGCTGATACATTTAGTTTTGTCCTAGTTGTCAATGTATCATCATTCTCTAATTTCGTTTTGATTATGTTTAAAGTTTTATCTAATGGCACATTTGTAAATAAACTGTTTATGTCAAAACTTACTAAAATATTATTTGGATTAAACTCAATAGTTGATAATTTGTTTACAAAATGTTTTGTATTTTTTATAAATGTGTCATCATTATTAGCAAATGGTTTTATAATGTTTAATAAAAATTTTGATAGTTCACTACAAGGAGAACTGATGGTACTACAAATGGGTCTAAGTGGTATGTTCGCTTTATGAATTTTCGGTACTCCATAAAAATGTGGTGACTTACTGTTATGAGGTGTAATTAATTTTCTTTGATAGTATGTTAGATCATTTTTAAATTTGAATAAAGTTCTATAGATTTTGTTTTCCAGTGTTTTCGTTGGATCCTTCGTTAATTTGGTATAAGGTCCATTTGTAATTAGATCTGTAATTTTGTCCTCGTATTGTATTTTATCCATTATTACAGTTGCATTTCCTTTATCCGCTGGTAGGATCGTTATGGAGTCATCATTTTTTAAAGTTTTTAAAGCTTTAATTTCCTCTTTACTGATGTTCTGTTCAATTTGATTTGTCTTTTCCAATTCAAGTTTACATAGTACCCTATACTGTTCTTTTTCATGAGTTGGTAAACACTGTGATATTTTTTCCACTGAACTAATTATGTCTAATTTTGGAATAGATGGATGAGTAACAGCATAGTTTAAACCCTTTGACAATACCAAATTCTCCGTTGCATTTAACTGTCTATTTGATAGATTGACAACTGTCGCTAATATGTCATTATTTCTATTTAGGTTATCAAAAGTATGTATACTATTTTGTTCTAAAAGAATATTAAATTTATTTAAATGTATATTTCTTTGTTTCTGATATGAATTTTGATAAATTATGTGTAAACTAAAAATAATTCGATCAAAATCAGAATTTGATATCATTCCGAAAAGCAAATCTTTAATACTTACGATGTCTTGTTCAATAAAAAATAAATTTGACCTGTGAAATTGTAACCTTTCCCGGATCATTGACAAACTGGCTCTATGTAGAATATTTTGGAGTCTTCTGCTTGAGTATGCTGGCCGTAACCTCAAGCCCTTCGGTATTAAGTTGTTATCTCTACATCGTTTTAAGAATTTGATAGAATTTTGACAGTGTGCCAGTTTCTCGTAGAAGGTTTCCAATTTCCTAAAATTTTGACACACGCTAGGCCCATACCGGTTTCTTAATGTTGTTCTGAAGCTATTTTCTTGTGGCATTTTTACAATTTTAACTATTTAGAATGGGAAATAAGCCACAATATTATTAAAAAATGATTTTTATTAACGTTTCGACGCCCAAATCGGGTGCCGTTGTCAAAATACAAAATACTATTAATATAAACAAAAATGTTGTTGCTTAGTAAAAAAAAATCTTCTAATAATTTATTTAATTTGACTCATTTATATCGGCAGTTCAGATACATATGATACATTTTAAAGTAGAAGACTTTAAAATGATATTGCCAATATTTATGAGTTGCGTTCCTGGGACGACTTTACTGAAAGATAGTTCATTCGATTACATGAAATCAACCCCAACTCAAGAATATCCGTCACAAAAAATATCGAAACGTTAATAAAAATCATTTTTTAATAATATTGTGGCTTATTTCCCATTCTAAATAGTTAAAATTATATAACAAATTTTGCTTACAATTTGTCCCTCTCTCGATTTGTGGGGTTATTTTTAATAAAGTAATTTTCACCCCCGAGAAGGGGTGACATATACCCCAGGTTAAAACCCCAAGTTGTTATTGTTAATTCGTGGAAATGAATGCACTATAGAAAGAAAATGGCAATTCAATAATTGAGATGCGTATATTTTGCAAGCTCATAAATTATTAAACGATATGTAGTCGCCAAATAATTAATTTATATTATTTTAAGTACAACTCTCTCTTAAGCCGGGAATATGGGATGGTTTTCTTACGAAGGGGTTGTAGCTCTATAATCGAAAGGCGCGTGATTTAAGAGTTTATTCTTAGAATATAAGCTATACGAATTAAACTACTATTAACTTTTTTGTAAAAACTTACAATTTTTCAGTGATTTACGAAAAACCGCTTCATAACATGCATTTTTTTCACGAATAATTAAAATGTTTGATCTTTAATAACTTAAAAAGTATTGACTTATTGTTATTCTGAAGCTATTTCCTTGTGGCATTTTTATAATTAATTATTTTCTATTTTGACAATTTATTTTAATTCAATAATTTATTTTAATAGTATTTTATATTTTGACAACGAAACCCGATTTGGGCTTCGAAACGTTAATAAATTCATTTTTTAGTAAAATTGTGGCTTATTTCCCATAGAAAATACTTAATTATGGACTTATTTTGTTAACTTTATATATTAAATTTTGCTTTAAATTTGTTCTTTTATTGATTTGTTTGTGCAGTTATTTTTAATAAAACAATTTTCACCCCCGAGAAGGGGCGGTATCCACCCTCAGGGTAAAGGCGCAAGGTGGTACCATGTCACCTTTGTTTCTTGACGTATCCTCTAACCACTGACCAATTTTCGTGAAAATCGATGAAGGTTCACCGAAATTGAAGGTAATCGTTGATTTTTACCTTCAGTGACTGCACTATACAAAATAAATTGCAATTTACTGATCTAAATGCGCGTAATTTGGAAGCTTTTAAATTATTCAATGATATGTAGTCGCCAAATAATTAGTTTAATGCATTTTAAGTACAACTTTCTCTTAAGCCGGGAAGATAGGGTGATTTTCTTGCGAAGGGGTTGTAGCTCAATAATCGAAATGCACGTGGTTTAAAAGTTTATTCTTAGAGTATATAAGCTATAGGAATTATATCCCTAATACGATATATTTTAAGTTTTCTCAGCATTTTTCTCTTAAGTTAAATCAATTAAAGGGTTGTTTGGGGTGAAGGGGATGAGCTCAAAAATCTAAACTATATAATTTCAACAGCTCATAAATAGCTCGTAATTCTGCCGCAAAAACCGATTCAATATTCCTATTTTTAAGTAGTGGGGGGGGCTCAGCCCCCCCCCCCACCAAAGTATCAAATTCCTGCTCAGTGAAACGAGCTCAAAATTTTTAGTTTGCGGAATATGAGAGCTCATAAATAGCTCATAAATCAGGGCTATTTGTTTTTTGATTTTTGCAAGTGGGGGGGGGGGCAGCTCAACACGGGTCTTTTGACCCTGAATTCGCGCCTCGACGTTCACTTTCCGGCTGGATCATACGATAACGAAGGTTAATCCCGGAATGCGCTGAGTGGATAAAAAGCAGCGGCGTAGTTAACACTGTTGCACAATAAAAAAGAAGCAAAATAAAGCTAAAAAGTTTGCTTGACTCTCTACAAAATCTAATTTAAGGCCCCATTTTTTTGACCATTTTTTATTTACATTTTATAATATCATCATAATTCATAATTCCATAATATCATATCATTTTAAAAATAGTTAGTCAAATTGTAAAAGTGTATTAACAAAGTTTGTGTCGTTTATTAGTTAACAATTCTATCTCTGTAAGTAGATATGCATATCAAAATAAATACAGATTTGAACTTTTGCAGTTCATACAGGTTGAAGGTTCACATTTTTTAAAATACTCAACTGAATTTTTTTAATTCCAAAAGCGGCCTACTACGAATCCAAAAACACGGTAAATTACCTATATTTTGCTTTGTATTACAGATATCGCAAAAAGTTATTTGAACAAGTTGTTTCAAATATTATTCTAACCCCACATACCAAATTTCATCACAAAATTCGCACTTTTAGTTTTTTCATTATTTGTAGTCAGGATCTTAAAATTGCTGAGGAGGCTGCTGGCCGATCTGCCGCCCTTGCCCAATTTCCGGGCAGCGTGTGCGTTCAACTATAATGCAGCTCTAAGGAGACCTGGTCTCCGTAAACGCTGCTGCGCTGCACGGAGCAATAGCAAGTGAGATTTTCCGGCCTAGTTTTAGGATCCTGACTACACATAACGAAAAATTTAAAAGTGCGAATTTTGTGATGAAATTTGGTATGTGGGGTTGAGACATTTGGAACAACTTGTTCAAATAACTTTTTCCGATATCCCTAACGCGAAGCAAAATAGCAAAGTAAACAAAATAGTGTAGTATGTGTAAAAAATGTATGGGGAGGCTAAGCCTCCCTTGCCTCCTCTGACCAGTCGCCACTGAGTGCATGTATTGCTTTGATTTTACATACTTTGATTACCATCAAAATTTCTACCAATATTCACCTAATACATTGTTATTCCACAAAATATTCCTTTAATTCCACAAAAATCAAACTAATTTGATTAAATTCATATAAGTAATAAACAACTGTCAAAAAGTTTATGGTGTAAATGTTTACGATTTAAATTAATTTGTTATATTTTATTTAATATTTATTTAAATCCCGCTGCGACGGGCCTGGACTGTTTTTGTCACAACATATAGATCCAAAATCTAGTGCCGAACCAGCCGGTTTTCATATATTTTTATTTTTATGTATAATGACTTGGCCTCGAGACTGTGAAGAATAAACACGTTCTTTGTCACGCATTTGTAAAATTGTACAGTAGTCAGTTCTTAAATAAATTCGTAAAACTGTTATCTACGTTATTGTCACTCAACTGAAGTGAAAGAGATGTATTCTCATCAACCAATGGTCCTTTGTTCGCCGTATAGTGCATAAGATTATTGAAATTCAGCGTCAATAATAAATTACCAGTTTAAATTTTACTATTACCAGTAAATTCAATCAGCCAGTTCAAGACGGCATATCATCACGGTAAAAGTTAGTGAAATCTTCGATCAACAACGAGCAGGTTTTGGAAGAAGTTTGTTTGCCGCTGTACAAATGTGAGTTTTTCCTTTGTATTGATTTATTCCTATTCTAACCAATATTTTTAAATAATATTTCGTTATCTTTCGCTTTGTTGAGCCAGTTTTTATTCAAATTTATATTTAATGATATTTGAACTTTATATTTTTAAATGAGATTGCCAATTTTATTTGTAATAAACTGAAACCTGAATTATTTTAAAATTAGAATCGGTTTTTTGGTATCAATTGCTTTCATTTAATTAATAGTATTTGAATTATTTCGGAATAGGATTGATTTTAAGCATAAATTTTATTCATTTAATTAAAATAAAATGCCGGAATCAAAAGAAACGAAAGAATCCGAAAGGTTGCGTAAAAATAGGGAATCTGTTAGAAATCGTCTCGATACCTTCGCAAAATACATTGATAAAATAGCTATACCGGGGTCGTCGGATAATTTGCCGGTCACCGAACTTTCAGTCAGATTAGATCGGGCTGAAACAATAATAGAGGAATTTGAAGTTGTTCAGGGTAAAATAGACGCGTTAGTAGATGATGTATCAGATGAAATAAAATATCGTGAAGATTTTGAAAATGTTTATTTTTCTACTATAGCAAAGGCAAAAGAGCTTCTGCAGCCTAAGCCTATTATATCTAGCAACGAAAATGCAAATCAAAGTTCAGTTTCTGATCGTAATAGCTCATTCAATTCAGGGATTAAGCTCCCAACCCTTCATTTGCGTCAATTTAGCGGGAACTATTCAACCTGGTTAGATTATCATGATTGCTTCGATACAATAATCGTTAAAAATAATGGTATAAGTGACATTCAGAAATTTCATTATTTAAAATCATCCCTATCGGGGACAGCTGAAAAGATAATAAATTCTATTAAGGTTTCTGCAGCTAATTTTACAGTAGCGTGGAAGCTTCTTTGTGACAGGTATTCTAATGAGCCTTTACTAATCCGTAATCACATCAAGTCCATTTTTAATCTAAAGGTAGTTAATCGTGACAGTTCTAAGTGTCTCCAACATCTAATTGATGGATTAACTAGTAATCTGCGATCTCTAGAATCCTTAGGGGAGCCAGTAAGCACTTGGGACTCAATCATAATTTTTATAATTCTAGAAAAATTTGATCCTGAAACTGTCAAAGATTGCGACAAGGAGAGTCGAGGTAATACCCCTACGTCGGTAAAGCCTACTCTCGACGATCTTCTAAAATTCTTGCAGCATCGAGCTGATACTTTAGAAAAGTTCGAAGCAAGATCTATCAAGGGAGGTTCTAGTTCGAAAGATCATTCTCATTCTTCATCTCATATGTCTAAAACTCATACAAGTCAATCATTCGTCAATAATGGAGCTTCTTCAGATCTGTGTCCACATTGTAATGGTCCTCATAAAATGTCAACTTGTACTTCTTTTCAACATTTAGATGTGCATGCGCGCATGCGTGAGGTCAAAAGGGTACGAGCGTGTTTTAATTGTTTATTTATAGGACATCAAAATACCAGTTGCAAGTATGGTAAGTGCAAGAAATGTGGGAAGAAGCATCATACGCTTCTCCACGTTAATGCAGAAAACAGCAATTCTCCAAATGATACTCAATCCGTTTCTTCGGATAATCAAACTCCACAAACATTGTCATGTCATGCAGTTCAGAATTCGTTTGCACTGCTGTCAACTGTCACAGTCCAAATTCGAGATCGGTCTGGAGTTAAACATAATTGTAGAGCCCTTCTAGACAGTGGTTCTCAGTCACATTTTGTCACTTATAGTCTGGTTTCCAAATTGGGTCTCTCCAAGGAACCTGCCGACATTTCAGTGGTCGGTGTCACTCAAATATCTTCAAGGATAAAGCACAAGAGTAAGTTGTCAGTATATTCGTTATATTCTTCTTTTTCGACAACCTTAAACTGTCTTGTTACTTCTTCAATTTGTGGTCACGTTCCAAGTATTCCGATCGACGTAGACTCTGTCTATATTCCATCGAATATTCGCTTGTCTGATCCAAATTTCAACATTCCTTCCGGCATAGATCTTCTCATAGGTGTAGAGCTTTTCTGGGATCTTCTGTGCGTTGGACAAATCAAATTGGGTCCTCAGAAACCCATTTTACAAAAAACCAAATTTGACTGCGTAATTTCTGGCCCACTGCCCAAAAGGTATGATCATCAAATCGTCACTTGCAATTTCGCACAGCAGAATGAATGTCATCATCTATCAAGATTCTGGGAAATAGAAGAGTGTCCACTTCTCCCACCTCTTTCAAAGGAGGAAATAGAGTGCGAGGAACACTTTAAATCGACTCATAAAAGAAATTCGGATGGTCGTTTTGTAGTCAGTCTTCCATTAAAGAATTCGACTGATACTCTGGGTGAATCTAGGAGCAGAGCTGGAAAAAGATTCTTTAATCTAGAACGAAAACTTCCGAATAATCCTATCATGAAAGATATGTATGTTTCATTTATGGACGAATATATTTCAATGGGTCATATGGTTAAGGTTGAGGAGCCTACAGACCAAGCTCACTTCTATCTTCCACACCATGGAGTCCTTAAGGAGAATAGTCTCACTACTCAGCTGCGTGTAGTGTTCGATGGTTCTTGCCCTACCACTTCAGGTGTTTCAGTTAACGATCTTCAAATGGTCGGACCAGTCGTCCAAAATGATCTTATATCAATTCTATTTCGATTTAGGCAACACACTTATGTGGCTTCTGCTGACATCGCCAAAATGTATCGGCAAATTCTCGTTTGTCCTTCTGAACGAAACCTCCAGCTAATTCTATGGAGACGGGATCCTCAGGAGCCTTTGCAAACTTATTCTCTGAACACGGTAACTTACGGCACTGCCTCTGCCAGCTTTCTTGCTACAAGATGCCTGATTCAATTATCTTATGAAAATTCTGAGCAGTATCCTCAAGCTGCAAAAATTATTAAAAATGATTTCTACGTGGATGACCTCCTGACGGGGTCTGATTCAGCCTCAGAGCTTCTTCAACATTGTCAAGAAATTAATTATATATTATCAAAAGGTTGTTTCCCTCTTCGAAAGTGGGTTTCGAACGACCCTTCACTTCTTACAGATATTCAGGATTCTTTGGTCCCTTCAGATCTTCCTTTCTCGCTAGGTTCTTTTGAAATTACAAGAACTCTGGGACTGCAGTGGTGTCCAAAATCCGACCTTCTTCAGTATCATATATCCTCTGACGTTCTTCCTAGAACGGTTACTAAAAGGTCTATACTTTCTGGGATAGCCCATATATTCGATCCTCTTGGTCTTCTTAGCGCCACAATTATCATTGTAAAAATTTTAATGCAACGGCTGTGGTTGGAAGGCTTGGAGTGGGATCAAGCTATACCTCTAGACATCCACACGAAGTGGCTTTCATTTCGGGATCAGCTCTGCCATTTAAACAATGTAAGAATTCCTAGACATGCTATCATTGCAAATGCTTCAACTATTGAACTGCATGGCTTTTCTGACGCTAGCGAAGCTGCATATGGTGGCGTTATTTATATTCGAAGTATTGATCACCAAGGTAATATATCGGTGCGTCTCTTTTGTGCCAAGACAAGAGTATCTCCTTTAAAAAAAATTAGCCTTCCTCGATTGGAACTTTGTGGAGCCTTGATATTGTCACGGCTCGTGAAGAAAGTCACAAAATCGCTCAGTCTTCAATTTCATAATGTTGCTCTGAAGCTATTTTCTTGTGGCATTTTTATAATCAAGTATATTAAAATGGGAAATAAGCCACAATTTTACCTAAAAATGATTTTATTAACGTTTCGACGCCCAAGTCGGGTGTCGTTGTCAAAATACAAAATAATACTAAATAAATAAAATGTTGTTGCTTAGTAAAAAATTCTTCTAATAATTTATTTAATCTGACTCATTTATATCGGCAATTCAGACACGTATTATACATTTTAAAGTAGACGACTTTAAAATGATATTGCCAATATTGATGAGTTGCGTTCCTGGGACGACTTTACTAAAAGATAGTTCATTCGATTACATGAAATCAATCCCAACTCAAGAATATCCGCCACAAAAAATCATAGCATGTGATCTGTCTTTAAAAAGACAACCAAATGAAACGGTGGCACTGAAATTCTCGCGTTAGAGATTCCATAGTAAATCACGAGGGAAAACCAGGAAAAACCTCGTGATACTATCCCGACATCGTAAGTATTTGGGTTTACATTTAGTTTACTCTCAAAACTAATACCAAATTCTGACTTGATATTTTAAATTTTAAATAATACTAAAATACTAAATATGTACTAATTCGATATGTTACTGATTTACTAATTGTGGTATTTTCTTTCTATTGACTTCCTCCTTTAATATGGGTAACCACATCCTACTGCATTCTACCGAGGAATTTGCGACACAATTGGTTTCATTTAGCATAATTAGAGCCGCTTCTTTGATTTTTCTCTTTTTACTATCTGCTTCTTTTAGGACTATACTTGAATCTCTCCACTGAACTCTATGTTCATTATCCCATGCGTGTTGACATATTTGAGATCTATCAAATTCTCTATTTTTTATATAAGACTGATGTTCATTTACTCTAACGTCTAATGGTCTTGACGTTTCACCTATATAAAATTGTTCGCATTCACAAGGTATTTTATAAATACAATTCTTTGTTCTTTCTTGTTCACTGTTAGGTTTAGTTTTAGATAGAATAGATCTCAATGTGTTTGTTGTTTTGAATGTTGTTGATATGTTGAATTTATTTCCTATTGTTTTAAGTTTCTCGGATAGTCCTTTTACATATGGTATTGATATTTTCCGCGTATTATTTCTTGTGAATGTTGTAGGATCCCGTTCTAAGTTGTTCTGTTTATTAAAGGGATATATTTAAGGGATCCTACAACATTCACAAGAAATAATACGCGGAAAATATCAATACCATATGTAAAAGGACTATCCGAGAAACTTAAAACAATAGGAAATAAATTCAACATATCAACAACATTCAAAACAACAAACACATTGAGATCTATTCTATCTAAAACTAAACCTAACAGTGAACAAGAAAGAACAAAGAATTGTATTTATAAAATACCTTGTGAATGCGAACAATTTTATATAGGTGAAACGTCAAGACCATTAGACGTTAGAGTAAATGAACATCAGTCTTATATAAAAAATAGAGAATTTGATAGATCTCAAATATGTCAACACGCATGGGATAATGAACATAGAGTTCAGTGGAGAGATTCAAGTATAGTCCTAAAAGAAGCAGATAGTAAAAAGAGAAAAATCAAAGAAGCGGCTCTAATTATGCTAAATGAAACCAATTGTGTCGCAAATTCCTCGGTAGAATGCAGTAGGATGTGGTTACCCATATTAAAGGAGAAAGTCAATAGAAAGAAAATACCACAATTAGTAAATCAGTAACATATCGAATTAGTACATATTTAGTATTTTAGTATTATTTAAAATTTAAAATATCAAGTCAGAATTTGGTATTAGTTTTGAGAGTAAACTAAATGTAAACCCAAATACTTACGATGTCGGGATAGTATCACGAGGTTTTTCCTGGTTTTCCCTCGTGATTTACTATGGAATCTCTAACGCGAGAATTTCAGTGCCACCGTTGCATTTGGTTGTCTTTTTAAAGACAGATCACATGCTATGATTTTTTGTGGCGGATATTCTTGAGTTGGGATTGATTTCATGTAATCGAATGAACTATCTTTTAGTAAAGTCGTCCCAGGAACGCAACTCATCAATATTGGCAATATCATTTTAAAGTCGTCTACTTTAAAATGTATAATACGTGTCTGAATTGCCGATATAAATGAGTCAGATTAAATAAATTATTAGAAGAATTTTTTACTAAGCAACAACATTTTATTTATTTAGTATTATTTTGTATTTTGACAACGACACCCGACTTGGGCGTCGAAACGTTAATAAAATCATTTTTAGGTAAAATTGTGGCTTATTTCCCATTTTAATATACTTGATTACTTCAATTTCATGATATTGTTCTTTGGACAGATTCCACTATCGTCTTAGGGTGGATCAGAACCTCGCCACATATTCATAAAACATTCGTGGCTAATAGAGTGTCTGAAATTCAATCCAGCACTTCGTCTAGCGCTTGGAGACATGTCGGTACCAAGGATAATCCTGCGGATTTATTGTCCCGAGGTGTGGAACCCAGTCGACTTGTGTCATCAAAAATTTGGTGGCACGGTCCTCCCTTCCTCATGGAATCTCCTAGTAGTTGGCCGGTCCTAATCATTCAGCCTGAGCAAGATCTTCCGGAGACTAAGAAAGTTACTCATTCTTTGGTCACAAGCTTCGTGCAATCCTTTCCATTCCAGAATTACAGCAATTTCTCGTTTCTCACAACAGTCATTGCTCGTTGTTTGCGTCTCTTCCGAAATAGTTCAGGGTCAAGATGCAGAGTTTCCGATCCTCTCACCACCATACAGCTTCAAGCCTCTGTCATATGTGTTGCAAAGATGGTTCAAGCAGAGATATTTCCAAAGGAACTTCATAACCTTTCCAAGGGAAAATCGCTGTCTTCTAAAAGTAAAATTCTTTCTTTAAATCCATTTCTGGATAGTGATGGAGTAATCAGAGTTGGTGGTAGATTACGCAACTCTAAATATGATTTTAATAAAAGACATCCAATACTTCTTCCTGCAAATCATCCTGTTACGACTATGATCTTTCGGTCGGAGCATCTAAGGTTGTTGCATGCCGGTCCTCAGCACTTATTGTCCGTCGTTCGTGAACGTTTTTGGCCTATTTCAGGTAGATCTATTGCGAAACAGGTTGTTCGTCAATGTATACGCTGTTTTCGTGCCAATCCTCCTCAATGTACACCCATGATGGGAGATCTTCCTGCATCTAGAGTAAATCCATCGTTTCCGTTTGCAATCACGGGAGTGGACTATGCAGGCCCGTTCACTCTCAAAACAAGACAAGGTAGAAACCCAGGTACTTACAAGGCTTATGTTAGTCTTTTTATTTGTCTAGCTACTAAAGCTATACACTTGGAACTGGTCACAGACTTAACTACGTCTTGCTTCCTCGCTGCTTTAAGACGATTTATAGCTAGAAGAGGCAAGCCAGTTCAAATGATGTCCGATAATGGCACGAACTTCGTAGGTTGTCGTAACGAGCTTAAGCATCTCGGTAAGTTTATCAAATCTAATGAAAAACAAATCGCGGAATCATGCTGGAATGATGAAATCAATTGGCAATTTATTCCTTCGCATTCCCCTCATTTCGGCGGAATATGGGAGGCGGGAGTAAAATCTATGAAATCGCATTTAAAAAGAATCGTTACGGGATCTCATTTAACTTATGAAGACTTTTCAACTGTGCTCACTCAGGTGGAAGGTATACTAAATTCACGCCCTTTAAGTCCTATGTCCTCCGATACTTCAGACCTTTTACCTATAACCCCGGCTCACTTTCTGATTGGGAGGTCCATGAATTCCATACCAGAAGTAGACGTTTCTAATGTCAACCCTCTTCGGTTATCAAGATTTGAACATCTTCAGCAACTCCGTCAACATTTTTGGCGAAGATGGTCTTTGGAGTACGTTTCGGAGATGCAGCAGAGACAAAAGTGGAAAGTGAATCAATTCCAAATCAAGGTTGGTGCTCTTGTCCTAATTAAAAGTAAGGACGCACCTCCTCTCCAGTGGTCCCTGGGACGTGTGGAACAGTTGCATCCAGGGGCTGACAACATTTCAAGGGTTGTCACACTTAAAACAGCTAAAGGACTCGTTCGTGTAGCAGTTGTGAACATTTGCCCACTTCCAAGTGAATAAAAGTCGCCAGGTGACAGTGATTATTTATTGACTGTAATATATTACGTTTAATTTCATTTTTAATTTATTGAAAGCTTTCCCTTTCAAGGTGGGGGGCATGTTTACGATTTAAATTAATTTGTTATATTTTATTTAATATTTATTTAAATCCCGCTGCGACGGGCCTGGACTGTTTTTGTCACAACATATAGATCCAAAATCTAGTGCCGAACCAGCCGGTTTTCATATATTTTTATTTTTATGTATAATGACTTGGCCTCGAGACTGTGAAGAATAAACACGTTCTTTGTCACGCATTTGTAAAATTGTATAGTAGTCAGTTCTTAAATAAATTCGTAAAACTGTTATCTACCTTATTGTCACTCAACTGAAGTGAAAGAGATGTATTCTCATCAACCAGTAAACGTTTAGTTGGTGTTATTTCCACATGACAGATACGCGAATTTGGCGCAGTTACTATTTTTTTATTTTTTTTTTATAAATTTTATGATTGTAAATATATTATTTTATATTTTTTTTTCAGAAAATACGTATTTAGTTAAAATTTTTGGCAACAATTATTGTTCAGAAATCATTTCCTTGTGGTATTTTTCAATGTGTTTGTGTGTGTTTTATTCTTTTATTTTTTTAATTTTTGGTACTGTTTTCATAAAAATTTTTGGAAAGTAGTAAGTATTAAAATTAGTTTAATATTTAAATTAAATATAAATAAACTGTCTAAAGTATATTGATTTCGTTGAAATCATATAATAGAAGTATAACTTCTTACGTGCTTGCAAATTACACACATTCTTTTTTTATATTCCAAAGACTTGTGTACCTATGATCAATACTGCATTCTATAAGAGCTCTAATCATGCAGCTCTGGACTTTGCTAAAAGCTTTATCAAAGTCTGCAAATATTAATATTATGTTATTGAATATTATGTTTATATATGGGACTACCCACAGTCGATTATAATGACAATCACATTTTTACCTAAAAAATTGACGTTTATATTAATTTCAAGTCCGGTAATCATTAAAAAAAAAAGATTATGGAAAAAAGAAATTGTGTTGCAAAAACCCAAAAAGTCTCAATATTTGTTTTTAAATTAAATTCCGGAGTGTAAAGTAAAACATCAAATATTTTTATTATATTGTCATTACAATCAACTGTGGCCAAATCTATATTTTATAAACCTACTATTTAACTTAGACATGCGACTAATAGAACTATAGGAAATATATTTGATCACATTTATGAAGCCTATAACTTAAAAAATCGAATTTTCCCAGATATGAGGTATACACTAGGGTGCATCGAAAAAATAAAAGTTGGAAATGTTATATCTAATAGCGTGAAAAAGTTGCTAGTGTTATTTTTCAGCATATTAGTATTTTTAATTTTTTTTCCAAGCCAATTTTCTGTCCCCCAACGACCTTGAATTTTTTTAAATATCTTATTTTTATGTAAATTTCAATTTACATTATTTGGAATAAAATACGTGCTAACTCGATCTAAGATCAATTAAAGAAAACTTAAAATGTTGTCAATTACAAATTTAAACGATATTTAAAGTTATATTTGTTTTTTCAGTCTCCCCAACCCCTTTGAAATGTCCCGCTTCGTGAGTCCGTGCGTGTAATTTTCACTTATGTTTGGTGCGATGCATTACTTTGTTATTATTGTTGTTTGTAAATTGAATATTTTTAAAGTAGATAAACCAGGACCATGGGGAATAAAATCAAGATGTGCTGTGGACCGCCCCATTTTTGGGCCACTACCAAATATACCTGAAAATGTTTACCGAAATACAAACAAGCGATGAAGTTTTGTGGTTGCAAGAGGATAAAAAACTCAGCAAGAAAGAGCCAGAATTTTCTGGTATTGCCGAACAGGTTGCAATTAAATTGTAAATTGGGAGGAAATATGGAAAAAGGCTTTAATCCCAATAACTTAACGTACAAGAATTATTCAGCTTTTAAAAGCCTATCATGACAATTATGTGAAACCTATGAAACCATTTAAGAACAGGCAAAACAGTGAATTTTACAAAAATAAAATTCAATGCTATAAGAACAAAAGTAAAACTACACGTTTTGATCTTGCAGCATGCAAAAGTGACACACTGATTAATTGTCTTTGTAGCAAATCTCAAAAAGTGCCTTTGGATGATCGCCAATTTCTATTAAATCAAAGAGATCCCAGAAAAATGGTGATAAGCTCGATTAATAGGGTAAACAAAAACAAATGTAATCAGAGAGAACAACGGTAAAAGAAGAAAGTTACCAACGCAAAGACAAAACTTTAGCTCAAGTAAAAAACAATACCAAGTTTTATGGTCAATCGATCGTGGAAGAACACATAACATTTGTGCATGAGCCAGGTTGCAAATATTTCGGATATTACCGCTGTCTGGTATATCAGAATGTATCAAATCCAGCTATTGCATGTGGCGAAACAGTCGTAAATACTGGCGTTAAGGGTGATGTAATACGGCTGTTAGAAGAACATCTTAAAAAACCGCTTCAGTGGTTTGTATGTCTGCGACATTCAAATGATCTACTTCTTGGACATCAAAATAAGTTTGCCAGTGACCAAATAAAAAAACGTGAGGGTCTTCAAACTTTTTATCCTATAAAAATTTTAATTCAAAGGACTACTTTGAGTTAATTAACTAACAAGAATATCACCGTACCTATATTCTCTAGAGTTTCGAGTGAAAATCTGCGAGATTTTATTAAGAATCCGAACTTAGACCGTTTTAACATTGAGATTCAGAAATATCACTCCCACAAAAAATGTGTAGAACGATGTCAAGCTTGTGACACAAGCTTCTGTAGCAGTTTGTGGAGCGTATTCGAGGGATGGATTTATAAAAACTCGAATTGATTCCAGAAAAACTATGCCCCACTTTAATGCTAAATCGGAAGACTTCTTCGAATATAATGGTTTTTCCATATTTTTTTGTAATATCTATATACCTAATTTTGTACTTTGCTTTATATTCATTTTAGTATTAAAAAATTTGGCTGACGTCAGGGAGACGGATAAGTTAGGCTATTTTGTTATAAAAAGAATATTTTAGTATACTGTTCTTAAGTAAAATTTTTAATTGCCTTTAGAAACCAGAAAATATTTTCCAATTTAAACCGAATTTATATATTCAAGTTCATATAAGGTGTTACATTTCCCTTACAGAAGAAATTCGCGTATTAATGTATTTTTTTCTAATTTTTAGTTGCCGTGGGGGGCAGAAAATATTTTTTTATTTCAACGGAATTTTACTAAAATACTAAATTATAGTGTGTTAGGCAACTTTTGTGAGCTATTACATTTTCGTTTCGAAATAAAAATTTTTTTCGTCTGTTAACATTTTTTTAAAATTTTTAATTGTCTTGGGGGAGCAAAAGATATTTTCCAATTTCGAAAAATTTTTACCAAAATACTTAACAGTCGATGCACCCTAGTATACACCGTTAGACGCGTCTAGAGTCCTTCTACAAACGCTCAGTTATTGTCGAAAAATCAAAATTTTGAAAGTTTAGTTTTTCAGTTTTTTGGCGATACTGAGCCGTGTGTCTGCCTGATCCTGAAGGCTGAAGGTGAACACTGTTCGAAATCTTAACTTAACACTATTGATTTGGTGTATTTGCGGTTCTCCTGTGTCTTCATGAACCGAAGATATATACACCCAAAGATATGCCGTTTTGTACTTACCAAGTCCTATAGCTAACTTATGAGTGGTCAAAAGTCACAAACTACACCGGTTCTGAATCGGCTCTGACCCCCTCTTCAAACACAGGAAAAAAATTCAGATCGGTTTAACTTTTCCACATACATACATAAATACTACATACATACATATCCACAAACATTTCCCTTTTTTAAATAAAAATTGAGTCATAATTCTGAGCTCGGTAACTTTTGAAGGTATAACCGATTTTCAAAATTAGACATGCGTTACAAAGGTAATGATCAGTACTATCAAAAGCCGTAAAGGTCGGAATTAAATTTTCGAAGTTTTTGGGAGTTTTGGGGACGAGAACGAAAAACAGACCCTAAATAGGAAGGGCAGTAAAATCCACACCCGTGGACCAAAATGGATGGGGTGATTATTTTTCTAAACTTTAAAATGGGAGTTGGCCCAATTTTCAATTTAGTCAGATTTAGAAAATCGAAAATTTCGTGTATATATAGTGTCGCGTGTAGGAAAGTGTGGATGTGCGCCACTGGCGAGAACTGCCGTTCTCTGGTAATGTGTGTATATATGTATGTATGTGGAAAAGTTAAACCGATCTGATTTTTTTTCTGTGTTTGAAGAGGGAGTCAGGGCTGATTCAGAACCGGTGTAGTTTGTGTAGTTTGTGTAGTTTGTGACTTGTGACCACGCATAAGCCAGCTAATAGACTTAGTAGGTACAAAACGGCATATTTTTGGGGTTATAGATTTACGATTCAAGAAGGCACAGGAGAACCGCAAATACATCACATCAATAGTGTTGAGTTAAGCTTTCAAATGTTGTTCGACACGTCAGGATCAGACAAAGATACCGCTCAGTGTAGCCAAAAAACTGAAAAACTAAGCTTTAAAAATTTTGGTTTTTCGACAATAACTCAAAATTCCAACCTACGATCTGCCCCAATAACTGAGCGTTTGTAGAAGGGCTCTAGACGCAACTAACGGTTTATACTGCATATCCAGAAAAAATTGAATTGTTAAGTTATAGGTTCATAAGTATGATCAAATCTATTTCCTATGGGAAAATACGGTTTTTTGAGCTCAATAATTCCTGTAATACCTTTAGTTATCATACTTGACCTTAGATGCATCAGATACTACTTGTCAATACGTTTGAAAATACATTTTCGCGCCACGTAATATTTATATCACGTAAAAGTTGGAATAAATTCATTTTCTCGAGAATGGACGATTTTGGAAAAAAAATCCCGAAATAGGTCAATTTTTATTTTTAAATTACGACTTTTTGGCATATACGTCTTGCTAGTGACGTCGCACGTCTGGGCGTGATGACGTCATCGATGATTTTTTTAAATGAGAATGGGGGTCGTGTGCTAGCTCATTTGAAAGGTAATTTAACTTTCTATTCAGTAATATAAACATTAACATAATTATTTATACAGGGTGTCCAAAAAAATTTTTTTTTATTAAATTTATTGGCGTAAAAAGAAGAATGTAAGTAATTTATTTATTTCAAAATACATTTTACTGCTTTCAGAAAACATAAAAAAATGTTTATTTGAAAGATAATCATGGCTTTTCGCTTAAATTGAATGTTCAAATTGTCACGGGACTGGTGGGTGGCTGTTTAATATTTAATTTAAGCAAAAAACCATATTTATTTGCCGAATAAACATTTTTTTCCTGTTTTCGGTTAGCAGTAAAATGTATTTTGAATTAAATAAATTACACACATTCTTCTTCTTATGTCAACAAATTTAATTCAAAAAAAAAAAAATTTTGTACACCTTGTATAAATATTGATATTAATGTTTATATTACTGAATAGAGAATTGAATAACCTTTTAAATAAGCTATCACACAACCCCTATTCTAATTTAAAAAAATCATCGATGACGTCATAACGCCCAGATGGGTGACGTCACTAGTATAATATATATGCCAAAAAGTCGTAATTTAAAAATAAAAATTGATCTGTCTCAGGATTTTTTTCCAAAATTGTCCATTCTCAAGAAAATGAATTTATTCCAACCTCACTGTATATTAGACGAGCGGCATTAACCGTTATGCCAACCACGAAAAACAAATTTAAGGTGAATGATCAATTTTGGTCTATTTTTATGTTTTAGAGGTCGCTGAATCCGAATATGAAGTTTATTTTTATCTATAGTGGGTGGAACATGTTAAAAAAATAAATTTTATACAAAAATGCCAAAAACCAATTTTTCCTTTTAAAAATTTTACTGTGTCATCTTTGAAGTACGTAGAAAACAATGAAATTTGTCCAATATGTTTGAACACATTAAAAAAGGAGTTGTTAATTTATTAACATTTTGTCATCATATTTCGTTAGTTTCATGTTTACTTAAAAAAGTTGAGTGACAAACTTTTTAGTTTATAATTTTAACCAACACAACAATAAAATATAGTTCATGAAGAAGTTTTTTGGGAAATTTTAAGTCAAAATATATAATAGGAAAAAAGTTATGTTACTTCATATACAAGCGGCACACCCCAAAAAACGCTTATATCTCGAGATCCTGACCACGGTGTGGTGAATGGCTAATTTTTATCATACTTTATGATTTTGATATCAAAAATAGTTTTTTTGCTCTGCTTAAGAATTTTGCATTTTGCGGTTGCGTCATTCTTCTTCTGAACCGGCGAATTTGTCCTCAAAAAACTTCTTGGGTCTTTTCTATATATGCTTAGGGTTATAAGTTTTATAGTGAGAAGAAAGGTCAAAAACAGATTATTAATAGCATAGGAATGTTAAAATCATAATAAATTGTATGAATAAAAAATATATATGGATAGAAAAGTAAGCCTAACTTTTGTTTTTATTGTATCCCTATGAGCATTCGAGAATCTGGTCAAGTTTGGAGCGCTGTAAAACCTATATAAATAAATAGAATTAAACAACTTTATAGTGGAAATTGTTCGCTGAAAAACCCTCTACAAAATTGCTATAATGTTATTTTATTTGAGAATGAACTGAAAAAAAGTTATAACATCCAAAAGGAAACTTGTTAAAAAAATTTACATATTTTTGGTTATATTTTTTTGTTGGTAACTTGACGATAAAAAGTAATAGAAACAAAATTGTGGAAAATTTAATTTGCTACATTTAATGTTTAATTAGATTTTCCGTAGGGTTGGTAGTTTACGAGATATAGCGCGAAACCCCTTTGCACCCCATTTCCAAGATGGCGACCAGGGGACAAGGATGACGACCCCAAAAACTTGAACTTAAGCTTCTACTGATCCCCCCTACACATTAAAGCAATAAAATTGACTCCTCTAAGAAATGCAAGGTACGGCCTAAAAAATGTAACATTTTAATGGACTAGTGGAGATATGTAGATGATGTGTTTTCAATATGGCCTCATAGATCAGAATTGTTGGATACATTTCTAAATATTATAAACGATCAAGAAGAGACAATAAAATTTACAATGGAAAAGGAATATAATAACACTCTACCTTTCCTCGATGTTTTAGTCTCAAAGTACGATACTGGATATGAGACTCAAGTGTATAGGAAACCAACACACACTAACAGATATCTCAATTACAAATCAAATCACAACATCAACGTTAAAAAAGGAATCATTAAATCCTTATATGATAGAGCCAAAAATACTTGTTCTAACGAAAATTCATTTTTAAAAGAAAAATATTTGTTAACATCTGTTTTATTAAGAAATGATTATCCTTTATCGTTTATAAATAAGGAATTGTCAAGATTGGATCAAATGGAACAGAACAACGTAGAACGGGATCCTATAACATCCACAAGAAATAATACGAGGAAAATATCAATACCATATATAAAAGGACTATCCGAGAAACTTAAAACAATAGGAAATAAATTCAACATTTCAACAACATTCAAAACAACAAACACATTGAAATCTATTCTATCTAAAACTAAACCTAACAATGAACAAGAAAGAAGAAAGAATTGTATTTATAAAATACCTTGTGAATTCGAACAATTTTATTTAGGTGAAACATCAAGACCATTAGACGTTAGAATAAGTGAAAATCAGTCTTATATTAAAAATAGAGAATTTGATAGATCTCAAATATGTCAACACGCATGGGATAATGAACATAGAGTTCAGTGGAGAGATTCAAGTATAGTCCTGAAAGAAACAGATAGTAAAAAGAGAAAAATCAAATAAGCGGCTCTAATTATGCTAAATGAAAACAATTGTGTCGCAAATTCCTCGGTAGAATGCAGTAGGATGTGGTTACCCATACTAAAATTGGAAGTCAATAGAAAAAAAAAAATACCACGATTAGTAAGTCATTAACATCGAGTTAGTACATATTTTATATTTTAATTTTATTTATATAATATCTATGTATTATTAATATTATTTACAATTTAAAATAGCATACGTACATTAAAGTCAGAATTTGGTATTAGTTTTGAGAGTAAACTAAATGTATGCCCAAATACTTACGATGTCGGGATAGTATCACGAGGTTTTTTCCTGGTTTTCCGTCGTGATTTACTATGGAATCTCTAGCGCGAGAATTTTACTGCCATCTTTGCATTTGTTGTCTTTTTAAAGACAGAGATTACATGCTATGATTTTTTGTGGCGAATATTCTTGAGTTGGGGTTGATTTTATGTAATCGAATGAACTATATTTTAGTAAAGTCGTCCCAGGAACGCAACTCATCAATATTGGCAATATGATTTTAAAGTCTTCTACTTGTCTAAAGTCTTCTACGTTTAAAATGTATAATACATGCCTGAATTGCCGATATAAGTGAGTCAGGTTAAATGAATTATTAGAAGAATTTTTTACTAAGCAACAACATTTTTGTTTATTTAGTATTATTTTGTATTTTGACAACGACACCCGACTTGGGCGTCGAAACGTTCATAAATTCATTTTTTTAGTAAAATTGTGGCTTATTTCCCATTTAAATTAATTCATTATAATATGTTACGTACGTCAAATTTTGTAAAATATTTATAAAATATAGTTGTATAGAATTTATGTTCGGGAAAATAAAATACAAAAATAATGCACAGAAATTATATTAAAACATTATTACACACAAGGTCATACTTAATAATGCACATATTCTTTTATTAAGAACTAGGTATTTATTCTCCTCCAATTGGTCTAATCATCATTCTGGAGCCCGACAAATTTACGTGTGCGTTTTTCAGCGGATGCCAGTTAAGACCATGTGCTGTATATGCATCAGGAAGTACTACTGTCATATATTTCCCATTAAGATTGCTGTTGTGGCAAGCTACATACCACCAAGCACCCTCTAAAAACATACAAAAATTAAATACATATAAAAATAAAAGGGCACTCCTTAAAATATTATATTTTTAGTACATGTCCATTTTACACATTTAAATAAAAATTACAATGTATATATCCC
Organism: Diabrotica virgifera virgifera; assembly: GCF_917563875.1. Taxonomy (NCBI): domain Eukaryota; kingdom Metazoa; phylum Arthropoda; class Insecta; order Coleoptera; family Chrysomelidae; genus Diabrotica; species Diabrotica virgifera. The sequence continues at coordinate 174,905,420 of NC_065449.1, read as the reverse complement.
GAAAAACAACGCTATATCAAACTGAATTTATTAAATCGACTTATACCATGCCATATATAATCAAAATGGAATTGCGCATTTTGAAACTAATTGACTTAACCTTTCAGCTTGAAGAGTCGCCATGAGAAACGCTATAATAAATTTTTGTGAAATTTTTAGTTACTTATTTGAATTTTATAGTACACTACAAAGATATCAATCAAAAGCTTACAAGATGACTCTACCAGATATGGGTGGTTCGCCAAAATAAGCGGCATATTGTGTAACTCGCTTTTTTCTTAAGTCCTTTACATACTGTGTTTCAAATTATGTTGTAAAAGTTAAGTCATACAATAGATGAATGTACGCCACTTAACATTAATTTTAAAAAAAGTATTTTTACAAGCATTTTATGCAATTTTAATGTCAAAATATCAACTCCGAGGCTGTAACCCATCTTGTTTTTTGATCTGTTTTATAGTATTACATTACACACTGAAAAGTTACAAAAGTGCAGATTATTTTATCAATAATTAATTAAATACCCAATGTAATTTAAAACTGTCAAATTAATAACTTTCATTATTAAAATCAAACCATAAAAATCTACTACTAAAAACTGTAACCAACTTTGTGCATCATAGACTAAGCATAAGAGCCGCTATAGGTGAAAATTCTTAATCATTTTAAGCACGACAGGACCCTATAACTTAAATAGTAGAACCTAAAAGAAAACGTTTGAGCACTGTGCCGTCACTTTTCAGTGGCACATGCGTCTACAGTGGCGCATCAAACTTTCCACTTATGGACGGGATACATAAATTAAAAAATACCCTCCCTCATTACCAGAACTTAATTTTTTTCATTTTTTAAGTTTAATGTGATTAAGACATAAGATTCATCGTAATTTTAACCCACCACCCCCTTCTCCCTGCCCCCACCATCAAAAACTTTATTTTTCGATTTTATTTTTTTTTTTGGTGACATGCAATCAATTTTAAAATTTCAAAAAATTTACACGCATAGATAAGGCTTTTATAAAACACGTCTATTTTTTATAGACCTGTAGGTTGAGTGTACATTTGTGTACAAAATTTTAAAATTTTTTTTTTTGAAAAAATGTATATAACTTTTTTTGGGGATAGCTGCAGATCTAATTTTTTCTTAGTCTTGTGTATTTTATCAAACACTATATTTATAATTTTTTTCAGATTTTTCTGTAACGTTAGTCACCTTCAAAAATCCAAAAAACTGTTTTTTAAGGGGGTTTTGGGGGGTTTGAACGTGTTTTTCTGACTTTTAAATATTCTAAAGAACTCAGTTATTTCAAGTTACATATAACCTATAAAAACAAAATTGATTTGATATATTATGAAGTCTATAAAATAGGGAAAATCCCCCAATACCCCCCAAAAACAGTTTTTCGGATTTTTGAAGGTGGGGAGACTTACGGAAAAATCTGAAAAAAATTAAAAATATAGTGCTTGATAAAACACACAAGATTAAGAAAAAAATTAGAGATGCAGCTATTCCTCAAAAGAAGTTATACGCTTTTTTGAAAAAAAAAAAATTCTTTTAATTTTTTGAGGTTATGTACACTCTACCTATGGGTCTATAAAAAATAGGCATGTTTTATAAAAGCCTCAGCTATGCGTGTGAATTTTTTGAAATTTTAGAATTGATTGCAACCGACAAAAAAAAATAAAAACGAAAAATGAAGTTTTTGATGGCGGGGGCAGGGGGAAGGGGGTGGTGGATTAAAATCACGATGAATCCTATGTGTTAATCACATAGAACTTAAAAAAATAAAAAAAATTAATTCTGTTAGTAAGTTCTGTTAACTTTTAATTTATTTATCCCGTCTAGTGTTGCCCAAAATCGGTCTTGGTCTTGCAGTCTTGGTCTTGTTCTTGCATTTTCGCAAGACCAAGACCAAGACCAAGACCGCCTAATTTTAGCAAGACCAAGACCAAGACTGACCGTGCAAGATTTGAGCAAGAACAAGACTGACCCTGCGAGACTCTTGCGTCTTGCAGTTAGGACCGAATATCGTTTTAGGAAGTATAGTAGTTCGGGTATATGCTTAGATGTATAGAGGCTCTATGAGACGCAAAAAAATATGTAACAAAAATTTGGAAAACTGGACTTACGCGCATTACGAACAATACCATAAGCATACATAGCCAATCAAAATATCCATTAACCCTCCTAAGGCGATGCGGGGTGCGGCTGCACCCCAGACCTCGTTTTTCTCACCTATCTTTTTTAATAATTTTTTTTTTATTTTTGTCCATTTTATTATTCGTATTAAATTCAATTCTAAACGTATTCCACCCATTACAGCATTTAAAAGTTTTTGCGTTTACGTGCTTTTTTGAAAAAATTACTTTTGGGTGCAAATGATGAAAATTTCGTATCCTGAATTGGACGTTTCTGATGTTCCACCTGGAGCTAACAGAGCTACGGGACAAGATCGGTGTTACTTATGTCAGAGAAAAAAGACCGAAAGTCCTGGCATAACTGTATTGTGTGTAAAAACTTTGTGTTGCTCATTCTGTGAAAAATTTCATGCGTTTGTCTTTTGTAAATGAGTACTTTTTTGTAAAATTATGTTTCGTACTATAATAAATAATAAGTCCTAATTATCTTTCAAATTAATTTCCCCAACGTTCACATATAAAAAAAATGGATATACAGATGGGGTGCAAATGCACCCCGCACCGTTGTTTACGTAAGAATCTAAGCACCGCCTTACGAGGATTAAAAGAAAACTTGGCACATTTGATACGTACTGAGAGGCCATAAAACTACAATGTAAAAATAAAACATTTTAAACATGCTTTAACAGCAGACGATTTTTTCGCTCTGAAATTAATTGTCCAGATTTTGATAATAGGCGCCCCAATAGCCGCCGTCTAATCGTTTAAAAATATATGTCATCTTAGCTTAGCTGATAAAAAAAATATAATAATAGATATAATAAATCTTGTCGGCCCAAATTATTAAGACTAAACATCGTTTGTGCTGAGTGTGCGATATCGGTTAAACAAACCATTTGCTGAAAAAGCGCGGCTAACTATCAATTATTATTACCAGTCTATTTCTATATAATGAACAATAAGTTTCTTTGACATTGTTTATGACACGGACACATAATATGTCGCGTTGTTAATCACGAAACAGTTTATGTTACCTTTTCGATAATAATGTATATCTTTGATAAAGAACTTTAAACTCATCATTCCACACACACAACAATATCCTACTTAGGGTATTCGATGAGTATAAATGGATCTTTGTATTAATTCTTGGTCAAAAAAATTAATATAAAGATAAAGTAAAGTCAAAACAATTGCGCACTGTTCTGTAATTTAATGTGTATTGTATTTTACTTTTTATTTAAATAAATGGCAAATTGTATAACTCTTTTATTCCATTTCATATAAGGTGAGGGTCGATCAATCCTTTTCTAGACAGATAATGTTCTTTGAAATACAGTCAACTTTATGTCATTGTCATTAATTTGGTTTTTTGTATTTTAACCATGTTTTAGCACATGTAAGCTTATTAAATGCAAACGTTTATTAAGAAACAGACTGTCTCCCGTGGGCCATGGTATATAGTTGTTAGTTAGAGTTAGAGTATAGGCACGGATCGCTTAGATCGTAAGTTCATACCTTACCCAATGTCAGTTTAGACATTTATTAATTTTGTTGGTCATTACCATGGCTATGATAATTCAAGATTAAAATGTACCTACTCTGTTACAGTTTACATAATATTCTAAAAGTGCCGGTGGGGGATGGCGTCTACGCGCATTATTATAGTCGGTGTAAAGAGAGAACGTATTCGAAATAATGAAATAACAAATAATATAAAATTTGTTACTTCATGATTTTGAATATTTCCTCTCTCATAGACCGACTATAATACTGCGAATAGACGGCGTCACCCACCGGCACCTTTAGAATCTGTGCACTGAACCTACGTTGTTCTAAGATCTGAAGTAACGCTTAAAGAATAGCAATAGGCTAATGTGTAACTGCAAGACTTGCAAGACTCTTGCTGCAAGACCAAGACCAAGACCGAGAGCGCAATACCAAGACCGAGACCAAGACCAGGTGTATTGGAGCAAGACCAAGACCAAGACTGTCTAAGTCTCGTCTTGGTCTTGCATTTGGGCAACACTAATCCCGTCCATAAGTGGAAAGTTTGATGCTCCACTGTCTACGCATGTGCCACCGAAAAGTGACGGCACAGTGTTCAAACGTTTTCTTTTAGGTTCTACTATTTAAGTTATAGGGTCCCATCGTGCCTAAAATGATTAAGAAATTTCACCTATAGCGGCTCTTAGTCTATCAACACCGAGGCTTCATGAAAATATATGAAAATTTAGGCAAAACTGCACTATACTGTATGACAGGCAGCTTGACAAGAGAGGAACGCTTCAGTCTAACCCAAATTGTGGAAGAAAGTGGACGAACATGATATCGTTAAGCGATAGAAAATTTATTAAGGTTTCTTAAGCTAAGCGTATGTTTTTATACAGTCAACACCGAAGCCTTCGTAAAAACTTAATTTTGCTAATTTTTTTAATTTGTTTTTCTTTTAAGTATGCGCTATAAAGTTTTTTTGACACCACATGAATAAAGCAGAATTATTTTTAAAATTTGTAGAAAGTAGAATTAAAAATGTATGAAATCATCAACACCGAAGCCATCAACTCCGAAGCCGATTCGTGCCTCGAAGTTGACGAACGTGCCTCGGAGTTGTTGAAAGTATGTGAGTGGTCATTCTTAAACTAAAAAATAAAATTTAAATTTAGTTTGATATAGGAAAAGGGTTACTGTGCAAGCTCTCAAGATGTTTCGGTCGGTTTGGTAATATTACCTTCTTTTTATAGAAAATGGCTCTGGAGTACGACGGAGTACACACTGGAGTACGAAGGAAAAATGAAGGCGAAAACCCCCAAAATCGTTAAATAAAGATTGTGTGAAAGAAAGTAATATTTTATGCAGCTATGCTCATTTCTGTAAGAATATACCATTTTGGGTAGTCTTCTCTAATGTTGATAAAAGAGACATATGTCTATGTAGGCACAATATGTGAAAAAATGGTGCTCATGTGTGGAAGCGGATAACAAATCATTATGTTGCGCAGAAAAGACTGAAGAATGTATAGAAAGGAAATGCTAAGATTTTGTTCAAAAGCAGATTAGATTTTTGAGGTTTAACGGAGAAGACACGGCTACATATTGGAAAGTTTTGTCAACACGAAAGCCGGTCTAAATCAACTCCGACGCAATTGATATTTTACCTATTTTTCATTTTTTCTGTAGTAGTTTATATCAAAATGGAAGTGTTTTGTATAGTTTTATTACATACCAATTTTTATTTAATTGTTACGATCATAAATTTCAATTAACAGATAATTACGTCAACACCGTGGACACTTAGTCAACTCCGAAGTCACATTTCCGTTTTTCGGAAAATATTTTAAAATGATCTCTGCTGGTATCATGGGTAAGTTGAATAGCTCGTTTTATAAAAAATGTTTAAAAATGAACTATGTAATTCTAAACCATGTTTTAAATTCAATTTCTCTACCTCGAAATTGCCGTCTATTTTGGCGAATCACCCATATATATTCCAAAAAAATAACAGAAAGAACCAGATAGGTACATATTTTATATCACAAAAAAAAAGGATAAATCGGTTCCAAGGCAAAAAACTACATGGTTTTGTACAGAAGTGAAAGTACATTGTAGAAAAAAAGGCTTAACTAAAATAAATGTCAACCAAAGTCCAAGAGGTTTGCGATAATTACAAGACGATAAGAAACAAAAACCCATGTAATTGTAAGATGAATAAAAAATTATCACTGAAAACGTTTTTCTAAAGAAATGGAATATGACATGGAATGTCTGAAAAAAGATATATGACGCTTTATAAGAGGTCAAAGAGTGGAGGTAAAGTAACTAATAGACCAAAAAACATATAATAGAATACATGGATTCCCTATCTAAAAATCTCTCTTCAGATTAAAAGCAAATGGGGTTAGAAGCAATAGAAATTACCAGAAATGAAGAAGTTGATCTAACTACACAGAAAGTTCATAAAAAGCTTAAAAAGCCGAAAAACAGAAAATCTGCAGGTAAAAAGTAAAACATAATACCAAATGAACTACTGAAATATGGTGGAGCAGCAATGATAGAACAAATAACAATAAGAATTAACAAAATTATACAACTCAATAAAATACGGGAAGAATGAAGAACTAGCGAACTAGCCATAAAACTATAGAGGTATAATCTTGTTAGCTACTACTTTAAGATTTCCAACTAAAATTTTACAAGAACTAATGAACCAGAGGATAAGTTTAGCAGTAGATAGGATATATACATATTCAATACTTATTTGTAAAAAAGCAAAGGAAAAAAACAACATTACAGTTTTAGTGCAGCCGATATTTGAAACAATTTTTCATTTAATGATAGAAGTATATAATTTGGACCACATATAGTGCACATATTATAAAGGTTCAAATTTAGATACGAGGCCATCTCAGTTTTTGTTCCTTTTACAAAAAGGGCATTCAAAATAGCAAAATATGTTGTTTCTTTTACAATTCTTTCACCCTCTATATATAAATTTTTCAAAAAGGTAATACCGCCATTGAAAGAGTGTAAAAATATTTTTATGAAATATTTTGAATTTTTAGTTATGTTAATTACCATTTAATAAATGCATAACGTATGTTCACATGTACCTATGGGCAGCATATTCCTTTTGAATGCCCGCCATTTTTCTAAAAGACAAAATCTGAGATGGTCTCATATCTAAATTTGAATATTTGTATGTGTAGTATGTGTGGTAAAAACTATATGGTTCTACCATTAAATGCACAATAATTCTTATACTGTTATTTGCACGAATCTGCCGCATATATATACCTACATGTGAAGATACGTTATGCAATTATTAAATGGTAATTAATATAACTAACGAGTTCAAAAGATTTCTCTTTTTAACGACGGTATTACCTGTTTGAAAAATTAATAAATACAGGGTGAAAGAATTGAAAAAATAAACCATATAACAAAAAATCAGGAAAAAGACAACTTTTGGTAATCCGATTCTTCTGGTTTAAGAGCTAGATCTTATACATCAAAAATAGAACCAATATACCAAATCTGGTTGAAATCGGACATTTTGTTCAAAAGTTATCGTGCTTTGAGTCACATATGTAAAGTCGCCATTTTGAATGACCGCCGTTTTTTTAAAGGTAAAATCTGAGATGGCCCCATATCTAAATTTGAACCCTTGTATGTGTAGTATACGTGGTCCAAGTTATATGCTTTTACCATTAAATTCACAATAATTCTTATAATATTTGCACGAATCTGCCGCACATAGGTACATGTGAAGATAAGTTATGCATCTATTACATAGTAATTAACATAACTAAAAGTTCAAAATATTTCCTAAACAATATTTTTACGCTCTGTTGAATGCCGGTAGTACCTTTCTGAAAAATTAATATATACAGGGTGAAAAAATTGAAAAAAAACAACATATTATGTTTACATAAAAAATCAGGAAAAACACAATTTCTAGAAAATCCATTCTTCCAGTTGAGGAGCTCGATCTTACAAATCAAAAAGAAAACCCACATACCATATTTAGTTGAAGTCGGACTTTTCGTTTAAAAGTTGTCGTGGTATTAGTCACATATGTATCGTCGCCATTTTGACTGACCGCCATTTTTGTAAAAGGTAAAATCTTAAATGGCCTCATATCTAATTTCGAACCTTTATGTATGTAGTATATGTGGTCCAAATTATATGATTATATCGTTAAATGCACAGTTCTTATAATATTTGCACGAATCTGCCGCACTATTTAGAAAAATTAGGATAGGGTCTTGGAATCTTGGAAGTCCTACAAGTAAGAGTGTGTCATTAGAAGATGCGCTACGAACGAACGAACACACGTTATTTCATCCCCGTTTAGGCTTAAGCCTATTCAAGTTACTGAAAACTCCTTTTCAGGAGTGTAGAGACGATATAGAGTAGGCCAGAGTGTAGACATTAGAACAAAGTAAATGGAGGAGCAAAAATGCTAGTGAAGCAGGAGCTTTAGAAGGAGGTGTTGATATGTTTTAGCGCAGAAGCTATTGAGGTTAAAGGCGAAGAACTGTTGCCATGAACTTGTCCAAACCAACCAGCGAGGACACCAAGCTGCCACTAATGGGGAACGGCTCTTGGATTCAGATTGTAGGGATGCAGCTTATGTTGCTGCGATGTATTAGGGGTATTTGTTCTATAATTTCATAATACTCATCAGGAAGTTCGTTTCTGGCCAATTGTAGAAGATTGGCTGGAGGGAATGGAACTTTGTTTTTGGGAATCCTGGTGAGTGCTCTAATATTTGTACCGTTAATCGTACACGATACATACTTGTTGCTGAGAGAACGGATTATTTGATTTATGGGCGGAATTTTTGCTAGTGGGTGTACTAATGCCGACGGATAACTCTCTTGAGGTACTTTATGAGGACTTGACGCTCACAAACAAGAATTATGTTATTGTGTGAGTGGTTAAGTGAGGCATAGAGACAAGCTCTGTAGTCGACAATGGGTCTTATATGTTGGTTTTGTAAGTGTGTAGGAGAGTCTTACTTGATGTGCCTCCAAACCTTCCAGATAGAGCTTCAAGGAGTTTAGCTCTATTCCTTAAATTATTTAAGGCGTTTTGAATATCGACGTTCCAGTTGAGTGTCCTGTTGAAATGGACTCTTAAATAGACTACCGATGAACGAAATTTAACAGCTTCCCCCTGGATATCTATCCTAGCCCGTTCGTTACGCGAACTATTAGGATGTCTAAAGGCAATCGTTTGAGTTTTGGTTGTATTGGGGGTGATTCTCCATTTATCACTATGTAACATTAATTGTGTTTAGGCCCTATCGAAGACATAAGGATGTCTCAGAGTACCGTATGCACTGTATGCAGTGCCTGCAGTGAGCAAAGCAGTATCGTCGGCGTATAGTAGGATGGGATCGGTTCGATTAATGGGGTGGGGAATGTCACTGTTGTTTACTGTATAATTAAGCTAATATTGACCGGGTCAATTTGACCCTTGTGGCACTCCAGCTTTTGGAGTGAATGGTGTAGAGAATTGATTTGCGACTTTGACGTGTATTGTCTGATTTGAGAGGTAAGAATGAATGAGTTTGATTAAAGTTATAGACAGTTGTTGTACAGTCGGTGTAAACTGTAAGACGTTGATTTGTTCTGTGATTTGTGTTATTACAAAATCATTAACATTATTCATTCTGTAATTTGTCATTATCAAAAATACAAAGATTGGGCTGCGCAGGACATCTTATAAGAATAGATAACTTGATAAAAATAATAAACTTAAAGATAAAACCCATAACTAAATTAAAATTCATGGTGACGTTTCAATTATTACTTTAATCATCGTCAGAATGATAAGTTTCTTGAGCGGATGCTTTAAAATAATTTTAAAGGAACAAACAATAATTAATGAAAACGTAAAAATGACATCGACAATCATTGGGTTAAGTCAATAATTTCAAACACGCCATGTCTTGTTGCGTGTTTAAGGGTGGCTTCAAAAGAAATATGGATAATGCCTCCTTGATGCTGAGTTCCGTTGGAGAACTTGCATGACCAATGATTGAGAAGTCCTTACGACTAATAGGGTGGTCAGAATCAGTCATATGTTGGAATACCGCTGAATTTGGAACTGTTCTTGATCGTCTTCCTAAGTGAGGAGTGACACCTAAGTTTTCGCAACATCTGACATTAAAGGACGTCGAGTCTTCCCAACGTACGTAGCTGCACAGCTACTACATTTGAATTGGTATATAATGTTAGATGCGAGATCACTAGGAATCATGTCTTTCACATGGAAACGAGATCCTATCCTTTCCAAAGTCGTGAAAGCAAATCTTAATTCTATAGAGGCCAATGCTTTTTTAATTGTTCTACGGATGTTGCGTCGGATTTGTAAGCTGTGGTAACCAGTATATGGAAGTTTGATATAGATATTTTCTTTGATTTCTTCTACTTTGCTGTTTGGTTGGAATTTGTTATTGAAAAAACGTCTGATGTATCTTTCTAAGAAGTTCAACGAAAAACCATTTTTACTTAAGATCACCTTTATGTTTTCTAGTTCTTGATGTAGGAATTGCCAGGTTGAACAGATAGTGAAAGCGCGGTGAACAAGTATATTGATTAAACTTGTTTTGTATTTGTTGGGAATGAAGCTATCTGCGTTTATATACAGGCCGGTGAAGGTTGGTTTTCTGTATATTGACATTAGCTGCCAAATAATGTCTATTCAGTTTCATTGAAATACTTGGGAAAACGTCAGGAAAAAGTTTGAGAATAAAGAGACTTGGTGGTGGTCAAACGAAATACAAGAAAAATAAAAGAGAAGAGAAAATTATATAAAAAGTGGCAAGAAACCAGATCCGACACAGATCTTTAAAACTATATGGTGGCGAAAAAGAAGCGAAAGTAGCAGTAGCCAAAGCCAAAGCAGAAGCATGTTCAAACCTATACGATCAACTTGATACCAGGGAAGGCGAAACGAAGATATATAAAATAGCCAAGCAGAGAGCAAAGAAAGCAAAAGATTTTAATCAGATTAGATGTATCCAAGATGAAAATAATAAAATACTAGTTCACGAAAGGGATGTCAAAAAGAGATGGAGAAAGTACTTTGACAGCTTATTAAATGAAGAATTTAATAGAGATCAGAGAATAGTCAACGGAGACAGTAGCAGCAATGGTCAACAAAATAACCAACGAGGAAGTGGCTCAAGCGCTGCAAAAAATAAAGAAAGGAAAAGCGGTAGGACCAGATGATATTCCTGGGAAGTATGGAGAGCATTGGGAGAGACAGGAACAAGGTGGCTAGCAGGTCTATTTAATAGAATTATGGAAGTTGGACAAATGCCAGACGAATGGAGAAGCAGTATACTGGTACCTGTTTACAAAAACAAGGGAGATATACAACAATGTACAAACTACAGCGCTATAAAACTGCTTAGCCACACAACAATAGATGCAATTTTCATTATAAGGCAGTTGATGGAAAAATACAGGAGTAAAGGAACAAACGCTCATATGGTATTCATTAATCTTGAGAAAGCATATGATAGAATTCCTCTAGAGATTCTGTGGTGGGCACTCAATAAGAAAAGGAGTACCTGGTGAATATGTAAAGATTGTGAGGGATATGTATGAGGGAGTAACGACTAGTGTTAGGGCAGGTGTGGGAGAGACTGATAAATTTCATGTGAAAGTAGGATTGCACCAAGGCTCTGTGCTTAGTCCGTATTTATTCTCATTAGTTTTTGACCAGATAACAGCGAAATTATAGGGTAACATTCCATGGTGCATAATGTATGCTGATAATGTCGTGTTAGTAGGAAATAGTGAAAGAGACTTGGAACAAAAACTGGAACAGTGGAGACAAGCTCTGGAGGAAAAAGGTTTAAAACTTAGTAGGACAAAAACAGAGTATTTAGAATGTTAATTTAAAGATGGAGCTACTACAAATAAAATGGTAAAGTGAACGACTTTTTTTAAATAGTGATGTAACCTTAGACATGATGTTTAACTTATTTAATATAAAGAAGAACATCGGGATATTGTTTCTTTTGCTTACTATAAAGGCATATCTTATGACAATTTTAATTTAAAAAGAAAACGAATTGAAAATGACACATGTAATAAATCTAATACATTTTAGAGAAAAAACCATTTTAGAAACCGAGACTCATCAAGATGAAGCAAAAGCGGCTAGAAATCTCATAACTTCAGATCTCCAAAAAGCTAAAAATGAACAAAATGTGGAGGTACTGACATTTGATTTGGAAAAATCCTACTTTTACCACGAATTCCAACGAACGAACAACTTATTTTACAAAAGGAAACTGTGGCTTTATAACTGTGGTAAATATTTAAAAAAAACTGGGAGAGACCATTTCTATATTTGGGTCGAAGGCACAGCAGGAAAAGGAGCATAAGAAGTAAACTCAATTTAATTAAAATATTTACCAGGAAACCAAACACCTCAAATAACTGAATTAATATTATAGTTTAACAGTTGCGAAGGACAAAATGTCAATATTAAAATTGTAATGCTTTTAAAATCTGCTCTTGAGCTTATACCATCTTTAAAAAAAATAACGATGCGCTTTCTAGTAACAGGACCCAGTTTTATGCCCACTGACTCCGAATTTGGGTACATAGAGTCAGAACTAAAGCTCCAAAATCGGTTATATGCTCCAGACGATTATACAGGGTGTCCCGGAAAGATTGGTCATAAATTATACCACACATTCTGGGATCAAAAATAGTTCGATTGAACCTAACTTACCTTAGTACAAATGTGCTCATAAAAAAAGTTACAGCCCTTTGAAGTTACAAAATGAAAATCGATTTTTCTCAATTTATCAAAAACTATTAGAGATTTTTTGTTAAAAATGGGCATGTATCACTGTTACGGCAGAAAAGTCTTAAAACAAAATTATAGTGAAATTTGTACACCCCATAAAAATTTTATGGGAGTTTTGTTCCCTTAAACGCCCCCGCCCCAAACTTTTGTTTACGTTCCAATTTCATTATTATTGTGGCACCATTAGTTAAACACACTGTTTTTAAAACATTTTTGATTCTTAGGACTTTTTTGAGAAGCCAGTGTTTATCGAGATATTTTGAATATTTATCGAATCCACCACATATTTGTATATGGTTAAGTACCATTATAGAGACCTGTTAATAATCTGAAAATGTATTTATAATTTACATTTTTAGGTATATTTTGAAAAAGAAGCCACATCTCGATAAAAGGTGACTTACCAAAAAAAGACTAAGAGACAAAAAAGCTTTAAAAACATTGTGTTTAACTAATGGTACCACAATAATAGTTTAATTGGAACGTACACAAACATTTGGGGGGTTTAAAGGAACAAAACTTCCATAAAAATTTTATGTAAATATATTAAAAAAGAAGCTGCATCTCGATAAAAACTCGGTTAACCAAAAAAATACTAAGGGGCAAAAAAGTTTTAGAAACGTTGTGTTTAACTAATGGTACCAAAATAATGAATTAGTTGGAACGTACACAAAAGTTTGGGGGGGGTTTAAGGGATCAAAACCCCCATAAAATTTTTATGGGGTGGACAAATCTCACTATAATTTTGTTTTAAGATGACCCTGCCATAAGAATGATACATGTTTATTTTCAATAAAAAATCTCTAATAGTTTTCGATATATTGAAAAAAATCGATTTTCATTTTGTAACTTCAAAGGGCTATAACTTTTTTTGTGGGCACATTTGTACTAAGGTAAGTTACGTTCAATCGAACTATTTTTGACTCCAGAATGTTTGGTATATTTTATGACCAATCTTTTCGGGACACCCTGTATAACCGTTATCAAAAATTGCAGAACACGAAACAAATTAACGGTTCAAATAGTACAAAAAGAAGAGTTTAAAGGGGTTTGCGATATTTAAAGAATATTGTAAATAGAAAGGACAATACAGTAAAACCTCGATAGAACGGACCTCTATTTAACGGACTTCGGATATAACGGACAAAAAATTAGATCAAATGTAAAAAAAAATTGAATAAAAAAAATGAAAAGTAGAATTCTGGAAGAAAAATCAGCAAAAACAGGATCTCGGCACTGATTTATTTAATGCTAATGCCGATGGATCGCATGGATTGACTGCTATAATTGTTGGCAAATCTTGTAAACCTAGAGTTGCCAAAGATATAATGCATCATCTGCCTGTTTCATATTATAGCTCTAATAAGGCATGGTTCACCACAGATATTTTCAAAAATTGGTTTTTTAAAGAATTTGTACCTGCAGTGAGAAAATTTCAAGAGAAGAAACTGGAAATACCGCCTAAAGAGGTGAAATATATATTGATTTTAGAAAACACTCCTGCTTAGCCTCTTGAAAATATTCGACATTTGGAAGACGACAACTTTAATTGTATGTTTTTGCCAAAAAAAATTCATCGCTTATTTAACCCATGGATCACTGAATAATTTAGATAAAGAAACGATTAGGTATATTGCAGAAAGTTTTTGGATGAAGTAGAAAAGTAAAAAAATTAGCAAACCAAACTTGATTCCTTTTTTAACTTACAGATTTGTACAATGTGTAAATATAGTACATATGTATTTACAAAAAAAATTGATGGATTTTAAACATATTTCTATATAACGGACTTTCGGCTTTAACGGACATCCCGTCCCCCAATTAGTCCGTTATATCGAGGTTTTACTGTATATATATGAGAATTCGATTAACTGGCTTCAAACTAAAAAATACTGCTCTTGAAAGAACATCCTTTTAAAATATTTTATTTATTTTTTTTTTGAGTGAATTTGATGGCCTTGGCCGAGCCAATTAGCCAGACATTTTGTTATTTTAAAAACAAACAAATTTGATTTTTCAATCAGAGGAATTTTTTCTGTATTTCTAACTCTAAATACATAACAAACTAACATTATTATCTACAATTATTATCTAAATAATACTCTATTTTGGTTGTTCATTTTTTTTTGGAAATTTTTATTTTTTTTTGTATTTTTTTGCATTTTTTTATATTGTTAATTTGTTTTTTTTTTATTAATTCTTTATTGTTATTTTTTATAAATTGTTTTTTTTGTACTACGCTAAGACGTAAACCCGATTCATCCTCGCGGAGGTTTACATCTTCTTAATTTTTTTTTTTTGCTTTTTTTTTCTTTTTTTATTTTTTCTGTTTTTTTTTTCTTTTTTTTTTTCTTTTCTTTTTCTCTTTTTTTTGATCTTTTCTTTTTTCAATTATAATATACAATAATTACTTAAATCTACAGGATTATTTAAAACAAAATAACAACAAAACAAACATGTTTGTTTTGTTTTAACAAACATGCCTGCTTTGTTTTAACAAAATTTCTTAAATACAGGGTAAATTTTATTGCTACAATCTATATTTACAATTTTTGATATGTTCGTAAATTGTTTTTAATATATTAATATCTTCAGAAAATATCAAATTGTTCAGGTAGACGGGAAGTGGAATTTTTAATATATTAAGATTATCATAAAATTTGTTTATATTTACTGATTGATGTGAACATTCGAGGAGAATATGTAGTAGATTACCTTCTTTTCCACACTCACAGTTAGGTGACTCTGTGAGACCCAGACTGTACATATGAAGCGGGGTAAGAGCATGATTACATCTCAATCTATTTATAACTCTTATAAAATGGCGATTTGATACAGAATGAAACCATCTTTTAATGGGAATTTCAGGTCGCATTTGTTTGTAATTACTACCAGTTCTCGTGTTTCGATAATACCTTTGCCAATTTTCTTTTTGGTGTCGTCTACTAATAATATCAATATCCGAAATATTTTATATTTTAGCAAAAATCACGGTGGAAATTTTCCAGAAGTAAACGAGTCAGAAGAAATGCAACCAGAATTACAGAACTTTTGTATTCCTTCAAACTGCAAATTTTGTGGCCTAATGGAAAACCTGTCTATCCCAAAATTTAATGACATCATGTCGTTATTGGAACTTATTCCATTGGATGCTAAAAACTTCTATGAGAAAATTGTAGGGAATGAAGGCATTCAAGATGACATTGACGGCTTTAATGGATCATTGGATTTCGATATTGAAAACCAATCGTAGTGGATTGTTTTTGGTGTATTTTCTATGTAAACGGCATAAATTTTTATACGTATTAAAGCGAAAAATTTAAAAAAAACCTTATTATAACACGTACTTTTTAATCTGAAACATCAGATTTAGCGCCAAATATGTCTTTTAATCCTGTATTTAGATCTTACCTCATGCACATCTTAAAAAATCATTAATGGCCCAATAAATGACCGTTTTGGAGTGTAATTTCCAGGGGCAACTACGAATTGCATGAAAATTAGGATTTATATTCTATTTACCCTCCACTTCAAAGTTGAATTTGTGCCGTTGGTTGCTTTTACTTGGGGGTGACATTTACCCCTTCTCGGGGGTGAAAAACGCGTGTTTAAAATAAGGCCGGAAATGGATAAATTGACTTATTTTAAGCACCTTTTGTTCTATAAATTTTTTTACATAAGCCAATACTTTTCGAGTTATTCGCAATTTAAAATGTTGATTTTTCGACAAAAAAACTACGTTTTCAGACCATTTTTCCCAAATAACTCAAAAAGTAAATATTTTATCGAAAAAAATAATTCTAGCAAAAGTGTAGCCTATAAAAAAACGAAAAAAAAATGGTGTACCCGTAAATTTTACAAATTGAGTAGAAGCAAAGTTGTAGCTCATGAAAAGTACGTTCTTATTCGTCTAATTCCAAATCGAATAATTCAACGCGAAATCACCTAAGAAAGAAACGTTTTTCGGGAAAACCTTATTAACATTTTTAAAGTATCGAAAAAAAGCTTATTATTTGTTTTTTAAACAGGTTACAGCATCAAAAATAAACGAGTTACACTGAAAAAAAAAGTTGGCCCCTTTTTTTGGTAAAAGAAAATCGTGAAAACTTCCCTCTATTTAGCACCCTAAATGAAATTAATCGTTTGACTTTACCATCTATTTTAACTGTATATGTTTTGTTTATATTATGATCTGTAAGTTTAATTGGTTTAAAGTGCTTATTTTTGAAAACATTTGGTTATATAGTAAAAAAAATTTCTAAAAATTTTTTAAAAATTTAATTTTTTCAAAATAACTTAAAAAGTATTAGTGATAAGAAAAATCTTAAAGAGTAAAAAATGTAGATTTGCTATTATAAATACGCTAGTTTCATTTTGTTTCTCCGTAAGACAACAATTGGTTAAGATATGGCTGTTCAAAATTTGCATACACTCGTGATTAGTGACCCATTCAAGCTTTCTCAATTATAACCCTTTCAAAAATAAACACTTTAAAATGGTGAGACTGACAGATCATATAAAAAATAGATCGGTAAGTAGATTAATTTCATTTGGGTAGCTAAACACGGCGAGATTTTCATGATTTTTTACAAAAAAATAAAGAGGGCCAACTTTATGTTGAGCTTAACTCGCTTATTTTTAATGCTAAAACTTTTGTTAACAATTAAAACAAAGCTTTTTATAAAAACTTTAAAAAAGTTTTAAATGGTTTTTTCCTGAAAAGTGCTTAATTTTTTGGTGATTTTACCTTGAAATATTCGATTTGGAATTAAACGAATAAGAACGTATTTTTCATGAGCTACAAATTTGTTTTTATTTGATTGAGAGACTTTACTGATACACCATTCTTCTGGGTTTTTTATAAGCTACAACTTTGCTAAGGATATTTTTTTCGATAAAATATTTACTTTTTGAGTTATTTGCGAGAAACCGTGTAAAAACGTAGTCTTTTTGTCGAAAAATCAACATTTTCAATGGCAAATAACTCGAAAAGTATTGACTTAAGTAAAAAACTCTATAAAACAAAAGTTGTTTAAAATCAGTCAATTTATCCATTTACGGCCTTATCTTGAACGTATGTTTTTTCACCCTGGAGAAGGGGTGACTGTCACCCCCCAAGTAAAAGCAACCAACGGCAAAATTTTAACTTTGAAGGGGTGGGAAAGTAGAACCTACATCCAAATTTTCATGCAATTCGGAGTTGCCCCTGAAAATTACACGGCATCGCCGAATTTCCCGTTCATTTACTGGGCTATAACGAATTAAGCGACATTTGTTCGAATAACTTTTAAAATAAATATAAATTATTTTTACAAAATTTAAAAAACATGTAAGAGTTGTTTTATATTTCAATTAACCTTTCAAATATGAAACATGTCATTTCTATATTTTAGAAATAGCACCAAAAATAAATTTAAAATCTTTAACCCATTTATCTCAAAACTATATTTTGGCACTTAATCCGCTATTGCATAAGGCGGTCCAATTATTGATATTTCTTGTTAATTAGAATAAAAACTCATTTACCAAACATTTGTGCACAATTTCCAGAATGCTTATCTTGATCCACATCCAGTGTTGTAAACTTGGCATTGATATGAGCATTTAAACCGTCCCCTGCATTGCCTGAGTATCCAGTAAGTTCCTTGAGCGGGTAACCGTCCTTTTCGCAGCCAATGGAGAACGTTGAATATTGTGCATAACTAATATTTTTGTCCGTATCTGTTAACTCTACAAGAAGTTCGTTTCTATCGAATGCTGAAATTAAAATGTTATGTATTAAAAAAATATTTTATTTAGAGTTAATTACATTAAAATAAAAACAAATTACGAACGTGTTTATGCAGAGTTGTGAACTGTGATGTATATATTTGTTTTATCGACTACAAAAAGGAATTTGATAGAGTAAAATATGACAACCTGATAACCACCATAAAAAAGTGGTATTAGATGATAGAGACTGGAGGATAATATATAATTTATATCACAACCAAACTGCCAACATTAAAGAGGTTAACACAGATAATATCCATAGGTAGAGGAGTAAGACAAATATTCATTATGTTCTTAACATGTACTTAATAAGGTTGTACTTAATATTATGTACTTCCAACATACTTTCGATCAAGCACTGGAAAAACTACAGGAAGACGGAGTGAGAGGGACTACGAGAGAGTGAGTGTAAACAACATTAGATATTATGCTGACGTCACGACCGCGACGTCGGCGACACAGCAGTTTATGCTGGGAGCTTGGACAGTTTAAAAAACATTATTGCGAACCTCTTAAGTCAATAAGTGCGAAATATTAAATACACGGATTTTGGTTAACCAACAGCTAATTGAGATAGTAAACGGCTTTTACATATCTTGGTCCTAACATAAACAGTTAATGGGACCACTCAACTGAACTAAAACAACGTATAAGAAAATCAAGTTCAGTGTTGAGTTCCTAGGTAGAATTAATATTGAATACATGATCATCAATAACCAAAGGAGCTAAAATTAGAATATCTTGACAATGTTATTCATAAATGAACAGAGATATGACCTGTTGCAACTCATCACAGATCGGCAAACAAACGAAGCAACCCGAAACAAAAGCAGAAAAATTATATGCGGGGACTTTAACATAAATTATGCTGCTGCTTACACTACCCAAATGTTCTTGGTCAACAAATTTGAATCACATGGTCTCTCAATGCACGTTAATTCTCCTACAATGATTACAAAAACTACATCTACCATAATCGATTATACTGTCTCCGATTTCTCACCCCTTGATGTCTGCTCTACAGTTATTAATGCGGAACTATCGGATCATGAAGCAGTATATACGAAATCTAACATCTTCAGCAAACCCTCCTCGAAAACCCGACGTTTAGGTAGGATTTTTTCCGCTTGGAATTTTCATAAATTCCAAAATTTTTGTTTAAATTCTGACTGGCATTTTCCTTCTACGGACGTGGACTATAATTTCAGTGATCTTCTAGAGAAACTTGTCTGTATCTTTAATAAGGCATTTCCTTTAATTACGATTAAGCCAAAACATCGCAAACCCTGGACTACCAAAGGTATCCGCATATCAGCCAAAAATATGTGTTCACTACTGTATATCAAGAAATTTACTACCAACGTCTCTGTCACTCAATATATTACCAATTACAGAGTCACCTACCTAAAACTCATCAAATCAACTAAAAAAGCCTCTATCAAAGTCGTCTGGGAAGCTCCAAAAGTGTTGCAAAAAAAACTTGGTCCATAATAAACGATCTTCGAAATAAAACCCACGCAGCTCAAACATTTGCCCTTTCAAACCCTGAAAATCTAAACTCTAAACGAATACTTCATTAACGTGATTAAAAATATAACATCAACTATTCAGTCTCATTAGGATCCCATTTCCTGTCTCCCTAATTCAGGAATTGTCTCGAATTCATTCTTTATAGCACCAATCTTTAAATATTGGTTGATCTATTGAGAAGCTCATAAAAACCCGGTTTATGTCCTTTCTCTTTGATAACAATATTTTATCACAAAACCAGTTCGGCTTTTTAAATAATAAATAAACTACTGATGCCATGTTTTCTGTACTTCACGAGGTTTACCAAGCACTAAACAATAATCTTTTTACTGCCACTGTTTTTTGTGACTATGCCAAAGCTTTTAATAGTGTAAATCATGACATTTTGATTAAAAAACTAAATTTCTATGGAGTTCGAGGTATTTCTTTGAATTGGTTCAAATCTTACTTAGATAATAGGGAACAACTGGTTACAAATTATACTGACTCTAGTCTCAAAAACATTGTATGTGCAGTACCACAAGTTTTAGTATTGAGTCCTCTACTTTTCCTTATCTTTAAAAATGATATCACTAATTTAAAAATCTATGGAGAAATTTTTCTTTTTGCTGATGATACCAGTATCACTTGGAGCAACTCAACTATTGCAACTCTTCCTGCAACAATAACTTCTGATCTTCTTACGATAAAAACCTGGTCTGACTCTAATATACTCTCCTTTAACGTGGATAAAACGGTAGCATTATGATATAAAGGTGCTCTTCAACCCCTGCTTGTGAATAACAGCCAGATCTCTACCGTTGATTCTGTAAAAATTCTTGGTATTCTTTTAGACAGCAACCTCAAATGGTCCCTTCATATCGATTTGTTAAGTAAAAAACTCGCCTCAGCCTGCTATGTCATAAGATCTGTTTCGAAGGAACTCAATTTAGCATCATCTAAAATAACATATTTTTCTTTGTTCGAGTCTTTTCTTCGATATGGTCTTCCTTTTTGGGGGTCTAGTACAGCTGCCCAATTTGATGTTATTTTCAAATTACAAAAAAGAGCAATAAGAGATCTGTTTAGCCTCAGAAGAAAAACCCATTGCAGAAGTTACTTTAAAGATCACGAAATTTTAACCCTTCTATCTTTGTATATTTTAGAAACTGTTTGCTTAATTCGTAAACACCTGCATGTCTCTCCAGCAAGGCCCCATCATGAATACTCCACCAGAAATTAAACTTTTGATGTATATTTACCAATCCCGTCTTCTGAGTTAGTAAAAAAATCTATAATATATTCCGCAAAAAAACTATACAACCATCTCCTTTTACAACTTAAATCTGCAACATCTTTCCACATCTTCCATAAAATGACAAAAGCTCATTTATCTAAAAGACCATATTATTCAGTAGAAGAGTTTCTTAATGACTAACTAAGAAATTACAGTAATGTACAAATAACTAAAGTATATTTATTTATATTTGGGTGTCACATACAGCAGTTTAGTCTTATTAGTTCCTTTGTTTGTGTTTTATTATACGTTGTATGTTCAATTTTGCAATTTATAGTAATTTTGCAATATATTGGTTTTGTTTTTTGTTTTACTTTTTTAACTTGTTTATATTTTTTTTATTGACGATTTATCTAATTTCAGAAAATTGTATTTGATAATGTGAGTTTTTTTTGTGAGTTTGTTTGTTGTGAGTATATTTTAAGCTTTGCCAATAAAATTGTATAATTTTCTGTGAAAATAAAGCATATTTCTATTCTATTCTATTCTATTCTATTCTATTCTATTCTATTCTATTCTATTCTATTCTATTCTATTCTATTCTATTCTATTCTATTCTATTCTATTCTATTCTATTCTATTCTATTCTATTCTATTCTATTCTATTCTATTCTATTCTATTCTAAAGCCAAAGTAAGGGATTCCGTGGAACAAGCAACTAAATTAAAATGGAAATGGGCTGGACACAACGGACGTCTCGAAAATGGTAGATGAAGCAAAGAACTTGAAAACTGGAGACCGTACGAAGCGAAGAAACCAAGAGGAAGACCTCAAATACGCTGGAGCGACGACATCAAAAGAGTCGCAGGACCAAAGTGGAAACGCCTCACACATAACTAGTCGAGGCATTGAAGCACAAAAAAATGCCTTACTGTCGATTTTTGGCGCAGTAAGACGGATTCTAATGCAGTTGGGTGCGTTGGATTTGTGAGAATGTCAGGAAATTTTATAAACTAATGTAATGAATAAGAAATCTCAAATTGCATTTGTGCATTAGAAAAATGCATTTCGCTAAATAGTGGGAAAAATTGACTCAATTTTTTTACTCGGGGGTTTTTGGTGTCGCTGAAAACCAATATTGAGGTCGGCGAGAGTGTGCAAACTAACTGGTGCCTGCAGCGGGTGTAATAAACGTCTTACTCTGGAGTATTGTGGTAATTTATCATATAATTGGCTTAAACTCATTACTCGGGGGGTTTTTGGGGTCGCTGAAAAGGAATATGAGGTCAGCGAGAGTGTGCAAACTACCTGGTGCCTGCAGCAGTTGTAATAAAAGTCTTCCTTTGAAGTATTATGGTAATTTGTTAAATCATTGGCCCAAACTTGTAACTCGGTGGTTTTTGGAGTCGCTGAAAATAAATATGAGGTTGGCGAGAGTGTGCAAACTACCTGGTGCCAGTGGTGCCGGCAGCGGGTGTAATAAACGTCTTACTCTGGAGTATTGTGGTAATTTGTTAAATAATTGGCCCAAACTTGTTACTCGAAGATCTTTGGGGTCACTGAAAATAAATATCGCAACGACTAAATTCTAATTTCATATCATTTAAAACAGTTTGAATTAAGGCGCAAGTGGATGATGTGGTCTTGCCTTGAGAGAAAATTACTAGATACAGAATGTACTTTATGGCTATTGCCAAAAATAAAAAGATTGTCATTGGAAAAATTCTTTCGTCTGTTGATGCATTTACCCAGCATTTAAAAAGGGAATATTTACAAACACAAATTTGGCTGCATGGAGAGGACAGAAACCAACCAACCGATTGAGGATGGGAATTACAAAATAATGTATTAATTCCAGTTACATTGACTCAGTCACCTGGTCCTCCAAACATTTTAAATTTAATATTCTGTAGTTGTAAGTCAGACTGCGGCAACTCATGCGGGTGCAGGAAGTATGGGTTAGTTTGTAATTTAGCCTGCAAAAATTGTGCAGGCTCTGATTGCACAAATATTGCATTGGACTCGAGAGAGGAAGGCAATAATGAAGAAGAAGATGATAATGATGAATAAAATGAATTTTAAAGATAAATTACGATAAATTTTGTCTAATGAACTTTTTTAACCATAGATATATTATAATAATAAAAATTTATGTTTATTTATAATAAAAATACCACCCTTTTCGATCGCTATATTTACATCGAAGAAAATAGATTACCCTAAAAGCCCACGAGTAACGAGTTTAAATTAATTATATGATAAATTACCATAATACTGCAGAGGAAGACGTTTATAACGTTTATTACACCCGCTGCATGCACCAGGTACTTTGCACACTCTCGCCGACCTCATATTCATTTTCAACGACCCCAAAAACCCCCGAGTTACAAGATTAGGCCAATTATTTAACAAATTACCATAATAAAGCAGACTCTAGAGGAAGACGTTTATTACACCCGCTGCAGGCCCCAGGTAGTTTGCACACTCTCGCCGACCTCATATTCGTTTTCAGCGGCCCCAAAAACCCCCGAGTAAGAAAATTGAGTCAATTTTTCCCACTATTTACCGAAATGCATTTTTGAAATGCATTTTTCTTATGCACAAATGCAATTTGAGATTTCTTATTCATTACATTAGTTCACAAAATTTCCTAATATTCTCACGAATCCAACGCACCAATCCGCATTAAAATCCGTCTTACTGCAAAAAAATCGACACTTCAATCCTTCAATGCCTCGACTAAACAGAAATGAAAGGCGAGAAATGGGAGAGGCCTTATTCGACAATTCGAATAGAAAAAAGGCTATAAAAATTCATCACTCAAGGCAAAGTATTTGGAAAGAGAGGAACAGTGAGATATTGGGCAGGATGAATACGTCTACAGTCGGACTATATAGAATTAGAATAGCCATGCTAATTGACAACATTTGGAATGGATACGAACCGTAAAAGGAGAAAAACAACACATTACGACAATATTAACAAATAATAATCTAATACACATAAGAGAACAACAGAGATGAAAACCCTAAGATCCATAAGAGGTATCACACTCAGAGATAGAGTACGAAACGAAGACACATTGAGAGAGCTAGGCGTTCAGGACGTAGTGAGATGGACAAGAGCGCGACGACGCATGTGGAGGGACCACGTAGATCGGATGGACCCTGAACCTATGGCGCATTGGGCGAAAACACAGAAGCCCAACACCAAGCGACCCATAGGAAGACCCAAAAAACGATGGTACGAGAGTTGGAGCTCCGGATCGCAGCAAAGACTGTAACAGAAGAAACAGGACATAGTCCTATTACAAGAAGAAGAAGAAGAATCTAATACACTCAACCAAACTTATATGGAATCATTATTCGGTTGAGACCTGCAGCTTTTGGATGCTATAGGTGTAAATATTTTAGTTGAAACGATAAGAAAAAGAATTCCATGTCCAAGGACTATATAGCAGGAGGCAGTTACGGGATGCCGAGTTAACAAGACAGCGCAAGATTGATCACGTAAATTGGTACCTTCAACACCAAAACTGGAACATTGGAAATTGAAAAAGTGTGCTATTTTCAAACAAAAGTAGGATGTGTAAAATCAGACGATTAACGAATTCGTGTACTTAGAGGGCGAGAAATTCCTCAAACCACCAAAAATAAAGAAGAAATCGTGGATGACAAACGAGATTTTAGATATGATGGAAGAAAGGCGAAAGTCCAAAGATCAGAACATGTCATTACACAAAAAAATAGATAAAGAGATCAAAAAAGCAATTAGAATAGCTAAGGATACACGACTAAGAGAACAATGTGCGGAAATCCAGCAATTGCAACATAAACACGATTTATTCAATATGCACAAAAAATTTAAAGAAGCTGCATGCTTATACAAACCTGGAAGAGTTGGATGTTTGGCCGATAACCAAGGCAAACCACTGTTAAGTGTGGAAGAAAAACTAGACACGTGGAAGAAATATGTGAAAGTAAATTTGCAGATGAAAGAGATAATACCATTGTAGACACTGAATGCCAAACAGGACCCCCGATTACCATTGAAGAAGTCACGTCAGCTATTAACTAAATATGGTAAAGCTGTAGGGCCTGACCAGTTTTATGTAGATTTCGTAAAACTTATGGATGAACAAGGAATAAAATGGATAACAACTGTATTCAACAAAATATACGTAACTGGAAAAATACGCCAAAGCTGGTTAAAGTCGACCTTCGTAACTTTACCCAAAAAAGTAAATGCCAAAACATGTGAAGACTACAGAACAATTAGCCTAATGAGCCACTAGCCACTTACTCAAAACGTTTCTGAAAGTGATACACGGCAGAATATATAAAAAATGCGAAGAACAGGTATCATGGACGCAGTTTGGATTCCGCGATGCCTTAGGCACCCGAGAGGCTCTATTCGCTGTCAATTCGCTGTCCAAGTGCTTCTGCAAAGATGCAGGGATGTTGACTGTGACGTGTATATTTGTTTTATCGACTACAAAAAGGCGTTTGATAGAGTAAAACATGATAATTTCATAAACATCTTGAAAGAAGCGGGAGTAGATGATAGAGACTTGAGAATCATATATAATTTGTATTACAACCAAACTGCCAATATTAAAGTGGATGGCCAATTGAAAGAGGCAGTCTCCATAGATAGAGGAGAGAGGTAAAGATGCATCCTGTCCCCAGTGCTGTTTAATATATACTCTGAATATATCTTCGAGCAAGCGCTGGGAGAACTACAGGAAGGCGTATTAGTCAATGGAGTGAGTCTGAACAACATTAGATATGCCAACGACTCTGTAGTTTCTGCAGACAGTCTAGATGATTTGCAAAGATTAATGTCGCGCATATCAGATATAAATAGAGAATACGGACTTGATCTCAATGTGAAAAAACAAAGTACATGGTAAGCGCGAAATATTAAATACACAGCTTTTGGTTAACCAACAACTAATTTACAGGGTCGACAGCTACACATACCTTGGTACCAACATAAACAGCCAGTGGGACCACTCAAGTGAAATAAAACAACGCATAGGAAAAGCGAGATCAGCGTTCATAATGATGAAGTCTCTTTTCAGAAGCCACGATTCACCTCTTGCTACCAAAATCTCTATCATCAGATGCTATGTATTTTCTATGTTATTATACGGAGTAGAGGCCTGGACACTTTCCGAGGCTTCTTTGAGAAAACTCGAGGCATTCAAAATGTGGTGTTACAGGCGCATTTGGGAATTTCGTGGGTGGATCGTGTGACTAATGTTGAGGTTCTACGTAGAATAGGCAAGGAATGAGAGATGATTAACACAATAAAAGAACGCAAACTAGAATATCTTGGCCATGTTATGAGAAATGAACAGAGATATGGCTTGTTGCAACTCATTCTTCAAGGCAAGGTATTTGGAAAAAAGGACCAGGGAGAAGAAGAATATCTTGGCTTCAAAACCTAAAAAGTGGTTTAATACATCGACAACCGGACTATTCAGAATAGCAGCAAGCAAAGTTAGGATAGCCATGCTGATCGCCAACATCCGGAACGGAAGAGGGCGATAAAGATAAGGAAGAACCGTAAGTGCGAGATTTGTTCATAAATATAAAACAGTAAGGGTCATGTTCTGGAGAGGAATTATGATCGGTAAAAAAAAATCACCCGTGTTGAGCTGCCCCCCCCCCCACTTGCAAAAAATAAAAAAGCAAATAGCCCTGATTTATGAGCTATTTATGAGCTTTCATATTCAGCAAACTAAAAATTTTGAGCTCGTTCCAGTGAGCAGGAATTTAATACTTTAGTGGGAGGCGGCTGAGTCAGCCCCCCACTACTTAAAAATAGGAATATTGAATCGGTTTTTGAGGCAGAATTACGGGCTATTTATGAGCTCTTGAAATTATATAGTTTCCATTTTTGAGCTCATCCCCTTCACCCCCAAACAACCCTTTAATTGATTTAACCTAAGAGAAAAATGCTGAGAAAACTTAAAATATATCGTATTGCGGATATAAGTCCTATAGCTTATATACTCTAAGAATAAACTAATAAATCACGTGCATTTCGATTATTGAGCTAAAACCCCTTCGCAAGAAAACCACCCTATCTTCCCGGCTAAAGAGAAATTTGTACTTAAAATGCATGAAATTAATTATTTGGCGACTACATATCATTTAATAATTTATAAGCTTCCAAATTACGCCCATTTAGATCAGTAAATTGCAATTTATTTTGTATAGTGCAGTCACTGAAGGTAGAAATCAACGATTACCTTCAATTTTGGTGAACCTTCATCGATTTTCACGAAAATTGGTCAGTGGTTAGAGGATACGTCAAGAAACAAAGGTGACATGGTACCACCTTGCACCTTTACCCTGAGGGTGGATACTGCCCCTTCCCGGGGGTGAAAATTATTTTATAAAAAATAACTGCACAAATCAATAAAAGAACAAATTAAGAGCAAAATTTATTATATAAAGTTATTAAAATAAGTCAATAATTTTTAAGTTATTAAAGATCAAAGATTTTAATTATTCGTGAAAAAAAATGCATGTTTTGAAGCGGTTTTTCGTAAATCACTGAAAAACTGTAAGTTATTACAAAAAAGGTAATAGTAGTTTAACTGGTATAGTTTATATTCTAAGAATAAACTCTTAAATCACGCGCCTTTCGATTATAGAGCTACAACCCCTTCGCAAGAAAACCATCCCATATTCCCGGCTTAAGAGAAAGTTGTACTTACAATAATTTAAATTAATTATTTGGTGACTACATATGGTTTAATAAGTTATGAGCTCGCCAAATATAAGCACCTCAATTATTGAATTGCCATTTTCTTTCTATAGTGCAGTAACTGAAGGTAAAAATCAACTATGACCTTCGATTTAGGTAAATCTCCATTCATTTTCACGAATTGACAATAACAACTTGCGGTTTTAGCCTGTGGTATATGTCATCCCTTCTTGGGGGTGAAAATTACTTTATTAAAAATAACCCCACAAATCGAGAGAGGGACAAATTGTAAGCAAAATTTGTTATATAATGGTATTAAAATAAATCAATACTTTTTGAAAAAAACTCATACAGAAGTAAAAAACTTCGAGATATATTCTGGTATAAAATCGTTTATTTAAAAAATATCTAAAATGTCATGGATTGCAAAACGTTTCCGTTCTAATACACAACATCTTCAGTGCATTCTGCCGAGTAGTTTGAAACTAGCACACTGTATATAGTGGTAACCCCATAATATATGGTTTACATAATATAATTTGGTAAAATTTTATGACTACAATTCGATGTTGATAGATATAACGGAACACATGCTAAAAGTGCACCATGTTTCCCTGCTCGAAGATGCTAGGTACTTGCCAATTCAATGGGCACAAACCAACACAAAAATTAAAATATTTGATCTTTAATAACTCAAATAGTATTGATGTATTTTAATAACATTATATAACAAATTTTCCTTAGAATTTGTCCCTCTCTGGATTTGTGGGGGTATTTTTAATAAAGTAATTTTCACCCCCGGAAAGGGGTGACATACCCCCGGCTAAGTGATTATTGTTAATTTTCTTTCTTGAAGTATCCTCTATCCGCTCACCAATTTTCGTGAAAATGAATGGAGATTTACCGAAATCGAAGGTCATAGTTGATTTTTACCTTCAGTGACTGCACAATAGAAAGAAAATGGCAATTTAATAATTGAGATGCGTATATTTTGCGAGCTCATAAATTATTAAACGATATCTAGTCGCCAAAAAATTAATTTAAATTATTTTAAGTACAACTCTCTCTTAAGCCGGGAATATGGGATGGTTTTCTTGCGAAGGGCTTGTAGCTCAATAATCGAAAGGCGCGTGGTTTAAGAGTTTATTCTTATAATATAAGCTAAACGAATTAAACTTCTATTAACTTTTTTGTAAAAACTTACAGTTTTTCAGTGATTTACGAAAAACCACTTCAAAACATGCATTTTTTTCACGAATAATTAAAATTTTTGGTCTTTAATAACTTAAAAAGTATTGACTTATTTTATTAAC
Organism: Diabrotica virgifera virgifera; assembly: GCF_917563875.1. NCBI lineage: Eukaryota > Metazoa > Arthropoda > Insecta > Coleoptera > Chrysomelidae > Diabrotica > Diabrotica virgifera. The sequence continues at coordinate 174,876,394 of NC_065449.1, read as the reverse complement.
TTTATATAATAAATTTTGCTTATAATTTATTCTTTTATAGATTTGTGCAGTTATTATTTATAAAATAATTTTCACCCCTGAGAAGGGGCGGTATTCACCCTCAGGGTAAAGGCGCAAGGTGGTACCATGTCACCTTTGTTTCTTGAGGTATCCTCTAACCACTGACCAATTTTCGTGAAAATCGATGAAGGTTCACCGAAATTGAAGGTAATCGTTGATTTTTACCTTCAGTGACTGCACTATACAAAATAATTTGCAATTTACTGATCTAAATGCGCGTAATTTGGTAGCTTATAAATTATTAAATGGTATGTAGTCGCCAAATAATTAATTTAATGCATTTTAAGTACAACTTTTTCTTAAGCCGGGAAGATAGGGTGGTTTTCTTGCGAAGGGGTTGTAGCTCAATAATCGAAATGCACGTGATTTAATAGTTTATTCTTAGAGTATATAAGCTATAGGAATTATATCCGCAATACGATATATTTTAAGTTTTCTCAGCATTTTTCTCTTAAGTTAAATCAATTAAAGGGTTGTTTGGGGGGTGAAGGGGATGAGCTCAAAAATCGAAACTATATAATTTCAAGAGCTCATAAATAGCTCGTAATTCTGCCGCAAAAACCGATTCAATATTCCTATTTTTAAGTAGGGGGGGGGCTGACTCAGCCCCCCAATAAAGTATTAAATTCCTGCTCAGTGGAACGAGCTCAAAATTTTTAGTTTGCGGAATATGAAAGCTCATAAATAGCTCAAAAATCAGGGCTGTTTGTTTTTAATTTTTGGAAGTGGGGGGGGGGGGGCAGCTCAACACGGGTAAAAAAATCCTTTTATCTTCATCCAACCAACTGTAAGAGCTCGCAGGTATGTTGATTTGGTTCTATAACCTGTAGTTAGGCTCCTGAGAGATGCGATGGAAGAAAATTTAATTTAGCAATAAATTGTTAAAATAATAAAAAATATCAGATGATTTCATATTAATAGTTTGGTTGAGTGTGGGTCTGATCTGATTTAAAGTTTCAAAAGATAATCATGAGCAAGGCAAGTATAACATGGAAGTTCGAACTTTAAATATCTTTCCAATTACGTAAGATGTCCAATAGGTGCACACTAACTAGTATTTTAATATTTCTTTTTAAATAAGAAAATAACATTAAAAATATGAAAAAAATATTATTCTTTGATAAGTAGTGATAACCCGAAACAATTCTATGAGGAAAAATAAAAAAAAAATGATGTAAAAATAAAATGTCCCTTATGCATATAAAATAGACAAAAATGTATTATAGTGACAGTTACCAGCATAGAGTAACAAAGTTGATAACTTTGTTACTCTTCCTCTTAACTGTTAACGCTGTGCAGATGATACTATTTTAAGCCTTAAGCTAATTTGATAAAAAATCTATGAATAAGGTATTACCAGTCATGTGATAAATATTTTCAAGTCCAAGCCAAAATTCACCCAATAGTTCACCAAAACCGAATTTGTAATCTCTCCAAGGTAGATAAAAGTCCTGTGATCCGTCAAATCTCTTTTGGATATGGGTCCAGCCGCCACCCTTAGTTTCCATATCACACAGTACAGCGAATGGTTTGCTGCTGGTCCGTGGTTTAATTTGGTATACACCAGATTTATTGTTTCCTAAATATTGATTTTTATTAGTATACCCCTTATTTCTAATAAAAATATAAAATATTCAGTTCTCACAATTAAATAAAGCAAATAATAATGTCTAGACAGAAACCTCTAAAATGATGTGTTTCAGAGGATAAATAAATTGATTATTAAAAAATATTGCCTCACCAGCTTCTAGAATTTCTCTACAACTTCTTGGATGATTAGTTTCTGAATTTTTCGCAACCAGGTTCAAACGACAAAATGGTGTTTGACTTCTACCAACCAAATATTTACATTGGTCAAACATACTTGAAACAGTTTTTTCATTCCCTTGAATTCCGTTTTGCCTATAATCTATCCCAAATAACAACTTTAAGGGAACTTGAAAGTATTCATCTTTGGTTCCTAAAACAATTTCAATAACTGTTTTTGTGAAAAATAACTTGTAGGTTAGTAGGTAAACGCGGGGGATATGACGCATTTTCAAAATCTTTCAAATTCTGCATGCTTGCGCGGAAAAGGTCTTGTGAAGCGGTAGTACCCATCATTGCCACCAGGTGAAGCCTGTTTAAGTTAGTGTATAGCGATCCATTGTGGAGGGAGCTTTGATGTTATGTACATTTTTGCAGGTAAACACCATAAAAATTGCATCTTACTAATTTCAAAGTGTTATAATTTGTCTTCTTTTAAAAATTTTTGTTCTATTGACTTATTTAGACACATACTCTTTATTGTTTACTATGTATTTGCATTTTTCTGCTTAAAATGGCGTAGAGTCGGGGATATGACGCGCTTTTGTTGTGGGGGATATGACGCGCGTCATATCAGAAAAAAAATAATAATTAATAACATAAAAAATCTCACTAGAAGAAGAATTGCCATCATCATCTGGGGGGGGAAGTGGGATGAAAAATCCTCCGATGATGAAATTTTAGATGAGAAAGATTTCCTCCAATGTGTAAAAAGTGTTAACGTCGACGACTACGTATTGATTGAGTTTCCAGGAAAGAACAAACCATTATGTTATGTGGGGGTCATTAGCATCAATAATGATGGTGAAGAAGTTAACTTCATGAAGAAAAGAATGGTTCAGTTCATCTTTCCACTAGCCTTTCCACTAGCCTTGTGCCTTTCTCACATCGGCATTGTCAAAAGGGAACAAATTAAGAAAATCTTGCCAAAATCTAATGTTCGTCTTGAATATTTAAATTTTGATTCAGTTATGTAGACAGCTTTATTTTATCCAATCCCATTAAAAATTGCAAGGTTAATCACTCTGAGCTTTTATTTTTGATTTAGGTACATGCAATTTCCCATAAGCCATATCCCTAACACCTTAGTCGGTCCCACCTCGACTTTACAGTATAAGGAACATAGGCAATACAGTCCCTATGAGAGTTTTAGCGCCGTAATGCCGATTTTATTAAAAATAATTTGTAATCGAACATTAGAGAGATTAAATTAAAACTGTTGTAGAAAGACAATCCACAATTTTAGGATTCATATGCGTAATAACTATAGTGTATCAAACAAACTTAAACGCATATGAATCCTAAAATTTGAGAATGCCTTTCTAAAGCAGTATTAATTTATTCTCCGTAATGTTCGATTACAAATTATTTTTGATCAAATCGGCATCACGGCGCTAAAACACTCATAACAATAACAACTGCATTGCCTATGTTCCTTATACTGTAAAGTCAAGGTGGGACGGATTTTAGTGCGGCATATTCCCCTCACCCCCTTGTGGGGAATGTGACGCAAAAGTTGACTTTTTTTATTTTTTAAATTATACATAGTAGTTCTTATTGTACGATTTAGCTGGAATTTTCTGGGAGTACCTGATAGTCCATAAACACCAATCATCTTGTTATTATCGGTATTACCGTTTGAGATCTGACAAAAACCCGAATTGTGCGTCATATATCCTACGTTTACATTATCTAAGCCAAATAAATCCAGTCGTTCTCAAGTTGTTATAGTTATAAAAACATAAAAGGACGTTTTTAAAAAAGCTGACATGGTTTAAATAGTTTAAAAAAACTTTTCAGGCATAAGCTGATTGATAATATATGTATTATAAAATTCTAATGCCTTACGCTAAGTACACACACAAATATAGTCCATTAAAATGTTACATTTTTTAGGCCGTACCTTGCATTTCTTAGAGGAGTCAATTTGATTTCTTTAATGTGTAGAGGGGATCAGTAGAAGCTTAAGTTCAAGTTTTTGGGGTCGCCATCCTTGTCCTCCGGTCGTCATCTTGGAAATGGGGTGCAAAGTGGTTTCGCGCTATATCTCGTAAACTACCAACCCCACGGAAAATCTAATTAAACATAAAATGTAGCAAATTAAATGTTCCACAATTTTGTATCTGCTACTTTTTATCGTCAAGTGACCAACAAAAAAGATATAACCAAAAATATTGTAACAAAAGAGAAAACTTGGCCGACCGCCGTATAACAGTAAACACCTCGAGAATGACGTCATCGAATGATCTAGGCCTCGGCGGAAAGGAGGAGGAACTTCTCGAACATACGACCCGTAGGCGGAACACGCTGATAGCTAGAGATGGGCGTCGATTGTTCCAGAATAACAACTGGGTATAAATACGGGCATATTTGTAAATACAGTTTAGTCTTAAGCTAAAGTTTGTAAAGTAAACTTGTATAAATAAATAATAAAGTCGTAAATAAATACGAACCGCTAGTTTTATTGTAATTATAAGTAATTACAATAGTCACGTTACAATATGTAAATTTTTTTTAACAAGTTTCCTTTTGGAGGTTATAACTTTTTTCAGTTTATTTTAAAATAAAATAACATTATAGCAATTTTGTAGAGGGTTTTTCAGTGAACAATTTCGACTATAGAGTTGTTTAATTCTATTTATTTATATAGGTTTTACAGCGCTCCAAACTTGACCAGATTCTCAAATGCTCATAGGGATACAATAAAAACAAAAGTTGGGCTTACTTTTCTATCTATACAGGCTGTCCAGAAACTCTACCGACAAACGAAGACAGGAGATTCCTCAGATAATTTTATGACAATTTAACCCAATTCACCTAGTCCGAAAATGCTTCCTAAGGGAGCTAGAGCTCTTTGAAGATGGCGCCATGTAATTAGTTTTTCTTAAATACCTCCAGAACGCTTCTATTTAGAAAAACGAAAATTGGTATACTTATTTACTTTCCTGAAATGAATCGATTCCATCCATTGCGAATTTCTAGTACCGGTCATAGGCGTTCGTTTTGGGTAGGGCAACGGTTATTTTATCGCATAACTTTTTTATCTTCAACTTTTAAGCATTTTTGATACTGGATTATTAAGTTGTGAGGTATTCTAGTACTAAATGGTACTCTTACTTTAAGTCGATAGGATACACCGTTTTCTAGAAAAACCGATTTGAAAGTTTTTAGTTCTGGGAATTTGAAAAAAACAGTTAAAAAAAACCGATGTATTTTACCAACTTAAAGAAAGAGTAACTTTTAGTACTCGAATATCTCATAATTGAATAATCTAGTGTCAAAAATACTTAAAAATTAAAGACAATAAAGATATGCTATAAAATAACTGTTGACCTACCCAAAACGGACAAATATGACCGGTACTAGAAATTAGCCATTAATGAAATCGATTAATCTCTGGAATATAAATAAATGTACCAGTTTTCATCTTTCTAAATAGTTTTTTTGTATCTTTTTTTTTAATTCAAGGAACGAAAAATTTTCAAATCGATTTTTCTATCAAATGGTGTATCCTATCGACTTAAACTAAGAGTAACTTTTAGTACTAGAATAACTCACAATTAAATAATTCAGAGTCAAAAATGCTTAAAAATTAAAGACAAAAAAGTTAGGCGATAAAATAACCGTTGCCCTACCCAAAACGGACGCCTATGAGTTGTACTAGAAATTCGCAATGGATGGAATCGATTCATTTCTGGAAAGTAAATACGTATACCAATTTTCGTTTTTCTAAATAGAAGCGTTCTGGAGGTATTTAAGAAAAACTAATTACATGACGCCATCTTCAAAGAGCTCTAGCTCCCTTAGGAAGCATTTTTGGACTAGGTGAATTGGGTTAAATTATCTTAAAATTATCTGAGGAATCTCCTGTATTCGTTTGTCGGTAGAGTTTCTGGACACCCTGTATATATTTTTATTCATACAATTTATCATGATTTTAACATTTCTATGCTATTATTAATCTGTTTTTGACTTTTATTCCCACTATAAAACTTATAACTCTAAGCATATATAGAAAAGGCCCAAGAAGTTGATTGAGGACAAATTCGCCGCTTCAGAAGAAGAATGACGAAACCGCAAAATGCAAAATTCTTAAGCAGAGCAAAAAAACGATTTTTGAGATCAAAATCATAAAGTATGATGAAAATTAGCCATTCACCATACCGTGGTCAGGATCTCGAAATATAAGCGTTTTTTGGAGTGTGCCGCTTGTATATAAAGTAACATAACTTTTTTCCTATTAAATATTTTGACTTAAAATTTTCCAAAAAACTTCTTCATGAACTATATTTTATTGTTGTGTTGGTTAAAATTATAAACTAAAAAGTTTGTCGCTCAACTTTTTTAAGTAAACATGAAACTAACGAAATATGATGACAAAATGTTAATAAATTCACAACTCCTTTTTTAATGTGTTTAAACATTTTGGACAAATTTCATTGTTATCTACATACTTCAAAGATGACACAGTAAAATCTTTAAAAGGAAATATTTACAGCGACAAATCGATTTTTGGCATTTTTGTATAAAATTTATTTTTTTAACATGTTCCACCAACTCTAGATAAAAATAAACTTCACATTCGGATTCAGCGACCTCGAAAACACAAAAATAGACCAAAATTGATCATTCACCTTAAATTTGATTTTCGTGGTTGGCATAACGGTTAATGCCGCTCGTCTAATATATAGATAGAAAAGCATTATTTTTCTACGAGAATTCGAGAATCTGGTCAAGTTTGGAGCGCTGTAAAACCTAGATAATAAATAAAATTAAACAACTTTATAGTGAAAATTATTTATTGAAAAATCCTCTACAAAATCGCTATGATGTTATCTTATTGTGAAATGAACGTAAAAAAAATTATAACCTCCAAAAGGAAATTTCTTACAAAATTTTCTGTTATATTTGTTTATAACTTTTTTGTTGTTCACTTTACGATAAAAAGTAATAGATATACAATTTTAGAAAATTTAATTTGCTTCATTTTATGTGAAATTAAATTTTCTGAAGGTAGCTAGTTTACGAGATACGGCGCGAAAGCCCTTTGCATCACTTTTTCCAAGATGACGGCCGGGGGACAAGGGCCTCAATCCCAAAAACTTGATCTTAAGCTTCTATTAAGCCCCCCTAGACAATAAAAAAATAAAATTGAGTCCTCTAAGAAATGCACACTAAATGTAACATTTCAATGGACTAATACTGATTTTGGATGGTCGATTTTATATCGACCGTCCAAATTCCGATAGTCTACCACATGTCATGTCATAGTGTGAGAACGCGACATTTCACACCCTCCTCCGACCGCTTATCGGTGCCGGCATGGCTGAGATGTCCTGTTGTAACCTTAGAATATAAAATAAACAGCAAGGAGTCTGTCATATATCAACAACACCTTAAATTTTTAGCGTAACCGGCCATCTTGAACGTCTGTGGATGACTCATAAGTTTATGTCAACGAGGTAGAAGGTGTTTTGTGTATTGGATTAGCTGTGTGCATAGGCGTATCATCTGGTAATGCTCCTGTATATGCAATTAATTAACTAAAGTTATTAGCATAATAAAATGTTATTTAACTGACTTTTCAACAAAACATTATATTAATACGTATTTTCACTTGATATATAGCTGTTTGTTTAACATCAAAGATGTAATAAAATCGTTAAGAATTTCTTTTCTTCCCTCTTTCAAATGTACGTCACTGGAGATAGAAAACAAATCTGACAGCTGATCGCCATTTGCAACCTTCTTCTTGGCGAGAAATCATTTCGCATTGTACTCCTTCCTAGTTTATTTTATATTCTAAGGTTGTAACATAATGTGGTTCAGTATCGGAATTTGGACGGCTGATTTAAAATCGACCGTCCAAAATCGATGTGTCTGTATTTAGCGTTGTTGTGCACCATAAAATAACATTTTGTATTAGATACGAGGAGTAGCACTGGTAGGGGAGCGTGTCAGATTATCACATATGGGGAGAACCCTTGTACACTGTTAATGTACCCCTAGCATATATTGGATTTTAATACAGGGGAGTTCGTTAAGGGGGACTCGAAAAATAAATATATCCTTAGAAAATCTCGAAATTGTCAGATTAAGATAAGGTATACAGAACAGTGTATGTTTAAATCTGACGGAGCGGGGCGTAAGGAAATGTGTGAGTCACAAAATTTCACATAAAAAGTGAATAATTAATAAGTGAAAAACTAAAAATACATGTTTAATGTTTTTCAAAAATATATCGATTGATACTAAACACCACCCCCCACGGAAAGGAGTGGGCGTACATTTAAAATTTTAAATAGAAACCCGACGATATTTCGCGAAATAAACATCAGATCGAAAACTGCAAAATATTAGTATTTCGTATTTTTGAAAAATCTATCGAATAACACCAAACACGACCCCCATGGAGTTGGGTTGGGCGGTTACTCTCAAATCTTAAAAAGGGGCCCCAATTTTTATGGCAGATTTGGATTTCTTACGTAAAATATAAGAAACTTTTATTTGAGATATTTTTTCGAATTTCGGACAGATGGCGCTATAATCCGAATAAGCGATTGTTGGAAATGGAAAATTAAATCAAAAAAGGAAAAGTCCCCACATAAATGAAAAACTTAACGTTGTTTGGTTTTAGGGCCTAATCTTCACAACCCAATAGGCCCCATAACGCTCGAGTAACTGCAAATTTAACCTACTTTCCTCTCCTACTAGAATAATATTTTATGAATTTCTAATGAAAAAAGGTATATTTATGTTGTTTCAAGAAGCCAGCAAGAACTTTACCTAAATCGATATCTTCAGTTTGAGGATAGAGGAACCTTCCAAAATCACTCCTCAACGAACTGGTTCTACTTTCAAATTTAACGTCTAATAGTTTTGTTAATTTTACATCAGCAGGGGTAGCAGCAGACAACTAGAAAAAAATCGATTGTATTTTTAAAGTAAATAAAATGTACTAGTCGCATTTGTGGAATATATATGACAAACTGAGGAAGTGAGCAATAAAATTTCCCTATTGTAGATGTATAAAAGTTACTATGTAGATATACTACTCTGGGCTAATTAGCAAAATTCAGGGAAAAGTTATTTACCAGCAATTTTATTGCTGGAATCGAATCATAAGATCCTATATATTAATAATTTAGGTATGCAAAGTCCGCAGATAGTGTGCTACTTTTTTTATAAACAAAATGGCGCCGATAAATCGTATTTTTTTCTATTATTGCTCTATAACTCCAAAGATTTTAACATTACAACAAAAATACCCAAATAAAAATTCACCGCAATTAAATTCTGCATAGAGGTATAGACCAGGGCGCATCTGTAAAAATATTAGTACATTTGGACGTTGAGAGGTGACTCAAATTTTTTTGCAGAAATGACTTGAAAATAAATCAAATAATAATATTTGAGTTATCCTCCCTTTCAAAAAGGTCCGGAACATTGTTTAAATAATCAAAATGTCAAAAAATTAAAGAAAAATTCGATTTTTTTCTTGGTTTTTTGATTATAACTTTAAAAGTATTCATTTTCGAGAAAAGTTGTACTAACATAAAAGTTGTATAATTAAATTTACTACAATACAGAATTGGTTAAAAATTTAAAAAATAGTTACCCTTGTTGCAAAATAGCAATAATTGCGAAAAAAACCATACAAAAACAAGTATTCGCATTTTACGTTTTTCAACCATTTATACTATACTTTCGACCTTCATATTTGACTCAGAAAAACCTTATGATATAATAAAATAACACTGTAAATTTTATTAAGATCGGTTAAATAGATTTTGCAAAATAAATTTTTCAATCCAGCTTTCGTAAAAAATATTCATTTTTTCAAAATGTTACAGGACTGAAAATAAAGCAGATAGCAAATTGAAAATTTTTTTGCTTATAGAAATGTACTGTACCTTTTATTCGCCATTTTGCAAAATTAAAATCGATTAACACCACGGCGTCAGGAATTTTTTTAAATAAACATTAATTATTGGTGCTACGCGCAGGACAGCGGATAGTTTGCTCTGATTGAGCATTGCAATGACCTTTGATAATGATTGATACATTTTAATTTTTATTACATTTCGATATAAATAAATAAATTTGTTTATTGCAAAATAAAAACACATACTCTATCCTTTGAAATAACACTTTTATTAGCAAAAACTTTATTTGTTCATATATTTTAACTTAAATAATAAAAGTTTATTATTTTTAAACATATGCAATTGTTTAAACAATATTTCACAAACAATAATAAAATTAGTTTGATTTTTGTGGAATTAAAATATTAAAATACAACAAAATATAGAGTAAGAAAATAATATATTAGATAAAGATTGGAAGAAGTTTTGGTGGAAATCAACTTGTGTGAATCGAACACCGCTGTCCTGCGCGTAGCACCAAAAATTATTGTTTATTTCAAAAATTTTCTGACGCCGTGGTAATTAATCGATTTTAATTTTGAAAATTGCATATGAAAGGTACAGTATACTGCTATAAGCAAAAAAAAGTTTAACTTGCTATCTGCTTTATTTTCAGTCCTGTAACATTTTGAAAAAATGAATTTTTTTTGCGAAAGCTGGATTGCAAAATTTATTTTGCAAAATCTGTTAAACCGATCTTAAAGAAATTTACAGTATTGTTTTACTGTATCATAAGGTTTTTCTGGGTGAAATATAAAGGTCCTAATTGTAGCATAAATGGTTGAAAAACGTAAAATGCGAATACTTGTTTTTGTATGTTTTTTTCGCAATTATTGCTATTTTGCAACTAGGGTGACTATTCTTTAAATTCTTAACCAATTTTATATTGTAGAAAATTTAAATACGCAACTTTTATGTCAGTACAACTTTTCTCGGAAGTGAATACTTTTAAAGTTATAATCAAAAAACGAAGAAAAAAATCGAATTTTTCTTTCAATTTTTGACATTTTGATTATTTAAACAATGTTCCGGACCTTTTTGAGAGGGAGGATAACTCAAATATTATTATTTGATTTATTTTTAAGCAATTTCTGCAAAAAAATTTGAGTCACCTCTCAACGTCCATCTCAAAACAGATCCGCCCTGGACTAGTATGTTTTTCCCGATTTGCTCCGACGAAAATTTTCCTCGAAAAATGCGGGTTTTCCCAAAAAAACTCTAATTTTCAAATAAAGTCTTAGGTAAGTAATTATTAATCAATGATTAAATAACTTAGTGAAATCAAAGCTTTCTTGATATCGATTGTAATTCCACAAGCCGGTGAAAATTAAACGAATATTTTAGCAACCATTCAATTGTTAATTAACAATTTACGATCGCAATAATTACCAAAATAATCATGATACATCGATCAAAGTTATAGAGATTATAAAGATGAGATGCTTATTTAATATTTTATCGACAAAATATAAATTTTTCGTTTTTTTTTCATAATTATTAAATTATGAAAAAAAAAAGTTATAATACGCTGGTCTAATTAGGAAAGTACAAAGAAAGGTTATTTACCGGCAATTTCATTTGCTGGAATCGAATAATATGATCCTATATAATAATAATATAGGTATACAAAGTCCGCAGATAGTGTGCTACTTTTTCTATTAACAAAATGGCGCCCCCAAATCGTGTGTTTTAAAATTATTGGTCTATAACTCTGAAGATTTTAACTTTACACCAAAAGCACTCAAATAAAAATTCACCCAAATTTAATTCTGCATATTGGCATGTTTTTCCCGATTTGCTCCGACGAAAAGTTTCCTCGGAAAATGTGGGTTTCCCAACAAAATCTCGAAATTTCAAATAAATTTTTTGGGCAAGTAATTACTTATCAATAATTAAATAACTTAGTGAAATAAAAGCTTTCTTGGTATAGATTATAACTGCAGAAGCCAAAACCTTATTTACAAATTCTTTGTAAGTAATTAGCTTGTACTTTAAACTCACTTTTACGCTTTGAAAGAATTAAAAAAATTATAAAAAACGCAGTAATCGTATGTTTACTTTGCTGTTTCATTACTTTTTTGCAAATGGTTTCAAAAAACGTTTTAAAACATTCATTTTCAAGATATTTGAAATACGCATTTTAACTATTTTTTAAAATTAGAATATAATAAAAACTTTCTGATAAACGTTAATTTGTTTATAACTATTTTTTTTAATCATTTAAAGATTATGCAAAAAAATAAAGAATTTATATTTTGTCGACAAAATGTTAAATATGCATCTCATCTTTATAAGATTTCAAAGTTTGATCAGAATATCATAATTGCTTAAATATGCGTTCAATTTTCACCAGCTTCTGGAACTATAATCCAAACCAAGAAAGCTTTTAAGGGGGTATTAGTACGCTATGGTCAAAATAGGTGGCGAATTTGTAAACTAACGTTTAACAATTCTTTGAATATATGGCAGCACGTACATATATTTTATTATTAAATTTAGTTCTCTGAACGACACAGCATTGATGCCACGCACTCTCAAGTTACGATTCGGCACATTTCGCTCTCAATCGTACGTTGTATTTACATACGACCGTTTTTAATCCTTTCTTTACCTGCCTAGGGTAAATTGTCATTATTAGATAATAAACGTTCATTCATTTGGAAATAGTTTATTATTTAATATTGTATTTACAGACGGCAATTCGTAATTCTTTACCTGCTCAAAAAGATTGATTTCAAACTAAAGAAATTTGCAATTATTTGAAATACAAATAAGTGCCTATCTAATGACCAAAAAAGAATTATGCTAATTCTCAGAATGAAGATCGAGTATAAAATTAGTATTTTTAATAAATGTAAAATACGTAAGTCAATTGAAAAACAGCGTCACTACAAACTTTTTCATATTTAATGTTTTATCAACAAGAGAAGTTTTTTCCTCGGAAAATTTCACATTTTCATTTCATTTCTCATTTCAATATGCGAAGCAGAATAATAATTAGCCTAATGAGCCACTTACTTAAAACATTTTTAAAAGTGATATACGGCAGAATATATAAAAAATACGAAGAACAAGTATCATGGACAAAGATTGAATTCCGCAATGCCTTGCCCTTAGGCACCCGAGAGGCTCTATTGACTGTCCAAGTGCTTATGCAGAGGTGCAGATATGTCAACTGTGACGTACCTATATATTTGTTTTATCGACTACAAAAAGGCATTTGATAGAGTACAACATGATAAGCTCACATACTCATCATAACCACCTTGGAGGAAACTGGATTAAATGATAGATCTAAACAACATTAGATATCCCGACGACGCAGTAGTTTTTGCAGATAGCCTAGATGATTTGCAAAGAATAATGTCGCGCATATAAGACATAAGTAGTGAACATGGAATTTCAATACGAAAAAAAAAGAAAGTAATGGTAGTCATTAAGAGCGAAATATATTACATACACGGCTTTTGGTTAACCAACAACCAATTGACAGAGTGGACAGCTACACATACCTTGGTACCTACATAAACAGTCAATGAGACCACTCTAGTGAAATAAAACAACGCATAGGAAAAGCGAGATCAGCGTTCATAATGATGAAGTCTCGTTTCAGAAGTCACATTTACCACTTGTTAACAAAATTTCTATTATCAGATCCTATGTATTTTCTAGATTATTATACTGAATAGAAGCCTGGACTCTTTCCGAAACTTCTTTAAGAAAACTCAAGGCATTCGAGATGTGGTATTACAGTCGCATTTTAAGAATTTCGTGGATGTGTCGTGTGACTAATGTTGAGGTCTTACGTAGAATGGGCAAGGAATGCGAGATTATTAACACACATTATATCAAAGAGCGCAAAGTAGAATATCTTGGCCATGTTATGAGGAATGAACAGAGATTGCCGCTACTCATTCTTCAGGGCAAGAGCCGTATTTTTAGTGGGATAGATAATAATATGTTGAATTTGATAAAAATATATTTCTCATGTTATTAGATGTTGCTCTGGTCTTTTCAATTCTAGATCGTATTTCGGTTGTTTGATCCCATTTCGAGTTGACGACTGTTCCAAGGTATACATATGAGTGTAATGTGTAGTGTGTGTGTTGGGTAAATGTCTTGTTACTTAGCAAAGTCGAAGTCATTGTTTTTGCAAAGAAACGTTAATTGTATCCGAACGTCTGCGGTCCCTCCGGTGAGTACCGATCCCACAAGGAGAGAAACTATTTTCATTTATTAATTTTTAATAAATGAAAAATTCTCCACCAAGGTGAGATTCGAACTCACGACCTTTAGGTCCAAAGGTAGGCGTTCTTACCACTGAGCCACAGACGGATTACAATCATGATTGAAACTCAAACAAAGTCCAAAATGTTTACTGGCAGGGGGAGGGGCCACTTTTCTAAACAAAACCACGTGATTTGTGGTTCTATTATATTTTGACCTAACGTGATCGAGGAGTTTTCGTCCTCAGTCCTATTTTTTCGGCTTCAGCGTTTAATTCTTCTAGCATGGTTTTTAATGCTACTTTTATATCAGCGATTAAGATTATATCGTTGGCATATCGTAAGTAAATATTTTTTGAAGACATCTTCCAGCGCTTGATTAAATAGTTTTGGATATATTGTATTCCTGTCTAACTCTTCGTTTTAGTTGAACTGGTTCTGTTCCTACATATACATAATTTTATTCTAGTTGAGGCATTCCTGTATATGTTCTCTATCAGGTCTGTATATCTGTACCTATATCAGGTATCAGGAGTTTATTGTGGCCCAATATTCTACATTCTACACAATAAAACGCCTTTTCAAAGTCACAGCGTCACTACAATAACAATTTTTTTCATATCGAATGTCAACACGGGAAGTTTTTTTCCTCGGAAAATTTTACATTTTCATCTCATTTCTAATTCTTCTTCTTCATGTGCCTTGTCCGTTGTGGACGTTGGCTATCATCATAGCAATTTTAATTTTGTTTACAGCGTCTCTATAACTCGATCGATGTTAGTCCAAACCATTGGCGTAAGTTTTGAAGCCATGAGTGTCTTCTTCTTCCGGGTCCACGTTTACTCTCTATTTATACATGACCGAGGTGTTCATGACCGAGGTGTTCACGTTTTCGTTTTTTAATTGTGAAAGATATTTCTTTTTGTTTTCCCATTCGGCGCAATACCTCTTCGTTGGTGGTGTGGGTCGTCCAGAATATTTTGAGGATACGTCGGTACACCCACATTTCGAATACCTCTAGCCTTTTCGATGTTTCCGTTATTGTCCAGGTCTCTGCTCCATATAACAAAACTGGAAATACATAGCATTTTAGCAGCCGTATTGTTAGTGGGACAGATATGTCGCAATGATTGAATATATTTCTCATGTTAAATGTAGCTCTGGCTTTTTCGATTCTACATCGTATTTCGGTTGTTTGATCCCATTTCGAGCTGACGACTGTTCCAAGGTATACATATAATTCTACGTGTTGAATTGGTTTTTTATTTTCAATTGTCTGGCAAGTTTTTGAGTTTTGCTCACCAGTGTCCATTTTTGTTTTATTTATGTTGAAGGTTAAATTCTCTTTTTTCACTCGCTCTTTGTAGGTACCCGGGTATGGCAGGCATGTCCATAAGATGCTGAAGTTAATCGGTACTGCTAGCAACCACAACTGTATCGTCTGCATATCGGTTTATCTAATTATTACTCCAGTAAATTTCAATATTTTTTTTCACTTACGGAAATATTTGACATAAATTAATCAATGATTATACAATATTGTTTTGTCTACAATTTTTTTATTAGGATAATGCCTCAACAAATACTAATGGCCATTGGCATGTGTAATGTGTGTAAAAATGTCGACGTCATCGTCTTTACAAAGAGACGCTAATTGTATCCGAAGAATGCATTATTTGTGGCCATATAAAAAATAAATTTGCCAGAAAGTGAATAAAACTGAAATTGTTTTTAGATCCGCCCCACATAACATACTAGAGCTTACTTATGTTATCTATGTATTATGTCAAAACTAGTATAATCCCCCAGTAAACACTTTGAGACATTTGAGCCTCGTTTAACTTTCAACCATTCGTATAACGTCACGGTTTCAGGCATAAAAAATATATATTTGTATTGTCAAAGAATACTCCATCCAATACTCCTTGGATGGAGTATTCTTTGGTATTGTTAAGACTAGAGATTTAAAATTTCCGGAAAAATTGGATGCAGGAAAAAACCTGTTTTTTTCCGGAAAAAAACAGGAAAAAATGGAAAAATACGGGAAAATTGACATTTGTTACAATATACTAAACAAATTCTGCATCCCGTATCAAAATCGATAAATTTAGTAGAATTCGATAGATCTATATTATCAGAAGTGCCATTTGTCTTTAAGTAGGTATAAAAAAGACGCAATATTAAAAAATATTCCCCAACAAGTTAACCAGACTAGTTCTCTTATCGAAAGCTTGCTAAATTATGTATGTTGAAAAACGCTACGAATTTTGTTCAAAGCTAATGATTTGCACTTTGCAGCCTCTTGATGCAATGAAGACCAACTAATGGAAGCAATAGACTTTATTTCTGAAATGGCTTGTTTACTACTAAGGCCCGGTCTTTTCACCTCCGAATATATAGTTATCGGAAAGTTTATTTGACAGATTTACATGTAATCTGCCGGATAAACTTCCCGATAACTATTTATTCGGAGGTGAAAAGATTGGGCCTAAACCTAGATGTAGGGAAGGTGGTGGCAAATCTAGCCCAATTTAAAACAAAAACTGGATTTTTTAGTCGAAATTCTTTATGGGATAGTGCAAATATGTAGTATTTACTAATCCCGTTATATGGTAGCCAGGTTTATGTACATCGCAGCCACTTATGCCAATTGCCTTCCGAATTTTAAATGGACCTCCATCTTCCGCTTCTTCAGAAAGAAACTGGTCTTTACACGGCCTCATACATACAAGCAAAAAAAAATATGTTATCGCAGGATAAAATTTATAAGTTAAAATATATATTATATAAAATATTTAAATTTGGTTATAAACGAAAAACAGATATTTATTTACGATACTAGACTAGATCCACTTTTAAAAGAGACTGACAAAAATCATGTTGTGTTATCCGTTCAGGATGGTGAAGCGGAGATCGAGTCTGAATCACATGCTTGGTCTGAAGATTCAGATTTAGACTCAGATAAAAATATACCACTAAGGGTCGATTTCTCATACCTGCGTTAATCTATGGTTCAGTTGAACCGGGTTCACAGGTGATCTCCGGTTCTGTTTGGAATGCATTTCTCATTGCGCGTTCATGTCAGTGCTCGTTCTACAGCTTTCGAGAAATGCCAATAGATGGCAAAAGGCAAAAAACTGTCGCCATTTTGAACTACCTTTTTTATGCTGTTTTTGAATAAAATTAAATTTAAGTATTTATAGTCAAATAGTCATTTTAATAATTATAAATAAATATTATAAAAACACAAATAATGTTATCGTTTATCGTTAGGCTTAATATAATAAAATAGGATATATTTATATTATGACAGCGTTTCGTGTTAATACAACGCATGCGTAGTCCATGAAATCATCTGAACTGAGTTCTGAAATCTTTGAACGGCCGAATTCCACCGTTCAAGCATCGTTCAAGTTTAAACTGCCATCGGTTGAACGGGAATTGAGAAAGACGATTTTGACTTTAAACTGACGTTTACTAAAAGTTCAGGTTAAACTGGAGTTGAACTCGATATGAGAAATCGGCCCTAAGCAATTTGGTTAAATAATGTGCTCTCTACTTTTGAAGTTTTGGTTTTGACACTTACAATTAAAGTCTCTTAATTTAAGTACACTTAAGTCTCAATTAAAAAATATCTTCAAATTTTCCCATTTTTTCCAATTTTTCCAATGGTCTGGAAAAAAACGGAAAAAAACCTGTTTTTTCCCAATTTTTCTCGTTTTTTTCCGATATGTTAATTCTCTAGTTAAGACACTGTGACGTTATACAATCATGATTGAAAGTGAAAGTCAAACAAGGTCCAAAATGTGTACTGGGAGGTGGTGGGGCCACTTTTCTAACCAAAACCGCGTGATTCATCGTATTTCCGTGGTTACAAAACTCGTTTTCAATTGTTTGTAGATTTTCTTAAAATCCGGCAAACGCGCATCTGTCTCCATTTAATACATCACTGCTGCCATCTACTAAATAACACGTGAACTCATCTTCTCATCTATTAAGTGACAGCGGAACTAATTTATCACTAGAAAAATGCCAACTTATTGCTGTAATTTCAACAAAATCCCCAGATTGCAGCTTTTAACTAAAATTTTTACTTTTAGGTACAGTTAATTTAAAAATTATAGCAGTATGGACAATGAAATTTTGTTTAAAATAAAGCTTTTTGCATAGTTAATCGTTTCTGGTAGTTATTTTCCACCCAAGTTCAAAAATTATTATGCAAAACGAATTTTTCTAGCAAGTTACTAAGTAAGTTATGACATGGACTCCTTTAAGTACAGTTATAAAAAATATACTGCTTTCTTTGTAAATTTTAACTAGATACTATTAAAATAGAAAGTCTACAGTTCACGTACATACCCCTAAGTTGAAGATTGGTTTTGAAATAGTGACGGTAACTGTACCTAAAAACTATATAAATTTTAACATTGTGTCATACCACCTTAACTCACAAAATTATTTAATTATTGGTAGATAATTAATTATCTAAAACTTTATTTGAAAATTAAAGATTTTGTTGGGAGAACCCGGATTTTTCGGAGGAAAATTTTCGTCGGAGCAGATCAGATAAAACATATCTCTATGCAGAATTTAATTACGGTGAATTTTTACTTGAGTGTTTTTGTTGTAAAGTTAAAATCTTCGGAGTTATAGAGCCATAATTGAAGAAAAAAACGATTTTCGGGCGCCATTTTGTTTTTAAAAAAAGTAGCACACTATCTGCGGACTTTGCATACCTATATTATTAATATATATAATCACAAGCTTCGATTCCAGCAATAAAGTTGCTGGTAAATAACTTTTCCCAAAAATGGCCTATTCTCCGATAGTCAGCCCAAACTGGATCTACTCCATTCGCGGATCTACTCCAGTAACCGAAAGATGCCATGTTTGCCAAAACGAGAGAAAAAAAACAGCTTAAAACGAGACAGAGTTGTGTAGTATGTTTTTTACCTTTGTGACGAAAATTCTTTTTCCGACATCTATGTATTGCGAAAATCCACACTACCATTCATTTTTGTATTTTGAAACAAATAAACTATCACTTAAATACAACATCTATTGTTTTTTATAACATTTATTAAAAAAAAATACAATATACAAATGTACCTATGCCGTCGTTTATGGGGGTAGGAACAATTTAAGCACCCTGCTGCGAACTGAATAAAGATTTCTTTGTTATTATATTTGGCTCACATAATCTACTGGATAACTGTAGTAGAGATGTCACAAAAGTTCAAGTCTCTATCTCGTTAAAAAAAAGTTATCAGAATTTGAAAACTCAAAAGTTACAATTGTACCTATGCCGCCCGACGAAGATTAAAGAATATCTACCTACCTTAGCAACATTCAAATTTTTAGTTTTTTACAGAGATTTTGAGGGTTAAAAATGGCCGATTTCGCAATTTTTCAATTTTTAATCGCTTATATGTCAAAAACTATCAACTTTAGAGAAAAGTCACTAAAGACCTTTTCTGTTTGGAATAATCCAAAAAACCTAAAAAAACTTTGTACCATGCAAAAAAAAATAATTTTAGGAAGAAACCAAAAAAAAATACGTTTAAAATTTTTTTGACCTATTCATGGTCCTGGCAACATGCAAATTTGTTAAAAGGGGTTCATTTTGAGTAAGATTGTGCAAAACATCCGAATCGGAATATTTTTCCTAGCGGATGCGCAGTGGCTTTCTGGACTAAACTAGAAAAAGGAAAGCTCTAGATTATAGTGGAACGCACAAATAAAAACAGCAATGGAAGAAAGGGACCTCACTTAAGAAGATTTATTCGACAAGAAAAAATGACGATTGGTTTGTGGTAAAAGGCCAGCAGAATATGCCGTCTAAAGCCACGGATTAGTAAGTAAATAAATAAATTATAAAATCTACAAAAAAATATGAAAATGAGGATGAAGATTTCATTTAACAGAAGTAATAAATTCCCAAAAAATATGATATTAAACTAACAGTTGTTTTAAAAATAGAATAAAACAGTAACACTAATAATATAATACACGTATGATGGTAGAATATACTAAGCAGATCCAATTTATAAAGTCGTTTATGAATGTTATAGTGATCTAAAAATAATAATAATTTGGGATAAAAAATTTAATAAAAAAATTAGTTTAAATATCGATACTTTCAATATTAGTGTTATTAACACTGGTAATTTGTTAATAAAAGAATACTAACTTACTTTTTCTGACACAACATACTCACTCGAGTAAATAAATAAGAGAATAACTATAGACGAAATCATGGTGACTTACTAAACAAAAATCATATATTATTTGGTATTTATAATTTTGATTACACAGGAAAAGAATATCGCATTTTAACATTCTAATCTATTATTTAACACCCACTGTCACCAGATTTCTAGGGTTTTGATATCTTTTATGCGGAATTTATTTATTTACTGTTATAATTATAACAATTTTTGTTATTATCAACAGCTCCGATTTACTGAACTCCGAGATAGGAAAATTCATTAGATAATGATTATAAAATATCATTTTATATTTAAAAATGGTTGACAGAAATAAATTAAAAAATGACGACTTCTGTATTCAATAATTTCAACGCTAGAGTGGGAAACGAAAACATGAAATGACAAGGAGCTATAGGTAGGCACTGAGAACACACAATTAATATAAATGGGAAAATATTTCTAGAGTTTTGTATGAGTAGAGGATACTATATAATAGGATGGATCGAAAAAAACTTTTTTTCGAATTTGATAATGGCCCTTGTGGCAAAAGTTGCCATTCATAAAAGTAAGTTTTTTGCCAAAAATTTTTTTTTACATCAACCCCTTCAGGTGCCCCAACCTCCTAAAAATTTTTTTTTTTTTGGAAAAATTTTTCGATACGGCCCTATATGTAAACTCTTCTTGAATGTTTAAAAAGTCTGTGTTCAAAATTTGGAGGCTCTCGGAACATTTTTGGAGGTGCCCCAAAGACCTAACGGAAAATAAAAAAATCCTATTTCATGTAGATAATACAATTTTAGCTGAAATTTAAACAAATTAACGAAATAATACATTTATTGACGGTAATACGACTCGTTACATTTCTATAAGGTAATATTAAATATTAAAAGTGAGTGTAGGAACAATAATGTAGGTAAGAAAAATAAAACTAACAATTCAACAAAACACTTAAGCTGCCAAAACGTATTTACCTTAAAAGAAACGTGTACCGATTTAAAAAAATATGTTATTATTAACAAATATTTAACTTATAACGTATATTATTATTAAAAGGAACAAAAGGTTATTTAAACTTAAATTCTGACTTAGAATTAAATGATTTCATTAGCTTCCTGGACTCGATTCGAGATTTTATGAAACCATCTCGTTTTTCCTCTCCACAAACTTTAGATGATGCCTCTGTAACTAAATGTACACATCTTTCAGTGGCCTGAGTGTGGCAGGGGAACTTGGACAAATCTAGAAAGGGTGCTGCAGTTTCTTGACCAGATACAAAACTTTCCAGGTCCTTGTCGGAGACGTGCTTTATTATTGGTGGTTCTGACCTATCTGTTTCATACCAGTAAATTATATCTGTATAATCCTCTGCCTGCATGTTTAAAGGAGGTACGCGAAATTGTCTGACAGATGTTGAATTTTTGTTCTCTTTTCTAGAAGCAATTATTCTGCGGCAGGCTAACTTGCGGATGTGCTCTCTGGTATCTGCCAACATCGCTAGAAGCAGGTTCTCTGAGTGGCCAAAATAGCCATTCCTTTGTATTACCCCATCTACTATCTTCCTTAAATCAGTCGGCATATATCTTGAATATGCAATCAATCTCCACAAATGTCGTGGACCTTCAGTACACAATGGCTTACATTTGATACTGAACCATAATGGACCATATACTTTCATGATAAATTTAGCTAAGTGTACCAGATTTTCGGAGGGATGCTCCGATGCGACATATAACCGAAGGATTCTACTCGCCGTTGTCACCCATCTTGAATGTACGACTGGTCCTGGTTTAATCCTCGCAAGGTCTTCGCTGCATTCTCCAGATGATACTGCATGCAACATATCATACAAATATTGCTGATAAGTACTCAAAATCTTTCTATCTAAATCAGGAATAGTGTTACTCACAATTTTCGAGAATCTGACTAAAGGGAGGGTTTCACAAGCTTGTATTGATTTTCCAATGGCACCAGAAAAAGCTTTCGGACCTTGAGTAACACCATCAAGTTGGATTAAAAGGTGGCGTAACGGAAGTTCGTTTAGATGTAACATGCAAATAAACCACTGAAGAGGGCGATTTAGGGCAATTTCTAGTAGTCTTATTATTCCTGCGTTTGTCCCTGTGTTGACATTGGTGCCATCACATCCAACTGCTATTAACGATTCAGTCGATACTTCTTTTCTATTAAAGAAATCCAATATTGCATCTTTGATGACGAGAGCTGATCCAGACGATACGGCTAAATGGCCGAGGTAAATGGAACCTGGCTCTTTTACCAAGGATATATGTTCCTCTGTGATGATACTATAGTAATACTTACCGCCCTTCTTAGTTTGTGTCAGGGATTTATCCTTCCGTCCATCAAAATATAATGCTTCTACTACCTCCATGTTCTTATTTTGCAATTCTTTCCTGTGATTTTCTCTTTCCCGACGAACTTTATTTAGATCTATTATTTTGGAAGTGTCCTGTTCATTAATGATGCCCAAATCTTGTAACAGAGCGGAAGAAAGTTATGCAGCGCTTCTGTCTGAAACACCGTAACGATCGCACTCCCTAGCAAAAGCTGTGAGATTTACCCTCATTTGCAAATTTGTAACGTTTTCAGATGTGGAAGAACAACAGGGCTGGGGATCAGAGTCAGACAACTTTCCAGGATCAGTCCTAGTCTCATTCTTAGAGTCTCCTGGCTCAGATGCAGTATCTCTAGACTTTAATTTTGGGCGTTTTTCAAATTGTTCTTCATGTTCTTGAGATCGTTCCATCATTCTTTGGTTTCTTTTTGCTAATTTCTTGGATGATGCTACATCAATTTATCCTATGACTAGGTTTCTGGTAGTTCGCTGATCTATTACAAATTCCCTTTCTTGTGCTGGAATCTTCTTCTCTTTGGAGCAATGGCAATCGTTGAGGTCTTTATATTTACGACTAGCAATATCAAAGAGAGTTTCCTCCCAGCTAAGTTTTAAATCTGTAAGCTTCTTTGTGTAGCTTTCAGATTGCTGCCTGCCCTTATATGGTTTGAGTAGAGTCCTATAGTCAGTATTCAATTTTTTTACTTTCTCAGTAACTTTTTTAAATGTAATTGTTGGAACCGATGACTTCTTCCAGATGTTCACTAGAGTGTTTGCAGTTTCTGTTGCTATTATTGAAGCTGGTGGATCTTTGCCTGCCATGATGCCTTTTTTCTCATTCCTGACAAACAAGTAGTGTCGAATTATATCCGCATTCGTGGGAAGTCTTAGCTGGGACATCTCGGCAAGGGTTGCAAAGATAGGACAAAGGGTGGTTTTCCTGGTAGGTGTTCTTGCGCTCATTTTACTTTGTTTGGTATCTGAAACAAAAGCAACTATTATAATATTTTTAACTATAGAAATTTAATTAACTTGAATAAAACGAAATAATGTGAAAAGTAACCAAAATATATTTGAAAGTCAAAATAAATAAAAACACATATTTCTTTACGTAACTGGGGCACCTCCAAAAATGTTCCGAGTGCCTCCAATTTTTGAACACACACTTTTTAAACATTCAAGAAGAGTTTACACGTAGGGCCGTATCGAAAAATTTTTCCAAAAAAAAAACTTTTTTTTAGGGGGTTGGGGCACCTGAAGGGGTTGATTTAAAAAAAAAATTTTTGGCAAAAAACTTACTTTTATGAATGGCAACTTTTGCCACCCGGGCCATTATCAAATTCGAAAAAACGTATTTTTTTAGAACCTACCTACTATATAAGGTCGAAGTGCACCAATCTGTTTAATGGAAAAAAATTATTTTATATGTAAATAAATTAGTATGTTCAACATTATAAAAAACAAGGGGTGCCTGATATAATCCTGTTCTGACTAATTAATAATTAAAAAATGATTTTTTTTTATAATTTTGCCTGACGTGTTTAACAAAAAAAATTAACACTATCGGTACGTGCAAAGCCTATTGGGACCGTGCAAGTTCGAAAAAGCGACACCTATTTCTACGCTCTGTACTTTTATTCGCACTTTTTATTATATTGGCCAATCATATGGTCCTGGTTACTGGATAATTGTCAAGGCCATAGTCCAAAAAAAATAACAAGAAGAAAAAATAAGTTCAAACGTAAACATTTGTATGTAGTAAATAAAATTAGTTATTAAAATTCAGTATTGCAAGCAAAATACAATTAATTAAATTTACCTTTATACATATAATAATTGCATATCATATCGATATTGTGAAGCAATACATATTTTTTCTTCTTAAATGACAATAGGTATGAAATGTACGTCAATTTGACAATTTCAGTTGACAATCTGAATTATTTAAGAAAGTTGCAATATTTCTGTGCTACTCGCGCACGATCGTTTCGGGTATCCCTTCCAAGTACTTGCACACCGCGAATAGGATATGTAAAAATAGGGGTGCCTGTAAAAAGCTTGTCTAAATAGGGGTTGCCTAATTTTTAAAATTTTACAGCTTCTACTTATGGATAATGGAACATGTGTAAAACTTTGTTATTACTAATTTTACGAAAAAAAGTTATTCTTTATAAAAAGTTCTGCATGATGTAAATCCTATGATTCAACCATCAGATGTCAAATTTTGTCAATTTTATACGAGTTATGTCAAAAAATGTTAATTTCGGCCAAGAGTGACTTCGGCCTTTCGAAAATTGTTATTATAAAACGGTATTAATAATCAAAAAATATGTTTTACATCATTATAATTAAAAAAAATTTGCAAATTTTTCTGAAATTAGATTCTAAATTTCATTTTTATTTCTTACAAGTAGGATAACTCTTTTATTATCAATTTTGCGAAAAAAGCAATTGCTCATAAATAGCTTTGAATTGTCTAAAAACTAAGGTGCAGCCATCATCAATTTTATATACTTTATACGAGGTATATAAAAAAAATTTGAATTTCGCTCCGGAGAAAAGTTATTCAGTATTAAATATATGTTAGTAGGGGAGATATGGGCAAAATGATAATTCTAATTTATAACGATGGCTAGTAACTTCAATTACAATTATACAGGGATACCACTATCCCAACCAAACCCAGCAATGTTCTTAGATCAAAACGGACAAATGTACCAAAATAGTCAAATGTACAATAGTCAACCGTTACCTGGATATCAACCAACACCACTTCAAATGATACAACAAACAGCACCAACATACATGCAGATCGGTGGAAACGAACCCAACATAAACCAAAACATTGTGCAAACAACGTTGTTACCACAACAACAACCACAAGCGCCAAATGAATGGAAAACAGTAACCTATCAGAAAAGAATACGCAGTCCCGATGATATCCAAAAGCACTCAAAACAAACCAAATTGGATGACTACTGGTTAGGAACAAACAAACAAACAAATATATTTGAAAATTTACCAAAAGAACAAGAAGAAGAGGAACACGAAGCTAAAAACGACCAAAAAGAACCAAAACCTCCACCAATTTATATAGACGGTGTAGCTGACATAAATCCATTAATATCACTTCTAGAAGAGATCGTTAAAGAGCAGTATCTCATCAAAACGGTTGGACAAGAGAAAGTCAGAGTACAACCTAAAGTAGGTGAAGCCTACACTAAAATTATAAAAGCCTTGGAAGAAAAACAAACCCAGTTCTACACGTATAAGCCGAAAACTGATAAAACCTACAGAGTCGTGTTAAAAAATCTGCATCATTCCACTGACATGGAAAAAATCAAAACAATTTTAATGGCATTAGGACACGAAATTGTAAATATACACAACGTTCTCCAAAGTCGTACAAAAAAACCTTTGCCACTATTTTTTGTGGACTTGAAACCCAAGGACAACAATAAAACCATTTATGAAATAAAAGAGCTCATGAACTGCAGTGTTATAATTGAAACACCTCGCAAGAAACGGATAATACCCCAGTGCACGAGATGCCAACAATACGGTCACACAAAAAACTTCTGTCAGCGAAATCATAAGTGTGTGAAGTGCGCGGGTCCACATAATACAGCAGAGTGCCTCCGGAAAACAAGAGACAACAAAGTGAAGTGCGAGAATTGCTTAGAAAACCATCCCGCTAACTACAGGGGTTGTGTAGTGCACAAACAGTTACAACAAAAACTTTACCCGAAGCTACGAGAAAAGACCAATGGAGAGAACCAATCAAACATCAGACCTGGAATATCATATGCTCAAGCAACAGTGGGACAACAGCAGCAACAAATACAGCAAGTAATACTCAAACTCAGATACCATTACAAATGATACCTCCACAGCAAAACGATATAACCGAGTTAAAAGGAATGATGAAGGACCTAATTACACAGATGGGGACCATGATGAACCTTATGACAGCCCTAGTTAACCAATTATCGAAATGAAACAGTTACTAAAAATAGCTCAATGGAATTCAAACGGACTGAGCCAACATGCAGAAGAAATAAAGACGTTTCTTAAAGAAAACAAAATAGACATCATGTTAATAGCAGAGACGCATTTTACTAAAAAGTCTTATATGAAAATCGCAAAATATAATATCTACCAAACAAATCACCCAGATGGAGCAGCCCATGGTGGAACTGCAATTATAATTCGCAGCAATATAAACCACAACGAAGAAACAAACTATGCGAAAGATCACCTGCAAGCAACAACAGTTGCTCTAAACACTGGAAGCGGTATTCTAAAAGTTTCTGCAGTCTATTGTCCTCCAAAACATAACAATAAAAAACAAGAATACTCTAAATTCTTCGAAACGCTTGGAAACAGATTCATAGCAGGAGGAGACTATAATGCCAAACACAAAGCCTGGGGCTCCAGACTAATAACTACGAAAGGTAGAGAATTACTTCAAACTATAAATCACAGTAACTTAAAGCACTTCGCCACAGGAGAACCTACATACTGGCCCAGTGATCCACAGAAAACACCAGATGCCATAGATTTTTTCGTAACAAAAGGCATTAATACTAAACAACTCAAAATACAGTCAAGTTTTGATCTATCATCTGATTATTCACCAATACTCTTAACCATGTTTGAGGGAATAGTAGGGCGACCAAAAAAACCTATAGTATGCAATCATAAAACAAATTGGGACACCTTTCAAGAACGGGTGGATGCGTGTATAGATCTTAAAATTCCTCTTAAAACAACCGAGGACATAGAGGTAGCATTAAAAAAACTAACAACTTTCATTCAAACTGCGGGTTGGGTTGCAACCCTGATACAAAAAGACAGTGATAAAATCGACGAAAACCCAATCATAATAAAAGACCAAATTGCTGAAAAGAGAAGACTACGCAAGAAATGGCAGCAAACAAGGACAGCAGCAAATAAGAAAAACCTCAATAAGCAAGTAAAGCAAGTAAGGACCTAAAAAAACTTCTGTTAACGATGAAAAATGACTCGGTTCAGGCATATCTCGAAAACCTAACGCCAACGGAAGCAACAGACTACTCACTCTGGAGAGCAACAAGAAAATTGAACAGGCCACAACAACATATTCCCCCTATAAAAGATCAACAGGGGAAATGGGCCAGAAACGACAAAGAAAAGGCCAATGCATTTGCACTTCACCTATCAAAGGTGTTTAAACCAAATGAAGTAGAGAGTACACAAGAAGACATGGACGACATACAAAACTACCTGGAGTCACCTCTCCAAATGGAACAGCCCATAAGCAACTTTAAATACAAGGAAATAAGAGATGTAATTGTACACCAAATTAAACCAAAAAAAGCACCGGGCTATGACCTAATAACCGGCATTATAGTGCAAAAACTCACTAGAAAAGGAATCACAGCATTACTACAAATTTTTAACGCAATGCTAAGGCTGAGCTACTTTCCAAATCAGTGAAAAGTAGCAGAAATAATAATGCTTCCCAAACCACGTAAAAACCCTAATGAAATATGCTCGTACAGACCCATCAGTATCTTGCCAATCTTATCAAAAATATTTGAGAAACTTCTACTCAAGCGAATGCAGCCAATATTAACGGAAAAAAAGCTCATACCAGATCATCAGTTCGGCTTTAGAGCAAAACATGGCACAATAGAACAAGTCCACAGAGTGGTTAAACAAATTAGCAATGACTTAGAAAAGAAAAGGTATTGTTCAGCCGCATTCATAGATATTAGCTAAGCTTTTGATAAGGCGTGGCATCCTGGACTATTGTATAAAATAAAAAAAGGTTTACCTCACAACTTCTATCCATTATTAAAATCATACATAACTAACAGATTTTTCTTAGTAAAACAGCAGTCTGAATATACTAACATCTACCACATAGAATCTGGAGTACCACAGGGTAGTACCTTGGGCCCAATATTATATTTATTGTACACGGCAGACATTCCCATTACAGAACAAACAACAGTATCAACATTTGCTGATGATACAGCAATATTAGCCTCCCATCACAATCCTGCAGGAGCTACAAGAAACCTACAAACAAACTTGAACAAAATAGGAGTATGGCTAAAAAAGTGGAAAATAAAACCGAATGAATCCAAATCAATACACGTTACTTTCACGATGAAAAGAGATCAGTGTCCACCAGTGAAACTAAATAACAGCCAATTAGCACAAGCTGATAGTATGAAATATTTAGGCATGCACCTAGACAAACGCCTCACATGGCGGACACATATATTCAACAAGCGAAAACAACTAGGACTTAGACTGCAGCAACTATACTGGATTATCGGCAGGAAATCAAAACTGACCATTCAAAACAAAATACTTGTATATAAATCAATTCTAAAACCAATCTGGACATATGGAATCCAGCTATGGGGCACAGCGTCAAATTCAAACTTAGAAATACTTCAAAGGTTCCAAAATAAGGTTTTAAGAATAATAGTCAATGCCCCCTGGTACGTGCAAAATACAGCAATAGAAAGAGACTTGGAAATCCCCACCATCAAAAGTGAAATAAAACGACATAGTGAAAAATATCGGGATAGAGCGAATACGCATGTGAACCCCCTCGCGAGTGATCTATTTAACACCGTAGGTGAGGTGCGCCGCTTAAAAAAATTTAAACCAACGGACCTGATAAGCAGGTTTAACTAATAGTCTAAGAGCTAGTGAACTCTCCGACTAACGGTCGTCCTGTAAGGCTAAACATTTTTCTAGTGATAATTCATAGCACACCAAGGCTAAAAACCATGACCTAGCCGGCCTCAGTGGTGCACGTGTATCTACCAGATGAATCGAAAAGTGCAAATTTTGGGGGTAAAATAAACTTTCCCCTGTAAGGTTTAAATTTAAGTATGTGTTTGAGTAAGTCATTTAGAAGAAATGTGTACAATGACAGGCGATTCTGAAGAGCATAAGACCTTGCCAGGCGAGGGGAAAGATTAGGGGTTTTTCCTAAAATTATTCTTTTTGCATCGAACAATTTTTTTAGGCTTTTTGAATCATTTCAAACAGAAAACGTATTTAGTGATTTTTCTCTTAAGTTAATAGTTTTTGTTATATGAGCGATTGAAAATTTTGAAAATTGAGAAATCGGCCATTTTTAACCCCAAATCGGACATTTATCTAAAAATTTCAAGGTTGCCAAGGTACGTAGATATTCTTTAAACAATAAAATATCGAAAACCCCTTTGCTTTTTTAATTGCTAATCAAGCGTGTGCGACACTGTAGTATAAGTGAGGACGTTTGAGTTTGCATAAATTCATTATCTCGAGAATGGGAAAATTTCAAGAGAAATCCTCAGACAGGTCGATTTTTACTTTTGAATTAGGACTTTGTGGCATATATATAATACTAGTGACGTCATCCATCTGGGCGTGATGACGTAATCGATGATTTTTTTAAATAAGAGTAGGGGTTGTGTGATAGCTTATTTGAAAGGTTATTTAATTCTTTATTCAGTAATATAAACATTAACATAATTATTTATACAGGCTGTACAAAAAAAAAATTTTTTCTATTTGTCAAATTTAATCAAAGTTAATTTATAAAATTTTTTTTTTGTACACCCTGTATAAATAATTATGTTAATGTTTATATTAGTGAATAGAAAATTCAATAACCTTTCAAATGAGCTATCACACAACCCCTACTCTCATTTAAAAAAATCATCGATTACGTCATCACGCTCAGATGGATGACGTCACTAGTATTATATATATGCCAAAAAGTCCTAATTTAAAAATAAAAATCGACCTGTCTGAAGATTTCTCTTGAAATTTGCCCATTCTCGAGATAATGAATCTATGCAAACTCAAACGTCCTCACTTTACTACAGTGTCGCACCTGCTTGATTAGCAATTAAAAAAAACAAAGGGGTTTTCGATATTTTACTGCAAAAAACTCTTCGGGATTTCATCAATCAACGTTTAAAGGATATCTACGTATCTTGGCAACATTGAAATTTTTAGATAAATGTCCGATTTAGGGTTAAAAATATCCTATTTCGCAATTTTCAAAATTTTCAATCGCTAATATAACAAAAACTATTAACTTAAGAGAAAAATCACTAAAGACGTTTTCTGTTTGAAATGATTCAAAAAACCTAAAAAAATTTGTTCGATGCAAAACGAATAATTTTAGGAAAAACTCCTAATTTTTCCCCTCGCCTGGCAAGGTCTTATGCTCTTCAGAATCGCCTGTCATTGTACACATTTCTTCTGAATGACTTACTCAAACACATACTTAAATTTAAACCTTACAGGAGAAAGTTTATTTTACCCCCTAAATTTGCACTTTTCGATTTACCTGGTAGATACACGTGCACCACTGAGGCCTGCCAGGTCATGGTTTTTAGCCTTGTTGTGCTATGAATTATCACTAGAAAAATTTCTAGCCTTACAGGACGACCGTTAGTCGGAGGGTTCACTAGCTCTTAGACTATAAGTGTACTCATAATAACAAACAAATAACGGTTTTAAATAAATAGGTTAATTATGTAAAGGAAATAATTCACTGGAAATATTTCCTATATGTCCAATGCAAATATCCTAAATATCCGACCATTTACTTATTGTCCTTAAATATTATATATGTGACAGATTGTAGATTGTATATATATATATATATATATATATATATATATATATATATATATATATATATATATATATATATATATATATATATATATATATATATATATAACATCAATAAATACATATTTTAAATAAATAATTAACATACAAAAAATAATATTAAATTTTCCAACTAAAAGAAAACCGATATAATAGATTTTATTCAAATAAGCTTTTGTGATATTAACGATTTATACCTAACTTATTTCTCACATAAAACACTCAATAACATTCAATATTTAGTATATCTAGTACTTCACCTTATTGACATTCAATCAACTTCAAATCAAAAAATTTTCCTTCTTGTCAATATAAAAATAATTTAAATCAATCCTAATACATCACTATTAACAAAATTTCATCCATTTTATATCAAAATTGCAGTATCTCGATGTCATCTTAATATCTTAATACCGTTAACCTCAATTAGGTAAGATAAAAATTGTTAAAAAAAGATCATATTATAACATTGTACCATTTTTTAATTATTGTAGCTTTCGTCTGATGATGCTGATGAAAATCAGCGAAATATAACGATTTGTTAAACAGAGTACCACTTGGTTTTATTCAGCTGTATACCCAATAAACCTTAACCCCATTTATATATATATATATATATATATATATATATATATATATATATATATATATATATATATATATATATATATATATATGGCTCACAAATGATAGGAAGCCCGCTACAACCTGCAGATGAATGGAAGCCCGCGGTTTACGGGGTAAGGGGATTGTAGCACTGTCTTATTCCTACAATCTTACGAAGCCCACTCATATTAACGCGTTCACAGTGTATATGGATTAATGTTCACAGTGTATATGGATTGCCATGTTTTAATTTACGTTTAAATAATACGACTGTTCTACGAGATCCTTATATGTGTATATAAGTCGTCATATTGCCTGTTATAAGAAGCCCAATTCTATTCAGCAATCTATACGGAGCATTTTAGAAGAGTCAAGATAGAACGAAAAGATGCATTGTTTCGGAGCAATTCAAACAAGATTATCTTTTTCTAAAACTTCTTTGTAAGTTTATATACATGTTAAATAGTTCTACTCACAGATTTTGCCGCTAATTGTTTATTATTTGTTTAAACAATAACAATACTTGTTTTGTACAGTGTGTCCAATTAACACGTTGACGGACACTGCGTCAAATGTATAAGCAAGTGTTGTGACACTATATGTATTTTGCAAAGTAGAATAGGGAAAAATTCAACGTATATAGACGCTGTGTCACATTACATACTAAATGGAAATTAGACGATTACAGCCGTTCTGTTCGTCAACGTGAAGAGTTGTGCATGGTCTAAATTAAAAATAGAACCATCAGTTCATTTTTTTTAAGCCGTATACGAGATATTATGTCAAAAAATATGAAATTTACTCAAGAGTCAAGTAGCTTTATTATTCAAAATATTGAAAATTGTTATAATGGAAAGTTGTTTGGAATTAAGAACTATATTCTATGCCATTTCATCTTTCTAATTAAAAAAAAGTTGAATTTTTTTAATTAGGGATATACAACATTATTTTTAGTTATTTCAATTATGATAACTCTTTTATTATAGACCAGTAAGGATCTGTGAAAAAACGTCTATTTTTGGATGTGAAAGGTGGCATTCGGATTTTGGCAGATAAAGTTAGGTGATAACTTCGTTAATAATAATTGACTTATGCTCCTTCTCAAATATGCCCGGAACATTAATAAAAAAAATAAAATATTTAAAAATTTCGAAAAACGTCGATTTTTTTCTGCTTTCTTTGCTTATAACTTTAAAACGATTCGTTTTGGAACAAAGTCGTACAGAAATAAAATAAAGATAATTGAATTTTGTATGATATCCGACTGGTCAAAAATGTCTTAACTTATTACCTTTTCTGCAATATAGCAATAAATACAAAATAAGGGGGCAAAATATGCCTGTTGTTATTCAATGTTTTTAACCACTTTGGTGGTACTTAGAACCTTAGTAATTCGCTTAGGAAATTCTTTGTAACATACTTAAACCGTGTACGAAATTTCATTAAAATCGACCTAATAGATTTTGCATAATAAATTTGCAATTGAAATGTTTTTGAAGAAGTTCAAATTTTTTAAAATCTTTCTGAACAAAAAGTAGACCATTTAGAAGTTGTCTAATTTTTTAACATATAAAGAGGTGCTTTACCTATCCAATACACTTTACAGAATTAAAATCGGATTATTTAAGGGGCCTCAGCAATGTTTTAAACTTATAAACAATTTTTTGGCTTATAAACAAATAGCTTTGTTTAATAATAAAAAATTAATTTTTAGCAATGCAAATAATTAAAACCGGTATAATTTGATTTAAACTTTCAAATGCTGTCAGCAGAATTGCATTTTATTTTTTAATCAAAAATTATTCGCATTCAAAAATTGCACTTTTTCGATTTATTGAAAGTTCCACTGCGTTTTTCTCGAAAACTATGCATCCTACGAAAAAACTTGTAAGAACATTGTTTGCTTAGACTTACCCAAGAAATATAAAAAATGTTTTATTTTGCGAAAAATCGATGTTATGTAATTCCTCAAGTTCTTTGTTTATAACAATTTTATCGACATCCGGATCAAATGTTACCCAAAAAAAGCGTGTTCCACGATCTTGGGTAAGTCCATCTAAATAAAGGAGCCCGCAGCACCCCTCCTGACCACAAGACTAATTTGTTTATAAGCCAAAAAATTGTTTATAACTTTAAAACATTGCTGAGGCTGCTTAAACAATCCGATTTCAATTCTGTAAAGTGCGTTAGATAGGTGGAGTGCTTCTTTATATGTAAAAAATTGACAAATCTTTGTATGTACTAGTTTTTGTTGTGCAAGATTTTAAAAAAATTTAATTTTTAAAAAAAGTTTAGATTGCAAAATTATTATTCAAAATCTAGTAAGTCAATTTTAATGAAATTTGGTGTATAGTCCTGTCGCCAGGGGGGGTACAACGGCCTCGTTAATTCAGATGGACTTACCCAAGTTTTTTTTATGTATTTTGACCCGTAGAAAACGAATTTTTTGGGTAACAGTTGATCCGGATGTCGATAAGATTGTTATAGACCAAGAACTTGAGGAATCAAATAACAGCGATTTTTGGCAAAACAAAACAATATTTTGTATTTTTTGGGTCATTTTAAGCAAAAAATATTTCTACAAGTTTTTTAGTAGGATGCAGAGTTTTCGAGATAAACGCGGTTGAACTTTCAAAAAATCGAAAAACTGCAATTTTTAAACCCGAATAACTTTTGATTAAAAAATAAAATAGCAATTCTGCTAAGCGCCTTTGAAAGTTCAAGTCAAATTATGTCGGTTTTGATTATTTGCATTGCTAAAAATTTATTGTGTTATTGTTAAACAAAGCTACAAACAACTAGTGCGTGAGTGATGTTTCTATGATTTCTCATTTAAAATCGAACGAGTAGGTAGAATAGGTACTAGTGCAATCAAGACTATTTCTACGTTACATGCGTTAAAACGCATGTAAAAGCACGGGAAACCCTACGTGTTTATAGCTTTGTTAAACAATAAAAAAATAAATTTTTACCAATGCAAATAATCAAAACCGATATAATTTGACTTAAACTTTCAAATGCGGTAAGCAGACTTGCTATTTTATTTTTTAATCAAAAGTTATTCGGGTTCAAAAATTGCAGTTTTTCGATTTTTTTAAAGTTCAACCGCGTTTATCTCGAAAACTGTGCATCCTACGAAAAAACTTGTAGAAATATTTTTTACTTAAAATGGCCCAAAAAATACAAAATATTGTTTTGTTTTGCCAAAAATCGCTGTTATTTGATTCCTCAAGTTCTTGGTCTATAACAATCTTATCGACATCCGGATCAACTGTTACCCAAAAAATTCGTGTTCTACGGGTCAAAATACATAAAAAAACCTTGAGTAAGTCCATCTGAATTAACGAGGCCGTTGTACCCCCCCTGGCGACAGGACTAGTACGGTTTTAGCACATTACAAAAATTTTCTAAGCGAATTAGGAAGGTTCCAAGTAAAGTGCCTTTTCCTCCCTTGAATGATTACTGCCCTCCGCTACGCGTCGGGCAGTAAACTTCATTCTCGGGAGGAAAAGTAGCACTTTCCTCCCTTGTTATACAAATAGCTATATGTATCATAATTTAAATAAATAACTAAAAATAATGTTGATTAGAAAAATTTTCAATTTTTTTTTCCATTAGAAGGATGAAATTGCATATCAGAATTTAGTTCTTAATTCCAAACCCAAACAATCATGTTAAATTATATAATTTAAAATAATTTTAAAAATATCGTTGAATTTTGTTTCTATTTTGTTTTTGATAATGCTGAATCCGAATATGGCATTACAATTTGAAAATGCTTATAAAGAAGCTCTTCTACACTATGTCTGCGTAGCAAGGAACCATATTTGAAACATTTTTATTACAAATTTTACGAAAAAAAGTTTATTCTTCATAAATTGCTCTGCGTAGTCTAAAATCTAAAACCCAATCATCAGATATCAAGTTTTATCAATTTTATACGAGGTATGTCAAAAATACGAATTTTGTTAAAGAGTAAAGTAACTTTATATTCCAGAATATCAAAATATGGGTATTATAAAAAGTTGTTTGGAATTAAAAACTATGTTTTATTATAATTACATCATTCTAATTGAAAAAAAAATTCAATGTTTTCTCAAATTACGGATACCCATCATCATTATTTTATTTCAATTATTTCAACTATTTTATTATTAATTTTACGAAAAAAAGTTTTTCTTCATAAAATACTATATTCTGGTCTAAAGTCCAAAAAACAACCATCAGATATCAAACTTTTTCAATTTTATACGAGGTATATAAAAAATATGACTTTTGCTTAACAGTTCAGTATGGTTTGTTCAACAGTAAATGGTTGAGTTCAATTAGTGCGGTCGTAAATATTATTAAATTTATCTGACCTGGCCCATTGTTAAGACCCACCCGAAGCGATAAGCAACCGAGGTAGACAGAGTTGGTCTTTTGACAATTAACACTGACTAGACGGTAATCCCATAATAAAGCAAAGAAATTGTACCAGAAAACATATTTAAATTTTACCTGAAACCGGACCTTTTATACTATTATCGGTTATTCCAGGATGTTTATAGTGGTAACTAATTGAACTCGACCATTTACTGTTAAACATACCATACCTTTATAGTTCACAATATCTCATTTAGAAGAATGTAATTGAACAGTGAAACATATTTTGTAACTCCAAACAACTTTTTCTAATAACAATTTTCGATATTGTGAAATCTAAAGGTACTTTACTCTTGAGTGAAATTCATATTTTTTTATATACCTCGTATGTCAAAATGTAAAATCGTATGTAAAACCTCGTATGTACAATTAATAAAATTTGATATTTGATGGTTGCATCTGAGATCATATACGATGCAGAGTATTTTATAAAGAATAACTTTTTTCGTAAAACTGGTAATAAAAAATTTATTAATAGGTTCGAAGTTACGCGGACATAATGTTTAAGAGCTAAAAATATTTTTTTGTTGAAAATGTATTATTGTTCAAGCTTATTATTAAATTTATTTTAGGTAAGTTTTAGAGAAAACATTGTTGATAACTTTTTATAAACAATTTTTTAGTTGGTAATTTTCGGTTTTTGTATTACATTTTTGTTATCTTTCTTAATTTTTGTCAAAAAGGAATATTTTATTTCAGTTATTAAATAAAATGATTGGGTAAATTTTAAAAAATACATCAAATGCTTTAAAAAATCACCTATAAAATTGTAAAAAATCTTTTCAAACTTGAGTAATACCGTTTTAAAGTGCAGGTAATTCTGTAAACTACGTTTTTACTTAAAACTTACGTAAAAGTTTTCAAAAATTGCATTTTTTGCTTCATATCATTTGAATTAAATTTTTGGCATTTTTTTGAATGAAACATTGTTTAGTAAGATGTTTGAAAGGTAAGTTGTGCAAATTTGAGAGCTTTATAAGAAAAATTTTATTAGTTACACATTTTTAAAGGTATTTATAGAAATATTAAAGGTTTTCGAGGTATTTATAGAAATAAAATGCACAAGTATCAAAGCTGTCGTTTATAATATATGTATAAAGGAAAACTTAAATATTAAACACTATTTTTCAAATATTTTTTAGTTGATGTTTAATTTTTTTTCACTATTTTGAAAGACATTATTTTTTTTATTTTTGATCTGTATCACATTATTTTTACGCTTGCAGGCAATTGAAATTGCCATTACTTAAGCTATAATAAATAATAAAATCAAGTAATGTACAAATGTACCTACCTACTTTTGATAATAAATTATTGTACCGAATACTTTCCTGATTTATTCCTTTTTTGTTAATTTGCATAAATTGCTGTCAACATAGGTACGTCATATTTTTGACATTCATTATAAGAACTGGAACCTGGAACGTATAGTTTATAGTAATATGATGCCATCGCTGTTAATTCGGTGGGACATAATATCGTTTTGCAATATTATGATGGGTTCGCCTTCTTTATGATATTCATTATGTGGGACCGATCTTTTGCAGTAATGTGATACCTTCGCCGACAAGTTTGTTACTGTTTAAAACCCTTTTTTAATTAATGAGTTTTATATTAGGTATTATTTTTAAATACTATGTAACGTTACTGTGCAATCCACTATGTATTTCATTTTTGCATTTTTAAACATTTGTTGTTGTTGAGATACAATCAAAACTTACGCCAACGAGTTTATCATTGTGTTTGATAAAAGAGGTTGCTTTAATTTCTTATATATAATATTTTAGTACAATCAGTTTAATAGTTTGTTTTTGAGATATTTATAATTTGTAATTTTTTAAAGCCTGGATGTTTATTATTTTGAAAAATAAACTAACTAACTAAATAACTGCTGTCATTACTCCACAGGCGAGTGTTCTTGTAATCTGAGATCCCAATCCCAGGGACCACCATTATAAGAGACTAACATTATAAGAGTTATATTCAATTTATTCTTCTCCGGAAAATAAATAAACAGAAGGGTTTGTCTATTTGTTCACTTAATGAACAATACAAATAATTTACTAGATAAATTGTAACTCTCCAAAAAGGTGTAAACTTATGCATATGTAAAAGATAATTCTTGCTTTTCTTTTGTTAATTTTTATTTTGACTACTTACTGAAGCCATACGAAAATTTCCTTAAGAATCCCATTTCACTTAAAACTGGCAACATCTATTAGGCTCAGGTTTGTATATATACACATATGTTTGGGTTCAGAATTGACTGAAATAACAAGGGGATCAGGATTATGTCAATATTATGTAAAATCCCTATTTATATATCTTTAAAAATATTAAAAATTTCTTTTGTATATATACATTTTTGAAATCCCCGCTAGAATTAATGAATATAAGCGTGCCGTGGGCAACTCTAAATACTCTAGATATAGGAGGTTCAGGATTGTACGGTTTTCCAGATGGTTCAGGTATGATATAAAGATGTATATATATATATATATATATATATACATATATATGTTGCAGTATAGAAGAATATCCTTATAATTTGAAATATTCTGAAATATATAAAGGTATAAAAGATCTCGAAATTCATTGGCAAAATCGGCCAACTTAGCAAAATTAGCAAAAAGGGAAAATCACTGCCAAAAACTCGCAATATATGTATACAGTGATGAGCGTGCTAATAACCGGCAAAATAGCGCAAAAGATGGAGAACATATTAAATTGTGAGATAAAAGGGAACAAAACTAGTAGAGTTGTTAAATTTAGCGATAGTAACTTATAGATTGACATTATATTGATTTTTTCCCACCTTTAGACGTATCAGAGGAGTATGTCAACTAAAACTGTCACTGTGAGAGTGGCATTTCTCAAACTCGTCCGATACGTTTAAAGATGGATAACAATCAATATAATGTCAATCTATAAGCTACTGTCGCTAAATTTAACATCTCCACTAGCAGGCGCGGATCTAGAAATTCATAAAAGGGGGGGGGGCAGACCTACCACAATACAGTGATGCCACAGCTACCGATTTTTCGGTAGATTCAGTACAAGAATTTTATTATTCAAAACCATAAGGTATGGACCATGGACGTTAAATGTGGAGACAATGAGACGACTTAACGCCTTTGAAATGTGGACCTATAGAAGAATTGTGAGGGTTTCCTGGGTATATAGAGTTACGGACAATGAAGTACTGAGAAGAATAGGTAAAGGGAAGGAAGTTGAACTTACAATTAAAGAAAGAAGGCTACAGTGAGTCCGAAATGTGATGATTTTATTTCAATTTGTGCATATAATTTACCTAAAAGCGCCTATACTATTAAATTTTGAAGTTTGAACTCTTGATAAAACCGCATTCATAGAAAAAGTACAGTGTACAACACATGAGAAAATTACATATTTCTCCCTCGCTTGATTTGCGGCCCTCGCCTAGTTCCTCGGCTCGTGCCAACAAATGTCAGCGCTCGTGAGAAATATGTCGTTTTTTCTTATTTACTGTACAGTATACTATTCCTTACAGGAAATTCCTGTAAGTAAATAAGATTTCCATACAGATATTTTTCGTTTCCAGGCAACAGCTAAATATATGGAAATATCGAACGTTCCTTTCAAAAAGTTGTCAAAAATGTCTAAATTCCTGACCGATTTTAGGATTTTTATTGAAAAATATATTATAATATATTTCAATATTTAATGTCTACAGTTTTTTTTTTTAAATTAATCTAATGTAAATATATTTCCAAATTATTGCATATTTCATAATACTTGTAATTATATAAGTACCTACATATATTGCGAGCTTTTGCCAGTGATTTTCCTTTTTTGCCAATTTTGCCAATGAATTTCGCTCAAGAGTTGTTTCCTACTTTTATATTTCAGAATATTCCAATTTTGAGGATATAATTCTATATTGCAACATACTTTTAATGCTGAATAAATTATTTCCCGAGCGAAATTCATATTTTTTGACATACCCCGTATAAAATTTATAAAATTGATAATGGCTGCACCTTAGGTTTTAGACAATTCAAAGCTTTTTACGAACAATTGCTTTTTTTTCGCAAAATTGATAATAAAAGAGTTATCCTACTTGTAAGAAATAAAAATGATGTTTAGAATTTAATTTCGGAAAAATTTGCAATTTTTTTTAATTATAATGTTGTAATTGCGCAATAATACATATTTTTTGATTATTAATACCATTTCATAATAACAACTTTCGAAAGGTCGAAGTCACTCTTGACCGAAATTAACATTTTTTAAGTTATACTTCTTTACGCGCGATGAGGGTGAATTTTTATATGTTAAAACCAGGCGCATACGCATCACCCAGGCGCATACGCGCATTATAACTTTGTTCTGATTGGATGTTCAAATGACATGTCAAAAATTATCCAATATGGCAGCTGTAGGACAGCTGTGGTTTGGAGGAAAAGGTAAAGGTAAACAAATGTATAATATATTAGTTTTATTGTTGTGAGGACAGAAACAAAACAGTTTATAATATTGTAGTGACTTTTAAATAGTTTTTAAACGCAACAGGTACGTAATAATTGTTAATGTATCATGGGTATAAACCTACCTGTTTGATCTGCCAAAATACATAGTATGTAATAATGTAATACTTTTATTTATATAATTTGATTACCATCAATATTCACGTAATATATTGTTTTCTTACTATATGTTTTGTTGTATTTTTTTTTTCAATTCTAAAGTCCACTTTACATCAACAATACTTGAATAAGAAATCGACAACAAGTTATTCAACAAGGTCAAATTTGGCTTATACAAAACACAATTCTACATCCAATTTTGCCGTAAATAAAAAGAAAATAAAGAAATTTGACAAAATAAAACATATCCAATTGTTCTATTTCATCAAATTCCTTCATTTTCTTTTACAAACCATACATTTTGTACTCGTCAAATTTGGCCTTGAATAACTTTGTCAATTTCTTGTTCAATTTATTGTTGATGTAAAGTGCACTTAAATCATTTCAATTCAAAATTAAAATAATTTGATCAACTTTCAAAATATCACAAGTTTAATGACGTTCTACACCTTCGGCAAAGAATTAAGGATTTGCATGAAATTTTAGTATGTTATAGTTACTTCAAAAAACTAAGACTTGATTTTTTAAAAAATGTTTTACCGTGCCGTTTAATTACTATTAAAGGTCAAAGTTAAGTTTTAACATGGGCTCTTATGGGAATTCTTAAAAAGTTAATAACTTTTGACCCAAATTTACGATTTTTAATTATTTGTGCTTAAATTAAAGGTATTTTTGTAAGGAATAACATATTAAAAAATGAGGATTGTTTACCGTATCATTATTAAATAAAAGTGAAATTACTGTTTCGAAATTTAACAAAGTTGGTAGTAGTGAGATCAGCTGCACTCATAATTATATCCGAAACGTACGTGTCAATCACATGACCTCGGTGGTCTAGTTGTTGAGCGTTCGGTCAGAGTTCGAAACGTCCCGGGTTCCAATCCTCTACGATTCATTTTTTTTTTAGTTGTTTTAATAAAAATTTTTTGAAAGTGGTAGATAAGAAAGTTAGTTTAATATTTAAATAGAATACAATTACTTCGTTAAAATTATATAATAGAAGTATAACTTCTTACGTGCGTACAAAGTACACACACATTCTTTTTTTATATAACTCGTATCAGATTGACAAAATTTGATATCTAATGGTTGAATCATAGGATATACATCATGCAGAACTTTTTATAAAGAATAACTTTTTTTCGTAAAATTAGTAATAACAAAGTTTTACACATGTTCAATTATTCATAAGTAGACGCTCTAAAATTTTAAAAATTAGGCAAACCCCATTTAGAACAGGCTTTTTGCAGGCAACCCTATTTTTACATATCCTATAGGCTTTACACTTACCGATAGTGATTATTTTTTTTTGTTAAACACGTCACTTAAATTTATAAAAAAAAATAATTTTTTAATTATTAATTAATTATAGTCAGAACAGGATTATATCAGGCACCCCTTGTTTTTTATAATGTTTAACATACTAATTTACATATAAAATAATTTTTTCCATTAAACAGATCGGTCCAGTTCGACCTGATATCGGATCTTAGATTATATAGATACCTAATGATTTAGCCAACACTTTCTTTGCGCACAAAGAAATACACAAGATAACAAGAGCAATTCCTCAACGAAATGAAAAGACAATAATAGGCTAAATGTTTGTTCCTCGAAAAAAAAAAAGAAGTAAAGTTAAAGATCTCAGAATAAAAAGAAGCAATGAAACAGAGACCATGATCAACTAGAAGAAGTATTCAGAAATAACAACAAAGTCGAAGAACTCAAGCAGATACACAACAAAAATTCTAGCGGAAGAATAAAAACTTAATCTGAAAAACTTGCAAACACGAAACGAGTATATAGAGAAAACAGAAAAACATTTTGCAAGGATTTAAAAGAGAATACAAATTAGAAATGTGAAAGAAAAGTGGATCCCATTCAAAGCAATAAACTTAGAAACAGCAGGGCAAATTTGCGGGTATACCATCCAGCTAGCAAGATAACGTTACATTAACGTTAAATTTAGGTTTTTTTTGTATTGTTACGTAACATCTATCAAAAAATGGCGTTACTGATACGAAATTTTAATACGTATATTATACGTATGAATTTATTCGTTTCTGGAACGTGGCTCTTTGGTAGGTTTTAATGCGTATGAATTTATTCGTCTCTAACACGTGGCTTTTTGGTAGGTATAGACACGTATAAGATCTCGTTTGAGATTGCAGCGCCATCGCGTATTTATTTCGAACCTTTCATTAACACCTAACCTTACATTTCCGTGATTAAAATCGTGTTTGTTTTATAGAGTTATGTCAAAAAAATCGAATTATTATTGTTGTGTGCCTCAATGTGATTCTTGGATAAAGCGTACCTATCATAATAGTAATTTATCGTTTCATTCTTTCTCTAAATCCGATAAATAAAATAAAATTCTATTCAATGACAGTTTAGTTGAAAAACGAAATGTACGGAAATATCTGAAACGAGGATGAATTTCTTGAACATCTTGAGATATACCTGAACCAAACAAATAAATTAAAAATTGCTGGTAATATCTTAATTGGAGATATTAATATTAATTTAAAAAGTAATAATGACACTGTTTCAAACTATCTAAATATAATGGAGGAATATGGTTTTTTATCCTTAATAAATAAATATACTAGAGTTTGTGGTTCATCCAAAAGCTGCATAGATCACCTTTTTTTATAATAGCAAGACCAAAAATGAAAAAGATATCGTAGCAGCTGTATATGAAACATTTATATCTGATCATAAAGCGATTTTTGCATTTATCCCGTTGTTTCCAAAATTAAAAATTCAGCATGACCATACTATAACACATGTAAACTACAACAACTGAAGACAAGACTTACAGAAACATGACTGGACACAATACAAACACCTCGATGATGATGACGTGGACCAAAAAGCAACGTTAATAACAAAAGTACTAAACTTATACATTGAAAAAAACACACATAGTACACAAATACAGCGTAAAAACATTAAAAGAAAACAATGGCAATTAATCAAGGCAATTAAACACAACATTAGCTTACCTTTAACTAAACTAATAAACTACTCAATTGCATCCTGCATTTTTCCTTCAGTGTTTAAAACTGCGAAAGTCATACCTCTCTTTAAACGTAAAGGTTCGGCTGATGATCATAATAACTTTCGTCCAATATCTCTTTTGCCAATTCTTTCCAAAGTGTTTGAGAGAATCCTAAAGAAGCAGATCAATGACTATTTTGAATCTAATCGGCTTTTTGCAGTGCAGCAATTTGGATTTAGAAAAAACAAAACAACAACACTTGCTATCGATCATTTTACAGGCAGTATTTTGGAAGGATTTGAAAACTTTCTTGATACCCTTGCCTCGTTCCTTGATCTTACTAAAGCTTTTGATTGTGTCACTCATAGTGTTCTTCTTAAAAAATTACATGCCTATAATTTTCATCCTATGTCTATTCAATTGATTGAGTCTTATCTATCAGATAGATTTCAATATGTGTTTTTTAACCAGCTTAAATCTGATAAAAAACCTTTGATGTATGGAGTGCCTCAAGGGTCAGTTCTAGGTCCAATATTATTTCTCATTTATATAAATGACTTGGGATTTTCACAAGAGGGCCCGGTAAGCACAGTCCTATTTGCTGATGATACTACATGCTATCAAAGTTACCACCCTTCCCAAATCAGTGATATT
Organism: Diabrotica virgifera virgifera; assembly: GCF_917563875.1. Taxonomy (NCBI): domain Eukaryota; kingdom Metazoa; phylum Arthropoda; class Insecta; order Coleoptera; family Chrysomelidae; genus Diabrotica; species Diabrotica virgifera. Next base: position 174,831,822 of record NC_065449.1, on the reverse strand, counting down.
GATCTTGAGACCACAGAGAGCAATTTGTTCCAATGGTTTTTGGCAAATCGTCTCTCTCTCAATAACTCAAAATCACAAACAGTGAACTTTACCCTAAGACATAACACCATTACACATCCCATTTTAACAGATTGTTCACAGGAAGCTAAATTTCTTGGTGTTTATCTTGATCAGGGACTCACTTGGGAACGGCACATACTGAAACTTTCCCAAAAGCTCTCAAGCCAACTCTTTTTATTTAGAAACCTATCTAAGGTTACCTCCCTTCAAACCCTTCTTACATCATATCACAGCAACTTTCACTCACGACTAACTTACGCAATCCTTTCCTGGGGACACTCTTGCCATATAGATAAGGTGTTTGGTCAGCAGAGAAAGTGTATTCGCATAATCACAGGTCAGGGTTATCGGGACGATTGTAGGCAGTCTTTCAGAAACCTGAGGATTCTCACACTACCTTCTGTGTACATTATGCAGTGCCTGTTGTATGTTCATCAAAATGTAGATCTGTATAAAACACAACAGCATACTTATCAGACTAGAAATCATGATGCCCTTGTACCAGACTTCAGTCGACTTGAGAGGACCAGAAATGGAGCCAGATACCTAGCATTGAAATTTTATAACTGTATACCAATATCTATTAAAAGTCTTGATTTTAACCAATTTAAGAGACAAATTAAAAATTATCTTCTGATGGGTGCTTTCTACTCATTTGAGGAGTACTTCAGATCTAAATTTTGTTTTGTCCTGTAATTTAATTAGTGTTTAGTTTTTAAATTTTAGTAATAGGTTTTTTTTCCTGAAGTACTGTCAACTTTTAATGTAATTTTAGACAATTTTAATTATTGCTGACCTGTAAAAGTACATTTGTACATTATTACCAATAAATACTCTACTCTACTAATGGATAACTAAGGGCATAATAAACTCTATTGAAAAAAGAAATAAACTTTACAAAGAATTTAACAAAGATCGTACAGATAATGCAAAAACTGGAGTATCTAAACTACCGCGCGATTGTTGACAAAACTATTAAGGCAGCAAAACTAAATTTTTATGAAAAACAAATAACAGAAAACAAAAATAGTTCCAAGCACCTGTGGACACTAACTAAAGGTTGTGGTAATAACCAAAATAAAGAATTAATAGAGGAAATAATTTCGGAGGATGGGACCGCAGTTAAGGATCCATTACATATAGCAAAAGAATTCAATAACTTTTTTTGTAGTGTTGGAGAAAAACTGGAAGAAAAAATAGATGTCTCGAATAACCCTACATTTAATAAAAATCAGTTCCGAATTAACAACGCATCATTCTTCTTAACACCCGTAACAGAACCAGAAATAATAAATTTAATAAAGACATTAAAAAATAAAAAAGCACCAGGTATAGATAAGATTAAATCCGTACTAATTAAAAAAACTTCTGAAATAATTGCACCTTATTTAGTAGATTTAATAAATTCTATTTTTAAAACAGGACAATGCCCAGTTGAATTTAAAAAGGCCATTATTACTCCATTGCACAAAAAGGGAGACAAGAAATGTCTATCTAATTATAGACCAATCTCACTGCTTTCAACATTTTCAAAAATCTTTGAAAAAAGTGTAAAAACACGATTATCCGCTTATTTAAATAAATATAATATTTTTTCAAAACCTCAGTTTGGCTTTCGAGAGAATTTTTCTACGAATGATGCTATAATTACTTTGGTAAACCAAATTTACGATTCAATAGACTCAGCCAAACCATCTATATGTATATTTCTGGATCTTGCCAAGGCCTTCGACACTGTATCTCACGGTCAGCTGTTGGAGACCTTGGAGGATATAGGAATTCGCGGAGTACCTTTAGACCTGTTTAAAAGATACTTAAACGACAGAGAACAACCTGTGAGAATAGGAAATTCGGTGAGTAACAATAATAAAATTAATTTTGGAGTGCCTCAGGGTACCGTTCTAGGGCCAATCTTGTTCTCGATATATATTAATAATTTATTTCACTTAAAAACTAAAGGAAATATCATTGGATTTGCTGATGATACAGCAATATTTTACCAAGGCGATACGTGGCAACAGTTAAAAGAATTAATAGAGGACGATTTTAAAAACATTTCTGGATGGTTCGACTACAAAAAACTCACAATTAATTATGAAAAAACCTTTTTTATTCCCTTCTCCAGCTATAAAAATACTTTACCCGAATTTACAGTTCTTCAGACCGATAAAATAGGAAATAAAATAATAAAATTAAAAAATCATATTAAATACTTGGGCATAATTATTGATTCTCACCTTAAATGGGATATGCATATAAATAACGTAACGAATAATTTAAGGCCATTATTGTATAAATTAAAGTATATGAAAACTATTTTAAAAACAATTCACCTTAAAATTGTATACCAGGCACTCGTTGAATCCAGAGTCAATTATGCAATCACCTCATGGGGTTCTGCCTTGAAAACTCATCTAAAAAAATTAGAAATAATACAAAAAAAAATCCTAAAAATAATTTATAATAAAAACAACACTTACCCATCAGACTCCCTATTTAAAGAAACAACACTTTTGGATATCAGGCAAACATATTTTCTTAATGTCGTTTTACATATATATAAGAATAACTCCATAATTCATTCAACTCAACATAACTATAATACAAGATATAAACTTGACGATAACATACAAATTGCTTTAAACAATAAGACCATCGGACAAAGATCATTAAGCTTTCTAAGTATCATAATTTTCAATTTTTTGCCAGTTACATATAAAATGTATTTAACGACCATTAACTCAAAAGGTCTTTTTAAGTCATTTATTAAATCATTCATTTTAAACACTGAGAGGTCTGTTATTCATTCTCTAATTGAAAGAGATTCAAATTAAAGTAATTTCAACCTAATATTTTATAGTAGTTATACCTGTTTTAAATTTTACTTGTTTTTTTTTTAATTTAGGCAATTCCCTCGTTTTTCTTTTTTTTTTAATTAATAGAGTTTGGTAAAAAAAAAATAATATACATATTGTAGAAACCATTACAATATAATCTGTTGAACAAAAAATACCCCATGCGCATCCTACGGGACATAAATGGGATTTTTTTTTATTTTGAAAATGCATTAATGTGACATGTATGAATTGTAAAAAATATATACATATTAGGACAATGTTACTAATAAAATTTTTCATAAGTTATATTTATTAAAATAATTAATAATGTCATATTCTTTTTTCCTTTGTAAATGCTATATAATTTTGGTTGTAATATAAGACAGACTTTTATTTTTGATTATTGTAATATTATAATTAATTTAAAGAAAAACTTCTTTAATTATGTTATACAACATATTCATGCATATGTAAAAAAAATGTAAATGTAAAATAAAATAAAATCCTTATTATTACATAGTCATAGAAAATGGAGTCAAATACGGATGTGTGTTATCACCTACCCTATGCTTTATTATGTTAGATTGGGTAATGAGAAAAATAATTGACGATCGAACAGGCATCAGGTGGAATCCATTCAAACAGTTAGAAGATCTCGAAGTTGCAAATGACATCTGCCTGCTAACTGAGCACCGAAATAATATATGCTAACAAAAATTGACAAATTGGCACAGTACTTCGACACAATCGGACTCCGATCGGACTGTCTTGGCCAGACAGCAGTCTTAGGCTTTGGAATAACATAATTTAAGCCAAAGTAGACCTACCCTTTCGTTGTCGCAAACAAAAATTTTATACAGTCGAACCCGTTTATTGGAATAGCTTTTGTTCCAATAGTAGGTTACAAAGTATTCCTATAACTGGAACATTCTAATAACTGATCGTTGGTGACTAGTAGAAACGTTTAGAGATCTCAAATTTATATTTTTTAAAGCGGGATTCAACTGTATTATATAATTGGTGTATATTTTATTAATAAAGGTCACATAAGTGAAATAATTATGATGATGATACTCGAATAAAAAAAAAGAAGTAGCACGAGCCTATAAAGAAGAAATAAAAGACATGACTGAGAAAACTGAGTAAATTTATAATCATAAGCAAACATTTTGTTACGATGAAGATGTCCAAAAAGCTATCCTATTTAAATATTGTTTTTGAAATTTTTAACCCCATCACAGCTCTAATAATATAAAAAAATAATTTTTAAATTTAATTTCTAATAATAATTTTATTATTATTATTTTGTTAAATTTTTTATAAAGCCAAAAAATCAAACTTAGAGTAAAAAACAAGCTTACCCTACTTCCATAAACAGAGTTTTCTCCGAGAGTTACACAAAACACCAAAAAAACTGGTAGAGAGATCATTTTGATTTAAAAATTGCAATCAAATTGATGAACTATTTATAAGATTCTACAGAAAAAAGTTTATCACCATCCTACCAATATATCATTTTATTAACACCCACTGGAAAAATATTAGGTTTTTTTATCTTTTAGGAATGATGTTTTTTATTTTTTGTTAGCTGGATAAAATTGTTGTCTTATATCCAGGACGTTAATGTTAATCTACACTGCTTCAAGAAATTTACACTTTCAAAGAACACTTTAAAACTTACTATATTAACACGAAAATAATAACTGAAATAAATCGAAGTTTATTTCGTATTAATTTAATTTGTAAAACAAATAGATTTATTGATTTTGTAGCTAACCATGTTCAATATTTTTTTATAAACTTATCATAATCTTAAAACAATGAACAACAAAATCGCAAAATTTCTAAAAACTGAAATTTTTTGGTTAAGAGCATTGGTGAAAGATTTCGGGCCAATGCTCTTTAAATGCATTAATTTTTTTCCACTGCCATGCTAAAAGAGCTACTTTCCCGCACGCATTTCGTTTCCGAAAGTTGCACTTTCCCGCACGGCGTGCGTGAAAGTAAATTTTCCCGCACGTTGTGCGGGAAAGTAAAATACCCTGTAATATGGCATTATAATATATTATAATACATGCAACTAATATTTAGATAAGTCAGATAAGTTGAAAATTACAATGGTTTTGAATCGTCGTCATGGAAACCAATATCGCCGTCGTGGTAACCCATTATATTGAAAATTTGGTTTTGACAACCTTGTCAAAGAATTGATATCTGTATTTTCACTCCTAAATAAAAATTGATATAACTCTATTTTTTGTGGCTTTTTTCCAAACGTACGGCCCTACAAAAAATGTAGTTCCTAACTCATGTGGAAAGTGTCTTCCCCGCACTCGAAAGTATCACTTTCCGCACTAGTTAGGAAGATAACTATTTCGAATCCTGAGAAAACTAATAAGTATTTTTGAAAAATTTATACGCAGAATGAAAGATTACATTACTACCGAGAGCTGAAAATCTCTGAAAACTTCTATAATCTTTATTTTAATTACAGTTATAGGGGTGAAAAAAAAGATAAAATTGAGTGTGATTTTTAATTTTAAATATCTCATTCAAAAGAAATTCTTTGTTTATTTTAAGGGACTTTCGTTCCTCGGTATTAATGTAATCTTTCGTCTTTCGTTCTAATTTTTCAAAAATATTTACCTATTAGTTTCTTTTCAACATTCTAAAAAAAATGAATGCATTTAAAAAGAATTGGCTCGAAATTTTACACCTACCCTCCTTTTCGCCCTTGCTACTAATGACAGCTTGGCATCGACGGTGCATATTCGAATTAAACGGTAATAAAATATTCTCATTCAGGTTCATTCCAAATTTGGACAAGACTTTGTTCCAATTCCTGCAGAGTATTTGGTTGAACCGGAAAATTCCGCAGACGTCTACCAAACAAATTCCAAACGTTATCTATAGCAGGGGTCACCAATTAGCGGACCGCGGTCCGCATCCAGACCGTGAGCTAGTTTTGTGCGGACCGTCAATAAATTCAAAATATACCTAGTGTTTGGCAATTTTGAAAATGTTTGGCCATGAAATTTTGTACTATGTTTGGCTCAACTTATGTGTGCGAAGCCGCTTTATCTAGAATGAACTTTATTAAAAATCGGTAGAGATCTCACTTAACAGATGAATATCTCAACTCCCTAATGAGACTCAGTTGCACTAAACTTACTTTAAACTTCAGACAGGTTGTACATAAAAAAATGTCATTTTTCTCTCTGATAATTTAATTTTGTAAAAAGTTTTCCCCTTTATTGTTATACTTGTTATACTTACTAATCATTAATTAAGTAATCTTTAATATAAAACGGCCATGTGCACTTTTTTATGTTAATTTCCTCTCTACTATACGTTAAGTAGGAGTACTTCATCCTGATCACAACAAGACCAGGGCATTAAGCAACACCACACTGTTGGGAGAAACGATGGGAGGAATTCCTCGAACATCCCTTAGGATATTCAAAAGAAAAACGTCCACCGTTCCATCCATCGGAATGGTGCCCTGCCCGACTGCTCAGCCCTGGGTTCGTTCCCTGTTCATTCTTCCTTCACACCCATCCCAGAAAAGGTACAGGAAATAAAAAGTCTACCTAATCATTTTTAAATACGCTATTTATTGAAATATAAAAAAAACTTAACAAAAATCATTTTTATTGTATACTGATAACAAGTTAATTTTCTAAGCCCGTGACCGAGACCCCGCTGGTAATCGGTACAAAAGTTATAAAGGTAAAAATTTACTCAGCTTTAAGTCCTTCCGTTACAGTTCCTAAAGGAGGTCCCCAATCCCTGTAGAATTTGTCGTCGCCGGTAGTCAAGGGAAGTCTAGGGCTACGTTGTTGGGCTGTCTTGTCTCTGTAGGGCTGTCTTGTTTAATTTATTCTACTGCATCAGGATACGGTTGTAAGCTAATTCGCTCTCCAAGGTAGCGGTAGAAGGTTTTCTTTTCCAGGTGCTTGATTAAAATCTTCTTCCCGAGGTAGGGGCTAGAAAAATTCAAACAAGGATCAGTTTTCTCCCAAAAGAAAAGCCCGATCAGAAATAAAACTGAGTATTGTGAGAAACACGATCTCAGCAAAATCTCTGACCACGGCGTGGTATTATTAAAAATAAAAAGAAACGGAAAGAATTATATCAATAAAATATTATAACTATGTACAGGAAATAAAGTAATATACTATAATATACCAGAGAAAAATAAATAAAATTATAGTTTATTAGTTAATTAAGTTTTTAAGCTTTATTTCAAGGGGAAAGTAGGTATCTGCTGTGCAAAAGAAATCGGTGAAAAACTTAGGCTAAAACTAGATAATCAAACTTACCCATTGTTTAACGGCCTACACACAAACACGATAATGTATGCCAATATTGTGCCTGATTTACGTGGCAATGGCAAAAGGGAGCTAGTACAAATTTTTATCGCATTAAATAGCTTCGAAGAGATGTACTAATTGACTTTACGGTAGTAGGGTCGCTTCTAGAAATATATAGTCCGAGGGACAAATACCAAGCGGAGCTTGGTGTAGCGTTCAATCGGCTAATTGAAACGTTACACACCCCCCAAGGTACCGGAAAAATTTTTCACAGGGACTTGAAAAATTCTTTTTCAAAAAAGAAGAAGAATAGTTGTAAAAAAAAAATGTGAATAAGAAGAAGGATGACAAGTAAGAATGCCAGAAAAGAAAAAAAAATGTTGATAAAAACTCGAGACGTGAAAAGAAGAAGAAGCAGAAGAAGAATGAATAAGTAGGGTAATTATATTTAAGATAATATTAAAAAGAAAACAAGAAGAAGAAATAGTTGATTTGAAAGAGAGAAAGAGAGAGAGAGAAAATATTTAGCACAAATCAAGTTATTAAAGTTAAATATAAATATTTGGACCAGCAATAAAAAATTGTTGCTAATAGCTGTACTATAAAATTCAACTGTAAAAAAATGACGCTAACCAGCTAGTTAAGCCTTGTTCTCTGAACTTTTGCTGCAGATACCTTCATTCGAAGAAAAAGAATAAAGCATTGTATTAATAACTAAAAATAAGCTGAATTAATATTTAACAAATTCTGTAGGTATACCTAATTAATACTAAAAGCTAAAATTTAAACTTACAATTATAAATAAAATAAATAATAAGGGATGCGCCTTTGGAGTAAAGTAAAGCACCCCTAGGTCAAGGCAAAAGTTAGGCAGTAAGCACAACATATTATTCAGCCTATCAATAAAAATGGAGGTACGGTAATATGAGATAAACAAAATTTTATTGATAGTAAAACAAAGATGTACTAGATAAACTGCCAGAAAAGTTTAGACAAGTCAAGGTTATAATCATAGATAAAAAATGAAACAATGAACTTAGAAAAGATAAAGAAGAATGATAACGAATGAACATAATTTAAAGGTCTGATATTAAGAGCCAATAACAAACAATGTCAATAAAACAAAAGAAGACTCTTGAAATATTTAAAGTATTCACAATATATAAAAATAAATAAATCTCAGATGTTTTGGTGGGTGTTGAGATGAAATAGTTGAAGCTCAAATTCTAATGAGGTATTTCAAGAGTGCCAGGGCGCCATGCAAGCAAAAAATCGAAGGTTCATGAAAAAGAAAATTGGTAAAAGGTGTCATAAAATCTTCCTATTGAAGCAGAAGACATGATTACGCAGAAGTTGAAAAAAAAAACTTTATGTGCATAATGCACGCTTAACTTCAGGAAGTATTTACGACCTGAGGGTAATAGTTTTCGAAAAACTATTAAAATTATTTCAAAACGCCATGGAATTACACAAAAGGTGTCACCTGGGACGGCTGCATAATAACATTTGTGTTTCGAAAAGAGAGTAGTAATAATTAATATACGCCAAGATAGTTCCAAACACGGAAAGGATAGAATCTGGTGGTGGCCCAAACTCAAGATAACGCGTATTCAGGCATCACAATCGTGAAAAATGCACGATAAAAAGATACAAATTATGAACCTCGAAAAATTGATTACAAAAAAAAATTGACAGAAATGTTGTTAAAATAAAGATGTGGAAAACGTCTCTTAAATATAAGAAAAGACAAAATCAATTATTATCGAGGTCTGTATCGTTATCAACGTCATCATCATCAATGTCGTCACAATCTGTTTCATCAGGTTTTAAATCTCTGACGTGGAAATTCCCTAAGTCAACACCATTAAGATCCTTGACAGCATAAACAGTGGAAGAAATAACTTTGTCAATAATGCAAGGAACAAATTTCGGAGCAAGTTTTGAGGTAAAATTATCAACAGCTTTAGACAAGACAAAATTTCTTTTCCAGACTTTCATTCCAGGATAATAAGTCGGAGAGGGCCTTCTACGTAAGTTATAACGATCCCTGTTGGTAGTGTAGGAATGACGAATTCTTTTTTGGACTTCATAGAAGATAGGGGTCAAGTTTTCGGGCGGCAAGGGAGAGAAAAGACTGTTGTTAATATTTACCGAATTATTTGCCCTATCCTCAATGCTTCCGTAAAAGGAACCGTCAGTTGGAATATTCCTGGCAAAAGTTAGAAAAGAGGGAGAAAATTTGGTAACATCATGTTTTGCGAGCCTGATTGTCTGGGCTATCTTAAATATGTCCTTATCCCAGTCTTTATGGTTGTCTTGAATAAAAGAACGAATAGCTGTTACGATAGTTTTGTTTACCCTCTCAGTTGGATTAATCTGGGGAAAATATCTGGCATTGTACCAGATTTTCTGTACATTGTATCGTTTCATAAGGTCCTTAAATTCCTTAGAAATGAACTGAGGGCCATTGTCAGCAGCAAAAATCTGCGGAACACCGAAGATTAGGAAGACCTGATTTTCAATAAATTTCACGATGCCAGCAGACGTCGCTGAGGACATGGGGTGTACTAAGATAAACTTGGTGAACCAATCTACAACGACCAAAAGATATCGATTACCCTTCTTAGATCGAGTATAAGGACCTAGAAGGTCAGCTGAGAGGAACTGAAAGGGGTAGTTGATGTCCCTGTATTTACCCATTCGGCCTGCTGGGGGTAAATTTGATGATTTACACGAAGCGCAAACTTTGCATTTAGAGACATATTTTGAAACATATTGCCTCATTTTAGGCCAATAGTACAATTCGGAAATTCTGCCAAGGGTTTTGGATACACCTAAATGACCTGCTGTAGGTTCGTTGTGGTACATATGGAGGATAGATTTTCTGTGTGGGGAGGGAACAAAAATTTTCCAATCCGGAGAGGAATCGCAGAATTTGGAACGAGAGAAGACATGCTTGTATAAGATATTATTTTCAACTTTAAGAGAAGGATACTTATGTGGGTCATTGGTAACCTTCTTTATTAAGGTGTTATACCAATTGTCTCTAGTGAGATTAGACAGATTGAGAACTCAAACTTCTGTGGCATTCTCTGGAATTCTGGAAAGGGAATCAGCAACGACATTAAGAGAACCGCTACGATGCACTATGTCAAACTTATAAGAAGATAACTTCATTATCCATCTAGCTAGACGAGGAGAAGGGTTTTTCATAGTGAAAAGCCACTGAAGTGAAGCGTGGTCAGAAATTACGCAAAAAACTGTGCCTTCGATATAACCTCTAAATTTTTCGACTGACAGGAGGATGGCCAAAAGTTCTTTCTCGGTCGTGCTGTACTTGCGTTGGCATTTGTTGAGAGTTTTGCTAAAATAAGCGATGGGGTGCTCAAAACCATCCTCTTTTTGAAACAGGACTGACCCAATTCCAGAGTCACATGCATCGCAGGCAATATAAAATTTCTTTGAGAAATCAGGACTAGCAAGAACAGGAGCACGAGTGAGAAGGTTTCTTATCTCATGAAAAGCTGAATCAGCCTCTTTAGTCCATGATATGGGCTGTTCTTTCTTTTTTCCTTTTAACAAATCCGAAATTGGAGAACAAACAGAGCTAAAGTTAGGGAGAAATCTACGGTAATACCCGATCAAACCGATAAGGCGTCTGATCTGTGTGGTATTCTGAGGTACAGGGTATTCTAAAATAGAATCGATCTTCTCAGGATCTGTTCTAAGACCTTTTTCATCGACAATGAATCCTAGGAACTTAAGAGATGGTCTACAAAATTGACATTTATCAAAATTGACGGTCAAATTGGCAAGTTTCAGTTGTCTAAACAGCGAGGAGAGTACTTTAAGGTGAGTCTCAAAATCTGGAGTCACCACAATAATGTCATCAACGTAGTAAAAGACATAAGGGTCAAGTTTGGGACCGATTACCATGTCGATTAATCTGCACATTGCTTGTGCGGAATTATTTAGACCAAAGGGAAGAACATTAAAGCAAAATACTCCACGATTTGGAATAGAAAAAGCGGTTTTGATCTTAGACTCCTCGTCGAGAGGAATTTGATAGAAAGCATGTCGTAAATCAATGGATGTTATATACCTAGCATCACGAACTTTAGAGATAATAGAGTCGATAAGGGGCATTGGGTAACTGTCCGGAAGAGTTATAGAATTCAGCTTCCTACCATCAAAACAGACGCGATGTGTGCCGTTCTTCTTTTTAACGAGCCATAGAGGACTCATCCAAGGAGTTGGAGTGTGTAAGGGTTGAATAACCTTTAGTTTCAGCATTTCGTCAACACCTTCATTGAGTATTTTCTGCATTGCATGCGATAGAGGGTATTGCCTTTGTTTTACTGGCTTTGCATTTCCGGTGTCGATGTGGTGAGTATAAAGGGTTGTTCGACCAATAGAGTCCTCTGGAGCTATTTCTTTGAATAGAGAAATGATCGAATCTAATTGAGCGAGTTGAGAAGGAGATAATGTGCATCTATCAGAAATCGTATTAATAACGCAAGTTGAAAAATTATTGGAGCTATACGAAAAATCAGAAAAATTAAAAGATGGATAAAAACCAAAAAGAACGGATAAAATCCATACCTAAGATGATTTTATGTGATATGGAGGGAACAACTAAAAATTTTAAGGAATGTGTGGTGTTCTGTAAAGTAACGGGAACGTGAACAAAGCCAATGGCATCTTGTAGGCTACCGTCAGCTGCCGTTAAGTGTATTGCAACGTCATAACTAATCTGCAATTTAAATTTTTTTAATAGATAAAGGGCTTTAGAACCAAAAATTGACACGTTAGAACCAGAGTCAATAAGAGCAGAAATAGAGTCGTCTAAAATACTGACTGAAAGATAAGGACGGTTGTCATGTTCACAAACATTTAAAAGAGGATTTATAGACAAAGTTCGACTGATTTGAGACGTATGTGCCAAAGATACTGGAGTAACGGTAGAGACAGGTGGATTGACAATGAGGGAAGAGGGAATAAGAGATGGTGAAGATATGTTTGAATTTAAGTTATTTGGGTAAAAAGTTAGGTCGTCAGAGATAACAGGTGAAGAGAGAGTTGTAAGTGAAGGTAGAGATTCATCGGTTAATGACGGGTTGCGCTGGGTTGGTCCGCGGGTCTTCCTTGTTGTGGGGTGGAAGATAGTGCTGGCGGGTTGATGGTGACGCCAGTATGGTCGTTTTTTTTAACGTTAGAACATTTCGGACACCTCGCCTTTGTAACACGCTGTCTTCCACAGCCGTAACAGAAAATAGTAGCTTCGGATTGGCAATCCTGATAGACGTGTCCTTTAGTTCGGCAATTCCAGCAAATTACGTTCAAAGAACATGTTTCTCTGAATCTTTGAGGTAAGGAAGTGGACTGCTTAGAACGGGAAGAACAAATTGCACGAGAAGTTTCTATGCACTTACACGCATTAATGAGATCAGCAACAGTGGGGGTTTTGACCATAGCAAGACCCATAACAAAATCAGGAAGAAGGCCTAACCTAATTTCTTCCACTCGCTCCGCTTCTGAAACATTTTTTTCAAGACGATTGAGAAGTGCCTGACAATCGGCTATAAAAGAGAAAAAAGGCTCATCAGGACCTTGCTGTTTAGTACGAATTTGTTCCCATAAGGCTCTATCGTAGTTGTCAGGTAGATAGGTTTGTTTCAAAGCTGAAACTAACTCATCCCAAGAAGCAAATGACTTTTTTAAATAGTCGTTATGCCACCAGGTGAAGGCAGAGCCTTCGAAAAGATCTCCGGCGTAGAGAAAAAGATCAGAATCCTTGCATCCTCTAGACTGTTTTAAGACATTAAGTTGTTCAAGAAAAGGGATGAGGTTTGTACCCCCAAAAAATTTTCTTATTCCCCATTTGTGCACGGGAATAGGTTTTGACGCAGTAAGAAAGGAAGGAGAGGCAATAGGTGTAGAAGAGAAGTGTTGATGCTCCTCTTCATCTCGAGGATTTCCCAATTTTTCCTCCAACTCGCCAAAAAGGATGGATACGTCCATTTTAAATTTTTGCTTGGTCTCCTCTTCCTTTTCATCTGAAGCGGCTATGCGACGTGCTCTTCCGGATAGATGGTGAAAACGATCGGAAATAGTCCGATAGCTAGGAGTTGCACTAGTACCAGTAAAACCCTCGACCAAAGTTTTTAACACCTGGTACGTTTTCTTAGCATCTTTGACATCCTGTGTAAAAGCCGGAGTCAACTTATATTCTGGGGCTGTCTTCTTTTCTTCAGTAAGCAACCCTCTCAGTGATTTCCTACGCTCCGCAACATTTTCGGGCACTGTAGAACCTCTAATGGTGAGTTCGTAGGCTAATTCCTCCGTTTTTAGGTGGTTGGGATTGAAAGGGAGAGGCATGATTAACAACGAGAAGATAGTTGAAAAATCTGAGAGGATAGTTGTAAAAGAAAAAAGACAGAAATTCACAGCGGGCGAAGAATAAAGAATACAACGATAGTAACTACAATTCAAAATTAATTAAAGAGAGTAAAATTTAAAAATAGTAAAGATAGTTTTAAATTTAGTTAAATAAAATTAATTCAGCATAAGAAAATGTAAGTCCTGAAAATTTAGCATTTTTGGGACAAACGGTATATATTATAATACATTACCACATTAAAAATGTATCGTAATAATAAATATTAGCGACAAAATATTTTATAGATATCATTAAATATAGATTGCTAATACCGGCAAAAGGCAATTAAGCAAAACGAACATTTATCAAAGAAAAATAAAATGTAAAAACTAGTATTTTAAGCTAAGCCATTAATGTTGAAAATAGACAAAAACAGCAGAGTGAATATTAATATCTACTAACGATTTAAATTGGAATTGTAAAATTAAGATATTGTTAAATTTATAGCGATAAAATTCTGCAATATAGTTTAAAAGTAAATTTCTATTTCCTGCATCCTGACTAGGATAAGCGCGAGAAAGAATAAACAGGTTTTATTGGGCGCCATTTTGTAACATCCTGATCACAACAAGACCAGGGCATTAAGCAACACCACACTGTTGGGAGAAACGATTGGAGGAATTCCTCGAACATCCCTTAGGATATTCAAAAGAAAAACGTCCACCGTTCCATCCATCAGAATGGTGCCCTGCCCGACTGCTCAGCCCTGGGTTCGTTCCCTGTTCATTCTTCCTTCACACCCATCCCAGAAAAGGTACAGGAAATAAAAAGTCTACCTAATCATTTTTAAATACGCTATTTATTGAAATATAAAAAAAACTTAACTAAAATCATTTTTATTGTATACTGATAACAAGTTAATTTTCTAAGCCCGTGACCGAGACCCCGCTGGTAATCGGTACAAAAGTTATAAAGGTAAAAATTTACTCAGCTTTAAGTCCTTCCGTTACAGTTCCTAAAGGAGGTCCCCAATCCCTGTAGAATTTGTCGTCGCCGGTAGTTAAGGGAAGTCTAGGGCTACGTTGTTGGGCTGTCTTGTCTCTGTAGGGCTGTCTTGTTTAATTTATTCTACTGCATCACGATACGTTTGTAAGCTAATTCGCTCTCCAAGGTAGCGGTAGAAGGTTTTCTTTTCCAGGTGCTTGATTAAAATCTTCTTCCCGAGGTAGGGGCTAGAAACATTCAAACAAGGATCAGTTTTCTCCCAAAAAAAAAGCCCGATCAGAAATAAAACTGAGTATTGTGAGAAACACGATCTCAGCAAAATCTCTGACCACGGCGTGGTATTATTAAAAATAAAAAGAAACGGAAAGAATTCTATCAATAAAATATTATAACTATGTACAGGAAATAAAGTAATATACTATAATATACCAGAGAAAAATAAATAAAATTATAGTTTATTAGTTAATTAAGTTTTTAAGCTTTATTTCAAGGGGAAAGTAGGTATCTGCTGTGCAAAAGAAATCGGTGAAAAACTTAGGCTAAAACTAGATAATCAAACTTACCCATTGTTTAACGGCCTACGCACAAACACGATAATGTATGCCAATATTGTGCCTGATTTATGTGGCAATGGCAAAAGGGAGCTAGTACAAATTTTTATCGCATTAAATAGCTTCGAAGAGATGTACTAATTGACTTTACGGTAGTAGGGTCGCTTATAGAAATATATAGTCCGAGGGACAAATACCAAGCGGAGCTTGGTGTAGCGTTCAATCGGCTAATTGAAACGTTACAATCAGTTGTGCATTTAATTAAAATAATTTTCAGTAGTAATTGCACAAGAGCTCTGAAATTATTGAATTTTTTCCGAGTGACACTTTGACAGTTTTAATTTCACGAGCCGAAGGCGAGTGAAATTATATCAAAGTGTCACGAGAGCAAAAATTCTATATTAATTTCAGAGATCGAGTGCAATTTGTTGCGATTATTTCATGAATAAAACTGTTCAAAACCAAAATTTTATTGTAATTTATTTATGTAAGTACAAATTAACACACAGTTTTGAAAGTCATCACTTTTATAATTTTTAAAATATTAATTGTCATTAATGTCACTTAATGTATTTTTTCGTAGCAACGAAGGGCATCTGACGTAATATACTTAACGACGGGATATTATCAAAAATTATCACCTTAATTTGCATTTCTGTAGCTTTCTATTGGTCAGAATCTCCTATGAATGAAATAATCAGTAGTATTTGCACAAGAGCTCTAAAATTACATATTAATTTTAGAGATCGAGTGCAATTTGTTGCGATTATTTCATGAATAAAACTGTTCAAAACCAAAATTTTATTGTAATTTATTTATGTAAGTACAAATTAGTACAATTACACACACAGTTATTATAAATATTTGACGCTTGAAAGTCATCATATTTATAATTTTTAAAACATTAATTGTCATTAATGTCAATGGATGTATTTTTACATAGCAACGAAGGGCATCTGACGTAATGTACTTGACGACGGGAAATTATCAAAAATTGTCAGTTTAATTTTTATTTCTGTAGCTTTCTATTGGTCAGAATCTCCTATGAATGAAATAATCAAAAATTATCAGCTTAATTTTTATTTCTGTAGATTTCTATTGGTCAGAATCTCCTATGAATGAAATAATCAGATTTAACCCGGAATTGGTTGCTAGGTAGGTTGTTACGCGAGTGGTCTCGCGTGAGATTTTCTGTCACATATCCAACCTTTGCCTTTCTTTACAAAATTTTCCAAAAAAATGAAGTTTCATCAACGATAAAGTCATTTGCTTTAAAAAGACACGACGTTTTTCTGTTTTATTATTATCATCTTTATATAAAATGTGACTATTGATGCCGCCAATATTTAACATTGAAAAATATATGGTAAGTGACCATCTACAACTAACCCGTGAAACAGAATATATGATTTTCATATCATCGACCACATCCACGGCGCCTTTTATTACATCGTAAAAGGATATTATTTTAGGTTTTAAGGGGAAAAATAAAATTAAGATCTTGATGAGAGAATCTCTCACATGAAGCGCACTGACTCAACAATATGGTGATACTAAGTAAACTGAGTCACTATGTGAGCGGACGAGTCTATTAGATTGTCGAGGGAGGATAGTTAGGAGACTAGAAGGAACTACAGCACATATAATTTCCCAGAAAAAAATCAGATCAGATGTTATTAGTTTTCCTTTACATATGAGTCCATGTGTGAGGCCACTTTCGTATGAAAAATGTTTCTGACTCTATTTCTTTGCGGGTTATTGTTCAAAAATGTCCCCTTTAAACAAATAAGAAGGGTGCCGGATGAAACAATTTTTTAAGCAAATTCAAAATTACTTTTTTGACTCTAAAAATGTCTTTCTTTTTAGGTTTCTTGGGTAATTATAAACAATAAAGGTATCTTGTCATATTTCTGAAAAGTTGGTAGTTTTCGAGTTATAAGCGATTTAAAATATGAAAAATGCGAAAATATGCATTTGCGATGCTTGAAAATTCTCAAGTTTTAATAAAATGACAGATCTTTTTTATTTAAGATGACCCAAAAATGCTACAAACATATTTTCGCGGGCAAAAAAGATGATGTTTTGAATTTGTTAAAAAAATATTAAACAATGTCTGCCCAAAAATTTCGCCCGGCACTCGTCTGATTTGTTTATAGCTTATACTTTTTAACAAGAATCCACAAAGAAACCGAATCAGAACAGTCAGACAGAGGCAACATAAATCCGGACCCCGGAAGTGTCATAGGTTTTCGAAACGGACCCTCAGGGAAACTAAACGGTGACCCCTGATCTATAGGATTGAGATCTGCATTATTCGTTAGCAATCTCATATCGTCGATTACATCTTCCTCTAGATAGTTTTGTACTATGCTTTTTCTCATGAGGATCTTTCAGTACGTCACAGTGGTTCGATTTCTTTCTAACGCATTAAATTGTATGTGACAGGAAAAACGCACGTCGGTGATTACATTTCGTCGGTGACATTTAAAACATTTATTCTAGTTGTCAATAGATGGCGCTATAATCGAAAAAAAATTATTTACGAATTATATAATATATCTACGAATATAATCTGTACAATTTATAAGACTATACAAATGAAAGAAAATACCATTTTATAAATGCAATAAACAAAATTGATTCATTTTTATGCCAAATTGCAAATGAAATGTGACAACTGTCAGATTTAACTAAAATGTCATGTTAGAATAAATGTTATAATTGTATATTATCACGTACTTACCTTTTTTTCTATCATTTGTGACGCACTGAAAAATGCTCATAAAAAGAAACATATAATTGCAATGTGCAGTAGTGATTTATCGTGCATTAGAACAAAATTGTCACCAACATAAGGGGCAAATGATTCGCCAAAACATGTTCTTGAAGAACGTCAACATTATATCGGTAAGTATTGATGTTACCGTTATTCAACACTCCGGTCAACTTACACATCCGAAGTTACAAAAATTACCATCAAGCTGAAAATTGGCAAGATTGTTCAAAATACCATCATACAACTTGATGAACATGAACAAACAGTCCAACTTTTTTGCAACCACATTTAGCGCTATTTTCCTTTTTTACAGTTGCAAACAATTGTGTTCAGGATTTTTTCCGGCGCAGGTGGGAGTAAAGATTAAATTGGTTCTAAAGAACTGTCGACTAATTTCCATCCCCAGTCTTTTGGATCTAGCTGATAACCAAGCCACACTTGAACTTGGTAATATACCCGAAAAAGATGTTAATAAGCAGCCGCTGAGATTGGAGGAAGGCAAGATAATTGTATGTACTTGTTTTTTATTTCGAGCATTTTTAAAGAAACATGCATATCGAAACTTATCTAAGCACGTACTTTTTTAGGCGCTCCATACATAGAGAGAAGAAAGCTAATTCCGTTGGAAATGACTTCTTGTGGAGTTGAATTATTTTTTTTAAACTTCAGCACATTTTCACTCCGGAGTAGTACTCAAAACTAATTAATACCTCGAGGGTATCATCTACCTGAAGGATTTCGCCACCCAGGAAGATACCGGTATAATTTGCATAATAGTAAACTAACTAAATTTGCATAAAGTTTATTGTATATTGAAATGTTTATTAGCACTTAGCAATAAACATTTTGCCTAGAAAGTTGGCTTTCATTATTATGTTCAAACTATTTTGAGAAAAGAATAGGTAGGGTGATTAGATAAGCCTACGTACCGATAGGACGTGTTAATTTCGACAAAAGCTATCTTTACAAATTGAATAAGACGCATAAGTAAGAAGAATTATTGTAAGTTAATACTTTGCATATCAATTTACTATTTTTGTTGGGAATTAGCCGTAAAATTGGAATAATAGTTCTTATTATTTTCGCGCTATATTCACTGTAAAGATTTTTTTGTTGGCGCTGTAATATAACACAGTTTATACATTGCTTCTCTGGGTAGACCGCAAGCTGTATATTAGAAACATTATCATATTTATAATATGTTATATTATTATGTGTAATATAAGTTAAGTTGACCGATAGAATATTATGTTTACTTGTACTATAGCTTCAGTGAATACGTGGTGTACTAATACATATTATGACGATTAGAACTCTTTCAATTCATTGAATCGTTGTATCTCAAAAACAGTGGCTTTACGAAAAAAAAAGTATTAACATATTTTTTAAAGATAATTATCTAGTCTACATTTTTTGTTACAACTAATTTTATGATAAAACTTACCGTTTCGCTGAAAATCGCTAAAAACCATATTTGGTGACCTTTGAACCCGCGTAAATTTTTTAGCTTGGGTCGGATTTATGAGGACTTTTTAGATTTTATTCATGATGATATTTTTTAGCAATCTTTCCAATTTTCAGTTTGATGGTGATTATTGTAACCTCACTCCTATTTTTGAGTCTAACTGGACCGGTCAACTCATTAAAGAAATGCCACCTCAGACCATAACAGTAACATGCTACATACAGTTCGTTCGGACGTCGCGCGACGGTACACGGTAGTACGCCTATCTCAATTTTAAAGGGAGAATCTACTCTCATCTGTAAACATATAACGGTCCGACAGTCATTATATTTTTGCTCCATCCTGTATACTCAGGTCCGTTAATCATGTGCTGTGTTTCAGAGTATTTGCGTAATAATGCGTAATTTCGTTTTCTCACAATGTTGGATTGATTTTGTGTTCTCATGGATATCGATATATCTTTTATCTGGGAGACCTCGATATGTTCCGTACCGCAAAGGAATTGAGACTCGTAAATCTGTTTGCTAATGTATTTTTGGTGACGAAAATATGATGCTTTGGAGTGGTTTGTTTACATTGTGCATACCTTTGCAGATGAGAGGCTCTGAGTGTGTTTATATAATATAACGAGTTCACACGTGTAATATTGCGAAAGTTGCAAAAAAAGCATGGGAGAATTTTGAGCTGAGACATAGATATCAGAATTTCGTTGATTGAATCCTATTTGCGAAAGAAAGAGTTATTACATTTGAAGGCGTGGTTAAAGTTTGTTTAAATCTTTTCTATTCGTTTTGAAATGAAGAGTGGAAATTGGCGAATTTTTTGATTGGTAAAACCGGTAGTAGGATAGAAAAATAGGGATATGGAGTGAGATTTGGGTTGTACAGTAGTTCGAAGTATAATCGAGATCAGTTATGAAAGATCAGTTCTAAGTAGTCGAGAAGAGCGATCAGTTCTAGAGAACTAGAATAAGAAGTTGGTGCCTTTCTGTCAGCAGGCTCTTTGCCTTGCTTGTTGATGGAGAAAATTGTTGAAAATAGTTCAATGGAGAAAATTAGTTGTTGGTATTTGGTACAGTTTCTTTAAGTTTTTGTTCCAGAGCCGAAGTAGGCTTAAGTGGCTGCTGTGGTCGTAGAGAATGTAAACTCTCGACCGTATTCTGTGTTCCTAGTGATGGATTGAACACATCCATTAGTTTTTTTCTGTCGAAAAGTTCTTCGTTTCTTTCAGTTAAGTTTAATTAATAACAATAATAATAATATAGTATACCAGTGTTGCATACAATAAACGAACAATGGAATTTCATCTCTAATATAATTAATAACTGTACTTTATCTGTAAAAATGAGTGTCGTAATGTGCCGTGACATCAGGACAATGCTTAACACCGTAACTGCCGCATTGGATGGACTATGGATCAACCACGGATAAAGAACACATCAAGGTACTTGCGCTATTTTTTAATAATTATTGTTTAAATCTTACGTTTTCTCGCGGATTGATGAAACTTTATTTATTTTTATAACAACTTTGCTGATTTTTTATTTGTTTCAATAAAGTAAGAATTATGTTTAATTACTAGATTTTCTTTACCAATCTCTATCTTCCTTAGAAAGTAATCACACATGAAAGTAGCCTACGGTAAGTACAGATATTTCAAATAACCGGCATTCTTAGTTTTATATATTTTGTTTATTTTCTTTATAAGCAAACAAAATCCACGAGGAAAATAAACTTCCTGTAGCTGGCTGTATACCCTAAATCACAAAAATACCAAGTTTCTTGTAAAAGGTATATATTAAAATACCCTAAATAAGGGTCATAATACAAAACGTTTTCGGATTAAGTAATCCATCATCAGTGTTTAAAAGCCCTAAAATTAAGTATAACCTAATTAAATGAGATAAAAGTTAAAGTTGACAGAGGTTTTCAAGAACAAGAGGCCATACTTACAAAATTTGCATGCCTGAGCCACCAAAATGTATAGGGTAAAAACCCTTTAAATGTAAATAATAAAGATATTTTACATATTTATATAAAATTCATCGGATGTTATAGATAAACCTGGATGTTACCCAGGGCAACACAGGACTCTTCCCACGTGGTTGGAACTTTTTTTGGAGAAAACCTCACATATTGGATTTCAATGGCCAACTGACAAGTGAATTCAAGAGCAACCAAAATGACATCAAGAACTGTCAATGTAACCTAGTTGTAACATTACTTCAGCCACAACGTTAAAGATTAATTTAAATGTTTTAAGATAAAAAACAGTATCAAATTTACAAAATAAAAATAAAAGATGTTCACAAAATATGAAAAATTTTTTTCTCCCTTAAAATAATGCATTAAATAATTATTCAAAATAGGGAAATGAAATGTTTACGTTACAGGAATTATGCAGTCAACAATACCAATAGGTGTTGTATTAGTGGTATGAAATTGTCAATACGATTAGACAAATAGTGGTAAAGGCCTTATACTAGGAACACAAAATAGTATGTAATGTGGACATATGTGTACGATTTTAAGAGTATTGAATAAATGATAATTGTTTAATGACTGATAACTTTCTTGGTAGTCGACCCAACATAAATTGTATAATGATAGAAAAAGTGATATGATATATGTAAAAATACTGTTTTGTTTTTATCTGGTTGAAAATGAGACTAAAGTAACTTGATGAAACTGAGTCCTCCAGAGACCTGACATCAAATTGGTTAAAAATGAAATGATTGTATAATATGGGGGGGAGTAGGACGGTATGAGAAATCTGACAGAGTATGTTGTGATATTGGACCATGGAAGATGTGTAGTGTGTTGTTATGAAATAAGAGTTATCTAATCTATAAGCTATGAGGTGAGGCTAAAAAGACAGGTGGCTGGAATGAGACTCAATTCTGAAGGATGTGGTTGTATATGTGATGTAGGAGCTAAATTTTGGAAAATTAAAGCTGGTGTGAAATAATGATGATGTAAGAGGATGAGGTACAAATGAATATTAGAGAGTTAAAGTAAGATGTTGCTTATCGACAATTGGGAGTGAAATAGATGTATGTGGTAGTCATGAATGGTGTAGCAAAGAAGAGGAAATTGTATCTGATGTGGTTTATGAAAAAAGTTAACGGTGTAGGGGTTGAAAATCTCGGTTAAATGACACATGGCGATTGACACAATTAGGACTTCTCTGCTTCTCTTTAACTATTTCTAAGTCTTCATACAGGTCCAATTTTAGGAAGTTTTTTGTGAAATATTATGTAATAACGAGACATCTTCTGGGATATTAAGGGTATGTTCGTTTTTTACAAGATGTTGTGAGAAAGTAGAAGTGTTTTCTCTTTTGGTGTGCTATAAGGAGCGTGAAGATAGGGATCTAGAGGTCCTACCTATATATCTAGCGTCACAATCGGAACATTGTAATCTATACACACCACTACGATCCATGTAGTTGATAGGGTCTTTGGAATTGGTAAGACACTGTCCCAGATTGTTGGGCACTTTGAAAGAAATATGAGTATTATCAACTGCTCTTTTAAGAATATATCTAATGTCTCCAGAAAGACGTTCGTGAAGATATTGTAAGGAAGCATATGAGGGTTGAAGGTCAAGTCTCTAGGGAAAGCAGTCTCTCTCAAGACTCTAAGGTGTCTCTTTTGAATAAGTTTGTAGAAAATATTAGGATCGTAACCGTTGTTGAACGCTATTTGACGAAGAATATTAAGTTCTTTATCATAGTTTGATGGTGATAAAGGAATAGTTTCAAGTCTATGGATGTAACTATGGAAAGCTGCATATTTATGTGACATAGGGTGGTTAGAAGATAAAGGTATGACATGATCAGTCTGTGTTGGTTTCCTATAGATACTGAAATCGAAATGGTCATCTAATCTGGTAATAGTGAGATCAAGAAAGTTAATTGATTGGGAAGATTCTAGTTCCATAGTGAACTTGATGTTAGGGTGGATTTGATTGACTTTAGAAAGCAATAGGTCAGCTGAATTAGAATTACCGGAAATGAAAAGCAAAATATCATCTACATATCTAAACCAATGGAGTATTTCCGGATTTTTCATGACATGAGTGGATTCTAAATGATCCATGAAAATATCAGCTAAGAGAGGGGATAAACAACTACCCATGGCTAGGCCATCAGGTTGTCTATAAAATTTATTATTAAATACAAAGAAGTCTTGAGCTAGACAAAACTGTAGTAATTGGATGATGGAATTAGTAGTAGACGTAATAATAGAGTTGGCTCTTAAAAGAGAATGTACCAGATTAATAGTTTCATGTTTAGGGACAGAAGTGAAAAGGTTGCTAACATCAAGTGAAAGCATAGTAATGTTGGGACGAAGGTTTATTAGTTGGAGATTGTTGACTAGTTGAATGGTGTTTTTGACTGAGAAGCGAGGGGTGAAATTCGTCAAGTTGTTAATGAGATTTAATATGAATTTTGATAAGATAGATACTGGTGTGTTTATGAAGCTAACAACTGGACGGATGGGGATGCCCTCTTTATGTATCGTAGGTAAACCATAAAGTTTGGGTGTCAAATGATTGCTTGGTATTTTATAGTAGGGAGCAAACTGTTCTGAAAAAAATTCTGCAAAGGGTTTCAGGTTGTTTTTAATTTTATTGATAAACTTTTTGAAGGATCGTCTGTTAGTGGAATGAAGTTATTGTTAGAAAGAAAAGTGATGACTTTGTCATTATATAACGTTTGATCTAGGATTACTAAGCAGTTACCCTTGTCTGCTTTGCTGATGATTAGATTGTGTGTTTTGATTTTGTTTTTGATTGAATTAAGGGTTTGAAGATGAATGTTCCGTTTGTTGTCAGAGAATTGAGGGAAAGATGAGTTGTGTAAAGAGTTTTGAGAAGTAGAGGGTAAATTGAAGGACAAGTTACTACATGTATTCGGTGGGATGATGTGATTAGAAGTGTTGAAAGATGTAGAAGATGAAATATTTTTGTTTTTGAATTTATTGATAGTTATGAAGCAGGAATTACGAATAGGGTTTTTTTGATTTAACGGAACAGAAAGATTTTGAATAATGATATCTAGCTCAATGGAGAGATTCTGAAGGTCTTTTTCAGAAACCTTTCTTGGAATGGAGTATTTGAGTCCTAGATTTAGTAAATCAAGTTCATTTTTATTAAAGACAACTGAAGAGAGATTTTTAAGTCTTGGGTGGAATGAAAAATTGGAAAATTTGATATTGTTCCTGTTATTTTGATTTAGTGAAAAAGATGTATTACGAATGAGATTATCAAGTTTAGATTTAGGTGTATTGAATTTAATAAAGGTTACATTGTCCAATCTGTCCTGAACATCATTTAAAAAGTTACTCAGGTTATCAAAGCCTATAGAATGAAGTAAAGAGTCATATGTTACCTTAAGCTTACAGTTTAGGAAGTTAAGCTTTCCATAATGGTTACAAATATCCTTTTTTAATATTTTGAGCTGGAATGTGTTCTTTAGGGTGACTGGAACATTTCCTGGTGTTTTTACTTTACAAAACTTTGGAAAGACATTGTAGTTGATGCATTGGGAGATAAACCATATATCCAGTTTTAAAGTACATCTTTTAGTGGCTAAGCGCATGTATTGGGCAGCCAAGTTAACCATACCGTCAATATACAAAATCCACGAGGAAAATAAAATTCCTGTAGCTGGCTGTATACCATAAATCACAAAAATACCAAGTTTCTTGTAAAAGGTATATATTAAAATACCCTAAATTAGGGTCACAATACAAAACGTTTTCGGATTAAGGAATCCATCATCAGTGTTTAAAAGCCCTAAAATTAAGTATAACCTAATTAAATGAGATAAAAGTTAAAATTGACAGAGGTTTTCAACAACAAGAGGCCATACTTACAAAATTTGCATGCCTGAGCCACCAAAATGTATAGGGTAAAAACCCTTTAAATGTAAATAATAAAGATATTTTACATATTTATATAAAATTCATCGGATGTTATAGATAAACCTGGATGTTACCCAGGGCAACACAGGACTCTCCCCACGTGGTTGGAACTTTTTTTGGAGAAAACCTCACATATTGGATTTCAATGACCAACTGACAAGTGAATTCAAGAGCAACCCAAAATGACATCAAGAACTGTCAATGTAACCTAGTTGTAACATTACTTCAGCCACAACGTTAAAGATTAATTTAAATGTTTTAAGATAAAAAACAGTATCAAATTTACAAATAATAAAAATAAAAGATGTTCACAAAATATGAAAAAATTTTTTCTCCCTTAAAATAATGCATTAATTAAGTATTCAAAATAGGGAAATGAAACGTTTACGTTACAGGAAGTTATGCAGTCAACAATACCAATAGGTGTTGTATTATTGGTATGAACTTGTCAATGAATTGTACAACACCTAATGGTATTGTTGACTGCATAACTTTCTGTAACGTAAACATTTCATTTCCCTATTTTGAATACTTAATTAATGCATTTAGAATCCACTCATATCATGAAAAATCCGGAAATACTCCATTGGTTTAGATATGTAGATGATATTTTGCTTTTCATTTCCGGTAATTCTAATTCAGCTGACCTATTACTTTCTAAAGTCAATCAAATCCACCTTAACATCAAGTTCACTATGGAACTAGAATCTTCCCAATCAATTAACTTTCTTGATCTCACTATTAGGTACCAGATTAGATGACAATTTCGATTTCAGTATCTATAGGAAACCAACACAGACTGATCGTGTCATACCTTTATCTTCTAACCACCCTATGTCACATAAATATGCAGCTTTCCATAGTTACATCCATAGACTTGAAACTATTCCTTTATCACCATCAAACTATGATAAAGAACTTAATATTCTTCGTCAAATAGCGTTCAACAACGGTTACGATCCTAATATTGTCTACAAACTTATTCAAAAGAGACACCTTAGAGTCTTGAGAGAGACTGCTTTCCCTAGAGACTTGACCTTCAAACCCTCATATGCTTCCTTACCATATCTTCATGAACGTCTTTCTGGAGACATTAGATATATTCTTAAAAGAGCAGTTGATAATTCTCATATTTCTTTCAAAGTGCCCAACAATCTGGGACAGTGTCTTACCAATTCCAAAGACCCTATCAACTACATGGATCGTAGTGGTGTGTATAGATTACAATGTTCTGATTGTGACGCGACATATATAGGTAGGACCTGTAGATCCCTATCTTCACGCTCCTTAGAGCACACCAAAAGAGAAAACACTTCTACTTTCTCACAACATCTTGTAAAAAACAAACATACCCTTAATATCCCAGAAGATGTCTCGTTATTACATAATATTTCACAAAAAAACTTCCTAAAATTGGACCTGTATGAAGACTTAGAAATAGTTAAAGAGAAGCAGAGAAGTCCTAATTGTGGCAATCGCCATGTGTCATTTAACCGAGATTTTCAACTCCTACACCGTCAACTTTTTTCATAAACCACATCAGATACAATTTCCTCTTCTTTGCTACACCATTCATGACTACCACAAACATATATTTCATTCCCAATTGTCGATAAGCAACATCTTACTTTAACTCTCTAATATTCATTTGTACCTCATCCTCTTACATCATCATTATTTCACACCAGCTTTAATTTTCCAAAATTTAGCTCCTACATCACATATACAACCACATCCATCAGAATTGAGTCTCATTCCAGCCACCTGTCTTCTTAGCCTCATCTCATAGCTTATAGATTAGATAACTCTTATTTCATAACATCAAACTACACATCTTCCATGGTCCAATATCACAACATACTCTGTCAGATTTCTCATACCGTCTTACTCCCCCCCATATTTTACAATCATTTCATTTTTAACCAATTTGATGTCAGGTCTCTGGAGGACTCAGTTTCATCAAGTTACTTTAGTCTCATTTTCAATCAGATAAAAACAAAACAGTATTTTTACAATTATCATATCACTTTTTCTATCATTATACAATTTATGTTGGGTCGACTACCAAGAAAGTTATCAGTTATTAAACAATTATCATTTAATCAATACTCTTAAAATCGTACACATATATACACATTACATACTATTTTGTGTTCCTAGTATAAGGCCTTTACCACTATTTGTCTAATCGTATTGACAATTTCATGCCACTAATACAACACCTATTGGTATTGTTGACTGCATAACTTCCTGTAACGTAAACATTTCATTTCCCTATTTTGAATACTTAATTAATGCATTATTTTAAGGGAGAAAAAAATTTTTCATATTTTGTGAACATCTTTTATTTTTATTATTTGTAAATTTGATACTGTTTTTTATCTTAAAACATTTAAATTAATCTTTAACGTTGTGGCCGAAGTAATGTTACAACTAGGTTACATTGACAGTTCTTGATGTCATTTTGGGTTGCTCTTGAATTCACTTGTCAGTTGGCCATTGAAATCCAATATGTGAGGTTTTCTCCAAAAAAAGTTCCAACCACGTGGGGAGAGTCCTGTGTTGCCCTGGGTAACATCCAGGTTTATCTATAACATCCGATGAATTTTATATAAATATGTAAAATATCTTTATTATTTACATTTAAAGGGTTTTTACCCTATACATTTTGGTGGCTCAGGCATGCAAATTTTGTAAGTATGGCCTCTTGTTCTTTAAAACCTCTGTCAATTTTAACTTTTATCTCATTTAATTAGGTTATACTTAATTTTAGAGCTTTTAAACACTGATGATGGATTCCTTAATCCGAAAACGTTTTGTATTGTGACCCTTATTTAGGGTATTTTAATATATACCTTTTACAAGAAACTTGGTATTTTTATTTTTTTTATAAGTAAACATATAATATGACATTTTCTTTTTTTAATTATGGCACCCCCCGAGAAATTGAGTTTCAATTTTATTTAACATCTATTAAGAATCCACACCCCTAGGTCTCTTAAGACTTAGAGCTACCGAGGTATATATTAAAAAGTTAAGTAGCACCAAGTATATCTTTATATTTTGTTAAATTTGTCATGTTACATATTTTTTGCCTTTGTTATCCATAGGCGTGCTACATTAAAATGTCGCCCATCGTGTTTGGGGCATGCTTAGTGTCACATTAAAATAGCGCCCTTTTTTGGGACTGCTACAAACAGCACTCTATTTTAATCAACCACCAAACAATTTGGAAAATTTTGGGAAAATTCTGAACGTGCTCTGCGATGAGCTAGACTCTAGCGAGACTCAAGGATTACCCTCTGGCT
The DNA here is from genome assembly GCF_917563875.1 of Diabrotica virgifera virgifera. Classification (NCBI taxonomy): domain Eukaryota; kingdom Metazoa; phylum Arthropoda; class Insecta; order Coleoptera; family Chrysomelidae; genus Diabrotica; species Diabrotica virgifera. Next base: position 174,803,199 of record NC_065449.1, on the reverse strand, counting down.
GGTATACGATTTACTAAACTACCTTCCTTACGTCGTTGGAGAAAAGTTTCATAGCTGATTCAAACACTATGAACAATTTTATGTTGGGATTGTAAGCTTCTTATAGTTACAAATCGATGTTTGAAAGTGCGAAGTCATGAAAAATGAAAAATACTAGATTTGTTGTAAAAAGTATATTTTAAAATACCCTAAATAAGGGTCACATTAAAATAAAACGTTTTCGCGATAAAAAATCCGTCATCAATGTTTCTAAAAGCCAAAAATAGCATGTCTTAGCCACCAAAATGTTTTGGGTAAAAACGCTTTAAATGTGAACAATTATGTTGTGTTACATGTTAATATAATAGTTTAAGGATGTTGCAGATATGCCTGGATATTACCCAGGGCAACACAGGACTCTTCCCACGTGGTTGGAATTTTTTTTCTTCGAAAAGACATTCTTTTTCAAAAAAACATTTTTTTTTGCTTTTAATAGAATTATTATTATCCAAAAAATTCCAACAATGTGGGAACAGTCCTGTGTTGCCCTGGGTAATATCCAGGCATATCTGCAACATCATTAAACTATTATAGTAACATGTGACACAACATAATTGTTCACATTTAAAGGGTTTTTACCCAAAACATTTTGGTGGCTCAGGCATCCTTTTTTTGGCTTTTAGAAACACTGATGATGGATTTTTTAATCCGAAATCCGTTTTGTTTTAATGTGACCCTTATTTAGGGTATTCTAAAATATTTTTAAATATACCTTTTACAACAGATCTAGTATTTTTGTGGTTTATGGTATACAGTAGGGTGCATCGAAAAAATAAAAGTTGGAAATGTTATATCTAATAGCGTGAAAAAGTTGCTAGTGTTATTTTTCAGCATATTAGTATTTTTAATTTATTTTTCTAAGCGAATTTTCTGCCCCCCCAACGACCGTGAATTTTATTAAATATCTGATTTTTATGGAAATTTCAATTTATATTATTTGGAGCAAAATATATGCTAACTCGATCTAGAAGCAATTAAAGAAAACTTAAAATGTTGTCAATTACAAAGGGTAATCTCCGTTAAGGTAGGCAAAATGCCCTCACTCCCAGAATTCAATTTTGTTCATTTTTTTACGTTCTATGCAATTAAAAAATGAGATTACGTGGATTTTTTGCTCGCCGCCCCCTTACCCCCCCCCCCCACAGCCAAAAACGTAGATTTTTAGATTTAATTTTTTTTAGTTAGGTTGTAACTGATTTAAAAATTTCAGAAAATTCACACGGGTAGCTGAGGCTTTTACAAAACACGGCCATTTTTTATGGACCCGTAGGCATAGGTCGAGTGTACATAACCTACATAACCTCAATTGTTTCTTTAATTTTTTAAAAGCTTATAACTTTTTTTTTTCAAGATGGCTGCAGGTCCAATTTTTTTTGGATTTCGTGTATTTTATCAAAAACTATCTCTCTGATTTTTTTTCAGATTTTTCCGTCAACTGCGCCATCTTGAAAAATCCGGAAAACTCTTTTTTAGGGGGTTTTGGGGATTTTCTCCATTTTATAGACTTCAAAATAGACCAACTCAAGATTTTTTAAATAGAATATGTATAATTTGAAATAAATGAGTAATTTAGGATATTCAAAAATTGGGCAAAACACGTTTAAACCCCCCAAAAACCATGTTTTTCAAGTTATGTAAGGGTTTTTGCGGGTTTAATGATATTCTTTGAGATCGATACAGCCTTAATATTTTTTTTTCATTATTTTACGTTATATGTGATTAAAAAATACGATTCATCGAATTTTTAGCGTCTGATTTTTTTCAGGTTTGCCGTCAACTGCGCCATCTTGAAAAATCCGGAAAAATGTTTTTGTAGGGGGGTTTCAGGGATTTCTCCATTTTATAGTCTTCAAAATAGATCAACTCAAGGTTTTGTTAATAGATAATGTATAATTTGAAATAACTGGGTATTTTAGAATATTCAAAAATTGGGCGAAACACTTTTAAACCCCCCAAAAACCATGTTTCTTTAAAGTTATGTAAGGTTTTTAATCATATTTTATGAGGTCGATACATCCTGAATATTTTTCAAAATTTTTTACGTTCTATGTGATTAAAAAATCTCACCGCAATTTTAGCCCACCACCCCCTCCCTCCTCCCCCACAGTCAAACACGTCAATTTTTCGATTTTAATTTTTTTTTTTAAGTTGGTTTGCAATTAAATTATAAATTACAAAAAATTCGCACGCACAGCTAAGGCTTTTACAAAACATCTATTTTTATGAACCCGAAGGTCGAGTGTACATAACCTCATTTTTTTTGTTTTTTTTTAATGGGTACGTTTAACATTTTTTAGGTGATGGCTCCATATCTAATTTTTTTTGTGTTTTGTTTATTTTATCAAAAACTATATTTCTTATTTTTTCAGATTTTTCCGTAAGATCCCACCCAAAAATCCGCAAAACTGGTTTTTTCGGTGGTTTTTAGGGATTGTCTCCATTTTATATACTTCAAAATAGACTAACTCAAGGTTTTTTATAGGTTATGTACCTATAATTTGCAATAACTGACTTTTTAGGGATATTCAAACATTGTACAAAACACCTCTAAACCCTCCAAAAACTAAGTTTTTTCAAATTTTTTAAAGGTTTTTGAGCGGCTACTCATACAGGCTGGATCCCGTGTATCAAAAACAAGTTTATTAATAGCAAACTGAAAATTTGTTAATAGCTTAACGGTGTCTAGTCGGACAAACTTTGATGTAAGGGAACATTGGAACAGGGGACGTTTTATTTGTTGAACAGGTTACAAGTTTCGAACATCCGACTACGAAAACTTCCCGTGTATTTTGTCGGACCGAACTTCCAATTGATTTGTTGGACTTTTATTAAACTCTCATGCAAAAATCAAACTGCTATTTACCACCAATATAAATCCTATCATTTAACATCTTCTACGTGTCGGACTTATTAAAATGCCCAACATATTTGTCGGACAAACATTTTTTCATATATTATATAAAGTTTGCTATGGAATAAACTTAAAAACAACCTCCTAGCTTTCACAATCATAAACTTGTCAGGATGACACGTTCCAAAATTAAAATTACGTTTCACAATTAAAACTTCCCCTGTTCCAGTGTTCCCATACCTACATCAAAGTTTTTCCAACTAGACACCGTTAAACTATTAACAAATTTGCAGCTTGCTATTATTCAACTTTTTTTTGGTACGCGGAATACAGTCCTAATATTTTTTGAAATCGATACAGTATGAATTTTTTTCATATTTTTACGTTTTATGTGTTTAAAAAATAAGCCTTAGCCCAAGTTTAGCCCTGTTGCCCAGTTTATCCTCAAATAAACTACGTACATTTAAAGAAAACAATTTTAAATTTTGCAATATATTTTTGTATAAAGTAAAGATAACTATGCCATTTTGATATTTTTTGGGTAGGATACAAAAAACAAAAATAAAATAGAATAATCCATTTAAGAAAAATACATTTTAATATATCATACTTTTTGTCGTTTTGTGAATCAAAACATTTTGTTCTTTGTTCATTAGTTTGTATTTAGTAGTATCCCTAATATTATTAAGGACACTATTATATTTTACAGTTCTAAAGTCTTCATCGCTGTCTTCTTCTATTACAGGTACCTATAACATCTGTATTGTCAAAGAGTTTTGTAAGATATTCTGCTGGCTTGATGATTTTTGTAAAATATCTTCCATGCGATAAATTATAATATTATACTAAGGCAGCCACATGCGAACAACAGCCTAATGTTATGTTGCCGTTTTTGCAACCTCATAATGCAAATAGTTCAGGCTGTATGCTTGCCCCCGTCAGGTAAATTAATTCCGATTGGTTTTTTAAACTTACTCAAAAATAGGTCCTTATAACAAATCCACAACGTACCAGGCAGTACCGCGGTCGTAAAATTGTTTAAATGTTTTAAACAAATTCAAAAAATCAATTTTTTCACTTAGGACAAATTTGTTTTAGATTATCTGGATCAATCTGAGGAAAACAGGTCTCTTGTGATTTTTCTCTAAAATTTACTGCTGTCGAATTATACGCGATGTAAAATTTGAAAAAGGCGAAAATGGCCATTTTCAAGGCTTAATAACTCGATTTATAATTATTATTGTGGAAGTCAGAAAGTGACCAAATCAAAGTTTAAAGCCCCCGCTCTCTACAAGAGCTTAAAGGAGAAATTTTTGTCATTATTTTATTAGTAAGCTATTGTTTTTAATAATTAACTAAGCACGTATTGAGGCGGCCGTCCACGAGAGTGATGTACCATTCATTGGACGTTTTAAAAAAATATCGATTGAAAGTCAAAAATACGTTTTAAAAAAATAAAAGAGGAATATTCATGTCATATTTATACTCTACCTATGGGTCCATAAAAAATAGACATGTTTTGTAGAATCCCCATAAAATTTTTAAATAAATTGCAACTTAACTAAGCAAAAAAAAAATAGAAAAATTGACGTTTTTGTGGGGGCAGGGGGAGGGGTAGGCTAAAAATGCGATGAATCTTATTTTTTAATCACACATAACGTAAAATAATGAAAAAAAATAGTAAGGCTGTATCGATCTCAAACAATATCATTAAACCCGCAAAAACCCTTACATAACTTGAAAAACATGGTTTTTGGGGTGTTTAAACGTGTTTTGCCCAATTTTTGAATATCCTAAATTACTCAGTTATTTCAAATTATACATAATCTATTTAAAAAACCTTGAGTTGGTCTATTTTGAAGTCTATAAAATGGAGGAAATCCCCATAACCCCCCTAAAAAACAGTTTTCCGGATTTTTCAAGATGGCGCAGTTGACGGAAAAATCTGAAAAAATCAGAGAGATAGTTTTTGATAAAATACACAAATTGCAAAAAAATGGACCTGCAGCCATCTTGAAAAAAAAGTTATAAGCCTTTAAAAAATTAAAGAAAAAATTGAGGTTATGTACACTCGACCTACGGGTCCATAAAAAATGGACATGTTTTGTAAAAGCCTCAGCTACCCGTGTGAATTTTTTAAAAATTTTAAATCAATTACAGCCTAACTAAGGGGGGTGGCGAGCAAAAAATCGGCGTAATCTCATTTTTTAATTGCATAGAACGTAAAAAAATGAACAAAATTGAATTCTTTAAACGATATTTCAAGTTTTATTTGTTTTTTCAGTCTCGCCAACCCCCTTTGAAATGTCCCGCTTCGTGAGTCCGTGCGTGTAATTTTCACTTATGTTTGGTGTGATGCCTTACTTTGTTATTATTGTTGTTTGTAAATTAAAGATTTTTAAAATAGATAAACCAGGACCATGAGGAATAAAATCAAGATGTGCTCTGGACCGCCCCATTTTTGGGCAACCACCAAATATACCTGAAAATATTTTATAGAAATACAAACAAGCGATCAAATTTTGTGGTTGCAAGAAGATAAAAAACTCGGCAAGAAAGAGCCAGAATTTTCTGGTATTGCCGAACAGGTTGCAATTAAATTGGAGGAAATATGGAAAAAGGCTTTAATTCCAATAATTTAACATACAAGACTTATTCAGCTTTTAAAAGCCTATATACGAAACTTATGAAACCATTTAAGAACAGGCAAAACATTGAATTTTACAAAAATAAAATTCAATGCTTTAAGAACAAAAGTAAAACTACACGTTTCGATCTTGTAACATGCAAATGTGACACTCTGATTAATTGTCTTTGTAGCAAATCTCAAAAAGTGCCTCTGGATGAACGCGAATTTCTATTAAATCATAGAGGTCCCAGAAAAACGGTGATAAGCTCGATCGATAGGGAAAACAAAAGCAAATATAATCAGAGAGAACAACGGTATAAGAAGAAAGTTACCGACGCAAAGACAAAACTTTAGCTTAAGTAAAAAACAGTACCAAGTTTTATGGTCAATTGATCGTGGAAGAAGAAGAACACATAACACTTGTGCATGAGCCAGGGTGCAAATATTTCGGATATGGGTATCCGCTGTCTGGTATATCAGAAAGTATCAAATCCAACTATTGCATGTGACGAAACAGTCGTAAATACTGGCGTTAAGGGTGGTGTAATACGGCTGTTAGAAGAACACCTTAAAAAACTGCTTCAGTGGTTTGTATGTCTGCGACATTCAAATGATCTACCCCTTGGATTTTTCCAAAATTTTTAATTATCTTGGGGGGGGGGGGGCAGAAGATATTTTCCAATTTCGAAAAAATTTTACCAAAATACTTAGCAGTTGATTGGGCAACTTTTGAGAGGTATTACTTTTCCATCGCAAAAAAATTTTTTCGCCTTTTTCGATGCACCCTAGTATACAGCCAGCTACAGGAAGTTTATTTTCCTCTTGGATTTCATAAAAAATGGTCGTGAACAGGCAGAGCGACCACTGGTCTATCTGTACCATTCCATACTTCGTGAGACCGATTTATGGTGTATGTCAAAACATTCCCATAAACGTCTGTAACTTCAACCTTCTTCGTGCAAAACCACTATTTTAGCACAGTCTTTGTTAGTCAAATATCTCGATTCGTGATGCATTTTGATTAAAACAATAGCAAAATGTTAGCAAGAAACAGGATTACTTCGCACAACGATTTAAAAATGACACTAACCTATTATTGAAATTAACAAGCACCTTTGCTTTTTGTTTCTTAGAAATCGGTTAAAATTAAAAACAATATATTGGTAGGGGAGTCCAAGCTGGGATTTTTGCAGTTACTCGAGCGCGTCAGATTATTACATGGGGAGAAACTTTGTACCCTGAAAATGTATTTCTCTACCATATATCGGCTCTTAATGCAGGGCAGTTCGTTAAGGGGGGCCAAAAAAAATATATCCCTAGAAAAACTCGAAATAGTCAGATTAAGATAATAAGGTTAGTTAAGTATTCGTTTTCCAGCAGTGGAAGTGTACGGATGTATGTTTTGATTTGTTTCGTGTGTTTACACATTTTGTTATTTGTTTTGATTTATTTGTTGTGAACACTAGTTGTAAGTGTTTCAAATTTTTTATTACTACCGTCACATCGACCAAGTTAATTTTTGCACATCGTTATCAATTAACCTTGAAAATGACGTATACTTGTGAACATTGTCTTGCCCAATATTCTGACTCGGATAAATACAATCAGTTAAGATCTAATGGATATTGCCGAAGAAATTTTTGTATGAAATGTACGGAATTAAATAAGACCACCACTAAAGCCCTATTGACTAAACGTTTTCCCATCTTAGATTCTTTTGTACAATATGTGACTCTCCAAGCTTAAGATATTTAAACGACAAAATTACAAATTTATCAAAAAATCAAATACCTTTAGAGAACTTTGAGGCCTTAATTCAAGTTACTAAAAAACTAAATGACAATTTGCCTGTTTTCATCGAGACTTATGATCTATTAACTAAAAATGAAGGTAAACTGGACTATCTTACGAAAAAAATTGACGAGATCCACAAACTAAACAACGTGCTGAATCCTGAAAAGCTTTTAAAATCGCTAAGGCAGATGGAACATGACATTTTCAATATATCGTCAGTTTTTTTCGGCTCTTCAGACGAGACTATCAAGGTTGAAATCCAAGACACAAATTCAACTGAGATTAAGTTGGGATTAGAAAGACTCTCTTCAAATATCTCTTCAAAAATCTATCTACTATACCAACTAAAAAAGAGATATCGATGGCTTAACTTGCAAATCGGCTAACTCCATTTTACCGGTAAGTAGTTTTAATGAAATAATATAACTGTTTGTGAGAAATATCCTAGTTATAACATAATATGTTGAGGATGGAGTTGTCCATTGTTAACTTAACTATTTATATATACCAATTCTGTGATTTTAAGAAGTTTGTTTGAGTTCCTGTAAAGTTTTAAAAAACGGAGTTAGCCGCTGTGCAAGTTAAGCCATCGATATTGAAGAAAAATATGTCTTATGCCACCGCAAGTACCCAAACTGAAAAGTCCCGACATTTAGAACCAAGTCCAGAGCAAAAGCTAAAAAGTACAGAAGATAAATGTCACTTTGTAGTTATTAGTAACTTGACCCCAACGTACACCCCTATACAAGTGGTTCACTATATTAAAGAGAAGAAGGAATATATTAGATGTTACGCACTCCTTAAAGATGCCGACACAACAAATGGCTCTTCGTTCAAAATAGGTATAAAATCTTAAACATCTATTAACTTATTATTTAATAAGGAAATTTGGCCACCTGGTGTTAACATTAAATGGTCTATAGAATCTTCCTATTCTGAACCAACGCTTTCATCTCAGTCACATAAGAATCCGAAGAATCTCAGAAGCCCTGTCACCTTGGAAAATCCAATTACCAATTCTCGCAAGAACAAAGATGAAGTAGAAAACACAAACATACGTACAGACAAGCAAGCCATCGAAGTTTGTAAATCTAAGAATCCATTCCATTCGCCAATAAATCTCGTTAGGAAGGATACTTTAGAACCATCGATAAATCTGGATCCCTTGACCCCACCAAGAGTTCGATTAACCAATAACTCTAATAGTCGATATCTTCTAGCCAGATTAAGGAAACCGGATATCTTAAAAGCCATTAAACTTCATATTTCTTATCTACATGACCAACCAGCTTCAGTGTTTTATGATGGATTTACCAACATAAGCGTTAAAATTTTTGGCTTCCAAGGGACTTACCACTAAGACAGAAGATCTATTACAAATTCTGCTAAACTTCAACAATGCCTATAGAATTGGTCCAGATGAGGTGGAAGCTGATCTTAATGCTTATAGGCCCTTTCTCACTTCTAAAAGAATTATACACCTGCAAAAATCAAGGGAATGTCACCGAAATTACTATTCCGCTGCCTCTCCAAAACGAAATTTTTAAACATCACGACGTGTTCTGAGGGACTAGAATCCTCAAATTGTTTTAGTGATAACAACTTTAGCATGTTTCTGATTAATATTCGTTCTATAAGATACAAAACTGATGAATTGTTTTTGTTCCTAGAGGAATTAGGATTTCCCCCGGTAGTTGCGGTTACAGAGCACTGGCTTGAAGTCAACGAGCCTTTTTTTGTAGATAAATACACCACAATTGCTAGGTATGATCGTCCAAGCTCAGCTTATGGGGGACACTAATTCTGTCTACGAGTAATGATTTTTCTTTGGTAACAAAATATGACTTTCTGTTAAGTGAAGCCTCCTTTGAGTTTTCCTTAGTTTACAATAAGAATCTTAATCTTTATATTATTATTAATTATTTATATGGGAAATAAGCCACAATTAAAATGAAAAAAATTATTTTATTAACGTTTCGACGCCCAAATCGGGTGCCGTTGTCAAAATACAAAATATTATTTTATATTATTTGCATTTATAGATCACCTGCCTCTTCCGTGGAACTATTTTTTCAGAACCTGCTAAATTTGTTAGATATCCTGCCCCATAAAAGTAGAAAAATTTTATGCGGGGACTTTAACATTGATTATGCTGCTACTTGTGCTACACAAATATCCTTGGTCAACATATTTGAATCGTGTGGTCTAACAATGCACGTTGATTCTCCTACAAGGACTACAAAAACTTCATCTACCATAATTGATTATACAATCTCAGATTTCTCACCCCTTAATGTCCACTCTACAATTATTAATGCTGGACTATCTGATCATGAAGCAGTTTATACGAAGTTTAATATCTCCAGCAAACCCTCCTCGAAAACCCGACGTTTAGGCAGGATTTTTTCCACCCGAAACTTTCGTAAATTCCAAAATTTATGCTTAACCTCTGAGTGGCGCTTTCCTGCCATGGACGTGGATAATAATTTCAGTGAATTCTTAGATAAGCTTATCTGTATCTTCAATAAAGCATTTCCTTTAATTGCAATTAATCCAAAACATCACAAACCTTGGACTACTAAAGGTATCCGAATATCTTCCAAGAATATGCGTTCCCTTATCTATATCAAGAAATTTACTACCAACGTCTCTATCACTGAATATATCACCAAGTACAGGACAACCTATGTTAAACTTATAAAATCAGCTAAAAAAGTCTACTACCAGAACCGTCTGGGAAATAAATAAATAAATAAATAATAGCTTTATTACCCAACAGTTTCCCATTTCTAGGGTAAAAATTTGAACAATTTTTAGTTAGCGTAGAATCAGAATTTAATTAAACAAATAACTATGTAAATAAGAAATAAAAAAAAATAAATAAAAAAAAATTAACAATTTAAGGTACTCCATAAACCAATGCGGTATCAACTAGATGATTAATTGAGCATGAAAAAATATCACAATGGTTGCATATTTTGTTATAGTTATCGCACATAACATAAATCGGTGACTTTAGTAACATGTTTGTTCTCGCGCGTGGACAAGTAAACACGATAGTTGACCTGGAAGATATTCGTGGCACATTAAATCTAATTTGGTCTAATATATCGCTGCAGTCAATACAATTGTGTAATAACTTAAATAAAAATGAAACCGAAAATATAACTCTTTTTAATTCTAAACTTACAATATCAAACCTATTACATAACAAATCGTAATCATAACCATGAGCAGGATATACTTCATCAACCTTAAATGCTAAATATTTTAAAAGTTTCCGTTGTACCTTTTCGATCTGTTGCATATAACATCCATAAATAGGATACCAAATTAAGCTACAATATTCTAGTTTTGTTCGCACTAACAACAGATTTCGCTAACCGATTTCGTTTAATCGGTTTTATATCGCTAAAATTTCTACAGTTTCTGATGATAAAACCATACATTTTCATAGCATCAGATACTTTCTGCTCAATATGGCCATTAAAGGTTAATTTTGAATCAAATATAACCCCTAAGTCTTTAATGCTATTACATTTTTCCAGTTCTGACCCTTGAATTACATAATTAAAATCAACCTTATTTTCCTTCCTAGAATATCTTACTACTTTACATTTATTGACATTAAGAAAAAGTTTGTTTTTTATACACCAAATATCTATATAATTTAGATCGTTCTGCAAATCTATACAGTTAGCAATTGTTTTAATTTCACAGTATATTTTAAGATCATCCGCAAAACATAATTTTCTGTTATTGATATCTAAAAATTAATCGTTGATATATAATAGGAACACCAATGGACCTAAGTTTGATCCCTGTGGAACGCCGGATGTAGTAAAAATTAATTCTGATGTGAAACCATTATATGATACAAATTGGCTCCTACCTATTAAATAGCTTTCAAGTAACTTTAAATTTTTCAAGAAAATCCTAAATTTGATAATTTAAAGAGAAGATATTTGTGATCAAACTTGTCAAACGCCTTAGAAAAATCAGTATATATTACATCATCTACTTGACCTTGTACATCCAAAACATCTGAAATATATTGAGTTATTACAGCTAAGTTTAATACAGTAGAGCGTTTATCTATAAAGCCCTGTTGATAAGGTGATATCCATCCCCTAACAGAAGGATATATACGATTATACAGGGTGTAACAAAAATACAGGTCATAACTTTAATCGCATATTCTGGGACCAAAAATACTTCGATTGAACCTAACTTACCTTAGTACAAATGTGCACGAAAAAAAAGTTACAGCCCTTTGAAGTTACAAAATAAAAATCGATTTTTTCCAATATATCGAAAACTATTAGAGATTTTTTATTGAAAATGGACATGTGGTATCCTTATGGCAGTAGTATTTTAAGAAAAAATGATAATGAAATTTGGACACCCTATAAAGTTTTATGGGGGTTTGGTTCCTTTAAACCCCCCAAACTTTTTTGTACGTTCCAATATAATTATTATTATAGCGCCATTAGTTAAACGCAGGTTTTTAAAATCTTTTTTGTGTCTTAGTACTTTTTTCAAAAGTCAGTTTTTCTCGAGATATTTGAATATTTGTCAAATCCACCACATATTTGTATATGGTAAAGTACGATTATGGAGACTTGGTAATAATATGAAAATTTATTGATGATTTACATTTTTAAGTATATTTTGAACCATATTAAAAAAGAAGCCACATCTCGATAAAAGATGCTTTATCAAAAAAGTACAAAGAGGCAAAAAAGTTTTAAAAACACTGTGTTTAACTAATGGTACCGCAGTAATAGTTTAATTGGAACGTACACAAACATTTGGAGGGTTTAAAGGAACAAAACCCTCATAAAATTTTTATGTAAACATATTAAAAAAGAAGCCGCAACTCGATAAAAACTGCTTTATCGAAAAAATACTAGGAGGCAAAAAAGTTTTAAAAATATTGAATTTAACTAATGGCACCACAATAATAATGTATTTGGAACGGACACAAAAGTTTGGGGAGGTTTAAGGAAACAAAACCCCCAAAAATTTTTATGGGGTGCACAAATTTCACTATAATTTTGCTTTAACATGTTCTTTCCATAAGAATGCCACATGTCTATTTTCAACAAAAAATCTGTAATGGTTTTCGATATATTAAAAAAAATCGATTTTCATTTTGTAACTTCAAAGGGCTGTAACTTCTTTTGTGTGCATATTTGTACTAAGGTAAGTTAGGTTCATTCGAACTATTTGTGGTCCCAGAATATGTGGTTTAATTTATGACCTGTATTTTTGTTACACCCTGTATACAGTTACTTCGAAAACCTTTGAAAAATTGCATAACAAAGATACCGGTCTGTAATTGGATACATCAGATTTCGATCCGTTTTTGAATACAGGGCATACTTTTGCATTTTTCCACAGTTCGGGATAAGTTCCCGTTTTTATTGATAAGTTAAAAATTTTTTGAAGTGGCTTTACAAATACCCGTGAATAATCTTTGATTAAAAATGCTGGAATATTATCCGGTCCGGACGTCATTTTATTTTTAATTTTTTTAAATTTTTAAACCAAAATTTCGTTTTCTTGAAATTCGCTAAAATTAATAGTGGGTAAATAGATATCTCTACATTCTTGGTTATCAAATGCATTGTTTTCCACAGGTATATAAACTTTTTCAAAAAACATCTTAAAAGCATGGATTATATCGTGAGGATTATTAAATGTATCGCCGTTGTAACACATTTCACCTGGGATTCTAGAAGTTTTATTCTTTGCCTGAACATATGCCCAGAAATTATTAGATTCGTCAGAAATACTAGTCTGAATTTTTTCAAGATAAGCGTTACATTCAGTTTTAATCATTTGTTTTATTATTTTTCGCAACCTTTTAAATTCATGCATATAAAGTATATTCCCTGTTTTCTTATAATTTTTGATATTTTTTGATTTCAACTTTATCATTCTAATTATTTCCGCATTGTACCATGTAGGATATTGACGTTTATAATTTCTGTATATTGGTACACACGTATCAAATAATTCATATATCTTAGCATAAAATAATTCTAGGACTGTATTTACATCATCAGACATGTCTAAAAAACTCCAGTCGCAATTAAGAAATTCTGAGTACAATAGAGAAAAATTTGCTTTTTTAAAATTATATCTTTTAGTTTTAGAATGAGGCACAAAGCTGGTTTCCTTTTTCTGAAAATCATTAATATTTATCATTAATGCTGGATGATGTAAATCTTCTTGAACAAGTGGTGCATTATCACGACTTACATGACACAGATCTGATGATACAACTAAGTCTAACAATCGATTTAAATTATTTCCCACCTGATTTTACTGATCTAAATTAAACAAACACATGAAGTCTAACACTGCTGATGTCTTCACATCAGACCTATTTTGATCGATATACTTTGGAAAGTTAAAGTCACCCAGGAGACTAACAGTTTCATTAAATAACTCAAGTTGCTCTAACATTTCAAAAAAATATTCAAAATCATTTAGCTTTAATTTGTCTGGAATATATTTTATAATACTGCAACATAAAACTTTTTATTTCCTGTGTGACATTCCACAATTAACAAATCAACTAGTGGAAAATGTAAATCAATAGTTGATACATCAACAACAACACATTTTTGAAGTTTGACTTAAGTGCCAACAGTACACCTCCACCAGCTGATTTATTAACTACATCGAACTTTGGATCTTTCCTGAAGACCTCATAGGCATCATTAAACAATTCCGAACTAATAACATCGGAGTTGAGCCAAGTTTCCGTTAAAGCAATGATATCAAATTCACATTCACTAACACTAGAGTAAAAATCAAATACCTTAGAATTCAAGCCTCGCACATTCTGATAGTAAACCTGAAGATCTTGGCTTGAGGAACTGCTGGGACCTATCTGTTTAAAGGAACAATTTTTGGGATGCCGTCCAATTATTTAATTCTAAATTGTCCTGTATTATTTGTGTTCTTAGCGTCTAATTCTTCCTTAAATTGTTTGTAGTATGCAATTTCTTTTTTCGTACGATCATATGAAATTGACACATGGCTGTAGATACCAGTTTTTAGAACCTTGGATTGTCTGATTAATGCTGAGACGTCATTTTCATGATTAATTATTTATATGGGAAATAAGCCACACTTAAAATGAAAAAAATAATTTTATTAACGTTTCGACGCCCAAATCGGGTGCCGTTGTCAAAATAAAAAATATTACTAAAATAAACAAAAGTGTTGTTGCTAAGCAAAAAAATTCTTCTAATAATTTATTTAATCTCACTCATTTATATTGGCAATTCAGACATATATTATACATTTTAAAGTAGAAGACTTTAAATTATATTGCCAATATTTATGAGTTGCGTTCCTGGGACAACTTACTGAAAAATAGTTCATTCGATTACATGAAATCAACCCCAACTCAAGAATATCCGTCATAAAAAATTATAGCATGTGATCTGTCTTTAAAAAGACAACCAAATGCAACGACAGTAAAATTCTCGCGTTAGAGACTTCATAGCAAATCACAAGGGAAAACCAGGAAAAACCCTGTGATACTATCCCGACATCGTAAGTATTTGGTCTTACATTAATTTACTTTCAAAAAATAATACCAAATTCTGACTTGTAAGATGTTTAAATTATAAATAATATTAATAATACTAGATATATAAGTAATACTAAAATATAAAATATATACTAGCTCGATATTATTGACTTACTAATCTTGCTATTTTCTTTCTATTGACTTCCTCTTTCAGTATGGGTAACCACATCCTACTGCATTCTACCGAGGAATTTGCGACACAATTGGTTTCATTTAGCATAATTAGAGCCAATAATCATACTGAAAGAGGAAGTCAATAGAAAGAAAATACCAAGATTAGTAAGTCAATAATATCGAGCTAGTACATATTTTATATTTTAGTATTACTTATATATCTAGTATTATTAATATTATTTATAATTTAAACATCTTACAAGTCAGAATTTGGTATTATTTTTTGAGAGTAAAATAATGTAAGACCAAATACTTACGATGTCGGGATAGTATCACAGGGTTTTTCCTGGTTTTCCCTTGTGATTTACTATGAAGTCTCTAACGCGAGAATTTTACTGTCGTTGCATTTGGTTGTCTTTTTAAAGACAGATCACATGCTATAATTTTTTATGACGGATATTCTTGAGTTGGGGTTGATTTCATGTAATCGAATGAACTATCTGTCAGTAAGTCGTCCCAGGAACGCAACTCATAAATATTGGCAATATCATTTTAAAGTATTCTACTTTAAAATGTATAATATATGTCTGAATTGCCAATATAAATGAGTGAGATTAAATAAATTATTAGAAGAATTTTTTTGCTTAGCAACAACACTTTTGTTTATTTTAGTAATATTTTGTATTTTGACAACGGCACCCGATTTGGGAGTCGAAACGTTAATAAAATTATTTTTTTCATTTTAATTGTTAGTCCTGTCGCCAGGGGGGGTACAACGGCCTCCTTAATTCAGATGGACTTACTCAAGTTTTTTTTATATATTTTGACCCGTAGAATACGAATTTTTTGGGTAACAGTTGATCCGGATGTCGATAAGATTGTTATAGACAAAGAACTTGAGGAATTACATAACAGCGATTTCTCGCAAAACAAAACATCTTTTTGTATTTTTTGGGTCATTTTAAGTAAAAAATATTCCTACAAGTTTTTTCGTAGAATGGATAGTTTTCAAGATAACCGCGGTTGAACTTTCAAAAAATCGAAAAATTGCAATTTTTGAACCCGAATAACTTTTGATTAAAAAATAAAGTAGCAATTCTGCTTACTGCATTTGAAAGTTTAAGTCAAATTATATCGGTTTTGATTATTTGCAGTGCTAAAAATTAATTTTTTTATTGGTCAACAAAGCTATAAACACATGGTGTTTCCCGTGCCTAATACATGCGTTTTAACGCATGCTACGTAGAAATTGCCTCGCTTGCACTTGTAGCTACTCTACCTACTCGTTCGATTTTAAATGAGAAATCATTGAAACATCACTCACGCACTAGGTGTTGATAACTTTGTTTAACAATAAAATAATAAATTTGTAGCAATGCAAATAATCAAAACCGATATAATTTGACTTAAACTTTCAAATGCGGTAAGCAGAATTGCTACTTTATTTTTTAATCAAAAGTTATTCGGGTTCAAAAATTGCAATTTTTCGATTTTTTGAAAGTTCAACCGCGGTTATCTCGAAAACCATGCATCCTACGAAAAAACTTGTCAGAACATTTTTTGCCTAGAATGATCCAAAAAATACAAAAAGATGTTTTGTTTTGCGAGAAATCACTGTTATATAATTCCTCAAGTTCTTTGTCTATAACAATCTTATCGACATCCGGATCAACTGTTACCCAAAAAATTGGTATTCTACGGGTTAAAATATATAAAAAAAACTTGGGTAAGTCCATCTGAATTAAGGAGGCCGTTGTACCCCCCCTGGCGACAGGACTATGTGGCTTATTTCCCATATAAATAATTAATCATAAAAATTCCACAAGGAAATAGCTTCAGAACAACGTCATTTTCATCTTTAGTGTTATCTTGATTGGACGATTTTTACCTTGTGCTGGTTGTCCAAGCCTAAATATTTTGAGTTCATTGACATTCACATTAGTATTCATACTTTGAAATATTGTTTGGACTTCTTGTGTGTCCTTATCATTGCGACTATTGGGAGAGAGCTGAGTATTTTGCTCAGGTACACCAAATAAAATAGCATTGCGTTTGCGTTTTCTACGCTCATTTATTTCCTGAATGACTTCTTCCATAACCAACATGTTCGTAGAATTCTTCAGTGATTGGTTTTCATTTTTAAGTGCTTGAATATCAGTTTGTAAAGTTAGAATTAATGCTTTCAGATCTTTTATTTGGTTCCCAACCTGTCTACAACTCATACAACACCAATCGAATCCTTTATCATTATCATTAAATAATTCCAGTTCTACATTGCTTACATTCACAAAAGTATGTCTAAAAATTCTATTGCAAACGGAAAATTTTATCATTAAATTCGATTTATACGATTAACTACAGCAGGAACAAATCATATTCGAAGTCGAAGGCATAATTAAACCGTTGAAGATACGCCTATGTATATGTACAGTAATTAAGAATTCTCGGTGTTGTTATTGTTACCTTAATTGGTGTTATTATTATAGGTTAGGACGTATACCAAAAAATTTACAAGATATCTATCAAAAACTGGTTTTAGGAAGATAAATATCTTACTGTTTATGTCCGTATATTTAACTGCAAATATTTATGTAGTTTCACAAATTACTTTGACCTCATTACAGGAGTTTTTCTTTAAAATGATAACAGCGCCTTGAAAACACCTTTACACCGAACGTATGCTTGTTGACCTCTGTTGGGAAGCTCCAAAAGTGTTGCAAAAGAAACTTGGTCCATAATAAACGATCTTCGAAATAAAACCCACACTGCTCAAACATTTTCCCTTCCAGACCCTGAAAATCTAAATGAATACTTTGTTAATGTGAGTAAAAATATTACATCAACTATTTTGCCACAACAAGATCCCATTTCCTATCTCCCTAATTCAAGAAAGTTCTCGAATTAATTCTTTATAAAACCAGTAGATAAATCTGAACTGATCCAAACAATCAAGAGTACCAAAAGCAAATCTTCCTGTAGTACTGATGGCCTATCGATAAAATTTTTTTCTAATCTTCCAGAAAATGTGTTAGAAGTCCTCATCTCACTAATTAATGATTCTTTTGAGAAAGGTAAATTTACAGAGTAAATTATAGACCTATTGCACTACTACCGGTACTCTCCAAAATTATTGACAGACTCATAAAAGCCCGACTTATGTCCTTTCTAGTTAAAAACAACATTTTATCACAAAATCAGTTCGGCTTTTTAAAGAATAAATGCGCCACTGATGCCATGTTTTCTGTACTACATGAGGTTTATCAAGCACTGAACAATAATCTTCACACTGCCACCGTTTTTTGTGACTACGCCAAACCTTTTGATTGTGTAAATCACAACATTTTGATAAAAAAAACTAAATTTCTACGGAATTCGAGGCATTTCTTTAGATTGGTTCCAATCTTACTTGGATGATAGGAAACAATTGGTTAGACCAAATGATACAGACTCTAGTCTTAAAACATTGTATGTGGGGTACCTCAAGGTTCAGTATTGGGTTCTCTACTTTTCCTTGTCTTTATTAATTACATCACTAATTTAAAAATCTGTGGAAAAATCTTTCTTTTTGCTGATGATACCAGTATCACTTGGAGCAACTCAAATATTGCAACTATTCATGCTACTATAACTTCTGATCTACTTACAATAAAAACCTGGTCTGACTCAAATTTACTCTCGTTTAACGTAGATAAAACAGTAGCATTGTCTTATAAAGGAGATCTTAAACCCTTACCTTTTAATAGCAGCCAGATCAGTACCGTTGATTCTGTAAAATTTCTTGGTATTTTTTTAAAGAGCAACCTGAAATGATCCCTCCATATCGATTTGTTACGGAAGAAACTCTCTTCAGCTTGCTATGCTATAAGATCTGTTTCGAATGAACTCAATTTAGTATCTTCCAAAATAACATATTTTTCTTTGTTTGAGTCACATGTTCGTTATGGTCTCCTTTTTGGGGTTCTCGTACAGCTGCCAAATTCGATGATATTTTCAAATTACAAAAAAGAGCAATAGGATATCTGTTTGGCCTCAGAAGAACAACACATTACAGAAGTTACTTCAAAGATCACGGAATTTTAACCCTTCCATCTATGTATATTTTAGAAACTGTTTGCTTAATTCGTAAACATCTACATGTCTTTCCACCAAGACCTAATCATGACTACTTCACGAGAAATTCTACGTTTGACGTCTATTTGCCGACCCCGTCCTCGGAGTTAGTAAAGAAATCGATATTATATTCCTCAAAAAAAATGTACAACCATCTACCCCTACAACTAAAATCTGCACCATCTTTCCCCAAATTCCGTAAACTGACAAAAGCCTACCTGTCTGAAAGACCATATTATTCAGTAGAAGATTTTTTTAGTCAATAACTAAGAAATTACGGTACCCTTTGCACAAGTAGTATTTTTATTATTTTTTTATCTATATTTGGGTGTCATATTATGCAGCAGCTTAACTTTTTAACTTTTAAACCTTTTTTATTAATTATTAGGCAGACTATGCATTTGCAATTTATTTAATTTTTTGCAATTGTTTATTTCTGTTTTTACTTCATTATTATTATTATTATTTAAATATATTAACGATTTATATAATTTTAGTAAATTGGATTGTTACTGTTTTGTTTTTTTGACTATTTATAAGCTTTGTCGATAAAATTGTAAAATTTTTCATGGCAATAAAGCATTATTCTATTAAGTATATGCAAAACAGTGTATATTTAAAAAATCTGACGATTTGAGCTGGGCGCAAGGAAATGGGTGAGTCCCAAGTTTTCACAAGAAAAAAGCGAATATTTCGCGAAATGGATGACAGATCGTAAAACTAAAAAATACGTGCTCAATATTTTTCAAAAATCTATCGAGTGATACCAAACACGACTTCACACGGAAAGGGGTGGGGGATAAATTTAACCTTTAACTACCCGCGCATCAAGTTATAACATAACTACACGCGTGGCGTACTTTATACGCCACAAGAAAATACACTTAAAAACAAAGGGATTTGTTTATTTTTTTTTTTGAAAAATACACTTAGTTGTTTGTTATAAACCTTATTCGACATCAGTAAATACTTGGAGTTCCTTCTCAGTAAGCCAATTGGGATTTATAACCGGAATCATGGAATAACTGGATTCCATGATAAATAAAATTACCAATAAAAAATTTTTTGAAATGTGATTTTTTGGAGGAGAAAAAGTATTGTTTATAAAGAAAAATATATTTTGTGCCATAATGACTAAAAAACAACTGAAATATGTACTTATATTACTACTTATATTAATATAATCGTGGCGTATATTGTCCGCCACCGGAAACAACAAATAATAAACTGTAAATAATTACGATCTTCCCAGAAAGCCGATTATAACGAAACTAAAACCAAATTGTAAAGCACATTCCAGTGATAGGTTAGAGAGATAAACAAGGTCAAAAATTAAATTCTTAAATATATTTGCAGTAGAATTCTTATATCTGGCGTACAAAGTACGCCAGCGCGTGTAGTTAAAGGTTAAAATTGTAAATACAAATCCGCGATATTTCCCGAAATGAACAACAATGGCACTCCTTATGTAAAAATAAGTAACTTTTATTCGAGATATTTTTTAGAATTATGGATAGATGGCGCTATAATTTAAAAAAATGATTGTTGGAAATGGAAATTTAAATTAAAAATGGAAAATTCCCACTAAAATGGAAAACAAAAGGAACCAACAGGATTATCTACACTTTGACCAGGGACTGACATTACTTTGTGCACTTTGCTTTTTATTATGTCGCAGTATCGCATACGTCCTGTCAGTTATGGTTGACTCTTCCAGTTAATTCCATCCTTAGTTTTAAAAATTACACACTCTGAAATTTGGGAACTTGTAGCTACACATTCTTCTTCATTATCACTCAGTACTACTTGCTGATCATCCCCTCACTTGAATCCCGTAATCATCGGAATCCCATAAATTATTAGCAGTATCTTGCAGTTATACAGCTGATAATGGTTTTCGGGACATTTTATT
Source organism: Diabrotica virgifera virgifera (assembly GCF_917563875.1). Taxonomy (NCBI): domain Eukaryota; kingdom Metazoa; phylum Arthropoda; class Insecta; order Coleoptera; family Chrysomelidae; genus Diabrotica; species Diabrotica virgifera. Next base: position 174,782,138 of record NC_065449.1, on the reverse strand, counting down.
CGCGCTATCTACTTTCACTGTAATTCAATATAATTTTAAGAGCTTAGTTGTCGACACTAACATCTATGTCAAACGACTGAGAGCAGATGCATTATTTATTTCAAAATATGTATAGCTACCTACCTAACAATATTATTGCATTCCAAAAATAATTATCAGTTTTTAAAATTTATTTAGAACAGATATAACACCTATTGTAAGCATCTTTTTGATGTTCACATCAAAGAGATGTTTACATTGTTTGCTACAAGTTTATACTTTATTATTGAATTTTCGGAATCAAAAAGTCGTTTAGATAATTCACAAAAACATTACCTGACTGCCAGATTAACTTTTGTAGCAAATATTTAGACTTTGTTTATAAATACAAATAGGGTCCGACGGGCCCGTGTTGCCCCTATAAATACGTGACAAAATTCTTTCGACGCAATAATTTTAAAAATGATAATGAATATTTTGAATAGCTCATGACTATGTTGAAGGAAACATACGTCTAAACAAATTCAGTGATGCATAAAATTCAATAAATTTATTTTTATCAGTTTATGATAAAAGCATTGGCGTCTAGGGCCGGGCCGGTTGGACCCACCTTGCTCGGATAGGGTTAAAAAAGATTATGGAAAAAAGAAATTGTGTTGCAAAAACGCAAAAAAATCTCAATGATTTTTTTTTAAATCATTTTCCGGAGTGTAAAGTAAAACATCAATTTTTTTTATTATATTATCATTACAATCAACTGTGGACAAATCTATATTTTATAAACCTACTAGCTGACCCGGCAGACTTCGTACTGCCTCAATAGATAAAAACAAACTTTTGTATACAATAAACTTAAAATAACCAAAAGGAATTCGTAATTAATAAACAAAAAATGCTCGGTGTGAATGAGGTTTTATTATTGTTTTTAATTAATTACACATGATGTTTGAAGAAATAAAGTTTAGTTAGAAGTAACAAAATAAAATTTGTAGTGCAACAGTTACAATCTTAAATTTGTTTATCTTATAATAAAAATAACAGCTTTATCATATCCTCATTCAAAACAACCCTCTATTTATGATTGGTTTCGGGGAGATTCCAAGTCTATAGGTGTTGATTAAATAAAATTAAATTCAATTAAAATTAAATAAAAAAGTAAATGAAGTAAATTAAAATTAAATGAAATTTAATAAACGTAAATAAAAATAAATAAAACTGAATAAAATTAAATACAAATAAATAAAATCATATTAACTTAAATACAATTAAGTAAAGCTAAAAAAAAAATTAAATAAAAATAATAAATAAATTAAAAAATAATAAAATTAAATAAAAGAATATACAGGGTGTTTCATTAATAATTGTCCATGTAGTAACTGGAGAAACCTTAGCACAAAATACGAATATTTAACCTAAAACACTTAAATAAAATGTGGTTCCTTACTGAGTTACAGGGTGTTTTATCTAAAATATTAAAAATTATTTTTGCTCAGCATTTTAAAACTATTCGAGATATCCGTTTCATACTTGGCAGAAAGTACGAATACTAGACACCCTACTAAATTGTGATAAACAAACGTTTCTAGCTACTACCAGAGGTTTTACGACAGGGGATGGTGAATAGTTGACCCTTCTCAATTTCTACGCTACTGGAGGAATTACTATTTTAGTGCCATTTTTAGATTCTCCAATACTTTCTACGTAAATAATATACTCTTCATTGGCAACGATTAAGTCATTAGTTTTCGAGATATTTGAAGTTAAATATGAAATGACACAATTATTTTGATTAATTTATAATATGATTCATATGATTAAAATTTAAAAATTATTTGTACCCAGTACTTTAAAACTAGGTGGCGTATCCTTATCATACTTGGCAGAAAGTATAGGTACTGCACACCCTACTAAATTAAGATAAATAAACGTTTCTAGCTACTACCAGAGGCGTACGACAGGGGATAGTGGCTGGTTGACCCTTCCCAAATTCTACGCCACTGACGAAATTGCTATTATAGTGTAATTTTTTGATTTTGCAATACTTTTTATGTAAATAATATACTCCTCATTCGTAACGATAAAATTATTAGTTTTCGAGATATTTGAAATTAAAAATTAAGCGACACAATACATTAATCAAAATAACCGTGTCGTTTCATTTTTAACTTCAAAGATCTCGAAAACTAATGACTTTATCGTTACGAATGAAGAGTATATTATTTTCATAGAAAGTATTGGAGAATCCAAATATTGGACTAAAATAGCAATTTCGCCAGTGGCGTAGAATTTGGAAAGGGTCAACCATTCACTTTCCCCCATCGTACGCCTCTGGTAATAGCAACAAACGTTTTTTTAACATAATTTAGTAATTTGTACAGTACATATACTGCCTGCCAAGTATGAAAAGGATACGTCAAATAGTTTTAAAATGCTGAGCAACAATAGTTTTTAAATTTTTAGATAAAACACCCTGTAACTCAGTAAAGAACAACATTTTATTTAAGTGTTTTAGGTTAAATCTTAGTATTTTGTGCTAAGGTTTCTCCAGTTACCACATGGACAATTATTAATGAAACACCCTGTATAGTCTAATAAAAATAAATAAAATTTAATAAAATGAAATAAAATAAAATAAATGAAAATAAACAAAATACTTAAATTAAATAAAATTAAACAAAATGAATTAAAATTAAATAAAATTTTATAATTTGCTGCTTGTTCTTTTCGTGTGCTCAGAATTTTTCTCCTACTTACGGTTCCGTTTAGAGATATTTTTTGAAAATTTCGCAAAATTAAAAAATTCATATTTTGCCCAATTCGAGTCCCAAAGATAAACTGTTCCACTTCTCTTCTATAAAATTTGTCGCTCGTTCTTCTTCTGTCCTCAGAATATTGCTACGACTTAAGATATTGTATTTCGGACACCGATTGTGCTAGAGAAAAAATTTTAGCACGGTTTTTCTCTGAGTTCAGCAAGGAGTCTACCTACTTAATTTAATATTTTTCACGTCATTATTGTGAGAGTTACGGCGTCATGGGCAACCCCTTAATGACGTACGGGTATGAAATATAGACAGCAACCTACTCCCAGTCCAGTCCAATATACCTGCAAAATTTCATAAAAATCGGTCAAGTCGTTTCGGAGGAGTATGGTAACAAACACTCCGACCGGAGAATTTTTATATAGATGTAAAATATTTAAATGGCTATTAAAAAATAACGGTCCGAGATAGAAAATTGAAAATTTAGGATTATATGTATCTTTTGCTTTTACATATCATAAAAATAGTAAAAAACGGTTTTTCCAAAAATTAAAAAAATATATCAGGGGGGTAACCGCCTTATGACGTACGGGTATGAAACTCCATATTATTCTATTCCCAGTCCGCTAGAATATACATGTAAAATTTCATAAAAATCTGTTCAGTCGTTCTCGAGTTATAAATGGTGTAACTAGCATAACCTCGGCTTTCTTTTATATATATATATATATACATATATATATATATATATATATATATATATATATATATATATATATATATATATATATATATATATATATATATATATATATATATATACATCCTACTATCAATTTGGCATCGATACATTATGCATTTACCATCGATTTGGCATCGTCTTGCAAAGTGGCATCTGTATATCGATGCCACTTTACACTACCTTAATAACTTTATTCCTGTACTTGCTACCAGAAGTCTAATCAGCTCGGTAGTTAGAGATTTGATTCCTTGATGTTACTTTAATATATCAGCTTTCCTTGTTTACCTCTTACTAAGTTATATAAGTTTATTCCATAAAATGTTTGAGTCCAAAATGATCGTACAGTGAAAATATTATATACATTTAGTTCAGTGTTTTACCGTTTTGTCGCTGCCGTTATATACATGAAAACGTATATCCCACTTTCATTATTAATCATTTTGGCATCAGAAATTTGGCATCACTGTTGAATACAATATTATTCACAACGAAAAATAGACAATTTGAGAATGTATATATTATTTTCATAAAGAAATCAGTCTGGCATCATGTTTTATTGTTTTCACCCAATTTTGAAAAAATGTGAAAACTTTGTATTATCCACGTCCGTCTGTCCGTCTGTCTGTAACCACAACTCCTCCGTCAATATACCAGCTAGAATGACAAATGAGGTATCAAATGAAAGCTGATAATCCAAGGATGGTACTAAAGGTGAGATATTTGACCTTGGCGGTCTGTCCGTCGGTCTTTACGACCGCGAATATAACTCCTCCATCATTATACCAGGTAGAATGACAAATGAGGTGTCAAATGAAAGCATATAATCCAAGGATGGTACTAACGGTGAGATATTTGACCTAGGCTGTCTTTCCGTCGGTCCCTCCGACCGCAAATATAACTCCTCCGTCATTATACCAGGTAGAATGACAAATGAGGTGTCAAAAGAAAGCTTATAATACAAGGATGGTACTAAAGGTGAGATATTTGACTTAGGCGGTCTGTGACTCGGTCCCTCCGACCGCGAATATAACTTATCCGTCATTATACCAGGTAGAATGACAAATGAGGTGTCAAATGAAAGCTGATAATCCTAGGATGGTACTAAAGGTGAGATATTTGACCTAGGCTGTCTTTCCGTCGGTCCCTCCGACCGCGAATATAACTCCTCCGTCATTATACCAGGTAGAATGACAAATGAGGTGTCAAAAGAAAGCTTATAATACAAGGATGGTACTAAAGGTGAGATATTTAACTTAGGCGATCTGTGCGCCGGTCCCTCCGACCGCCAATATAACTCCTCCATCATTATACCAGGTAGAATGACAAATGAGGTGTCAAATGAAAGCTTATATTCCAAGGATGGTAATAAAGGTGAGATATTTGACCTAGGCTGTCTTTCTGACGGTCCGTACGACCGGGAATATAACTCCTCCGTCATTATACCATGTAGAATGAGAAATGAGGTGTCAAATGAAGGCTGATATTCCAAGGATGGTACTAAAGGTGAGATATTTGACCTACATGGTCTGTCCGTCGGTCCGTCCGACCGCGAGTATAACTCCTCAATCATTATACCAGGTAGAATGATAAATGAGGTGTCAAATGAAAGCTTATAATCCAAGGATGGTACTAAAGGTGAGATATTTGGCCTAGGCAATCTTTCTGTCGGTCCGTACGACCGCGAATATAACTTCTCCGTCATTATACCAGGTAGAATGATAAATGAGGTGTCAAATGAAAGCTTATATTCCAAGGATGGTACTAAAGGTGAGATATTTGACCCAGGCTGTCTTTCCGTCGGTCCGTACGACCGCGCATATAACCCCTCCGTCGTTATACCAGGTAGAATGACAAATGAGGTGTCAAATGAAAGCTGATAATCCAATGATAGTACTACAGGTGAGCGATTTGACCTAGGCTGTCTTTCCGCCGGTCCGTACGACCGCAAATATAACTTCTGCGTCTTTATACCAAGTAGAATGACAAATGAGGTGTCAAATGAAAGCTGATAATCCAATGATGGTACTACAGGTGAGCGATTTGACCTAAGCTGTCTTTCCGCCGGTCCGTACGACCGCGACTATAACTTCTGCGTCTTTATACCAAGTAGAATGATAAATAAGGTGTCAAATGAAAGCTTATAATCCAATGATGGTACTAAAAGTGAGATATTTGGCCTAGACAATCTTTCTGTCGGTCCGTACGACCGCGAATATAACTTCTCCGTCATTATACCAGGTAGAATGACAAATAAGGTGTCAAATGTAAGCTGGTAATACAAGGATGGTACTAAAGGTGAGATATTTGACCTAGGCGGTCTGTCGGTGGGTCCGTCCGACCGCGAATGTAACTCCTCTATCATTATACCAGCTATAATAATAAATGAGGTGTCAAATGAAAGCTTATAATCCAAGGATGGTACTAAAGGTGAGATATTTGAGCTGGGTACTCTTTCTGTCGGTCCGTACGACCGCCAATATAACTCCTCCGCCATTATACCGGGTAGAATGACAAATGAGGTGTCAAATAAAAGCTTGTGGGTGAAAACCTAGGACTTACGAAGTCCAATTTAAAAATAGGGCATATCAGAGATATGCCTTAGACATCATAGAAGACAATGACACAGAAAAATCAAACAAGCAATATGTCAAAAGGGCCTTAGTTATGTATCTTCGGTCCTGTTGGTCCAATCGTGATGTATAGCACCTCAAATGATAGGATTTGACAAACAGAATACAATGAGAGAAAAATCAAATACAACCTCATGTCAAAAGGGCCTTAGTCGCGTATCTTCGGTCCTATAAGACCAATCGTGACGTACGGCATCTCAAATAATAGGACTTGACAAATAAAATACAATGACACAGAAAAATCAAATACAGCAACAAGTCAAAAGGGCCCTAGTTATGTATATCTAGTCCTATTGGTCCAATTGTGACGTACAGCAGCTCAAATGGTAGGGTTTAATGAACAGAATACAATGACACAGAAAAATCAAATACAGCAATATGTCAAAAGGGCCTTATTTACGTATCTTCGCTCCTATTGGTCCAATCGTGGCGTACAGCACCTAAAATAACTGGATTTGACTAATATAATACAATGACGTATGAAAATCAATTACAGCATCATGTCAAAAGGGCCTTAGTCTTGTATCTACGGTTCTATTGGTTCAATCGTGACGTACAGCGTCTGAAATGATGGGATTTAACTGGAAGAATAAGATGGTGTAGACAAATGAAAATGACGGCATGTAATAACACTTTAAAATTGTAGAAATAAAATGGATTAACACACATGGTATGACATATTAGGTGAGAGTATTTAACAAATAGAATACGATTACATACGTCCAGTTTTTGACAAGCGACTTCTCTACATATGATAAACGCGAAAGGGCCCCAACGTTCACTGCTCGACATAGGCCTCCCGTTCACTGCATATACCCACTGCTTTCTGACGCTGTGACTTGAGAGGATAGGATTTAACGAATAGAACGACAAAGAAGACTAAACAAGGCAGCTCACGGGAAAAACACAACTGTCCGTTTTATACTCTACAGGGAAGCATCAAATATTCAACGTAAGAATATATTAGAGTATAACGGTATGATAAATCTTTTTCTTCTTTTTTTCATTTAGTGCATTCCGTACGTTTTTTAAACATAATCAGGAGAAGTTGTTGAATTTCTGAAGTCTATAAAAGAATTTCTTAACAAACATTTTTTTAATTGTGTTATGGATTATTTTTAAGAATGTGTTTAAAAGGCAGTTCGCAGGCTTATTGTTCAATGGTCTTATCACTTTCAAGCGCCTGTCTTTTTTGTAGGACTATTAATTGTTACTTGTGATTTCAACCATTCTAGCGGGGCAATGCCTTTTCTATAACTGAAATGAATATTGTTATCCATTTAATTTTTTTCCTCAATTAATTGAATGCCTCCTACTGGTGTTTGGTCTAAGCTTACCGCTTTTCCCCATTTAAGCTAAACGGCTCGTCAAAAGTTAGGGATATAGAAAATTATGCTCATTTTCATAGCTAATTATTTCGAGAACAGATTAACGGATTCCACTATTTTTTTTAATATTTTAGATTTTTCTTTAGTATTTACACAGTTGTGCAAAGGTTTACACAAACTTCTTTTTTGTACTTATACCGAGTGGTAGGTATAAGTACAGAAAAGAAGTTTGAGTAAACCTCTTGATAGGTATTAGTTACGTATCTTCACTCCCATTGGTCCCAACGTGTCGTACGGCAGCTCAAATCATTGGAATCAGCCAACAGAATACAATGACTAGGGAGCGGATTTATATGCGATCAATTTTGATGAAATATTCGCATATATATGCGGTAAAAAATTACGAAATATGCGCAAGATATGCACAAAAATTCAAAAAATGCGCATTTCGGGAAACCACAAATTTTCTGTCTTATTTAGTAATCTTATTTATTATTTTTCAAATAAAATCATTTTTTATATATGCAATTTATTCACAGTTTTTACAAAAACTGCTACCAATAGTTACCTATTTAAAATAAAACAACAATATCACTATAAATATATCTTCGATTATAATTCACTACAATGTGTTTTTCCTAATTCTTTACGAGGAAACATATTCTTTGATCAGACAAAATATTTTTATAACTTGAAAAACTCCTTTCAACATCGATAATTGGTTCGTATTTAAAATAACTTGTTAATTTCCGTTAGAAAATCGTAAAACTTTGGCTAAAGGTGTAAATTCTCTTAACAATAGAGGATTTAAAAAATCACCAGAATTATAGGTAGGTACCTACCCTAATAGCACAAGGACGTCCAATGGACGTCCTTCACGGACTTTAGGGACGTCCATTGGACGTCCGTTTTCGTCCGAGGAACGTCCTTTATACGTCCTATTTTGGTCCAAATGTCGCGCTACCGAACGACCATTGGACGTCCATCTAATGTCCGAGGGAACATATATTGGATCTTAATCGGACGTAAATTGGACCTTAATCGGACGTCCTAGGGGACGTAAATTGGACCCTAATCGGACGTAAATTGGACCTTAATCGGACGTAAATTGAACCTTAATCGGACGTAAATTGGACCTTAATCGGACGTAAATTGAACCTTAATCGGACGTAAATTGGACTTTAATCGGACGTAAATTGGACCTTAATCGGACGTAAATGGGACCTTAATTGGACGTAAATTGGACCTTAATCGGAGTAAATTGGATCTTAATCGGACGTCTTAGGGAACGTGAATTGGTCCTTAACAGGACGTCCAATTTTGGTCCAAATTCCACGTTGCCAAACGCCCAATGGAGGTCCACCTAACGTCCGAAGGGACGTTCGGTGGACGTCAATTGGGCCTTCATAGGACGTCCCAGTTTGGTCCAATGTATTGCTGCCGATCATCCATCTAACGTCCTGGGAGGACGTTCGGTGGACGTCTAGAGACGATATTTATACCTGTGGAGAATGTATTGTGGGAAATAAAAAATATATTTTTTAAGGAACTTATATTACATCTTATATTAATTTACAATTATTGGATATTAGATTATTTACATTAAATTATAATTACATTTCTCCAAGAAATTAACGCACCACCTTAAAAATGGGCCATTTTTGATGTCTCGAATTTCCTAAAGCCATTGTCCCATCTAAGTGATTTTTTTAATAATATTATAGCCTAGGCTATATGGGCTACCTCCATAAGCTTGTCATGCACGGGGAGCTATACTGTAATAATATTATATCACATCGCTGAGGGAACTCTACATTACATATACTTTTCGAATCAAAACTTTTATTCTCTTAATATTATTACTTAAAAAATATATACTACATTCGTCTCGCTAAACTCGAAAAATAACTTATAAACCATAAAAATCTCCAAAAATATAAATGACATAAATGAGAATTGGCACAATTATTATTATGGTTTTAAGTTGATTTTTCGGATTTAACTACAATATTATGCAAAAAATTATGTTATATCGCAGATTTAAAATGGGTTTATCTCGAAAACAGTTATATTAAGTTTAGCGAGATGATTGTAGTACACTTTTTTTAAGTAAAAATATTAAGAGAATAAAAGTAGACTGGTACGCAGTCTGATTTTTGCATAAGAGTTTAATGAAATGGTAACAAATCAATTGGAAGTTCTGTCCGACAAAATACATGGAACGTTTTCGGTAGTCTGATGTTCCAAGTTTTTAACCTGTTCCACAATTAAAACTTCCCCGGTTCCAGTGTTCCCGTACATCAAAGTTTGTCCGACTAGACACCGTGAAGCTATTAACAAATTTTCAGCTTGCTGTTAATCAACTTTTTTTATTACGCGGGATCCAGGTCTATAAATGAATACAATAAATAAGTAGGTAGGTACATATTATACACTTATTTATACGAGTACAATTAATAGTAGAGCTGGTTTTTGGGATGTTACAAGCAGCATTTGCATTTCCACAGAGATACTTATGACAGAAATAATAAAATACCGAGACGGACTATTATTATAATAATTTACAATAGGACCCGACGGCCGACGCTATAGGGACAGGTAAAATTTATGACTGAACAATGCACCGAGCATCGATACAAGCAATATGTACCGGTCGAAGGTTATTTTTTATTGTGCCAAATGGACGTATATAGTACCTACCTTTAAAAATCGAATACACAAATTAAAAGATATTTAACAACCATAAAGATTTGTCAAACTCTATCACCGACTTCATGAAAACAAGTATTACTACATTCTTTGATGGTTTTTGCTGTAAATTTTAAAGGATTGATATGAAATTTGGCATACGCATAGCTAACATGCCAAAGAAAAAAAGTGATATTGTGCCAATGTGTGCTATTGCCCTGGGGTGAGTTTCACTCTTTCTCTGGGGTGAAAAACGTTCAAAATAAGTCCGGACTTCGATAAACTGATTAATATTAAGCAACCTTTATTCCATACTTACAAAGTATGTGTACTTACAAATTAGTATGTGAATTTGGGGGGTGAGTTTCACCCCGAGGAGGGGTGATATACAAAATATAGATAGATACACAAAAGATATACAAAAATGTTTCAAAACATCGAAAAAATGTGGTAAAATGCAAATATACATATCATATTATGATAAAATTGCGATTTTGGTGATTTGCCTTTTTGGATAGAATGATGATGATGTTGATTAGGATAAAACTGCGAAGAATTTTTTTATCGAAATATAGTAAAAAATATGAAAAATATACCAAAAAGCTTGAAAAAATATGTAAGTATATAAGGAAAAACATAAATAATTAAATAAACTTTTGACAACACAACACAAAAGTTTGAAACACTCACTATTTGGATTGGTTGTCCTGGCTTGTGATTTTCTTCTTTGCAGATGACGCTCACGGATCGATGTCAATGTCCAACGGACGTCCGAGCACGGACGTCCAATGGACGTCCAAAGGACGTTCATATTTATTCAACACGTAAGTACGTCTAACGTCGGACGTCCGAAGGACGTTCATTTATAGTCCATCCGCATTAGGACTAAAACTGGACCTATTTTGGGCACACGTACGCTCAACTTCAAAAGGATGCTCTCAATATTCATCTGTAGTAAGGATACATTGATAAAAATTATATTTTTGCTTATTAGAATTAACCACCAAACTTCTATCATCTTGGTAACGGGAATAATAAAACATTATAAAGTCCACTTTACATCAACAATAATTGAACAAGAAATTGACGACAAGTTATTCAAGGTCAAATTTGGCTTATACAAAACACAATTCTACTTCCAATTTTGCCGTGAATAAACAGAAAATAAAGAAATTTGACAAAATAAAACATATCCAATTGTTCTATTTCATCAAATTCCTTCATTTTCTTTTACAAATCATACATTTTGTACTCGTCAAATTTGGCCTTGAATAACTTAGTCAATTTCTTGTTCAATTTATTGTTGATGTAGAGTGGACATAACGAATAATTTACCGATCAGATTTTCACATTTTACATAAAAACAAAAACATGTATTAGATATTAAACTACATATACAGTTTTGAATTAAATATGATTTATAATCTTTTCCATTTAAACTATTTTATTAACATAATTAAGTTAATATTTTATTAAATAATTTTGCTGTTTAATCCCCTTATTGGTAGAATATGTCCAATATGGACGATTGGAAAAGGTCCGTATTTCGTCCGAGTACGGACGTCCAAAGGACGTTCATATTTATTCCACCCGAAGGACGTCCAACACCGGACGTCCGAAGGACGTACATATTTAGTCCACCCGAAGGACGTCCAACGCCGGACGTCCAAAGGACGTACATATTTAGTCCACCTGAAGGACGTCCAACGCCGGACGTCCAAAGGACGTACATATTTAGTACACCCGAAGTACGTCCAGCGTCGGACGTCCAAAGGACGTCCGTTTATGGTCCATGGACGTTAGGACCAAAAATTGACCTATTTTGGACGTCCAAAGGACGTCGTGTGCTATTAGGGTATTAAATATAACAAAAGTATATAAAATTCGGATTTCCGGGTAAAACATCCTTCGTCATTTTAACATCCTACAATCATTTCATAACGGCGGCGTATTATCCTATAAGTACTTTGTGTAGAGATCGTTTATTTTCTAAGAAAAAATGAAAGGCGGTTAATGAGCTGTCTCTCTTGGTTCTCGAATTAATACAGACCACAGCCTGTGCGTGGAAATATTTTGTCGAATTAAAAAATTTAAATTTTGTTTTGGACTAATGAAATAAAACATTTTAGTACTTCCAAAATGACACAAAATCTAGGCATCGGATAAAAAAGTTTATTTGAAGAAAGTGTATTTTTTTGTTCTTCTTGATGGCGGTACAGGCTCGTTTTTTTAATATTGTATTTAATTACAGAATAATTTTCAAATATTACCTAATATATTTTTCAAATTGGGCTCTGTACCGCCATTCTTTATTATATTACGGATACGTGTGCCAAATATCTTGAAAAAATATTCAAAATTACAGCCGCAATCTTGGAACGCGTTTTGGCTACCTGTTGATCGCTACTGTATCACCTTAAACAATTTTTTAAACAAATTCACAAAAATAATTTTTTCATTACGAACGATTTTTTAGATAAGTTGGGTTATTCTGAGCAAAAAAGGTATCTTGAGATTTTTCTCTAAAATTGATTTTTGTCGAGTTTTAAATCGCGTATAACTCGACAACAATCAATTTTAGAGAAAATTGACAAGAGACCTTTTTTGTTCAGAATGTCCAAAATTATCTAAAAAAAAATTGTTCAAAGTGAAAAAATTATTTTTGTGGATTTGTTTAAAAAATTGTTTAAACAATTTTTCGACCACGGCACCTTGTGAATATGTTATAAGGACCTCTTTTTGAGTAAGTTTGTGCAAAAAAATCGAATCGGAATAATTTCACTAACAGGGGCGACGATAAATCCGGGACTATAGCGCTAATTATTAATAATTAAAAATAACAGCTTTGTAATAAAATAATGACAAAAATCTCTTAAGGACCTTGAAGCAAGGGTTTGAAACTTGATCTGCTCACTTTTTAATTTCATAATAATAACTTTTAATCGAGTTATTAAGACTTAAAAATGGCCATTTTCGCATTTTTCAAATTTTTAATCGCATATAACTCGACAACAATCAATTTTAAACAAAAATGGCAAGACACCTTTTTTGCCCAGAATGACACAAGTTATCTAAAAAAAATTGTTCGAAATGAAAAAATTGTTTTTGTGAATTTGTTTCAAAAAAATTTTTTAAACAATTTTTCGACCAATGCACCGCCCGGCACCCTTTGGATATGTTATAAGGACCTCTTTTTGAGTAAGTTTGTGCAAAAAAATCGAATCGGAATAATTTCGCTAGCGGGGGCGACGATACTGCCCGGTCTACTTTTGATGCTGATGGTGATAGAATAGATACTTTTTATATAACAAAAATAAAACTTTTTTTAAACTCTTTAAAAAATTTGTGGCGGGTTTTCCCCGACAAGTGCGTTATTTTGTGGACATTTTACGTTGAACTAGTCGATTTGGAATTTGACGAATAAGAACCAACTTTTGATTAGCTCCAACTCTGTTTTTATTGTGTGTCCAGACTTCATATATACATCATTTTTTTTACTGTTTTATAAGCTTTATATTTGCTAGGAATAGTTTTTCGATCAAATAATTACTTTTTGATTTATTTGCGAAAAACCATCTAAAAACAAAAGTTACAAGGAATTTAATTAGTTTATCCACTTACGGACTTATTTGGACCTATATTTTTTCACACTCGAGAAGGGGGTGGTACTCATCCCCAGAAAAAAAGCACACACTGGCACTCTGATGTTCATTTCGCGAAATATCGCAGGGTTCGTATTTAAAAATTTTAATTTACTCCTCACCCCTTTCCGTGGGGGTTCGTTTTTGGTATCATTCGATAGACTTTTGAAAAATATTGAACACGCATTTTTTAGTTTTTCGATCTGACGTTCATTTCGCGAAATATTCGCTTTTTTGTGAAACTTTGTGACTCGCCCATCATTTCTTCAGATTTGGGAACACTTAATAATCGGAGGGGGCCAAGTCAGGAGAGTAAGCCGCATGAGAAAGTAATTAGAACCCCAACTCGAATTTTTGCTACTGTCACAACGCTCTTGTGAGTCGATGTATTGTCTTAGGTCTTGAGAACACTTTTTTCTTCTGCTTATGGAGTCGTTTTTCATTCATCACATACCGGAACTCACCACATAAATTTTGAAGACCCTGACATCAAAACTGTATTAAATTATATGTGATCTAAGTAAGTTAATGAAAAGTCAGAATAGATAGAGTAGAACACTTATAAAAAAAATTGTAACAAGCAATTGGACATCGTAAGTTCTAATTTTTCACAAAAAGTGACCGGAAGTTGAACCGGCAGTCGATATTTGAACCCTTCATGTAACTTTTTGTCAGCTGATATGACGGATGAATTTTGTTCACCTACAGATATGGACGAACAGACAGGCATGAAACCGGAAGTATGTATTTGTTCTGGTCTTTCTTAGTCGTGTTGACCAATAGTTTGTACTATTTCGACGAATTTAAAACAGTACTTTCGGTTGCAACTCTGGAACAGGCAGTCCGAGGTCAAACTTCTCACATGTAATATCATATTTTGGTTATAGGCTTTCATTTGACACCTTATTTGTCATTCTTTCTGTCCTACTAATAGACGAGTTGTGTTTATTGACGGACAGACATGGATAATTCTAGGTTTTCACATTTAATGATAAAAACAATAATTATACAATTCAGTTAACCTGACTATATCATTGTGATAATGACTTCTTATCTAAAAGTGACAACGGCAATAATTGCCGTTGTAATAATTATTATTCCATTCACTCACGATAAAATATCGCAAAACCTCCAGATTTTAAAGAACCGCTTGGATTGACATAAAATTTGGCACACACGTAGCTAAAATGCCAAAGAAAAAAGTGAGATTATGCCGATATGTTCTCTTGTCCTGGATGTGACTTTCACCCCTTCTTGGAGGTGAAAAAACATACGTGCAAAATAAGTCCGGAAGTGGATAAACTGACTAATTCTAATTCTAAGCAAATTTTGTTCTATAAAAGTTTTAGGTCAATACTTTTCGAGGTATGTGCGAGTGAATATGTTTATTTTTCATAGAAAAACACGTTTTGGACGGATTTTCGCAAATAACTCAAAAAGTAAGTATGTACATATTTTATCGAAGAAAATATTCCTAGCAATAATATAGCTTATGAAAAAGAGGTGTCAGTATAAGGTCTGTAGACCCAGTAGAAGCAGGGTTGCAGCTAATGAAAAACAGGTTCTTATTCGTCAAATACCAAATCGAATATTTCAACGTAAAATAACCAAAAAAATAAAGCACTTTTCGGGAAACACTCATCATAACTCTTTTAAAGTGTTTAAAAAAAATTTTTTTTGGTGTTTTTAAAACAGTTTCTAGCGTGAAAAGTAAGCAAGTTACGCTGAAAATAAAATCGTTCCTTTTTTTTTGGCAAAAGAAAGTCATGAAAATTAATTGTTACCGCTTCACACGTTACTTTAGATAAATGTATTGTTTATACATGGTGTCTCCGAAAATAGTGCGTTCCTTTAAGGTGTGGATATAATACACAATTTAGAACAAAAAGGTGTTGTAACATTTTTTCCTAAAGTTAACCGTTTCAACAAAAATTACGTTGTTCTCCATAAGAGTAAATTTTTATTTTCATAAATTTATATGACCTGGCAACATGGCGTAGAAGAACCTGTGACTGTGAAATTTAATCTAATGGGACCCCTTGTTTATTTACTAATTGAGTATCAATTTGCATATCAAAATGTATTTTCGTTTTTTGGTCAAACGGCTGAATTTAGAATAAAATGTTATAAGACTTTTTTGCTCTACATTGTGCTTTCTATCTATACCTTTAAGGAACGCACTATTTTCGGGGAAACCCTGTATATGATCCGTAAGTTGCATTGGTTCAAAATGCTTATTTTTGAAAGGGGTTTTGTTGAAAGGCCTCGAACGAATCACTAGTCACGAGTATGTATATGCAAATTTTGAACAGCCATATCTTAACCAATTTTTGTCTTCCAGAAAATCAAAAAATTCCAAATATTTAAAAAAGCAACACCTACATTTTTTACTCTTTAAGATATTTGGTATCACTAATAATTTTTAAGTTATTTTGACAAAAGTCTTTTTTTCAAAATTAAAGATTTAAAAAAATTTACTTTAAAACCAAATTTTTCCACAAATAAGCACTTTGAACTGATGAAACTTACAAACACAAACAATACATAAAGTTACTTGTGAAGTGGTAACGATTAATTCCATTTGGGCTGTTAATTAGAGGGAGTTTTTAGAATATTTTTAACCAAAAAAAAGGAACAACTGTATTTTGAGCGTAACCTGCTTACTCTTGCTGCTGGAAACTTTAAAAAAAAAATAAAAATAAACGTTTTCTTAAACACTTTAAGAAAGTTGTAATAAGTTTTCCCAGAAAAGTGTTTCATTTTTTTTATTTCACGTCAAAATATTCGATATGGAATTTGAGATATAAGAACTTATTTTTCACTATAGTCTGTTTTTAAACAAGAGGAGTCATTCAAATTTCCCGCGCCGTACACCTTGTTTGTAATTGGTACAACCTCAGGCAATTTTACTCATATCAAATTTTGACACTATTGGCATTTCATAGGTTAGTTTATTTATTTTATCAGCAATTTTTGTATTTTCTGCGTTCTTCCTTTTATTTTTAGATTTTTAGTCAAGATTACCGTCAAAGGCCGATATGATCAACCAAAAAAGAAGATTTATCTGATGATATTTCTAGTGACTTTCTTGGGTGTGAATCTGCCATTTAGTTTACCTACTCCTCTTGGTTTTAAAACAAAGCTTAGCAATAGCTCTGCTTCTACTGGGTCTACAGACCTGACACATATACCATTTTTTCACTTTTTTATAAGCTATATTTACTATTTGCTAATTTTTTTTCAATAAAGTACCTACTTTTTGAGTTATTTGCGAAAAACCGTATAAAAACGTTTTTTTTTTGTTGAAAAATGAACATATTCACTCGCAAATATCTCTAAAAGTATTGACTTAGTGAAAAACGCTATAAAATAGAAGTTGCTTAGAATTAGTCAGTTTATCCAATTCCGGACTTATTTGAACGTATTTGTTTTCATACCCTATAACCGACGAAACTCACCTCCAGATCAAAAGCACGTATCGGCACAATATCACTTTTTTTCTTTAACATATTAGCTATAGGTACGTGTCCCAAATTTTATGTCAAACCAAGCGTTTCTTCAAAATTCTGACCAAAAACCCTAAGTAAATTAAACGAAAATATAAAATGAATTTTTCAAACAAATATTTTAAGTCGGTATGAGAAATTTTAATTTAACAGATGAAATCAAATAAACACAATTCAACTCGTAAAATATTTAGACCCTTGCTTGGTAATCCAGCTGAACAGGTAAAGAACCTACCTTTTATGTAGTTTATAATCTGAGAGGATGGAATATTTTACCAAAATATTCCATCCTCTAAGTTTACAATAGACCTTTTCTACCTGTCCTCAAAAGATCGGTATTTTTAACTCGTGGCAACGTCGAAAAGCGGCAAAATGATGGGAAATACACATTTTTATGTGGTGGAAGTCAAAATGGTTATGAAGTGTAAAAATTTTTGTATATAATTTAAATTTTTAAAATTAAAATTTTAGAAAACTGAGAACGATACAGGGCGTTAAAAAATGCGCTCAACAAACATACACGAATTAAAATTCGAAAATGATAGTATTTCTTGGTGATGCCAAATGACTGCAACATGAAAAGATGACATAATGATAGCGGGATGTATATATATATATATATATATATATATATATATATATATATATATTGTTGTGATCTTGATTATTGATATGAGATAATAATTTTATATGTCATTTAATTTAATCAATGCTTTAATAATAATCTAATTAATTTACCAGATCACATATCAATATGTTTTCAATCTCAGGGCTTTTTTATAAAATTAATTACTTACATACGTGGCTTCTAAGTATTTCTTAATGGTTCCTAATCGGGATAGGAAAGAAAAGAGTAGAATAATAACACATATGGGTTACAATTGTAATCAAAATATTGTTTATTTTATTTAAATGGCAATCACTGCTTAATATTTGCTATATCTTATTATTCTTAAACATAACATTTATACATGGGAATCTTATTTCCTTTTGATTTCCAATTGAAAGTTTTTATTAACATTTAACTATTATGATTTATCAGCAACAATTCTATTTAAGTTTGATGAAGCTTTTCTGATATTATTGATTATGTTTCCTCAATTTTAAATGTGGTATTTACTACGAAAAAACCCATACATTCATGTCCAAACAAATGAGACTGACCTTTTTTTTTGGTGCACTGATAATGTCTTCACATAAGACCCGTTTCCTGCTGTCCTTGGCTGCAATCAAACCTCGTCCTGGCTTCCAGTAATGTTCTCCTCTGAAACTAACTCGTATAGCTCTCGTTTCCTGCTTCTGTTGTGATGCTGTCTTCTACCTTTTTCGAAACTGCAATCAGCTACCGGGAACTCTTGGCTCAAGGAGGTTCTTTTACTCTCAACTTGGCCTACCTCTCGTTCTACGATAGATTCTCCACACTCACGGAACTACACCGACTTTCTCACTCCTCGAACACTACCGTCTACTACTCGACTTCACTTCTCGACAGCTCAAAACATTCTGATCTCTCTTTGTCATTCATTCCCCTCCTTTCTAAATATCCCTTCCAGATTCACAAATCAAAATTCCACCACCAACTCTCATTCGCAGTATTCCTCAAAACCAATTTTTAAACTTTCTAAATATGCTTAATGGATTTCAAAGAAAATAGTTAATTCCCATTCTAAAAATTACTTTCTACTAATTACAAAATTTAATGATCTATTATCTACTTTCACTAAGTCTTCTTTAGCATCGGCTAATGATTGAACCTTCCGCGAACAACGATAATGACCTATTTTCGATTTCACTTTAGTTTTATTTTAAGCGCATTGTTCCGAGTATCGTTTTAATCACTTCTTAAAATTAAATATAACAATTTGTTGTATACAGGTTGTTCTAAATTTATATGCCCGTGGTTGAGAAAATTAAAAATATTTTATATTAAAGTGACTTTTGTTTATAATTATCAAATTTTAATTTTTATATCAAATAGAAATATAACAAATCCCCGCCTTGTATTCGATAAAATTTATCTGCATTTTTAAATAAATTTTCTCGAGGCAAAACCAACTCCCTGTATATTTCCTTACTTTAATCTACGTCTTATATCCTAACTTACTATCTACTTCATGTAATTCTGTCTTTCATTCGTGATATTTGTATACATCGTGAATATTATAAATTCCTCGGATCTTTTCCGAGTTCCTGTGCCTCAACTCATAACTATTTATCCCATTTTCATTATTCACGATGTACGGGCCTTCGAAAACAGGCATCAACTTTGCGCAAATGCCCCCAGGAAGATTTGATACTCGTAATGCCCTCACGAGTACTTTTTCACCCTTTTGGAAAGTCACTGGTCTTCTTTTTCTATTTTGTTCCTGTCTTTGGATATATTTTTCGTTGCTTCGCCGTAATCTTCTCTGTACGGTTTCAATCACCTGTTGATATTCTTTTGGCTCTTGGTCTTCCCATGGCCTTATCGGCAGTACACCCTTCATGATGTATTCTGGGGTCTCTTTTGTTACTGTGCTCGGAATTGTATTTAGATACCTTTCTATTTCCGCCATTTTCCTGTCCCAGTGGCGATGTTGACCATCTGTTGCAATGCGAAGAAATTTCGTCACTTCCTGTATGAATCGTTCCGAAGGATTACTCTGTGGATGCCTGATGCTGACAAAATTTGTCTCTATTCCTCGTTCTCGAAGTTGTCCCTTGAAACGATCATTTCGGAAATACGTTGCATTGTCCAGTAGAATCTTTTTTGGTGTTCCTACTATGGCTATAAAATTGTCGATTTTTCTTAATATTTCCTCCCCCTTTGTGGTGCGGCAACTATATAATTTTACGTATTTTGAAAACACATCCACCATTACCAGAATATGTTTGTTCCTTTTAGTGGTCATAATTAGATCGCTTAACATATCTATTGCTACAATGTCTAGTTTGTTTCGGGCTTCAATATTTTTGGCAACATTTTCGTTTTTGAAATTCCGACTCTTATATTTTTGACATACATCGCACTTCTGGGTAATTTCCTTTGCAATGCGGTAATCCTGTCGGCTGATGTAATTTTCCCTAAAAACGAGCCAAACTTTTCTGCTACCGATATGCCCATTGTCCTCATGTAATTTCTTTATTATCTTTTCGGCCAATGTCTGTGTCACTAAATATAGTTCCTTTCCGTCTATTCTCTTAAAATATATGTCATTTTCTATTTCCGCTCTTCTTTTCTCTCTTTCCTCTAGGTCTTCTTGGTTTGTCCTTATCTCATTTAACGAATATATCCCTTCTTCTTGTATTAATCTATTTAGTCCCACCTGTAGAGTAATTGTTTCCTTTTTTCCGGTGTCCTCATCCCGTGTTAGAGCGTCGGCTATTATGTTGTCTTTTCCTTTTATATATCGGAACTCAAAATCATACTCCTGTAATAATAGAATGCCTCTATGTATTCTATTATTTACTAATCTATTCTTCATGATATGTACTAAAGCTGCATGGTCTGTTTCGATTGTGAATTTTGCTCCCAATAAGTAAAACCTCAATTTGTTTACGCAATATAGTACACTGGCAAACTCCAATTCTGTAACACTATATTTTCTCTCATGTGTTTTAGTCACTCGCGATATAAAACATATCGGCACTTCTTGGTCGTTTTGTATTTGAGACAGAACTCCTGCAAATTTTTGTATGGACGCATCAGTTCGGAGTATAAAAGGTAAATTGTAAATGGGGTGGTATATTTTCGTTCCTTTTGCGAATTCTCGTTTTAATGTTTCGAAAGCTTCCTCCTGTTCTTCTTTCCAATTCCATTTTATTCCTTTTTTAAGCAACTTTATCAGAGGGATTTCCTTTTGGCTCAAATCGGGAATCAGTTTTTTAAAATAATTAATCGTGCCAAGAAAACCTCTCAATGTTTTCAAATTCGTTGGTCTTGGGAATTCATCTATGAGCTTGACTCTGTCTTCGGATAATCTTACTGTTTTGGTGTCCAATTGAAAACCCAAATAAATGACTTCTTTTTGAAAAAATTGACATTTTTCAATGTTTAATTTCAATCCCGCTGTGTCCAATTCTTCCAGAATTATTTCTATGTGTTTCAGATGACTCTGAGTATCTTGTGAAAAAATTAATAAATCATCGATATAATGAACTATGAAATCTTCGTGGCGATTCAAAATGGTATGTAGAGCTCGGACGAGTGCAGCACAAGCACTCTGCAATCCAAACGGCACTACCTTAAACCGGTAGACAATACCATCAATAGAAAAAGCGGTGTAGTTTCTACACTTTTCAGCTAACGGTATCAACCAAAAACTGTGTTTTAAGTCAATTTTCGAAAATATGTGTGACCCGGTGATTCTTCCAAAAATGGCCTCGATGTTTAGAGGTGATTCATATTGTGATACAGTGTGCTGGTTGATATTCCTGGCATCTAAACATAATCTCAATTCTCCACTGCTTTTCTTTACTATCACAATCGGGTTAACATATGGTGAATCACATCTTTCGATGATTTGATCTTCCAACATTTTATTTATTTCTTCTTTCACCTCTTGTCGATACTTGTATGGAATCGGGTAAGTCTTTGATCGAAAATTTCCCAAGTTTTTCACCTCAAATGAATGTTCGTACTTTTTAGCCACTCTGTTTTCCTCATTGATCAAATTTTCGTAGTTTCGTAACATCAACCGCAATTCTTTTTCTTTCCCTTCTCCACATATCAATTTTCTGTCTTTTTTCTCAGATTCTTCACACATGTTTACCGTGCATTCTGCATCCTCGTTTGCATATACCTCCTCTTCAAATACCACTGTTTCAATCATATTCTTTTCACTTTCATTTTTTAGCTTTATTTCTTCTTCTCCTGAGCCCGTCTCTTCTTTTGAGGAATCCCAGGTTTCCTTTGTTTCTGATACTCTCAAATTTTCTTCTTCTGGGCTCAACTCTTCTTTTGAGGAACCACAGGTTTCATTTTCTTTTATCTTTTTCTGACCTTTTCTCCTTTTTCTTCTTTGTCCTTGCTTCGCTGCCAAATTCATTTCCACTGTTTGTTCTTTACCTGATTCGTCCGTATTTTGTTTCTCATGTTCCTTGTCCTGTTCTTTTTCTTTTTCTTCTGTTAGTTTCATCGTATTATTTTTAAAATCTATCACTACATGTTTTTCTGCCAATTCGTCCACTCCTACTATCATGTCATGTGACATGTTTGGCATTATTACACATTGTAGTGCATACATTTTCTTGCCCAGTCGTACCATTACTCGTATGCCTTCATTTATAGTTGCCAATGTCCGTTTGTTTGCGCCCACTAAATTTACCCTAGGTATTTTATAAATTAAATTCGTTAAGTTAACTTCTTCTATTAGTTTTCTGTTGACCAATGTTATTTCAGATCCAGTGTCTATCATAATTTTAATTGGTTTCTCGTTGATAAATCCATCCACAAATTTTAAATTAACTCCATTTTTCTTTTCGTTGTTTCCTGCCAATTTAATAAACTCCTTGGGGTGACAAAAGATTCCTGTTTGATTTTTGGTTTTTAGTGAGCGCCGTCGTGAAAAGACGCCGGTTGCTCATCGTTGTTTATATTTTCGTCATAATGTCTCTCTCCGTCATATTCATCTGTCTGGGTATTATTTACTTCTCTTCTATTTTCTCTTGGTCTGTCGGATCTGTTTCGGTTTTCTCGATATCCCTGTTCATTTTGTCTACCATTATTTCTGTTTTCTTGATTTGAGCGTGTGGTGTTTCTATTCTGGTATTCTCGATTTCTGTCCTCATTCCATTGCCTATTTCTTTGTTCATAATTTCCTCTTCCGTTGTCTCTATTTTCGTTTTCCCTTCTGGGATTAAAATCTCGTCTTGTATAGTCCCTCCTATTTTGATTTCTATCTCTGTAATCTTGTGTTTCTCGGGGCCTGTAATCTTCTCGCGACCTTCTTGATTTTCTTTCTCTTAGACGTGATTCTCTTATTTGTAGGAATTGGCATAAACTATCTATGTCTTTGTAATTTTGCAATGTGATATGGTCTTCCAGCGTTTCCTCGAAATGTCTTGCAATCAGTTCGACTAATTGTTCCGATGAGTAATTATATTGTAAATGTTTTGCATTATTGTAAATTTGCAAAGCATATGTCCTTTCTGATACACCCATCCTATCATTGTATCTCCCATTTTGCAATTCCTTGTTAATTTCCAATTGTTGGACTTTTCCCCAGAAATAATTCAAAAATTTTTGTTCAAATTGTTGCCAATTGCCGAATTCTTCTTCTTTACTATCGAACCATAGGCTTGCTTCATATTTGAGATGGTTTCTGATAGTTTCTTTTGCTGTTTCGAAATTTCCGATGTGCTGTATTTTCTTTTTCAGGCTATTTATGAACGGCACTGGGTGTAATCTTCTTACGTCCCCGCCAAACCTTATCTTCACGTCATCTGTGCTATGTATAACCATTTCTCTTCTTTCTCCGACATTTTGTTGAGTATTGATTTCCGCAATCTTTCTTTCCACTTCTTCTATGTCTGCTTGAATAGCGTTTTGCAACTTGTTTTCCAAACTTTCCATTTCTTTTTTCTGGCAATTCGTTATCTCCTTTATTTTGATTTTGATTTCTTTAATCTCTAACTCCTGTTTCTCGCTCTTTTCTGCAATCTCTTCTATTTTTTTAACCATTTCCTTCTTAATACTCTCTATATTTCTGTTGTTTTCTTCTATGGCTTGTTTTGTTTCCTGTTGATTGTCATCCATTTTTTGCTCCACTTTATCCATTTTCTTTGATGTTTCTTCCTGATTTTTATCCATTTTCTTTGATGTTTCTTCCATGGCTTGTTTCGTTTCACGTTGATTTTCATCCAGTTTTTGTTCCATTCTTTGTGACTGGAGTTGCATCATTCGTAATATTTTATCTATTCCTGATAATTCTTGCTGTTCTGATGCCATGATTGTCGTGTCTAAAATGTCTTCTTGGTCTGAATTATTCTCTTGATTTGAATGTTCTTTTTGTTTTTTTGTTGTCTTTGCTTTGGCTTCTTGTCACAGACATTTGTTTTCAAGAAGTACTGTCCCCGCCAAATATGAAATTTTACTAGTATGTTACCAAGACGACTTTTTCTCACCCAAATATTATAAATTGTCAATAAATATATCAAATGTAATATCGTAAAAATAAAATATTAAATCAGTTATGTAAAATTTGTACCTAAAGAGATCTAAAATTTTATGTTATCAAATGTAAGTATCTCACTTTTTACCACAGGCATATAAATTTTCAAATACCGGCTTTACTCTTTCTATCCTTCAAATTTGCCACTAGAAATACTTTATAATGCCCTCCACGTTGGACGACAGTTGTTGTGATCTTGATTATTGATATGAGATAATAATTTTATATGTCATTTAATTTAATCAATGCTTTAATAATAATCTAATTAATTTACCAGATCACATATCAATATGTTTTCAATCTCAGGGCTTTTTTATAAAATTAATTACTTACATACGTGGCTTCTAAGTATTTCTTAATGGTTCCTAATCGGGATAGGAAAGAAAAGAGTAGAATAATAACACATATGGGTTACAATTGTAATCAAAATATTGTTTATTTTATTTAAATGGCAATCACTGCTTAATATTTGCTATATCTTATTATTCTTAAACATAACATTTATACATGGGAATCTTATTTCCTTTTGATTTCCAATTGAAAGTTTTTATTAACATTTAACTATTATGATTTATCAGCAACAATTCTATTTAAGTTTGATGAAGCTTTTCTGATATTATTGATTATGTTTCCTCAATTTTAAATGTGGTATTTACTACGAAAAAACCCATACATTCATGTCCAAACAAATGAGACTGACCTTTTTTTTTGGTGCACTGAGAATGTCTTCACATAAGACCCGTTTCCTGCTGTCCTTGGCTGCAATCAAACCTCGTCCTGGCTTCCAGTAATGTTCTCCTCTGAAACTAACTCGTATAGCTCTCGTTTCCTGCTTCTGTTGTGATGCTGTCTTCTACCTTTTTCGAAACTGCAATCAGCTACCGGGAACTCTTGGCTCAAGGAGGTTCTTTTACTCTCAACTTGGCCTACCTCTCGTTCTACGATAGATTCTCCACACTCACGGAACTACACCGACTTTCTCACTCCTCGAACACTACCGTCTACTACTCGACTTCACTTCTCGACAGCTCAAAACATTCTGATCTCTCTTTGTCATTCATTC
This sequence comes from Diabrotica virgifera virgifera, assembly GCF_917563875.1. Lineage (NCBI taxonomy): Eukaryota > Metazoa > Arthropoda > Insecta > Coleoptera > Chrysomelidae > Diabrotica > Diabrotica virgifera. Next base: position 174,756,648 of record NC_065449.1, on the reverse strand, counting down.
CCCTCCTTTCTAAATATCCCTTCCAGATTCACAAATCAAAATTCCACCACCAACTCTCATTCGCAGTATTCCTCAAAACCAATTTTTAAACTTTCTAAATATGCTTAATGGATTTCAAAGAAAATAGTTAATTCCCATTCTAAAAATTACTTTCTACTAATTACAAAATTTAATGATCTATTATCTACTTTCACTAAGTCTTCTTTAGCATCGGCTAATGATTGAACCTTCCGCGAACAACGATAATGACCTATTTTCGATTTCACTTTAGTTTTATTTTAAGCGCATTGTTCCGAGTATCGTTTTAATCACTTCTTAAAATTAAATATAACAATTTGTTGTATACAGGTTGTTCTAAATTTATATGCCCGTGGTTGAGAAAATTAAAAATATTTTATATTAAAGTGACTTTTGTTTATAATTATCAAATTTTAATTTTTATATCAAATAGAAATATAACAATATATATATATATATATATATATATATATATATATATATATATATATTGTATTTGCGTCCCTCGTGGCTTCTGTATAGTTTTGACTCTTCGTGACTTCCGATCAATATACAGCGTGTATATTAACAAGAATAATTTCATACAGTTAGCGCTCGCTTTGGCATCCGTTATACTGGCAACAACGTACTTATAATATCAAGTAAAATATTTAACCTTGGTCGTGTTTAAGTGCAAATTTAGTTGTAGAACCCAGACAAATTCTATTTATAACTTTTGCCAATTAGGTGGTTTTGCTCGGATATACGATAAGGATTTGCTGTAAATTGTTTGTTTTCGTTTTTTTATACTCTTAAATCAGGTTAGAAAAATGTATTTCTTGGGTGTAGTTATGAATGATGTGTTTTCTAAACTTTTAGATTTTCTATTTTATTTCGATGGAAGAAGATTATGGATTTCGGAAGATTTCGATGGAATAAGTTATATTGTAATATACTTAACAATACCACTGTATACCCTTGACAAATTTTTATTTTTTAAAGTTAATAATTGTTTGATGAGCCTTTCGATAAGTTAGGTATATTATTAAATTTTATTTTGATAATAATCGGTACTGTTTCTCTCTCTCTCTCTCTCTCTCTCTCTCTCTCTCTCTCTCTCTCTTCCTGTAATCCCTTCCCAGCGCATCCTTATCTGTTTTATTCTTTCGAAATTTGCTATACAAGTATTTTCCATTGCTCTCTGTTTCTCGCTCTCTGTTTGACTTCTCTCCATCTCAGGCCAATTCTTTCATGATCTCTTATTACAGTTCTTCTCCAGCTATTATCAGGTCTTCCTCTTCTTCTTCTTTCGTCTGGTTGGTATTCGAGTGCTTGTTTGGTTATATTATTTCGATCCTTCCTCAGAGTCCGTGTAATTCATTTCCATTTCCTATTTTTAATCGTGACTGTTATTTTCTCTTGTTTTGTTCTTCTCCGTAGATCTATGTTTTTTATTTTATCTAGCCAGTATATTTTTAGGACTTTCCTCAACGATTTATTTATAAAGGTTTTTAATTTTTTGCTAGTTGTTTCTTCCTGTCTCTTCCTGTAAATATTTTGATTTTGGTTAATTCTGATATATCGCGTGTGTTCAAGATTTTCCTTAATGCATTATGAATATATAATGAGTGCATATTGTGCCTTTACTATCCTTTTTTCTACATCTGATCTACTAGCGCCTTTTTTTCCATGGTTGATCCCAGATAATATGTAAAGTTATCTACCTCCTGTATTTGTCTTGCTTGTATTTTAATTTTAGTTTCTTGGTTGCTGTTTTTTAAGTTTTGTTTTTTTTTGTCTTTATCTTCAGGTCCATTACCCTGGAGTATTTTGCAAGCTTCTTTTGCTTATGGCTGCTATGTTCGGTTAGGGGAAAAATGTCATCTGGGAACTACAAATCCTCCAACTAGTCATGCAATTTCAATCTAATACCTGTTTTATTATTGCTTACTTTCTGCATGATCCAGTCCGTTATTATTAGAAATAATGTCGGGGATAGCACACATCCTTGCTTAACTCCGCTTTGTATAACTACATCTACTACCATTTTTCCCGCATGTTCTAGTCTGGCTGTATATTTCTTGTTTGTCTGATTAAGTTGATGTCTGATTAAGTTGATGTATTTTATCGGTAGTCCATATAGTTTTAGAATCTTCCACATTTGTTCTCTGTTTATACTATCGAATGCCTTTTCAAAGTCAAAGTCAAAGTAAACATTATGTTTACATTTTTTTGCCATTCACTAGCTTGTTCCAAGATAATTATAGAGTACAGGAGATACAGCGGTACAGGTACAAGATACAGAGGTGCTGATAGAGTACAAATGTGGTCGATAGTGGAGCGTTTTGCGCGAAAGCCTTCTTGGTTGCTTCTTAGTCTTAGTTTCTTGTCTATTTCTGGCTTCAGTCTATTCAATATGATATTTGACATTATTTTGAATGTGGCACTTAGCAGTGTTATTGCTGGCCAATTCTCGCATTTATTTAAATCGCCCTTTTTTGGTGTCTTAATGGTTACACCCTCGTTCCATTTCTGTGGGAGCTCCTGGTCGGCCCATATCTTGAGTTTGTGTAACATTTCTACTAATTTGTTTGCGCCCGCCTTTATTAAATTTATCGGTAGGTTGTCGCTTTCAGCGGCTTTGCCATTTTTTTAGTTCGTCGCCTTAGTACTATAACTTGATAACTCCAAAATTGACGTTTTTGAGATAACTAGTTCACAAGATGTATTTCATTTGCCTCCATATTGTGTAAAAACTTGATAGCTCACTTCAAACGGGTTAAGTATTTATTTATGATTGACGAAAGTTGATAAAACTCAAATGCCACTAATATTCAGTGCTAAAACTTGACAAGATAAGTTATCAAGCTATTATTTAATCGAAATAATCGTGAATACGACATACACTGAATGCTATAACTAGATAACTCGAGTTATCTAGTTTTAGCACGTGTTTCTCTGAAACCATTGAACTTACCACATAATTGCTATCTGTTTATTCGGTTCATTTTAATGCAAGAATTCGAGAATTGTTAGCAGATCTGGCAACCCCCATGGCAGAGGGCTAATTTTCAACAAAATAATGTTTAAAATATTAGTTGTGTTAAAAAGTTCACTTATATGTGACTTAGCACAACATGCAACATTACCAAATGTTAACATTACGGTAGTGCTAAAAGTTGATAACTTTAATTTTTCCTGTTTTTTTCCATATTGGAAAACAAATTTACACCATATTCCTAAATAGATCAGTTGCCAAAAAGTTAAGGAACAGTATTTTAGAGCCGCAGAGTGAATTCCGTATTTACCAACATCATGGAAGCAGCACAAATATCTTTAAAATCTTTAAACTCGTTTATCTCAAAACTACTAATTTCGAGTTATCAAGTTATAGTATTAAGGCGACGAGTTGATTCAGTATGTTTTGTATTTCTTCTTTCGTAATTTCAATTGTTCTAATGTTTATTTCCTGTATTACGTTATCTTCGTCTATATCTAGTGTTTGGAGTATATTTCCTCGCAGTGTTGTTTTCATCTTTGTATTATTTTATGTTCTGATTTAATTATATTTCCTTGTTTATCTTTGATTTGTTTATTACTTTTTAGTGTTTTCCCTGCCAAATTTCGGATGATATTGTACTGTATCTTCAGGTCGTTTTCTTGCGCAGCTTTTTCTGACATTTTTACCATATCATATACATAGTATCTTTTGTCTTTCCTGGCTTGCTTTTTAACCGCTATATTTTTTCTTTGTATTTCCTTTCTACTGCTTTTTCCTTCTTCGGTTGCTTCTTTTTGTAACATTTTTTTTAAGTTTCTTTCTTTCTTCTCTTAGTTGCAATAGTCCAGAAAAATAAGGTTTTTGTCGGGACACTTGACCAGCCAGGTTGCAAATGGGTTTTTTGGAGTTATACCTATTACATTATAAATACAACAATGCCCGTCACAGTTCGGACGAGAATTTTAGTAATTAACAAATAAGGGTCAAATATGACAGTTTTTCGTTTAAATCACTACAGGTAAAAATAAGGTAATTTAATATCTTATTTAGATTATTCACCTTTTAGTAGATAAGCAAAGGTTTAAATTTTTTTAAATTTTGATCCGATTATTTGTTACTTCGGAAATTGCAAAAAAAAAACTAAATTTCGAAAATAAAAAAATTGTTATAACTTATAAAAAAATTGTTATAAAAATGAAATTAAGACTTTGATATTGCATGAAATGTTGAGTCAAACAGTCCATAATGCACAATAAATTTGAAGACGATTTGTCAATTAGTTTAAATTTTATTCGATTTGTTTATCACAAAGAGCTTTTTTTGCAATGTTATTGTTCAGAAAATTATAATAATACAGCAATTCTGTGGAAACCACAGGAAAGAAGAATACTTATATTTTTAACTTATTTAAAAAATCAATAAGAAGTCATTTTTAGCATTCTGAAAACATTTTACGAAAGTAGAATCATTTTTGGCTTCTAAACAATTTTAATAACCATATTAACATATTGACTAAATCTGCGTTGGGATTTGAGAAGCTGATATTTTTACACGAATTTTCAAAAAAAACTTTTCGCCTAGGTTAATTACGAGCAAAGTTAGCCACTTTTATTACTTATTTAATTCACAGTTACTTCTATGTACATAAAATTCTCCTGTAACAGTGTTAGTTATCATATTCCTCCGAAACGGCTTGACCGATTTTTATGAAATTTTACACGTATATTCTGTAGGACTGAAAATAGGTGGTAATCTATTATTTACACCCATACGTTATAAGGGGGGTTGCCCCCTGCCACTTTTTTATTGTTTTGGAGAAAATTGTCTACCTTCATTTTATATTATGTACCATTAAAAATATATACAACCCTTAATTTTCACCTTTCTATCACCAACCCCTATTTTTTAATAGTTATCTATTTATTTACATCTATAAAATTCTCCTGTCGTAATGTTAGTTGCCATAATCCTCCGATACCGCTTGAACGATTTTTATGAAATTTTATATGTATACATATACTTGTATATGTATACATAACATTTTGTATTGTTAGGTGGGTATATGTGTACATAACATACTCTACAAAACTACAAGTATATATAAATTAAAAAAATAATGATCAAAGTCCATCAACAAACTCCGGAGATATTAAGCGCAACATATCTTTGAAAAGTTAATTTCATTTTTTGAGTGCACGGATTTTAATAATTCCGCTCCATAGACCACGAGTCGATTTCGTTAGGACGTCATTTTTAAAGATATATTAACAACTCTGTTCAAGTTTACTCAAACTTTTACACATAAACTATATACATACCTTGAACTTTAAAATAGCGCTAGTTAGGTTTCTTAATTGTTATAAAGAAACTAGCTGTGAATTAAATAAAAAAAGTGCCTAACTTTGACCGTAATTAATCAAGGTAAAAGTTTTTTTTAACATTTATGTAAAAGTACACATCGAAAACGATGTGATAACTACAGGGGTAATTTGTGTTACTAAAAGATAAATTTTTCATATCTACAGTATTTTTTGATAAAATGCATATTTTTCGAGGTATTCTCAAAAAACCCTCTAAAAAAGTCGATTTTTTCGTCGAAAAACTGTTACTTTCAAGCGCGAATAACTCGAAAAATATTAGTTTTACGAAGAAAATGTAAAAAACATTTCTTTCTTAGAATTACTTTTTACATCGATTTACATGGTTAAAATGCAATAAAAATTTCCCGTCCCCGAGATGGGGTGGCAACCACCCCAAGCTTTTAGCGTACAGCGGCATGATATAGAAAATGATCCTTGGCCTATTCCCTACGCCCTACGCCCTACCTTCTGTGAAAATTTCAAGTAAATCCATGCTGGACGAAAAAATTGCGAGTCAAAATGCTTCATTTCCTCGACTATAGAAGGAGGAGAAACAATCAGTAAATGTAACGAATATAAATACCTGGGTATGAATATGAAAATCACGAATGATGGAACACTAGACGGAGCCGTTAAAGAACGAAACACTCAGGGCAGGAAAGCAATTAAGCTCCTAAACTCAGTACTCTGGGACAAGCAGGTAAACAACCAAAACAAGAAAAAGATCTATAACGCCGTAGTGAAAAGCATTATAACATACAGCTGCGAAGTATGGCATATGAAGGAAAAATCAAAACGAATGTTAGAGGTCACCGAAATGGATTTCTGGAGAAGGGCTGCAGGAAGATCAAGAAGAGAACATGTCATCAATGAACGGATACGAGAAATAATGAAGGTCACACATAAAATAAATGACGAAACCAACGAAATACAACTACGATGGTTTGGTCACGTATAAAGAATGCATTAAGACAGAATCCCAAAACAAGGGCAAAAATGGAAACTGCAAGATAGAAGAAGATGAGGTAGACCGAGGAAAAGTTGGCAGGCAGGAATAAACAAAGCCATGGATGAAAGAGGTCTGGTCTGCAAGTAGATCAATGTACGGACAGAGAGGAATGGCGAATGGGTATCGGAAGACGAAGAACGTTATAAACCGATAATATAATAATAATGTAAAAGTACCAGCTTTTTAAATCCTAAAGTCTAGGGATGGCGCTTGTTGAACAAAAAACCGGTTTTTGGTTATACCGGTTTTTTTAACTTACGGTTTAACCTGGCGGTTATAACCGGTCAAAAAATCGGTTGTTCCAAAAACAGGTTTTCGGTTTTTTTTAATCAAAAGCAAATACTCAATAAGTTATAATGTTACATTTATATTGCACTTTAGTTTGCTCAATTTTCCTCCCGAAAAATTCCCCAACCAATTCAACCTATAAAAATTTTCCCAGGCGCTTTCAAGTTACCCTAAAAATGGGCCAGAGTACCCCAATCTCTGATTCGTCGCTCGTTGTAGACGGCGTCGGCGTATATTGCGTTGTCAATAATTGCGATATTCCCAAAAGTGATGATCCTATCGATCTATCAAAATGTCCCTTGGATCTATCAAGTTTTAAAAAATGTCCAAATGACTTATAGGTATTTTACAAAATAAATTCGATAAACCAATTCAGTATTTACTTCTCTATTGCCATCAAAAAATTTCAGTAGGTAATATTTTTTAATACGTTTGTATAATACCTACCATTTATTTCGTAAGAATTATTTATTGTTTCAAAATTACATAATGGAGATTCCTAATCGTATTTCGGTATTCACATTATACAAGAGTCTCAAGTCTCAAGTACTCAAGTATAAACAATTTTTTAGCTGATGATAGTTGGAATATCGATTTCAAGCAGATCACATACTTTTATGTAAATATTATCATCACATGCACCATTTCACCAGTCTTTGAAATATTTATTAATCTAAATAACTATTCTCAAAATTGTTTCATAAAAGCTGATGTGACACTTTCGTCCAGTTCTCTATTAGTAAATAAAAGTTGAATTATGGTTGTTTGGGTTAATTACTTCGCATTTATTATTTATAATATTATATGATTAAGATCGAAAATATATAGAAATTTCTTCATTTTTCTCTAAATTAATTTTTTTCCACAGGCAACTTATTCGGTTTTTCAATGGTTATTACTTTAAAAAGAAAAAAACCGGTTATAACCGGGACAAAAAAACAACCGGTAAAACCGGTTGTTTCGAATTAAAAAAACTGGGTTTAGGTTATAACCGGTAGGTTTTTTCCATCCCTTAGTCGATTAATTTAGTTTGCAGTCAATACTAACAAAGTTATTCAAATTGTTTATAAGCCAAAAATGACTCTACTTTACTAAAATATTTTCGGAATGATAAAAATGAGTTTTTATTATTTTTTTAAAAACTTTGAAAACATAAGTATTCTTCTTTCATGTAGTTTCCACAAAATTGCTGTATCATTATTATTTTATGAAGAAAAGCATGCTTTATCATTGCAAAGAAAAGGATTTTTTATTAAACAAATTGAATAAAATGTAAACTAATTGACGAATCACCTTGAAATTTTTTGTTATATCTGGACTGAACATGGACTGTTTGACCCAATTTTTCATATAATATCAGTCTTAAGTTTATTTTTGCAAAAGTTTATTTTTGCAACTTCCGAAGCAACAAATAATCGTACCAAAATTCAAAAACTGCCATTTTAAACCTTTGTTCATCTACTAAAAATGAATACTCTATCTGATATAAGATATTTAATTACTTATTTTTACCTGTAGCGACTTAAACGAAAAGACTGTAATTTTCAGGGCCGTGCCGTTCTATGATGCGGTGAGGCAGCCGCATCAGGCGGCATCACAAGGGGGCGGCATAATCAGTAAAATCTAATATCTTCTTCTTCTTCAAGTGCCCTCTCCTAATCGGAGGTTGGATATCATCATCACTATCTTTAATCTATCCACCTCTGCTCTAAAGAGTTCTATAGAACTGCATCTAAACCAGTCCCTTAAATTCTTTAACCGTGACATTCTCCTTCTTCCAATGGACACGCGCCAACTCGTAACTCTTAATGACAAACTTTTTCAAATCAAAATGTACACCGGCCAATTCGTGACTTTTTTACTACCTGACCCTCCCAACTTGCAACTTATACAGGGGAATTCGAAACCATTGTTTAATTCTAATTCTATTTACACATAAACATTACATCTACTGGTAATGCAGCAGAGTTATGCTCCACGTAACGTAGAGCCACACCCAGAGCTTTAGTGGCATCTGCGTGTGACACTCAATATGACAGGGAAACTTCTTCCTCGCTTTCTTCATCTTCATTAGTCATTAGGGTTGCCTTGAGGTTGAACCAAGTCTACAATGTATTCATCCGTAAATTCTTCGCTCCCTTTGTCGTCAGCTTCAATCCATTCTGTAATTACACTTTCTTCTTAGTTTTCTGATCCATCTTGTATAGGGGAACGGGGAAAAATGGAGCTTATTCAAATTAGAAATCAAGCCATGGAGTTAACGACTAAGTACAAATGATGACACTGGCTCTGCATCAGTGACATCAATCTGAGATGGGTGGAAGAGGGAGAGAGACAGGCACAGCGACTCAAAATCAACGACAAAGTAAACTTTCAATTATTAGTTAGGCTAACTTTCGGATAATCCGACCTTTTCGGAATCCGAACAGGCTGTCCCCCCAATTAGTTAGGATTTGCGGGGTTTTACTGTATATAGGTACCTACTATAATATCTGCGTTCCAATCGGCTGATAGTCTGTTTTGTTCATATTTTTTGTTGTATTAGCTGGTTTATTTCCTTATGTAATTCTCCTCCTCTGTATTTTTTTCCACTGTTATTTCATTTTCTTCTGCTGCTTTTCCGTTTTCTATGTTTCTAATATTTGTTTTTGTACGTTTTCTTCTGTGAAAATTTCTACTTCGTTGTTATCTTGTTCTTCTTCATCTATTTCCTTCATACCGAATAGCATTTTTTCGTAATATTCTTCTCATATTCTGCTGATCTGCTTGTCTTCAAACAGGGTTTCTCTTTTTTTTTTTTGTTTTTTAGTACTCTTGTTTTAATGCTGGACGTATTTTTTTATCTGACTTTTTTGTAAAATTGTTATATTTGATGGTTTTCTGTCTTTTTTAATGTCCTCCAGCGAAACCCGTCATTTTTCTTCTTTTTATTTGTTGAGTTTGCTGTGTTTCTCGCTATTTTTTATTCTTCCCCGTTTTGTTTTGACGGATTGGTTGTTTATCCACGTCATTCTAGCGTAGTTTTTTAGTTTTCTGCGTTTCGCAGTCTTGATCGTACGTAAATTACACATTTAAAATTGAAAAGGATTTATAGGTTCCAAATTAGCTAAAAGACGGTGTTTCAATTCCTGTTTGTGTATTATCGCTCCAAACCCTTCTTGGCAGTAGCGCACCCAGGGGGGGGGGGTTTGGGAGTTAAACCCCCTTTCCCCCAGGGCATATGAAAAATATATAAATAATAGCAGGAAAATGTAACTTGTCTTTTGTAACTTCCCCCCAGAGAAAAATTATAGGTGCGCTACTGCTGCTTGGATGTGTCCCGTTTTTTTCAAATTTATGATATGGTCACCCTACAGTAGAAACGCTTCTTAATTCACGAGAGTATTCTACACACTTGTTCTTAATCCAGGATACAGTTTTTTGTGTCAAATTAGAATTTCATAATAATGGTAGATAAGTTTATTTTAATTTTCTAATATATTTCAACAGTAGGGCCCCCGCATACTTCAGACTTTTTACCTGCCGATAGTTTAGTCGGGTTGGGCAAAATTAAAGATTTTTCTTTTTAAAATATGTAAGAATGTAGTTCGTTTGGTATGGCATGAGTGCTTTAATTTTTTTTAAGTATGTATTCTATTTGTTTTTAATTTTGTAGACTAGCAGACTTAAGTACTTTATGTAATGTGAAATTTAAGACTTACTACTATATTTTAAATATTTTTCAAAATATTATTTTCTATATCCTTACATAAAAAAATACATTGAGTGTATGAAATAAGTAAGCAATGTTTTAAACATTTTTATTATTTTCCAGACACCTTTGCACCTATTAGTTGAACAAATTATATTATTAAAAATTTTGTACTTACTTTACTTAGGCCGTCCTCTTGTACCCTACGCTGTCGAGGTAAAGGTTTTGTAATAAAAAATTAAGAATTCAATTTTAACACTTCTATAATATGTTACAATTGAGCAATTAGACCAGCAGATTCGGCAACTGGTTATGATAAATTCATCAATTTTAATGAACATACTTTTTAATTTTTTATTTTTGCAGTGAAAAAAAAATACATTGTTAATTATACAAAAAAATATCATTAATATATCACAACAATATTTTTTTCAACATACTACAATAATCAATTATAAAAATATCCGAAGTCTAAATTCCAACATTTGAGGTGACAACAGCGCAGTGGAAGCCATGAGGACATAAACTCAAATATACGGAGACCACTACAACCGCAAACTGAATAAATATATATTTGGATGCCATCAAAACCGTTAAAGTGATTTTAGATATACAGCAAGCGAACATGGCGCGCCTGACGGCAATTGCTCCAAGTAATGTGTATATTATTATACAGATAACGTGACTGAGGACGTCCGGCCAATATTTTGTGTAAGCATTGTAGGAAGTGGTACCTTTCATTTGCGATATATTTTAGGGAAAGTCCTCGTGGCAACCGTATATCGGAGTTCACGAAGACCTGGAAGCCACGAGAGACTACGGTTTAACATGGGGGGACGTCATAAGATGCTAAAAATAAATATATATATATATATATATATATATATATATATATATATATATATATATATATATATATATAAAAGATGAGAAGTTATTGGTTTAACGACCACTCGTACGATATCAATCAAATGAAATAGAGAATGTGGAGAAATCCCCTTACGAATAATTCACACATCCACCATTTTGGGTTGGGAACATTTTTTGAATAGAATTAAAAATCCAAACACTAGTTCTTAGAAATGTGTTTCGCCCTCTTCAACCTCTCTGGGCTCATCGGTAAGGATGAGAGGTTGAATATCCTTAGACACATTCCACTCAATCTTGGTCTCGAATGTTGTTTTTGAGTGGAATGTGTCTAAGGATATTCAACCTCTCATCCTTACCGATGAGCCCAGAGAGGTTGAAGAGGGCGAAACACATTTCTAAGAACTAGTGTTTGGATTTTTAATTCTATGCAAAAAGATTTTCCCAACCCAAAATGGTGGATGTGTGAATTATTCGTAAGGGGATTTCTCCACGTTCTCTATTTCATTTGATTGATATCGTACGAGTGGTCGTTAAACCAATAACTTCTCATCTTTTGTTTTCAACATATGTTTTACTTCGAGTAATTAGGGAATTAAAACTTGAGACTGTCATTTTCAGATTTGGCGTAAATCTACGCTTCTGCTATGTCTTGGTCTCGAATGTTGTTTTTGAGTGAAATGTGTCTAAGGATATTCAACCTCTCATCCTTACCGATGAGCCCAGAGAGGTTGAAGAGGGCGAAACACATTTCTAAGAACTAGTGTTTGGATTTTTAATTCTATTCTATTATTAAAAAATTTTCCCAACCCAAAATGGTGGATGTGTGAATTATTCGTAAGGGGATTTCTCCACATTCTCTATTTCATTTGATATATATATATATATATATATATATATATATATATATATATATGTATATAGATGTAAAATATTTAAATGGCTATTAAAAAATAACGGTCTGAGATATAATATTAAAAATTTAGGATTGTATGTATCTTTTGCTTCTACATCTAATAAAAATAGCAAAAAACGGTTTTTTCAAATATTAAAAAAATATATCAAGGGGGGTAACCCCCCTTATGACGTACGGGTATGAAACTCCATATTATCTTATTCCCAGTCCGCTAGAATATACATGTAAAATTTCATAAAAATCTGTTCAGTCGTTCTTGAGTTATAAATGGTGAAACTAACATAACCTCGACTTTCTTTTATATACCCGAATACCCTTTTATATGTCCCGAAAAGAATGGTCATAAATTATACCACACAGTCTGGGGTTAAAAATAGTTCGGTTGAACCTAACTTACCTTAGTACAAATGTGCTCATAAAAAAAGTTACCGCCCTTTGAAGTTACAAAATAAAAATTGATTTTTTTCAATATATCGAAAACTCTCAAAGATTTTTTATTGAAAACGGGCATGTATCATTATTATGACAGGCCCACCTTAAAACCAAATTACAGTGAAATCTGTCCACCCCATAAAAAATTTATGGGGATTTTGTTCCCTTGAACCCCCCCAAACTTTTGTGTACGTTCCAATTAATTCATTATTGTGGTACCATTAGTTGAACACAACGTTTTTAAAACTTTTTTGCCTCTTAGTATTTTTTCGATAAGCCAGTTTTTATCGTGATGCGGCTACTTTTTTACTATATTTACATAAAAAATTTATGGGGGTTTTGTTCCTTTAAACCCCCCAAATGTTTGTGTACGTTCCAATTAAACTATCATTGTGGTACCATTAGTTAAACACAGTGTTTTTAAAACTTTTTTGCCCCTTAGTGTATTTTTGGTAAGTCAACTTTTATCGAGATGTGGCTTCTTTTTCAAAATATACCAAAAAATTTAAGTTATAAATAAATTTTCAGATTATTAACAGGTGTCTATAATCATACTTAACCATATACAAATAGGTGGTGGATTCGACAAATATTCAAAATATCTCGATAAACACTGGCTTATCAAAAAAGTACTAAGAGGCAAAAAAGTTTTAAAAATCTTGTGTTTAACTAATGGTGCCACAGTAATAATTTAATTGGAACGTACATAAAAGTTTGGGGGGGTTTAAGGGAACAAAACCCCCATAAAATTTTTATGGGGTACACAAATTTCACTATAATTTTTTTAAGATGTTGCTACGATAAAGATTCCTCATGTCCATTTTCAATAAAAAAGCTTTAGGAGTTTTCGATATATTAAAAAAAATCCATTTTCATTTTGTAACTTCAAAGGGCTGTAACTTTTTTGTGTGCGCTATTGTATATAGGTAAGTGAGGTTTAATCACCCTATTTTTGACCCCAGAATATCAGTGGTATAATTTATGACCAATCTTTTCGGGACACCCTGTATATAGATTATGCTATTATTCAACTTAGACATGCGACTAGTAGCCCAGTAAATGAATGGGAAATTCGGCGATACCGTGTAATTTTCAGGGGCAACTCCGAATTGCAATAAAATTTGGATTTAGGTTCTACTTACCCTCCACTTCAAAGTTGAAATTGTGCCGTTGGTTGCTTTTACTTGGGGGGTGACAGTCACCCCTTCTCGGAGGTGAAAAAACATATATTCTAGGTAAGACCGGAAATGGATAAATTGACTGATTTTAAGCAACTTTTGTTCTATAGAGTTTTTTACTTAAGTCAATACTTTTCGAGTTATTTGCCATTGAAAATGTTGATTTTTCGACAAAAAAACTACGTTTTCAGACGGTTTTTCGCAACTAACTCAAAAAGTAAATATTTTATCGAAAAAAATATCCTTAGCAAAAGTGTAGCTTATAAAAAACCCAAAAAAATGGTATATCAGTAAAGTCTACAAATCAAATAAAAACAAAGTTGTAGCTCATGAAAAAAACGTTCTTATTCGTCTAATTCCAAATCGAATATTTCAAGATAAAATCACCGAAAAATTAAGCACTTTTCAGGAAAAACCCATTTAAACTTTTTTAAAGTGTTTATAAAAAGCTTTGTTTACGCTCAAAATAAAGTTGGCCCTCTTTTTTTGTGTAAAAAATCATGAAAATCTCGCCATGTTTAGCTCCCCAAATTAAATTAATCGCTACCGCTTTACAAACAATTTACTTACCTCACAATAAAACACTGAAAAACGTTTGTTTTTCTATACTTCCACAAAATTTATTACAACTATGTTATTACTTGTCAACTATCAACTTGAGAAAGGCACTTGGCCGAAACAGCTGTAGTAATAACATAGTTGTAATAAATTTTGTGGAAGTATAGAAAAACAAACGTTTTTCAGTGTTTTATTGTGAGATAAAATGAACTTCCATCAAGTAACGGTCGAATCCATCAATAATTTACTTACCTTTCTATTTTATATATGATCTGTCTGTCTCAGCTGTTTAAAGTGTTTATTTTTGAAAGGGTTATAATTGAGAAAGCTTAAATGGGTCACTAATCACGAGTGTATGCAAATTTTGAACATCCATACCTTAACCAATTTTTGTCTTACGGAGAAACAAAATGAAACTAGCATATTTATAATAGCAAAACCTACATTTTTTTACTCTTTAAGATTTTTCTTATTACTAATAATTTTTAAGTTATTTTGAAAAAATTAAATTTTTCAAAAATTTTTAGAAATTTTTTTTTACTATAAAACCAAATGTTTTTAAAAATAAGCACTTCAAACCAATCAAACCTACAGATCATATAAACAATACACATACAGTTAAAATAGATGGTAAAGCCAAACGATTAATTTCGTTGAGGGAGCTAAATAGTGGGAGGTTTTCACTATTTTTTTATGAAAAAAAGGGGCCAACTTTTTTTCAGTGTAACTCGTTGATTTTTGATGCTGTAAACTTTTGTAAAAAACAAATAAAAAGATTTTTTTCGATACTTTAAAAATGTTAATAAGATTTTCCCGAAAAACGCTTCTTTCTTCGGTGATTTCGCGTTGAATTATTCGATTTGGAATTAGACGAATAAGAACGTATTTTCATGAGCTACAACTTTGCTTCTACTTAATTTGTAGACTTTACTGGTACACCATTTTTTTCGTTTTTTCATAGGCTACACTTTTAGTAAATATATTTTTTTCGATGAAATATTTACTTTTTGAGTTATTTGGGAAAAACGGTCTGAAAACGAAGTTTTTTTGTCGAAAAATCAACATTTTAAATCGCGAATAACTCGAAAAGTATTGACTTATGTAAAAAACTTTATACAACAAAAGGTGCTTAAAATAAGTCAATTTATCCATTTCCGGCCTTATTTTAAACACGCGTGTTTCACCCCCCGAGAAGGGGTAAATGTCACCCCCCAAGTAAAAGCAACCAACGGCACAAATTCAACTTTGAAGTGCAGAGTAAGTAGAAGCTAAATCCAAATTTTCATGCAATTCGGAGTTGCCTCTTAAAATTACACTCCAAAACGGTCATTTATTGGGCTATAGTACAGTTTCAGAACCTTATTAATAGCTTGTTGTGTTCTACAACTTTTTCTATCAAGGATTTTAGGTTATAAAACTTTTTTTTAAGGGTTTTTCCTGGTTTTCCCTTGTGATTTACTATGAAGTCTCTAACGCGAGAATTTTACTGTCGTTGCATTTGGTTGTCTTTTTAAAGACAGATCACATGCTATAATATTTTTTGTTACGGATATTCTTGACTTAAGGTTGATTTCATGTAATCGAATGAACTATCTTTCAGTAAGTCGTCCCAGGAACGCAACTCATAAATATTGGCAATATGTATCATTTTAAAGTCTTCTACTTTAAAATATATAATATATGTCTGAATTGCCAATATAAATGAGTCAGATTAAATAAATTATTAGAAGAATTTTTTACTTAGCAACAACATTTTTGTTTATTTTAGTAATATTTTGTATTTTGAAAACGGCACCCGATTTGGGCGTCGAAACGTTAATAAAATTATTTTTTCATTTTAATTGTGGCTTATTTCCCATATAAATAATTAATCATAAAAATGCCACAAGGAAATAACTTCAGAACAACATTAAAATAACTGCGCCGTTACATGTTTAATTTCAAATATCTCGAAAACTATTAACTTTATCGTTACGAGTGAAGAGTACGTTATTTACATAGAGAGTATTGGAGAATCGAAAAATTGCGGTAAAATGGCAATTCCGCCAGTGGAGTAGAATTTGGGAAGGGTCAGCCATTCGCTGTCTCCTGTCGTACGCCACTGGTAGTAGCCAAAAACGTTTGTTTATCATAAGTTCATAGGGTGTATAATACCTACACTCTCTGCCAAGTATGAAAAGGATAAGTGGAATAGTTTTAAAATAGTGAGCACAAAGTCAAACTTTGAAAATCGGTTATACCATTAAAAAGCTACTGAGCTCAGAAATATATTCAATTTCTATTTAAAAAAAAGGGAAAATGTTTGTGGATATGTATGTAGGTATGTACGTAGGTATGTATGTATGAATGTATGTGGAAAAATTAAACCAACCTGAATTTTTTTTTCTGTGTTTGAATAGGTTGTCAGGACCGATTTAGAACCGGTGTAGTTTGTGACTTTTGACCACTCATAAGCCAGCTATAGGACTTCGCAGGTAGGAAACGGCATATTTTTGGGGGTACAAATCTTCGGTTCAAGAAAACACAGGAGAACCGCAAATACACTAAATCAATAGTGCTGAGTTAGGCTTTCAGATGGTGTTTAAGCCGTCAGGGTCAGACAAAGATACCGCTCAGTATAGCCAAAAAACTGAAAAACTAAACTTTGAAAATTTTGGTTTTTCAACAATTACTCAAAATTTCAACTTACGAATTGCGCCAGTAACTAAGCGTTTGTAGAAGGGCTCTAGACGCAGCTAACGGTATGTACCGCATATCCGGAAAAATTTGAATTTTTAAGTAATATGTTCATAAGTATGATCAAATCTATTTTCTATGGGAAAAAACGGTTTTTCAAGATCAATAATTTTTGTAATGCCTTAAGTTATCAAACTTGACCTTAGATGCATCAGATACTATTTGTCAATATGTTTCAAACTCATGTTTAGTGATCAAAATCGGTTTAGCAGTTTAGAAGTTATTAAGCTTCAAAAGGATACTCCAATTAACCATTATCCCCGAAATGGTATATGTAGTGGTTACGACGCTAAATATGATCAGGCAACGGGCAATCCGAGTTCATTTACCGGCCATCCCAATATTTTGTTTTTCAATCTATTTCGAATAAAAAATCTAGTGTACATTCGATGTACACAAGATCATTTTTGGGAGATAATGCGACAAAGACGACCATTTATAAAGCTTAACGTGTAATTGAGAAACATTGTATTCAACTTCATACATCTAATTTATAAATAACTTTTGAAAAACTCCTGATACAAGAATAAAAAACAGCTAAACGCCGTAAAAATGAGTGGCGCACACAATATTCCAGCTACAAAAGATCTGATATGAATATTACGTGGTGCGAAAATGTAATTTCATTTTGGTGGAAAATAAAACTCTAGTTCTATTTTAAAAGATATTTTCATAATTTTTGCTAAATTTGAAGTAAACGAGCCACAAAAGAGCTTCAAAATTCAAACTGTATTAAAGTTACTCTTTTGTGGCGCGATCTACTTCAAATTTAGCAAATATTATGAAAAAATCTTTAAAGATAAAACTCGAATTTTATTTTGCATCAAAATGAAAATATATTTTCGCGCCACGTAATATTCATTACAGATGTTTTGTTACTGGAATATTGTGTGCGCCACTCATTTTTACGGCGTTTAGCTGTTTTTTATTCTTGTATTATTTATTACCAAAATATATCTACTTCTAGTCGTACGCAGCTGAATAAATATATAAGTCTTCGACTATATTCTCCGTACTCGTATACGATCTGTCAGATTATTAAGATGTGATTTTTTTGAGTTGATCATGAAAATATTTTTACAAGATAAATCACATTTAAGTATGAAATCTCTTGGGTTTTGCTACACGTGTTCGTATTCAGCAGGTCGAATATAATGTACGTCAAATTTTGTAAAATATTTATAAGATATACTTGTATAGAATGTATGTTCGGGAAAATAAAATACGAAAATAATGCATAGAAACTATATTAAAATATTATCACACACAGGGCCATACTTAATAATGTACATAGGTATATTCTTTTATTAAGAACTAGGTATTTATTCTCCTCCAATATAATTGGTCAAATTATTGGTCTGATCATCATTCTGGAGCCCGACAAATTTACGTGTGCGTTTTTAAGGGGATGCCAGTTAAGACCATGTGCTGTATATGCATCAGGAAGTACTACTGTCATATATTTCCCATTAAGATTGCTGTTGTGGCAAGTTACATACCACCAAGCACCCTCTAAAAACATACAAAAATTAAATACATATAAAATTAAAAGGTCACTTCTTAAAATGTTATATTTTTTGTACATGTCCATTTTACACATTTAAAAAAAAATACAATGTATACAGGGTGTAACAAAAATACAGGTCTTAAATTTAATCGCATATTCTGGGACCAAAAATAGTTCGATTTAATCTAACTTACCTTAGTAAAAATGTGCACATAAAAAAGTTATAGCCCTTTGAAGTTACAAAATAAAAATCGATTTTTTCCAATATATCGAAATCTGTTAGAGATATTTTATTGAAAATGAACAAGTAGCATTCTTATGGCGGGACATCTTACAAAAAAATTATAGTGAAATTTGTTCGCCCACAAAAATTTTATGGGGGTTTTATTCCTTTAACCCCCCCCAAGTTTTGTGTACGTTCCAATTAAATTATTATTGTGGTATTATTAGTTAAATTCTATATTTTTAAATGTTTTTTGGCTCTTACTATTTTTTCGATAAGGCAGCTTTTATCGAGTTGCTGCTTCTTTTTTAATATGTTTACATAAAAATTTTATGGGGGTTTTGTTCCTTTAAACCCCCAAATGTTTGTGTATGTTCCAATTAAACTATTACTGCGATACCATTAGTTAAACACAGTGCTTTTAAAACTTTTTTCCTCTTTGTATTTTTTTGATAAGGCACCTTTTATCGAGATGTGGCTTCTTTTTGAATATGGTTCAAGATAAACCTAAAAATGTAAATCATAAATAAATTTTCATATTATTAGAACGTACTTAACCATATACAAATATGTGGTGGATTTGAAAATATTGAAAATATCTCGATAAAACTCGACTTTTCGAAAAAGTACTAAGAGGCAAAAAAGTTTTTAAAACATTGTGTTTAACTAACGGTACTACAATAATAATTAAATTGGAACGTAGACAAAAGTTTGGGGGGTTTAAAGGAACAAAACCCCCATAAAATTTTTATGGGCTATCTAAATTGCACCATAATTTGATTTTTCAGATACTACTGCCATAAGAATGCCACATGTCCATTTTCAATAAAATATCTCTGACACATTTCGATATATTGAAAAAAAATCGATTTTTATTTTGTAATTTCACAGGGCTGTAACTTTTTTTAAGTGCACATTTGTACTAAGGTAAATTAGGTTCAATCGAACTATTTTTGGTCCCAGAATATGTGATTAAATTTATGACCTGTATTTTTGTTACATCCTGTATATCCCGGAAAACAACGCTATATCAAATTGAACTTATTAAATCGACTTATACCATGTCATATAGAATCAAAATGGAATTGCGCATTTTGAAACTAATTGACTTAACCTTTCAGCTTGAGGGGTCGCCATGAGAAACGCTAAAATAATCTTTTGTGAAATTTTTAGTTACTTATGACGCTTTATAAGAGGTCAAAGAGAGGAGATAAAGTAAATACTAGACCAAAAAACGGGTCTACCCCAAAATCCCGACAGCCAAAATCCCGACAGCCACAATCCCGACGGCCAATAATCCCGACACGCCAGAATCCCGGCAGGCCAAAATCCCGACAGGCCAGAAT
This sequence comes from Diabrotica virgifera virgifera, assembly GCF_917563875.1. Classification (NCBI taxonomy): domain Eukaryota; kingdom Metazoa; phylum Arthropoda; class Insecta; order Coleoptera; family Chrysomelidae; genus Diabrotica; species Diabrotica virgifera. Next base: position 174,736,539 of record NC_065449.1, on the reverse strand, counting down.
CCCGACAGGTTTGATAAGTTTGTTTTTAATATATAATTACATTTTTTCTTTGTTTTTTGTTTATGGCCATCTGTTTTTTATATTTTGAAAAAAAAACAATAAATATTAAAAATGTAGTTGTCGGAATTTTTGCTTATGCGAGGATTGTTGCATGTCGGGATTTTGGCCTGTCGGGATTCTGGCGTGTTGGGATTCTGGCGTCTTGGGATTCTGGCGTGTTGGGATTCTGGCGTGTCGGTGTTTTGGCCGTCGGGATTTTGGCTGTCAGGATTTTGGGCGGCACCGCCAATAAACATATAATAGGACACATGGATTGCCTATCTAAAAAATCTGTCTTCATATTAAAAGCAAATGGGACTAGAACCAACACAACTTACCAGAAATGAAGAAGTTGATCTAACTACACAGAAAGTTCAAAAAGCTTAAAAAGTAAAAAAACAGAAAATCTGCAGGAAAAAGTAAAAACATGTTTTATTAGTTTATTCTTTCACGGTTTTTGCTCTAGATTTTAAAGAACCGCTTGGATTGACAAGAAATGTGGCATACGCATAGCTTACATGTCAAAGAAAAAAAGTGATATTGTGCCGATGTGTGCTTTTGCCCTGGGGGTGACATTCACCCCCTCTTGGGGGTGAAAAAAATATAAGTCTAAAATAAGTCCGGAAATGGATATACTGACTAATTTTAAGTAACTTTTGCTTTATAGAGCTTTTTCGCCAAGTCAACACTTTTCGAGTTATTTACGAGTGAATATGTTCATTTTTCAACAAAATAACTACATTTTTAGACGGTTTCTCGAAAATAACTCAAAAAGGAAGTATTTTGTCGAAAAAAAAAAACGTTAGCAAAAATATAGCCTGTAAAAAAGTAAAAAAAATGGAAATATCCAAAAAAATAAGCACTTTTTGGGGAAAATCCGTTATAACTTTTTCAAAGTGTTTAAAAAAAGCTTTATTTCTGTTTTTATAAATAGTTTCTAGCATTAAATTTAAGCAAGTTACGCTCAAAATAAAGTTGGTCGTCTTTGTTTTGGCAAAAACAATCGGGAAGATCAACCCCTAATAAGCAACTTATATATATATATATATATATATATATATATATATATATATATATATATATATATATATATATATATATATATATTCTATAACACTATAAAACAGTGTTGAAATTATCGGGAAATGCGGTCTGTGGCTTAGATTGAAACTACATTTAATTCTGTTGAATTCGATATTTCGATGAGTATTTATTAATTTTTCATCTTCATCAGGAACAAACTACAAAATTAACTAACAGTTAGGTACAAACATAATATTACAATGATATAACTTACGAATTGTTGTAGGTATGTTATATAAAGCAATTTAACTTAAAGCTATGCATGTCGTTTCACGAGAACGTCGAGGGCGGCACTGAATCAGGTATCTTTTCTCACATGTGTTAAGGGCCAAAAGTTCCAATATCGAGCCATCTGTTTAATATTCTGCTATTTTTAGAATTTTAAAACATTGCAGTAAATTTCGCTTAATCTACTTGTGTCTGATTTGTAATTAATTGAACGTTTATTACTGTTTATGTGGTACATCTCGAGGAACAATATTTTCTTATAATTGCTTTCTGAATCTAGGATCTTGATATCTGACAAATTAAATTGGTGTCCTGTTGTTATGGAATGGTGTGCTGCTGCACAAGTATTTTTGTGTGTTTTGCAATCACTTTTGTGCTGCGTTATTCTTTGTTTCAACCATTGCGATGTTTGTCCTATATACTGCCCATCACATTCGAGACAAGAAAGTTGATAGATGATATGACTCTGATTTAGAAGCGGTGTCTGGTCTTTAAGCTTCGAGAATAAGCTATAGTTGGATATGCTATTGTATTTCGCTATTTTGATTTTCGGAATTCCGTTCAGCAGCTTGATTATATTGTTGGTTAAGCCATTTATGAAGGGCAACTTTTTGTAAATCACGGGATCTGATGGTCTGTTGTCACGTTGCCCGTCGTATAAGTCTGAGTTATATATCAGTTGCTTAAGAATTTTACTTGGATAGCCGTTGTTCAAGAATATGTTATAGAGTATTTTTAAATTCTTTTGTGTGAACAGGTCATTGCTGATGTGTAAAATTCTGTTTTTCATTGCCACAACAGTGTTGTGTTTTTGGCTTTTAGAGTGCTGAGAGAAATAATTTATATATCTTCCAGAGTCAGTTGGTTTCTGATACCAATCCAAAATTATCTTGTTCTCTGTGGTTCTTATCACCTTAGTGTCTAAAAAGGGCACACTTTGTTCTTTCTCCTCCTCAACGGTAAATTGTAGGTGTTTGTTAAATCCATTGAAGAGGTCCAGTGTAGTTTGAATAGAGTCCTCGGGGATCGCACTTATCACATCATCCACATATTTGTATATGAACGGTAACTTGAACGGTAGTCGTGGAATTACTATATCAAATAGATGATCTAAAACTATGGTGGCTAGAATGGGGCTGATAGGAGAGCCCATGGGAGTGCCAAAAATCTGTGAGTAAAAAGTTCCCCCGAAAGAAAAGTAAACATTAGAAAAAATAAAATCGATTAGTTTGAAGAAGTTATTCTTACTTAGTGTGGTGTTGGGTTCAATTAAGTGCCAATTTTGCTCTAAAATTTCAATGATCAAGTTGAGAGGAATATTCGTGAAAAGCGATACCGCATCTAAGGATATAAGTACATAGGTTTGAGGAATTGTAACATTCTTAATTAGTTCTACAAACGTAAATGTATCTTTCACATTATAATTAGTTTGATATTCAAAAGTGGCAGTTAGAATGTTTGCCAAGTATTTCGAGATGTTGTATGTGGTGGAGTTGATTGAGCTGATGATAGGGCGAAGAGGAACATTGCTTTTGTGAATTTTTGGTAGACAGTATAACTTTGGAAACATCGAGTTGTAAATCATTAGTTGTTTTGCAGCATTAGCGTCTATCTCACCTATGGATTTCAGGTTCTTAATAATATTGTTGTATTTGGTTTGTATTTTCACCGTTGGATCAGTGTTTAATTTGGTGTACGTATATATATATATATATATATATATATATATATATATATATATATATATATATATATATATATACCGTTTTTAGGCGTCACCGCCCTTCCGGTAGGGATCTATGGAGGAGTGTCACCGAGCCGCAAGCCGTTATCCCTTGCCGTACCGCTCCTCCATAGGCCGATCAGACACCAGCTTATTCCAGACCAAGTCGTAGATTCTTTTTAGAATTTTAGACTACGACGTCAGCCTTTTTATTTTTCTATTCACCGGGCTGGGGCACGAACCTCGATCGCCTCGACCGCATATCCACTATAGATTTGTCAATCGTGCGCCTCAGTCCGCTTGGCTAACCTGATCGACAAATATTAGCAACTTAAATGAAATTAATCGTTACCGCTCCACAAATTATTTTACTTATATTGTGTTTATATGATCTGTAAGTTTCATCGATTTAAAGTGCCTATTTTGGAAAAAATTTGGTTTTAAAGTAAAATTTTTAAAAAATTTAATTTTGAAAAATATGTTTTTTTTTCAAAATAACTTAAACATTGTTAGGGATACCAAAAATCTCGAAAAACAAAAAAAGTCAGCATTGCTTTTCTGAATATCATGTATTTTTTTGTTTTTCTCTTAGACAAAAATTGATTGAGATTTGGTGTTTCTAAATTTGCATACATTCGTGATGAGTGACTCGTTCAACCCCTTTTAACTACAGCCCTTTCAAAAATAAGGACTTTGAACCGATCAAACTTACAGATCATAATAAACAATACTGGTCAAGAAACTTGTGAAGTCGAAACGATTAAGTTCATTTAAGATACTAATTAGGGGGTGATTTTCCCGATTTTTTACCAAAAAAAAAGGACTAACTTTATTTTGAGCGTAACTTGTTTACTTTTGATGCTAGAAATTTTTTTTATAAAACAAAAATGAAGCTCTTTTTAAACACTTAAAATAAGATGTAATGAGTTTTCCCCAAAAGGTGCTTCATTTTTGGTTATTTCAGGTTAAAATATTCCTTTTGGAATTTGACGAATATGAACCTATTTTTAATAATTAGCTGTATAGCTCTGCTTCTACTAGGTATAGAAACGTGATATATACAACATTTCTTTAAGTTTTTTACAGGATATATTTTTGCTAGGAATGTTTTTTCGACAAAATACGTACTATTTGAGTTATTTGAAAAAAACCGTATAAGAGTTTGGTTATTTTGTTGAAAAAATGAACATAATAACTGGCAAATAACTCGAAAAGTATTGACTTAGTGAAAAAACGCTATAGAACAAAAGTTACTTAAAATTAGTCAGTTTATCAATTTCCGGACTTACATTGGACGAATACTTTTTTACCCCCAAGAGGGGGTGAAAAGCACCCCCGGGGCAAAAGCACATATCGGCACAATATCACTTTTTGAAGTTATACTTCTTTACCGGCGATATGAGGGTCAATTTTTATATGTTAAAACCTATGATTCCGGCGCATGCGCATTATAACTTTGTTCTGATTGGATGTTCAAATGACATGTCAAAAATTATTCAATATGGCGGCTGTGGCACAGCTGTACTAGTTTGATTATTTATGGTTGTTGCGTTTTGAAATTTGTGGGAAAAGAAACAAAGTTAGTTAATAGTTATACTGCCTTTTTAAATAGTTTTCATATACCTATATTTTTGGACTTTTGGACTATTTTGGACAAGGAAAACTCATTCTAATTTGGTAAGTAGTTTTTATTATAATCATATTGTAATTATACATTTGGATTAGGTTGGAATACATACATTTACTTTCTCAAGAATGGGGATTTTAGAGAGAAATCCCAAATTAGGTCGGATTTTTATTTTTAAATTATGATTTTTTGGCGTAGATTTATTTATCTAGTAGGTATGTAATGCTTTGATTTACATACTTAATTTGATTACCAACAAAAGTTCTACCAATCTTCATCTAATATATTGTTTTCTTACTGTTTTGTTATATTTTAATATGTTCTTCCACAAAATTTAAACTACATAATTTAATTATATTCAAAACAACTGTCAAACAGTAAAACGTTCAGTTACCATATTTTTCCACATGACAAATAATGTGGAATTGGACGAGTGAGTCTAGGCTTCGATTACGAATCAAAGCGCCCCGAAATTCACTGGTTCGATTCCCGATGCAAGTTTTTATTTTTTTATTTTTTTATGCATTTTATGATTGTAAGTATATTTGTTATATAATTTTTTTTCAGAAAATGCGTATTTAAAATTTTTGCCAACAATTATTATCGTTCAGAAATAATTTTTTCTTTGTGGCATATTTCAATGTGTTTGTGTGCGTTTTATTCTTTTATTTTTTTAAATTTTTGGTATTGTCTTAAAAATCACATAATATGTAGTAGAAGTATAACTTCTTACGTGCGTACAAAGTACACACACATTCTTTTTGTTCTTTGACTTGTTAGATATGTGTATGCCAAATTTCATGTTAATCCAAGCTGTTCTTTAAAATTTAGGTTTTGCAATATTTTACCGTTAAAAAACGGACTATATTACCAAATAAACTACTGAAATATGGTGGAGCAGCAATGATAGAACAATTAACAATATTGATTAACAAAATTATACAACTCAATAAAATACGGGAAGAATAAAGAACTAGCGAACTAGCCAGAAAACTATATAAGTATAAACTTGTTAGCTTCAACCTTAAGATTTCCAACTAAACTTTTACTAGAATTAATGAACCAGAGCATGAGTTTAACAGAAGATCGTATATAGATGCAATACTTATTTGTAATAAAAAAGCAAAGGCAAAGAACAACATTACAGTTTTAGTGCAGCGATATTTGAAACAATTGTTCTTTTAATGATGAAATTTTATAATTTGGACCACATATACTGCACATATAAAGGTTCATACAGTCGGAAAAATGAAAGAATACCCATGAACGAACATATAAAACACGCTGTATTTTCCTGTCAGCGTGTCACACAAAAAATTGGCCAGCGCAAGTACATGTAATAATTATTGTTACATGTACTTGCACTGGACAATTTTTTTTGTGACACGGTGACAGGAAAATACAGCGTGTTTTATTGTTCGTTCATGGGTATTCTTTCATTTTTCCGACTGTATTTAGATATGAGGCCATCTCAGATTTTGCCTTTTACAAAAATGGCGGGCATTCAATTTGGCGTCTATACATATGTGACTAATAGCACGATAACTTTTGAACGAGACGTCAGATTTCAACCAAATTTGGTATATAGGTTCTTTTTTTGAAGTGTAAGGTCGAGGTCTTGAACTAGAAGAGTGGGTTTACCTAAAGTTGTGTTTTTCCTGGTTTATATGTAAAAATATGTTGTTTATTCTTCAATTCTTTCACTCTGTATGTATTAATTTTTTAAAGAGCTAATACCGCCATTGAAAATAGCGTAAAACATTTTTTAGGAAATATTTTGAACTTTTTAGTTATGTTAAGTACCATTTAATAAATGCGTACCGTTCTTTACATGTACCAATGTGCGGCAAATTCGTGCAAATATTATTAAGAATTTTTGTGCATGTAATGGTAGAAGCATATAATTTGGACCACATATACTACACATATAAAGGTTCAAATTTAGATAAGAAACCATCTCAGTTTTTGTCCCTTTTGTAAAAATGGCGGGCATTCAAAATGGCGACTATACATATGTGACTAATAGCATGATAAATTTTGAACAAGACGTCAGATTTCAACCAAATTTGGTATTTAGATTATTTTTTGATGAATAACATCGAGGTCTAAAAACGACAGAATCTGTTTACCAGAAGTTTTGTTTTTACTGTTTTTTATGTAAAAATATGTTGTTTCTTTTACAATTCTTTTACCCTCTATATATAAATTTTTCAAAAAGGTAATACCGCCATTGAAAGAGTGTAAAAATATTTTTAAGACGTATTTTGAACTTTTTAAATAATATTAATTACCATTTAATAAATACATAACGTATGTTCACCTGTACCTATGGGCGGCAGATTCATTTTGAATGCCCGCCATTTTTGTAAAAGACAAAATCTGAGATGGCCTCATATCTAAATTTGAATCTTGGTTTGTGTAGTATGTGTGGTCCAAATTATATGCTTCTACCACTAAACGCACAATAAATCCTATACTATAATTTGCACGAATCTGCCGCACTCACATAGGTACCTACATGTGAAGATACGTTATACATTTATTAAATGGTAATTAATATACCTAACGAGTTTAAAGATTTCCTAAAGAAAATTTTTACTCTATTTTCAGCGCCGGTATTACCTTTTTAAAAAATTAATATATACAGGGTGAAAGAATTTAAAAAATAAACAACATATTTTTACAAAAAATCAGGAAAAAGACAACTTCTGGTAAGCCGATTCTTTTGGTTCAAGATCTCGGTTTTATACATAAAAGAAGAACCAATATACCAAATTTGGTTGAAATCGGACATTTTGTTCAAAGATTATCGTGCTATTAGTCACATATGTAAAGTCGCCATTTTGAATGCCCGGCTTTTTTGTAAAAGGAAAAATCTAAGATGCCTCATATCTAAATTTAAACACTTGTATGAGTAGTATATGTGGTCCAAATTATATGCTTTTACCATTAAATGCACAATAATTTTTATAATAATATCAAGAATCTGCCGCACATAGGTACATGTGAAGATAAGTTATGCATGTATTACATGGTAATTAACATAACTAAAAAGTTTAAAATATTTCCTAAAAAATATTTTTACGCTCTTTTCAATGCCGGTATTACCTTTCTGAAAAATTAATATATACAGGGTGAAAGAATTGAAAAAAAAAAACAATATATTTTCAAATAAAAAATCAGGAAAAACACAACTTCTGGTTAACCGATCCTTCCAGTTCAGGAGATCGATATTAAACATCAAAAAAGAACCAATATACCAAATTTGGTTGAAATCGGACTTTTCGTTTGTAACGTTACAAACGTCATATCTTTGATATTTTATTTTTAAATAATTATTTTACCTTATTTCCTTAATAATTATCTTCTTCTATTTGGTTTACCCATTTCCCCTTTAAAAATCGGTTGGCGCCCGTTCTATAATAGGCAACCCTATTTATATTGTATCATATCTTGTGTTCCATGTTCGTTATTTCAAATTTCGGTCCAAGGTTCGTTGTCATGTCATTTTAATGACAGTATGCATCTCGATCATATATTTACCCTCTTCCCCCACTCTGGTTTCCGGCCGTTGGGGAAAGTCATGTACACAACTGATTCAACATATATAACGTATAGTTTTTCCATATTACTTAACACGCACAAAATCCGCTTCTATCTTTCCGACTATAGAATCTTACATTTCGATATGCGGTACAAAAAAATAAAAAATTTCTAGAATATAGGAAACTAACTACCAAGAACCAATAAAATAAGAAAAACCAGTCATTTAGGTCATCTGCTGTGCAATAATACTGCATTCCTCAATTCATCTGAAAGAAATAACTATGGTGGCTACATAATATTACAAACTAGACAGGACTATACTAAAATCACAGTAAAGATGCACAAGAAATAAAAAAACCAAGACATGTTGAATGTTACGAGGAGCACTTTTAAATCATGATCTACAATGTGTATAAGTACATTGTAAATCCCAAATAATGATTTACAAACTTTATACATCATTCTACCGCATACTTTTAAGCCATACGGACGTGTCTAGTAGTAATCGTATTTGGTTTAATAGCTTGTTAATTAGTTCTAGTTTTCCTTTTTGTTTTGGTGATCGTTTAAAAATAAATACATAAATTGTGTGTTTTTAAATAAATAGACCCCGTAATGGGGGATAAAAATCTAAAGACGTCCTCTTTGACGAAAAAAATTGATATGGACGTGTCTAGTGGAAATAGTGTATTGGAAACTAGTGGTGAAACAACTCAGGAAAAAGATGATTTGCAGTCCAAGGAAAAGGAGATAAAGCATTTTAATTTGCAGTCAGATAAGTACAATTTAAATAATCTCTGGGTATATATTGAAAGAATTGGTGATTTAAGTAATTTATCAAGATTACACCCCATGGTTTTAGGGGATTTATTATTTAAAAAGTTAAAATTTACTCACATACAGCAAATACGCAGTATTGGGATGAATAGGATAAAAGTCTTATTAAATTCTCGTTTAGATGCTAACAACTTAGTAAATAATAAGTCTCTAAAAGAACATAATTTGCGAGCTTATATACCGAATCAATTGTTAGAAGTGAAGGGGTTGGTAAGAGACGTGGATACGACGTTTGATGTTAATTATCTTTTAGAGAATATTGAATGCACGTCAAAAGTTTTAAATATATATAGAACAAAACGTAGGATTCAAAAAGAAAGTACAATAGAATATGTAGATAAGAAAACCGTAGTCATTACTTTTGAGGGAAATATTCTACCCAATTTCGTTGCTTTCAATCGTGTTTATTTTCCTGTTGAGCATTTTGTTGGTAGGGTTGTTCAATGTTACCGGTGCCTGAAATTTGGGCACGTCTCTAAGCAGTGTAAAAGCTCACAGGAATCCTGTATACAGTGTGGTGAAATAAAAAATCCAGATCATAAATGTGAGAAAAGTATGTTTTGCATTCACTGTAAAAATAGTAACCATGTAACAATATCTAAAAACTGCCCTTTTTATGAAAAGCAGAAGAAAATCAAGACCATTATGATAGAGCAAAAAACTACCTTTTTAGAAGCAAAATTATATTGCGAAAATTCATTCTCCGGCCAAATCAGTCACAATCCTTTTTCTGTTCTTTCAAGTTATGATAAAGAATTTCCCACACTCCCTGTAAATAACAATAATGTTTCTTTAAATCGGCCTAATATAAGTATGAAACAAACCCAATTTTCAACACACCGTCAAACTATTTCTAGTAGTGAAAACCTTCCTACAGCAAAGAAAAGAAAAGCCAACACCCCTCTTATGCAATCACCAGCACATCAACCACATTTTCCATTCATATTTGGACCCTCACAACCCTTACCTCCTAACCCATACAAACCAAACTATGGAAAAACTGACAACAAAAATGAATTAGCTAAATGTGTGTCATCTTTTATAATCAATCTTTTAAGTAACATTCGTACATTGGAAGACATAAAAACAATAGACGATAAAACAATAATTTCAGGTTTAGAACAAGTATTGGATAAAGTAGATAATAGTAAATTTTAATGTCTCTTAAAAATACTTTTAAAATAAGTCAATGGAATGCTAGATCTGCGGTTGCCAATAAAGGTAGCTTAATGAATTATTTAAACAAAGAAAAAATATATATTCTCCTCTTAAGTGAAACATGGTTTAAACGAAATTTGCAGTATCGATTTAATGGTTACAATCTTATCAGAAATGATCGCCAAGATGGTTTTGGCGGTGTGGGTATATTAATTCATAATTCAATTTCTTTTAGTGAATTAAACTTAAATTGTAATTTTAATAAGGATGTTCAAGTTTGTGGTATAAAGATTAAATATGAAAAAAGTGAGTTAAGCATATTATCTATATACAGATCACCTAAAAGTAAGAGCACAGTAGATGATTGGAAAAATATTTTTTCGGAAGTCAGTAAACCAACAATTATAGGTGGAGACTTCAACGCACATCATGCAATCTGGGGATCGACTTTTAATGACGCAGTTGGAAAACAACTCATAACAGTTGCAGATGACTTGGATTATATAGTAATGAATAATGATCAACCAACTATTTTTACCCGACCTGACCAAAATATTTCAGCCATTGATGTAACTTTTGTTTCGCCTGAACTAACTAATAAAATAAACTGGTCCGTCTATCCTGACACTTTAGGTTCAAACCATTTTATCATCAACATGGAAATAAATTGCCAGAATAAAAATGAGGAGATTAATCCTGCGAGCAAGTGGAACGTAAAAAAGGCCGACTAGTATTTATATACATCTTGTGTAGAACAATTTTTTGATAAGCAATACCAAATGGAAAATATATCAGAAAAATACAATTTATTAATAGATGGGATCAACCAGGCAGCAGAAATTTCAATTCCACGGTACAAACCTTTTAAAAACAAAATTCGAACCCCTCCCCCCTGGTGGAATAGAGATTGTGACAAAATCATCAGAGAGAGACAAGAATCACTTTCAAATTATAAACACAATTCGAATTTTGAGAACTATTTGAAATGCCAAGAGACCATAGCAAACGGTAAGAAAAAACTGAAAGCAATCGCAAAACAAAGTTGGAAAAATTTTGTCTCCACCCTTAACAAAAATACTCCATCATCATCCTTATGGAATCAAGCCAGGAAAATAAACAGAAAACCAATATCGAATACAAAATGCTTTGACAGTACATTAGAGGAAGAATTTTTTGACCAGATAGCACCACCATCTGTTAAACCACGAGAAATTATAATACCTACTACAAAAAATAATGAAAAGGAATTTTTACTAGAACCATTTAAAATTGCTGAGTTAGAATATGCACTCAAAATCAGATGCAACACAAGCCCAGGATTAGACAATATTAAATATCCTATGATTCAATTTCTTCCTAAAATTGCTAAACTCTTTTTATTAGATATATTTAACGACATAATTATTAATAATTCAGTTATTTATGAATTTAAAGAAGTAATTATTATTCCTATTCTCAAACCAGGTAAAAATTCCAACTTAGCAGATTCGTACAGACCCATTTCCCTTATGTCTTGTTTACTAAAAACATTAGAACGAATGATCAAACATAGACTAGAATGGTGGTTAGATAGGAATAACTTACTTCCAGAATTTCAATTTGGATACAGAAAAGGATGTGGTTCTATAGACGCTATTGCTACATTAGTAACAGACATTCAGAATACATTTACCAATAATACATATCTACCTACAATATGTTTGGATATAGAAGGTGCATATAATAGTGTGTGTCTTGACATCCTAATGGAAAGAATGATTAGAAATTTTCACATACCAGCTGCATTAGCGAAAACCATACTCAACTTTTACACTTGCAGAAAAATTTATCTGAGATCTAATAATAATAGACTGATAGGTCCTCGATATAACAACCTAGGACTTCCACAGGGGTCATTTTTAAGCCCTCTATTATTTAATCTGTATACAGCTGACTTGCACAATATTTCAATGGTAAATAACAGCTTTAATATAATACAATATGCTGATGATTTTCTGATATACTCATCTTCCAAATCATACGAAAAGTGCATACAAATTTTAGGAAAAATGGACGACTTCTCTAATAGCTGGTTCAAAGAAAATGGATTTGAAATAGCACCGAGCAAATCCAGTATATGTATTTTCACGAGACATAATCTCCCAAAAATACACAAAATAACAGTAAGCAGTCGTGAGTATAATGTCTGTGCCTCAATTAAATATTTAGGGATGATTCTTGACCGTAAATAATTAACTTGGAAGCTACACATCGAATTTATGTTAAACAGATGCAACAAGGGATTAAATTTCCTTAAAGCAATTTCTAAAACTTGGTGGGGAGCCGATGTAGAAACGGCATTGCTTTTTTATCGATCGTACATAAGATCAATCATCGATTATGGATGTGTTTTGTATGGTTCAGCAGCTAAGTATATCTTGGGAAAAATAGATGTGTTTCAAAATACAATATTACGTATTTGCCTGGGTACTATGAAGTCAACTCCAACCAATTCGTTATATGTTGAATCTCTTGAATTTCCATTGAGATATAGAAGACAATATCTTAGTCAAAAATTTCTGATTAATATTTGTCATAGAAACCCCTCTCTCTACTCCAGTATTAGCAAACTTAATAATGCAGATTTAATAAATAAATATTGGATCCACAAGAACTCCCCTCCACTTTGTGAGGCTTTTAGGAATCTCTCATATTGCGATTACACCAACTCACATACATATAACAGCTCAAACTTTGAAGATTTTGATGCTTTTTTGCAAACTATTACGGTAATTAAACCAAGGTACCATGTAAATACTGCAATCAGCTTCAATATTTTGAGAAATTTATTAGAAAACTGGCCAGAATCAACAGTTATTTACACAGATGCATCAAAGTCTTCTTTTGGCACTGGATGCGCTTTTTATATCCCCTCAAAAAGTATAGAAAACATGTTTACACTGGATCATAATTTTTCAATTTTTACTGCTGAAGCCATAGCAATTTATGAAGCATTAAAGTATTTTAAGAGTTCCAATGACAGCTCCGTAACAATTGCGTCTGATTCTTTGTCGGTTCTTTTAGCCATTGAGACTATGTTTTTACCCAGTAAAAACACAAATATTTACATTCTTCTAATTAAAAAAAATATTTTTGAATTACACCATGAGCAAAGAACAGTTAGATTTTTGTGGATTAAAGCTCACATAGGGCTCGAGTATAATGAGCATGTAGATATATTAGCTAAGGAAGCCATTGCTTCTGGTGTGAAAACAGATTATAAGCTCTGCATTCCAGATGTATTTATAAAAATCAAGAATGATCTAAACAAACAGTGGAAACAAGAATATTATGAATATAGTCAACACTCCAAGTCACAATATGCACTGATACAACCCACAATCCCGAGTGAATTTTGGTTTAAAAATTACTCTGTCCCACGTAGATACATTACATCTATTATCAGAATGAGATCTGGACACGCGTGTTATCCAGCCCATCTAGCAAAACTTAGAATTTTAAGTTCCAATTTATGTGAAGATTGTCAAAAAGAAGCAGATTTAAACCATATTTTCTTTGAATGTACAAAATATATACAACAAACTAATGACTTAATAAAAAATTTAATCAAACATAAAATCCTTCCTCCTTATAACATTTGCTACCTTTTGTCATTAAATAATAAAACCGTATATGACTATTTAACAGAATTTATTTAGTTTTACCCCATTTGTTTAAAACCTTCTTTCCGTGACCCAGTCTAGTTTGTGTATTAATTTAATGTCTTGATGGGTCCCTAGACGAGAAGCGAGTAACCATGTTATTCCTTACTGATAATCAAATAGGTATTGTGATAATTACTTTCTTTTCTTTGCTTTAGGAAGAACTTAAAAAAGTTGTGACTGGCTGAATGGCAAAAGCCTGTGCCAAAAAAAAAAGTTTATACATTAGGGTGGGTCGTTTTTATATTTTTTTTTTATTTCAAGACGCCTGCAGTTGAAAAAGTTGCTATTGGTAAAATTACCTTGTACAAATTTTTTTAAATTTTTTTCGTCACTGTTTGAACCCCCGCCAGCCCCCTAAAAAAACAAACAAAAAAATTAAATCAACAAATTAATTTTCCTGTAATATGAAATAATGCAATACGGTTCTCTGATTACCTAAAAAAAATATTTTTAATTTAGCCCTTAAAGCTTGTTACGCACGCTTGTTACGCTATACTATAATATAATAGTAAATACAGCGTGTCTACTTAAGTTGGAAACATATGGGAAACTTTTTTATTATTAATTTTACGAAAAAAAGTTATTCTTCATAAAAAGTTCTGCATGCTCTAAAACCTAAGACTCAATCATCATATATCAAATTTTGTCAATATTATACGAGGTCTGTCAAAAAATATGAATTTCGTTCAAGGGTAAAGTACCTTTATTTCTCTGAATATCGAAAATTCTTATTATGAAAAGTTGCTTGTAATTTAAAACAAAGATCAAATATCCAATTACATGCGTCCAATTGAAAAAAAAAATCCAAATTTTTCTCAAAATGGATACTTAACTTCGTTTTTATTTATTACCCATATTATAACTCTTTTATTATTAATTTTACGAAAAAAAGGTATTCTTCATAAAAAGTTCTGCATGGTCTAAAACCTACGATGCAACTATCAGATATCCATTTTGTCAATTTTATACGAGGTGTGTCAAAAAATATGAATTTCACTCAGGAGTAAAGTACCTTTATTTTTCACAATATTGAAAATTGTTATTAAAAAAGTTGTTTAGAATTAAAAACTATGTTTCAATATGTAATTACATCCTTCTAATTGAAATATTGTGAAATATAAAGTTACTATACTCATGAGCGAAATTCATATTTTTTGACACGCCTCGTACAAAATTAATAAAAGGTGATATATCATAGTTGCATTTTAGATTTTAGACCAGGCAGAGCTTTTTATGAAGAATAACTTTTTTCGTAAAATGAATAATAAAAGAGTTATCATATTAATTTTAATAAATAAAAATGACGTTGGGTATTCATAAAGAGAAAAATTTGTAAAATATTTTTTTTTCTATTAGAAGCATGTTATTACATATTTGATCTTTATAATTGATAAAATTTGATATATGATGATTGAATCTTAGGTTTTAGAGCATGCAGAACTTTTTATGAAGAATAACTTTTTTTCGCAAATGTAATAATAAAAAAGTTTCCTTAAGTAGACACGCTGTATATAATATCATATCGCTCTCATAGTAATGATTGAGGCTGCATACACGGAACTAATGCTTCCGTGTGTGCAGGCTCACTCATTACTATAGTCAGCGTTATGATATATTATTTACATATATGTACATTATACTATAGCTCCCTGTACGTGACAAGCTCTGGCTAAAAACAATCAAGTACTTTTCCACCTTGGAGCAGCTCTTCGCTTATTTTGTGGTTTAAAATATACAAAATAACCTAGAACTCACCACGGGAAGGTAGCTGCCATCGAGCTCCATCCCTGCCCACCCATCCACCCAAACATATTAGCAATTTTTAATTTCCTACTTCATAGTCTGATTTGCTATTAAACTTTGGCATGTTGCTTCTAGATGCTATAGTTGTACGTATCCAACCATCCCTATTAGTAAACCCACATACGGCCAAAGATGCCTCCGTCACTAATTTAACACCTCTTTGACCAGCCTGTGTATGGCAGGATAACTTCCATAAATCTGATTCTGGATAACTACCAGTTTTACAAAATTCTTAAATGTCTTCATCAGCCAGATTTTTCGTCATTAGCCGCTCCGATTATCTGCACTCTTGCCAATTTATTCAATAAATCTAGGGGTCCGCTTCAAAATTATTGAACTTGGGAATTTCCAATTTTCTCGCAGTGTTATTCAAATTTATAAGATTTTATTTCGCTTTCGATCTGCACTTTAATATCCTTTTGTATCCTAATTTTCTTATATGACTACTTGAGTTAAAGATCATCGTTAGTAAAATATTTTCGGGATGGCCATAAAAGCCATTTCGTTGGATCACAGTGTCAACTACAGCTTTTAGTTCGTCACTTAAATATCTGGAATATTCAATTAGTCTCCAAAGGTGAAGAGTTCCAAATGTACACACTGGTACAGTTTTTATTAAAAACCAAACCGTAGCATATACACGAAGAATATACTCTGTTAAAATTTTTAAACTAGGCGGCGGATTCTTTACTGCAATGTAAGCCCTCAAGATACGATTCGCCGTAGTTTGCCATCTTCCATGAGATAATTTGCCTGGAGGGTTATTCGCTAAATTATTTGGACAGTTTTCGAGATAGAACATGAGAATGATAGAGGTCCTATGGTATTTGAATAAAGATTTATGCCTATCAGACATATCGTTTCTTTTTCAGCGGAACTACTATGTGTTTAACTTCTTCGATGTGAACGTGGACCTCCAATGGCTGGGATTTTATTAAGAACAGGTCTTTTTGTGATGCGTTTAATAGTAGCAAATGTATATACCTTGTCGTGACATGCAGTTAATGAACTTACACTAATACTAATATTTGCGCCTTCCACTCACACTTTACACCTTAAACTGCTCATTTTTTAATATGCCTTTTAAAACTATTTTTAACGATGCAGGTCGTTTGGCTTCATATTAGGCAATGTCAATGAATGATTTAGTACGCAACGCAAACAAGTAGTTTTGGCGCGAGACAAGAAAAACATGTATTTCAGTTCAAAAAGGGAGAACAGTAGCGTAGCAGAAAGATAAAAGATAGAGTTTGAGCAAAGTACTACATACTTCCCCTCCGTGGACAATCTCGGATTTCCACGATAATGGGTTAACGTGAAGTAACTAATTACAAAAGGGTAAAGGACACAGCTTGGTAATCGGTCTAACGAGAATACCTTCCTTGGTTCGCAACTTCACTGGACGAACCTTACCATCTAATCCTGGTATAATGTCAATTACGCGTGCGAGAGGCCACCGCAAGGGCGGAACGTTGTCCTCTTTCAATATCACTAAGTCATCAATTTGCAGGTTCTTGGAAGCATATTTCCATTTTTGTCTGATTTGGAGGCGGTTCAAGTACTCAACGGACCAACGCTTCCAAAAGCATTGCTGGATTTGGCTGCATCGCTGTCAGAATGAAAGTCCGTTTTCAGGAATCTCAGCGAGATTGTGTTCAGGACAAGCAGTCAGACTACGCCCAATTAGGAAATGGCCAGGAGTAAGGGATTTCCATAGGAAATTGTTTTCGGAAGCAAATATATTTACTTGGTCAGAGACCGTAGAGTTTCGAAGAAAGTCTCTTAGTTCCTTCAATTGGTTTCGAGCTCCAAGGAAGTTGGACCCATTGTCGCTATAAACAGTAGAGGGTGTTCCTCTAGGAGAAATAAATCGGTTTAATGTTAGAAAAAATGTCTTGGTTGTCAGAGAGGACACCAATTCAATGTGCGTTGCCTTAGTGGCCATGCACACGAATATTGCCATGTAACACTTAGTGATACGTGCCTTTCGGAGTCTGGAAGCTTTGATGAGGAATGGACCTCCAAAATCAAGACCCACATTTTCAAATGGACGGGAAATAGAAACTTTGTCCTTAGGCAGATCGGACATAATTTGATGAGCGGGTTGCGCTCGAAACCGGAAACAGATTTTGCAATTATGGATTATTCCTTTAATGCATCTTAGGCCATTAAGTGGCCAATATGGCAAGCGGAAATTAGAAAGCACACATTGAGCACCGGCGTTACCTAGTCGGATGTGCTCTTGCTTCAATAGAAGGGAAACTACCGGGTGTTTAGAAGGAAGCAATATCGGATGCTTTTGGCTATAGCTAACATTTGCGTGATGTAAGCGTCCACCAACGCAAAGAAAGCCTTCATCATTTATGAATGGATTCAGGGATAGGATGTGCTTTTAAGAAATAGTTTTGTTAGATTTTAACTCGTCTATCTCCTTTGAAAATCTTTGTGATTGAATTTGTCGAAGGACCAGCGCTAGCGCAGAATTGGTTTCGTGGATAGTTATTGGGCCTGTAGATTTGTTACCCAATCGTTTAGAATTAGAAATGAATCTTAGTATATACGCTAAAGTATGAAGTAACCTATTAATTTGGGAAAATTTGTTAAACAATTTTGTACAAAACTCATTTGACGGACCTACCTCGGAAATCAGCATATTGAGAGTTGAAGACCTTTGTTCTGGTACGATTTTAGGAAGAGTAGCTTCAAAGTTGAAATCGGATAAGTTCAAGTTTATCTGGGAAAGAAAATTTGGACCATGCCACCATAACTCAGAGCTTATCAGTTGAGGTGCCAACACCCCTCTGGATAGGAGGTCTGCGGGAGGTCTGCCGCCACGATGACTTAAATGAACAATTGGCTACGAAAGTCTGCCAACGAGATGGATGTGAATTTATCCAGAATAGGGCCACCTGAGAGTCAGTCCACCAGTTTATGGAATCGAAGTTTATTTTATTTTGAAATATTTCAAGAACCCTTTGCGTGAGTTTCGCCAACAATACCATGGCGCAGAGTTCTAGTCTGGGAAGGGAGGTAGTTTTAAGAGGAGCCACTCTGGATTTGGAAGTTATTAAGTTACATGAAATTGTAGTATCTGAATAAGCGACTCTTAAGTATATACATTAGGGTGGGTCGAAAAACAATAATGTTTCATTTTTTAATCGCTATACCGCGGAAAACTTGCCTTTGGGGTATACAAGTAAAATGCTAACTAAAATAAAGTTATATATTGAACCCCCAGCTAGCGCATCACACTTAAAATTTAGTTTTTTTCAGAAATCAAGACATTTTTCAATTGTTTTTACAATCTGTAGCCAATAATATTTAAACGTGCTATAGTGAAAACATTTTAGTTAATAGTTTTAAAAATAGGAAATAAATTTGAAACAGACAATATCTTTTAATTTGCGGTAGCGCAAAATACTCAAAAATTGTTAAAATTCACTTATTAGCACCTTAAAAGAATGTGTGGTCTAGTATGTTGTGTTGGTTTTTATTAGCACAATCCATTTTTTGTTCTTTTATTTTACACTCCATTTAATTGGAATAGAATTATTATAGTATATTTAAAGTTATAAAGTATATAAATAAAACAACTTATAATTTTAATAACATGTTTAATTGAAACAAAAAAGAAACCAAATTATAGCCAAACAATGTCAACAAATTAAATGAAATTTTGACTTTAGAAAGAGTCTTTCACTCACTATTTCTGAGTGGGTACGTTGAAGCTGCGATTGCTGTCAAAATTTGGGCTCGAAGCTCTGGATGCTACGGCAGATCTTATGAAACCATCTCATTACTTAGCACCGACGACTTTTTTAAATGCTTCAGTCACTAACTTGACGCAGCGTTCCACGGCTTGAGTATGACATGGAAATTTTCCAAAGTTTCAATCCTCGGGTGTTTCACCAGCAGTGATTTTAGCCCAAACTGCATCATCAGAGACTCACCGTAACAGTGATGGTGGTGTAATTTTAGTGGTGTTCCAATCAAATAATTCAGTAGAGTCAGTCGCATGAAAGGTGATTTTTGTAGGTCGAAAAACCCTAATTGATTCTGTTTTTGTAGCTTACGTCCTTGCTTTGATTATTCTTTGGAATCCTAATTCTCTTATGTGTTTCTTTTCATCCACTATCATCCTCAGTAGCAAATTTTCTGGGTGGCATTTGTTTCGATTACAGGATCAACTACTATAATCAAATTCTCTGGTAGAAATCTGGTTGATTTGATAGCTTCAAAAACGTGTTCAGGTCCATCTGTTATGTATTTGCTGTACTTTATTATGAACCATACAGGCATGCATTATTTAAAAATGAAGGATACTAACAATTTATGTTCAACTGAAGCCGTTTCCACACTTACATACAGTTTCAAAACTCTGTTAGCTGTAGTCAACGATCGAGAGTGGGAAAGTGGACCCGGTTCTCGAACAGATAAGTCCACAGGGCAGTTGCCCAACTTTATCGCACAGCTTATGTCTAGAAAAGACTATTCATCTTTACTCAAAAGATTGCGATTAACTAGTCCTTCTAGTGGTTAGGAACGAGATGGTTTCATAAGATCTGCCGTAGCATCCAGAGCTTCGTGTACAAAGTTTGACAGTAAGCGCAGCTTCAACGTACCCACTCAGAAATAATGAGTAAAAGACTCTTCCTAAAGTCATAATTTCATTTAATTTGTTGACATTGTTTGGCTACAATTTGGTTTCTTTTTTGTTCAATGAAACATGTTATTAACATTATAAGTTGTTTTATTTATATCCTTTATAACTTTAAACACACTATAATAATTATATTCCAATTAAATGGGGTGTAAAGTAAAAGAACAAAAAATGGATTGTGCTATTAACACCCAACACAACATACTAGACCACACCTTATTTTAAGGTGCTAATATGTGAATTTTAACAACTCGTTAGTATTTTTCGCTACCGCAAATTAAAAGATATTGTCTGTTTCAAATTTATTTCCTATTTTTAAACTACTAACTAAACAAATTTCACCAGGGCCGGCGATAACCGGCCTGCAAGGGATGCACTGCAGGCGGGCGCCCTTTTTTGGGCGCCAAAATGATCTTTTTTTTGTGCTGGTGTTATACAAAATACTAATTTAAAAAAAAACCTAAGGGCGCCTAAACTAGTTTTACAGGCGGGCGTCTCATACCCTAGCGCCGGGACTGAATTTCACTATAGCACGTTTAAATATTATTGGCTAAAGATTGTAAAAATAATTGAAAAATGTCTTGATTTCTGAAAAAAAAACTAAATTTCAAGTATGATGCGCTAGCTGGGGGTTCAATATATTACTTTATTTTACTTTACATTTTACTTATATACCCCAAAGGCAAGTTTTCCGCGGTATAGCGATTAAAAAATGAAAATTGTTTTTCGACCCACCCTAATATACATGCGCCAAAAGCTTTTTGACTGCTGTCTGCGAATCCGTGGAATTGGACTGAGGCGATTGTACTCTTTGAAAAAAGGAATCTAGGAACCCTTAACTCTCTAAGAGATGATATCGAATTAGCAACTGCTTTCCATTCCTTTGCTAGATCGGGAGTAAGTGGGTCGTCCCATGACAATTTGGATTGCCACAATTTCTGTAAAAATATTTTACCTATCACTACGAAAGGTCCAAGGAATCCCAAAGGATCATACATTTGAGCAATGGTACCCAGTGTCCTGCGTTTAGAAATATTATCGTTGGAAGGAGATTTTGGTAACGATATTGAAAAGTTGTCGTTTGATGGATCCCAAGAAAGGCCTAAGACCTTGTTGGGAATATTTTTTAAGTCGATTCCAATGGAAGTCGGATGCGTTTGTTCGCAGAATAACTGTCTAAAATGGGAGGAGTTAGAGGACCACTTATGCAAGTGGAACCCATCCGAGTTTAGAAGTTGTGTCAACTCATAATAGGAATTTTTTAACTCTGACAGCGTGGAGCAACCATACAGAATATCAACCACGTATGTTTGATATAATAGAGCATCGCTCGCGAGAGGATATTTCTCATGGGAAGAGGAAGCTAATCCTTTCAGAACTCTGGTGGCGAGAAATGAAGAACAATTAACACCGTACGTCACGGTGGAAAGCTGAATGCATTGAAGGGATTCTTCTGGAGAATTTCGCCATAGAATGTTTTGAAGGTGCCTCTGAGGGGGATTGATTCGAACCTGACGATACATTTTCTCGATATCGCAAGTAAGAACATATGGATGCAACCGGAATCTACAAAGGATATCGTACAGGTCGGGCTGAACCTGATAACCCTTGTGAAGAATATCATTTAAGGAAGTATTAGTAGATGTTTTCGGTATTCGAAAAACAGTTTAAGATCGGAATGCAACCTTTTTTCTAGGTGTAGGAATCGTCTTTTAGCAACATGGAAAGAATCACCAAGTTCATTTGGACCGTGGGAGACTTTCAGTGGTAAGTCTACCTGAAAGACTCCATTTTCTAGTCGTTTGCGAGACTGTAGGAAATGATTTTCAGCTTACTCTGCTTCTAAGGAAGGAATGCGATCTTCGGGAATATTTTCCATTTCCCAGAATTTTGGAAGGAAGCTCTGTAAGAGATCGTCGGTAGTTTAATTTTGACAAAACAACGTAGTCCTTTCACTAGGAGTGACAGTAAAGTGCGAAGGCATGTGACCTCCGATGATCCAACCGAACTGCGTCAATTGCAGCGTGGGCAGGTTTTTGCCTAACCGGTATATATTTGGAAGGATTATTTTATAAAATCCATCTGCACCAATGAGTAAATCGATTTCAGCTGGAATGTGAAATTCAGGATCGGCTAGACTAAATTCAGAAGGAATATTTAACTACTGTGGATTTATCGAAATTCTAGGTAAATTATTTAATTATTAAATTATATAATTT
This sequence comes from Diabrotica virgifera virgifera, assembly GCF_917563875.1. Lineage (NCBI taxonomy): Eukaryota > Metazoa > Arthropoda > Insecta > Coleoptera > Chrysomelidae > Diabrotica > Diabrotica virgifera. The sequence goes on along the minus strand of NC_065449.1, from coordinate 174,713,912 downwards.
AAGCGGGAAATATTGATGTTGGAATTAATGACAACATCTACAATTTTATTGGACATAACTGAGGTGCGTTCTATGTCGGAGAATCTCAACGATTTTCGATAAGGCTTTGCATTGAGGAGGATAATAGACGTTCAGAGATGAAGGATAACTGTGAACCATTATATATCACAGCTCTAGCCTTTATAGATTGGCCAGAAGCGGAAGTAATTGTGACGACCGCTGTCGACAACAACACTTCGGGGTTTCCTTTGCCCACAAATAGGGAGGATGCTAAGAAGTCGGAATCTGGAGTGGCTGTGGAAATATTTGGTTTACTACGGAAGGTTTGGCGATTACTGTTAGGATGTCTCCAGTTTTGATTAGAAGAAGAGTTATCTTGGTCAGAGTGATAACCTCGTGTCGCTGGAGGATTATGAGAAACCTTGGGTTTGGTGCCCGCAGCATTATGTACATTAGAAGAGTAATTATTCATTTCAGAATTTTGAAATTGAGGACTTGTAGTATTTGTAGCGTTGGCTCCCCTACTATCAGGAGCCGTTGAAGTATTTTCCCTGTTAGAATTGAAAGTATTTGGATATCTATGGATAAGCGTGTGGTGTCTTTTCCCACACATAGAACAACCTTTAGACTTACACTCAGACGACGAATGCTTACCACCAATTCAATTGAAACATAGTGCACGTGATTTTTAGAAATTGTATTTTTCATCAATTGACATTTTAGAAAATATATGAAATCTGTAAATGTCATGCTCTGGAGTTCTGCAATACCATGTATTTCAGTTCAAAAAGGGAGAACAGTGGCGTAGCAGAAAGATAAAAGATAGAGTTTGAGCAAAATACTACAGTATTTCCGTCCAGACATTGGGGCCCAATATTAACGACAGTACCACCGCAGCCAACAGCAGTCAACTCGCTAATTGACACCTGATTTTCTGTTAAATAGTTAAAAATCGTTGATGCTATGGTCTTTGCAGTACCATTTTGAGGTGTTACGTGCCTCCTTCAATAATATTTACGAGGTTCCTTCAACAACACTTTACGTTCTTCGACAGTGGTTCTTCTATATGAAGATTCTCCCTGTTCTTGAATGTGAAGGGTTAGATTTTGCGACCATCAAAATAGAGAGATTGCAGACTAGCATCACACTTTATGTTTTTTTTTTTGAAAATCAAGTCGTTGCCTTTTTCTTTGTCGATCTAATTTAGACTTGTCTACTACATAGACTTGTCATTTTTGGATATCAATCCAATATCTTCAAGAACTGCACTAGCGATAATTGCTCCTTTTCTACTCGATAATCCAGTTCGGTCTATTGCAGTCAAAAGTAGGCGGTGTAGGCGTAGAGTGCTTATGGGTATTAGGGGTCCTTCTGGACCTGGACAAATTTACATGGCTTTACATGGCTAAACATGGGTTTAAGGTTGTTTAAATTAAATAAGTATTTTTTAAAGTGCATTGGAAGCTATTTTTATTCGTTTGAAGCATCAGGTTTCATTGATGTAAGAATTAAATTTTTAATTTTTTTAGGGGTTGGGGGGGGGGGGGGCTAAATATTAAATTAAAAAAAAATAAAAATATCACTATTCATTCTAGACCATTTGGCAACTTTCTTCACTACAGGCATAAAAAAACAAGAGAACCGACCCACCCTATTATACATTGTAAATCATGATTCGGGAGTACTCCTCGTAACATTCAGCCTGTCTTGATTTGTTTATTTCTAGTGCATTTTATTGTGATTTTCGTATAAACTTTAAAGAACCTCTGCGTACAGCTAATGACATTGAAATGTTTGAGGCCATAATTACTAATAAGAAGAAGGGATATACATGCATTTTTAATAGTTCTATTTACTAAGAACAAAAACGCATTTACCAAATTGTTGTGCACAATTTCGAGAATCTTTGTCTTGATCCACATCCAACGTTGAAAACTTTGCATTGAGATGATACTTTAAACCATCCCCTGCATTGCCTGCGTATCCCGTAAGTTCCTTGAGCGGGTAGCCGTCCATTTCGCAGCCAATTGAGAACGTTGAATATTGTGCATAACTAATATTCTTGTCCGTATCTGTTAACTCTACAAGAAGTTCGTTTCTATCGAATGCTGAAATTAAAATGTTATGAATTAAATATTTTATTTAGAGTTAATTACATTAAAATAAAAATAAATTACTAACGTGTTTATGCAGAGTTGCAAAGATGTGAACTGTGACGTATATATTTGTTTTATCGACTACAAAAAGGCATTTGATAGAGTAAAATATGACAACCCGATAAGCACCATAAAAAAGCGGTATTAGATTTGCCTAGTTCCTATTGTCGGCAAGGTCATGGAATCCATTATTTCGGAAGCTATGTCTGAGTTTCTCCTTCAAGAAAATGTCATCCCCCAACAACACCATGGCTTTATCAAGGGTCGTTCAATCATCACAAACAATCTTCATTGTGTAAACGACTGGACGTCAGCGTTAAATAATCGGCTTCCTGTAGATATAGTCTACTTAGATTTCTCCAAAGCTTTTGATCGTGTTCCTAAACGTCGATTACTTGCTAAATTGGACCACTTTGGTATTCGAGGAAAGTTAAAAATGTGTATTAAAAATTTTCTATCTGACAGATACTTCCGGGTTCGTGTTGGGGAAGCCTATTCACTAGATAAACCAGTCAAGACCGGAGTCCCACAAGGATCAGTACTTGGGCGACTACTCTTTTGTATCTACACTAGTGATCTTCCGCTCATTGTATCCAGTAATGTTTCCATTTACGCTGACGATACCAAGTTATATGTGAATCCAATTATTAACCAACATGTCCTTCAACACGATATTGACACAATATTCAAATGGTCTTCCGAATGGTTACTTCCGCTTAACATTGAAAAATGCGCTGTACTATATATCGGCAAAAATAATCCATCACTACCATACGTTATTCATGGACATCCCATCATGTCAGTAACGTCTCACAACGATCTTGGAGTGATAATTAATAGTGACTTAAATTGGGCAGATCACATAGTGTCGGTGTGTAAACGTGCAAATTCGAAATTGTTTCTGATCCGTAAATGTTTTACACGTTTATCTTTAACCTCTCTTAGTAAACTGTACACAATATATGTCAGATATATTCTTGAGTTTGCCGGGCCAGTGTGGAATCCAGATCTCGGTCGCGATAAAAGCCTACTTAAAAATGTTCAGCGGAAAGCCACAAGACTGGCTTACGGCCGTGTAAGTCCCAATTATGAAGATAATTGAAGATACTCTCCATGGCTCATCTGAAAACATTCAAGCATCGACGTCTTCGCGGTGACCTAATTATGTCTTTCCGTATTTTAAAATACAATATTGGAAACTTGAATACCATGTTTACTCTAAATCAAGGCGCAATACTAAGAGGCCATCGTTACAAACTAAAGAGGGAACAGACAACAGCAAGATCCAGGGTGAACTTCTGGCCGAACAGAATATTTAATATCTGGAATAACTTGCAGCAAGATACCATATCGGCACCTAGCGTAAACATATTCAAAAATAGATTTGATTGTTCTTTATTTGATTTATAATAGGACATTATTATTTTTAGGACTGCATTATCTACTGTTTCTCATCTTGATCTTAACTTTAGAATTTGTTATAAAGATTATAATGAAATATAAAGTTTATAATGAAATGTTTCTTTGTTTTTGGGCATAATAGGTGCTTGCTCTTCTACCCTTACTTATTTTGTAATAATAATAATAATAATAGATGATAGATTTGTTGTATATGGATGATTTGAAATTAATGGCTTCTACTCGAGACAATCTAGAAGAGATGCTAAAAACAGTAAAAACATTCTCTAATGATATTAATATGCACTTTGGACTAGACAAGTGCCGCGTTTTAAATATAGTCAGAGGAAAGATACAGCCCGGTGGATTCGATATTCGATATGCAAAATGGCCAGAACATCGAGGCCATGGGTGAAAACGATATATACAAATATCTTGGAGTAAAGCAGGCGCGGAAAATTGACCATAAGCAAATGAAAACTGAGATAACTACTGAGTTTATACGAAGGATAAAACAGCTGCTTCGTTCACAGCATAACAGTAAAAATTTGTTTAAGGCACTAAACACTTACGCTTGTTCCGCGCTTAGCTATTCATTTGGTATTGTTAAGAGGACAAAAACAGATATAGAAAATCTTCAGAAAAAAGTACGAACACACCTCACAAAGGCCCAAAAACACCATCCTAAAAGTGCAGTAGAAAGAACGACATTACAACGGAATCTAGGAGGAAGATGACTTATGGATATAGGTGAGCAATTAGATAAACAAATTGCTAATTTAAGATCTTATTTTCAGATGCAAGCTGAGACATCTACTCTACATCGCGCTGTTTGCGCAGTAGATGACTCAACACCGATCAAACTTAGGGAACCAGAAATGCGCATAAACCACCTCACCAAAGACGAAAAAATGCGCACCTGGATGGGTAAACCTCTGCACGGGCGACATCCCAATGAGGTCAGCCAAGACTATGTCGACAGTGCAGAGTCGAACTATTGGTTGACATCAGGAAAGATGTTCCCTGAAACGGAGGGTTCATTACTGGCCATTCAGGATCAGGTTATACCAACCAGAAATTACCTGAAATATATCATCAAAGACCCTCAGGTTCAAAACGACAGATGCCGATATGGATGTCAAGCCCAAGAAACCATCCAACATCTTACAGGGGGCTGCCAGGCATTTGCTGCAACTGAATACAAGGAACGGCATGACGCAGTGGGAAAAATCCTCCATCAAGAGATAGCTATAAAGCTGGGACTTCTCCAAACGGACCATCTCCCATATTATTAATACGTCCCTGAGAGTATGCTTGAGGATGGCAACTACAAGCTATAATGGGACCGCACTGTGCTCACAGACCAAACAGTGGAACATAATAGACCAGATCTCGTAATAGTTAATAAATTAACAAGACAAACAACAATAATTGATGTGGCGATACCTAACAACAATATTCTACGTAGTAAATTTGCTGAAAAATCGCCAAGTACAGAGATCTGGAAATTCAAATACGAAGGCAATGGAGAATGCAAAGTACCCAGACGATACCGATTATTCTGTCTACTACTGGAGTCATTCCGAAGACCCTCCTCGAAACCATAAAAAAGCTGGGTCTAAATGAACACCTTTATAAGACTATGCAGAAAGCTGTACTTCTCGCGACGTCCAGATGCGTACGAAAATTTCTGGGAGAAACTCCGGCATACCAAGTCACCTAGGGCTCGATAACACGGAAAGAGTCCCACCAGAGCTCAATCCTTTTGATACCGTAGGTATCTGGGATGAGTCAATTTTCCCCTTAGAGGGAGTGTGAGCCGTATGGCTAAATCTGGATAGATGATAGAGACTTGAGGATAATGTATAATTTATATTACAATCAAACTGCCACCATTAGAGAAGTTAACACAGATAATTTCCATAGATAGAGGATTAAGACAAATATTCATTATGTTCTTAATATGTACTTAATACGGTTGTTCTTAATATGTACTTCCAACATACGTTCGATCAAGCACTAGAAAAACTACAGGAAGAAGGAATGAGAGAGACTATGTACGAGAGAGTAAGTGTAAAAACATTAGATATTATTCCGACGTCACGACGTCGGTGACACAGTAGTTTATGCTGGGAGCTTGGACAGTTTACAAACATTATTGCGAACCTCTTAAGTTAATAACTGCGAAATATTAAATACACGGATTTTGGTTAACCAACAGCTAATTGAGATAATAAACGGCTTTATATACTTTGGTCCTAACATAAACAGTTAATGGGAGCACTCAACTGAACTAAAACAACGTATAAGGAAAGCAAGTTCAGTGTTGAGTTTCTAGGTAGAATTAATATTGAATACATGATTATCAAACATAACCAAACGAAAGCGGCGTTTCATCGCCGCTGGTTTATCGCTGCCGTTTCGATGCCGCCAATTCATCGCCAAACCATTTCACCGCCGTCCGAAATTCGGAAATAAATCAGTTAGAGATTAACTGACTGGCGATGAATCGGCCGGCGATGAATCTGCCGGTGATGAATTTCCGGTGATGAATTGGCGGCGATGAACTGGCGGCGATGAACTGGTGACAATGAAACGTCCTAGACCCTAATCAAAGGAGCTAAAATTAGAATATCTTGACCATGTTATTCATAAATGAACAGAGATATGACTTGTTGCAACTCATCACAGATCGGCAAACAAACGAAGCAACCCGAAACAAAACGAAAGTAAGGGATTCCGTGTAACAAGCAGCTAAATTAACCTTTAACTACCCGCGCATCAAGTTATAACATAAGTACACGCGGGCGTACTTTGTACGCCACAAGAAAATACACTTAAAAACAGCGGATTTGTTTAATTTTTTTTTTGAAAAAATACACTTAGTTGTTTGTTATAAACCTTATTCGGCATCAGTGAATACTTGGAGTTCCTTTTCAGTAAGCCAAATATGATTTATAACTGGAATCATGGAATAACTGGATTCCATGATAAATAAAATTACTAATAAAAATTTTTTTTAAATGTGATTTTTTACATGAGAAAAAGTATTGTTTACAAAGAAAAATATATTTTTTGCCATAATGACTAAAAAACAATTAAAATATGTACTTATATTACGACTTATAGTAATATAATCCTGGGGTATATTGTCCACCACCGGAAACAACAAATAATAAAATGTAAATTACGATCTTTCCAGAACGCCGATTATAACGAAACTAAAACCAAATTGTAAAGCACATTCCAGTGATAGGTTAGAAAAATAAGCAAGGTCTAAAATTAAATTTTTTTTAAATATATTTCCAGTAAAATTCTTATATCTGGCGTACAAAGTACGCCAGCGCGTGTAGTTAAAGGTTAAAATGGAAATGGGCTGGACACAACGAACGTCTCGAAAATGGTAGAAAAACTGGCGACCGTACGAAGCGAAGAAACCAAGAGGAAGACCTCAAATGCGCTGGAGCGACGACATCAAAAGAGTCGCAGGACCAAAGTGGAAACGCCTCAAACATAACAGAGATGAATGGCGAGAAATTGGAGAGGCCTTTATTTGACAATTCGAATAGAAAAAAAGGCTTTAAAAAATTCATCACTTAAGGCAAAGTATTTGGAAAGAGACGAACAGTGAGATATTGGGCAGGATGAATATGTCTACAGTCGGACTATATAGAATAGCCATGCTAATTGCCAACATTTGGAATGGATACGAACCGTAAAAGGAGAAAAACAATACGTTACGTGAATATTAACAAATAATAATATAATACACTCAACCAAACTTATATGGAATCATTATTCAGTTGTGACCTGCAGCTTTTGGATGCTATAGGTGTAAAATTTTTGTTGAAACGGTAAGAAGGAGAATTGCCATGTCCAAGGACTATACAGGGTGTTTCATTGGGAAAGTAACATACGTTAACTGCAGAAAGAGGACACGTAGGCGGTCTCAAAAATACCATACTTAATGGGTCTTACTCCATTAATAACAAAGATACTGAGTGTTTTATCTATTTTGCCATTTTTATAATTGGTTCATAACGTTTTAACCACACTGTATATATATTTTATATTTGGCACGAAAATATCGTTTAAGGTGTACAATAAATTAAATTATTTAAAATTGTAAAAAATCCAGGTCCGGATTAAAAAAAATTGGAAAAATTTTCCAACCCAAAAACAACACCCTGTACATTAAATTTTTTTAAAATGGATTTTTTAGTTGAAAAGAGGATAAAAAACTAAATTTAGTGGTATACTTTGAATTTTTTTCAAAATGATTTTTCTGGTCAAATTTTGAATTTAAATTCTGAAATTATGTGATTTCCGAGAGCTCCAAGTACAAAAAAATTGAAATACAGCTTACAACTTGTCAACCGCACTGTATATTCATTTTATATTTTACACGCTAATATTCTTTTAGGTCTCCAGTCAATTAATTTATTTACAAATAAAAGAAAAGCAGGTCCGGATTAAAAAATATTGTATAAATGTTCCGACCCAAAAAAAACACCCTGTATATTAAATTTTTTTTAAATGGATTTTGCATTTGAAAATATGCTGAAAAACTAAATTTAATGGTATACTTTGAATTTTCGGCAAAATAACTTTTGTGGTAAAATTTTGAATTTGAATTCTGAAATTAGGTGAATTGCGAAGGTCAAAGAAAAAAAATTAAAATATGATTTAATTTTAATTAATACCATTATTTAATCTAAATTGGTAAAATATTAACATTTTGACACATAACAATAATTTTTGATGGTGGTAATTTTGAATAAGTACTTTAGTTTTGAATAGTTTTGCTGCACATTTTCTCTGTTTTGTTATAATTTTTAGATACTTTGTTGATTAAAGTGGTGTATTCTTTATTGACTTTTTTTTATTTATTCATTATTTAAAGATGAATATTCGCCATAAACTATTTGTCACAGATAATAAAAAAACACTGAAATGTTTTAATATTTTACCACTTTAGATTAAATAATGGTATTAATTAAAATTTAGTCGCATTTTAATTTTTTCTACTTAGGGCTCTCGCAATTGACATAATTTCAGAATTCAAATTCAAAATTTTATCAGAAAAATCATTTTGCCGAAAATTCAAAGTATACCACTAAATTTAGTTTCTCATCCTCTTTTCAAATGCAAAATTCATTTTACAAAAATTTAATATACAGGGTGTTTTTTGGGTCGGAACATTTTTACAATATTTTTTCTCCAGACCTGGATTTTTTATAATTGTAAATAAAATAATAGATTGGACACCTAAAAGAATATTCGCGTGTTAAATATAAAGTAAATATACAGTGCGGTTAACAAGTTGTAAGTTGTATTTAATTTTTTTTCTACTTAGAGCTCTCGCAATTCACATAATTTCAGAATTCAAATTCAAAATTTGACCAGAAAAACTATTTTGCCGAAAATTCAAAGTATACCACTAAATTTAGTTTTTCATCCTCATTTAAACTAAAAAATCCATTAAAAAAAAATTAATGTACAGGGTGTTGTTTTTGGGTCGGAAAATTTTCTAACATTTTTTAATCCGGGCCTGGATTTTTTACATTTGTAAATAAATTAATTTATTGTAAACCTTAAAGGACATTTGCGTGCCAAATATAAAATAAATATACGGTGTGGTTAAAAAGTTATGAACGAAATAAGAAAATGACAAAATAGATAAAACACCCAGTATCTCTGTTATTAATGGAGTAAGACCCATTACGTATGGTATTTTTGAGACCGCCTAAGTGTCCTCTTTCTACAGTTAACGTGTTACTTTCCCAATGAAACACCCTGTATAGCAGGAAGCAGTTACGGGATACCGAGTTAACCAGACAGCACAAGATTGATCACGTAAATTGGTGTCTTCAACACCAAAACTAAAACATTGGAAATTGAAAAAGTGTGCTATTTTCAAACGAAAGTAGGATGTGTGATATCAGACGATTAACGAATTCGTGTACTTAGATGATTCCATATAAGTTTGGTTGAGTGTAGGTCTGATCAGATTTAAAGTTTCAATAGATAATCATGACCAAGAGAAGTATAACATTCATGGAAGTTCAAACTTTAAATATTTTTCCAATAAAGTGAGATGTCCTATAGGGTGCACACTAACTAGTATTTTAATGTTTCTTTTAAAAAAGAAAATAACATTCAAAATTCTACATGGTGTGTTGCTTGATTTTATTGCCTCCAACAAAATATTATTCTTCGATAAGAAGTGATAACCCGAAGCAATTCTATAAAGAAAAGTAAAAAAATGTAAAAATAAAATATCGCTTGTGCATACAAAAACGATAAAAATGTATTATATAGTCATATTTACCAGCATATAGTAACAAAGTTGATTAATTTGTTACTCTATGTTGGTAACTGTTAAATCTGTGCAGATGATACTATTTTAAGCCTTAATCTAGTTCCATATAATTCTATAAATAATATATTACCAGTCATGTGATAAATATTTTCAAGTCCAAGCCAAAATTCACCCAATAGTTCACCAAAACCGAATTTGTAATCTCTCCAAGGTAGATAAAAGTCCTGTGATCCGTCAAATCTCTTTTGAATATGAGTCCAGCCACCACCCTTAGTTTCCATATCACACAGTACAGCGAATGGTTTGCTACTGGTACGTGGTTTAATTTGGTATACACCAGATTTATTGTTTCCTAAATATTGATTTTTATTAGTATACCCCTTAATTCTAATAAAAATATAAAATATTCAGTTCTAACAATTAAATAAAGCAACAATTAGATAAACAATTAAATAAAGCAAATAATAATGTCTAGACAGAAACAGCTAAAATGATCTGTTTCACAGGATAAATAAATCGAATATTAAAAAATATTGCCTCACCAGCTTCTAGAATTTCTCTGCAACTTCTTGGATGATTAGTTTCTGAATTTTTCGCAACTAGGTTCAAACGACAAAATGGTGTTTGACTTCTACCAACCAAATATTTACATTGGTCAAGAATACTTGAAGCAGTTCCTTCGTTCCCTTTAATTCCATTTTGCCTATAATCTGTCCCAAATGACAACTTTAAGGGAACTTGAAAATATTCATCTTTGGTTCCTAAAACAATTTCATAACTGTTTTTGTGAAAAATAACTTGTGGATTAGTAGGTAAACGCGGGGAATATGACGCATTTTCAAAATCTTTCAAATTCTGCATGCTCGCGCGAGAAAGGTCTTGTGAAGCGGTAGTACCCATCATTGCCACCAGGTGAAGCCTGTCCAAGTTAAGGCGGCTGCACAATTGACCGGGAACGGGAACGAGAACGGAAACGGGAACGAGAACGGAAACTGAAAACATCAGCAGATTCACAATTAAATGGTAAACAGCTGTTTTGTGTCACTGTCACTTGTGCTATTAATTATTTTTCTTCTCAAAATAAATTTTGTGGAACGATCTTTTTCTAATTTTATTAAAAGAACATGTCTGTTATCTCTAAAAATATGGATTTATTTGATGACGAGCTTTTAATATTTTCGTTTTTTATAATCTTGGAACTAATTTACACAATATGTGTGCAATCGCAAAGGTTTGTCAGCATAAAAATAAAAAGCGTATCATTCAAATATTTATATTATTATTGTATCTAATTACCATATAAGTACGTGTACTATGATCTACATCAATCATACGGATGAGGACATTTTTCCAATAAAGAAATCAATCGTTCGTCATTTATTTTAATGCAAAATGTATAAAAATTGTCACTAAAACTTGGTCACACACTTCTAATAAATAACAAGTTCAGCGTCGGACGCTGAACAGTAAAGACGTGCCAGCGGAGCGGTGCAACAGCGAAGAGCAGCCGAACGAGGTGGGGGTAGCTTGACTGTGGACTTCTCAGTCCAGTTGCGGATGTAAGCGCAACACCAGTTGAGCGATACTCACTCTCCGAGGCGAGAAGGAGAGGCAAAGGCCGATTGACTGGATGCGGTGAAACTTAGGGAATTTGATTTTATTGGATTCTCTGAGACGCCGTAGCTAGACAACGGTTAGCGGAAAAAGCAAGACGGGCTCTACTTGAGCCCGTCACGGGATTTCTACTGTGCCTCCGTAAGGGTATCGACACTGCAAGGTGTAGTTCTTTGGAATCTACATCGGGCAGCCCCGGCCCCTAGGTCAGTAGAACGAGAACAGCAAGAGGATCCCGTACTCAGTTCTGTCTGAGTACGTGAACAACCGCGCCTTTGTGCAGGGAGCCAACCCTGAAGCCGACGTGGTGTCGGGTCAGTCGGCAGACAAAAAGGCTTCATCAAAATTAGATAAATCCGTCCCCAAACCCCAGATGAATCGAGCTAGATCTCGATCACCCCCCCGTTCCATGGCGCCTACCCCGCCAACTTATGAGGACACACGTAAAGTGGGTTCAAACGTGTTTCAGAGATTAAGTTCGGAAGAAAATGATGGATACTCGTCCGTGGACGAGAACGCAAAAACCGATAGTTTTAAACTCCCCAAGAGCGAGATAAAGAAGGAAAAGTCAAAAAAAAAGAAAGAGGAGAAAAAGAAAGAGAGCGACAAGAAAGAAAAGGAAAGCTCGGAAGTAGAGGCCATGGAGGAAGAAGTTCCCGATGAGGCAGGCAGAGGTACGACCAAAAGAGCACGGACATCAAAATCCGAGAGCGAAGATGAACCGAGAGACAAAGTAGCAATCCTAGAAGAAATAATAGAAACGATGAGGGCCAGGTTTCTAAATGCCGAAGAACAAATGGCAAAGAAAGAAGAAGAAAACGAGCGACTAAGAGCTGAACTCCGGAAGATGACAAACCGATTGGACGACCTGTTGACAGAACAGAAAGAAACAAGAAAACTCATGGAACAGATGCAACAACAGCTACAGCAGATTAAACCGAAGCCACAGCCAGCCTCTGAAGTGAAGAAGCCACAGCCAAGCCCTGAAGATAAAAAGCAAAAACCAACTGCTGAAGAGAGATTAAAAAATATCCGAAACGAAGCTAAACCAAAAAACAAAGAAGATTTCCCAGCGCTGAAATCACCGATTTCAAAGGAAGAGGCGACGGCATGGGAACTCCAAGCAGGCAACGCTATGAGGGCAAAGTCTCCCCAGATGCAAGACACCCTCAACCTGCCCCAAGGATCAGTTTCCCCAATCCATCCAGCTACGAGCGCAGGTGGCGACACGCCTGCCCCGAGACGTCCCAGTGTCTCAGAGTCAGAAAGTCGGATGGAAACAAACGAAGACGAAGACACCGCTGTGTTGCCTGAACAACAGGTAACACATCACCGAAAACCGCCTGTAATAAAATTACAGAGCGTGAGCGAGACAGCGGCCATCCTCAGCATCGCCCAAAAGAAAAAAATAATCACGATAAACAAAATCTCCAGGAGCGGTAGGGAAACCCTCATTCAAGCAAAAAGCCCCGAAGATTACAGAAGCATGGTCAGGATAGTGGAAGACTATGCAAAAGCATACGACGCAAAAGACAAAACCAAAAGGCTACAATGGGTAGCCTTCCCGTTAGACGAGGATAGAAAACCCAGACTGGTTTTAAGAGGGTTACCAACGAACACCACAGAAGAGACAATAAAAGACGAAATGGCAGCACAATATAACATTGTCTGCCATTCGGCGAAAAACATGTCCACTAGAGCCGGTCCCAAGAGACAGCTTCCGATGTTCGTCCTGACTCTGGACCACGAAGACGTTGAGGGTGCAAAGCGGATAACCAACCTGTGCCATATGAAGGTCGTGGTAGAGGACCTACGAAAGGCAAACGGACCAACGCAGTGCTTTAACTGCCAGGGCTTCCATCACGCCCAAAACGCTTGCCACAAAGACCCAAAGTGTGTTAAGTGCGGTGAAGACCACCAAACAAAAGAGTGCAAACGTGTCAGAGATGTCAAAGCAACTTGCGCAAACTGCAAAGGCAGCCATCCAGCCAGCTACAGAGGATGCCCTAGGTGCCCAATATGGGGAAGACCACCGCCAAGGAGGCCACAACACCAACAAGCACAACAACAAAGACGACCACAAGCAGCCGGGGTTTCCTACGCCCAGGCCACACAAAACGCGCAAAACACCACAGCGATCCCAGACGAAGACTACATAGTCAGAATAGTGACTAGGGTAGTCAGAGAGGTGATATTGGGCACCAGGGAGGCACAGAAGTAATGGTGACAGAAAGGGGATACTTGAGGATAGGTTCCTGGAATCCAGGCGGTATTTCAACCAACCAAAACATCCTAGATGAACTCGTCAATAGATACGAGATGGACATCGTAGCAATACAGGAAACCAAGCTCACTAACAACTTCAACCTAAAGTTTCCTGGGTACGATGTTTACAGGAACGACCACACAAGAAGATCAGGAGGAACGGCCATACTAGTCAAGAAGGGAATTAAACACACAAGATTCACGACTCCACCACTAATAAACATGGAGGCAACAACGGTAGAAGTGAAAATGAGGCAAGGCGCAGTCAGAATAACATCAGCCTACGTAAGACCGCAAGACCCATTAATGGACGAAGATCTAGAGGCGTTCCTAAACATCCCAGAACCATCAATAATAATAGGAGACCTTAATGCAAGATCCCCCAACTGGAATGATAGAGCTACGAACCGAAACGGAAGATTATTAAACAGTTACATAGAAAACAACGAAGATACAGTGGCAATGGGCCCAGAAGATCCAACACACTTCCCAGGAAATGGACTTCCCACCCACATAGACATCGTTGTTGCTAAAAACCTAGGACTCCAAACAGAATTAATCACACTAAATGAAGGAACCACAGATCACAACCCCATTCTACTAGAAATAGGAACATGGGAAGAAACAAACAAACCGAAGAGAACTAAAAAGAAAATAAAGTGGACAAATTACAAAAGACTAGTTAGTGAAAGAATAAATATAGTACCAATTCTAACCGACCCAGAACAAATAGAAGAAAATGTCCTAGAATTAGAAAACATCATACAAGAAGCAATCAGAAACAGCACAACGGAAGAAGAAGTCGAGATCCACACGGGAAGGTTCAAAGACATAACACAAGAAATAAAAGATCTTATAAGGGAAAAGAACAGAGCGAAGCAAATAGCCAGAAGAACGAGAAACAGAGTAGACAAAACCTGGGCAAATACACTAAATAGAGAGGTGAAGACGGCTCTTCGACTACACCGCAGCAAAAAATGGGAAAACTACGTACAAGAGATGGAAGAAACAGACTCAAACATGAAAAACGTCTGGAAGCTTCAGAAAATGCTAAAAAGCGATAGAAAACCCATCCCCCCATTACACGCAGTAAACGGCATAGTATACTCCATAGAAGAAAAAGCTGAGGCGATGAGGTCCACACTCGAAAGTGAATGCAGGCTAAACTTCCATGTAGACGAAGACGATGACTTCTTGGAAGAAGTAGAAGAGCAAGAAGAGGTACCAGAGGATCCGGATGACATTATTCCCCCAACATCACCGGAAGAAATTAACGAACATATAAGAAACAGTTCTCCGAGAAAAGCGCCTGGTCTAGACCAAATATCAAATAGAGCTCTGAAATACCTTCCCAGAAAAGCTATAGTGTATTTTACAAACATAGTGAACGCTATACTCAGATATAAAAGATTCCCAAACAGATGGAAAGAGGCCCATGTCATCATGATCCCAAAACCTGGCAAAAACCACACGTTCCCGCAGAACTACAGGCCAATCAGCTTACTCCCAGCTATCAGCAAGATAGTGGAAAGAATCATCCTCAGCAGACTGCAAGCGGAAACAAATAGATTAGAGATAATCCCTGAAGCTCAATTTGGATTCAGAGCAGAGCACTCCAGTGTGCTACAAGTACTCAGACTAACTGAGTACATAGCAGCTGGTTTCAATGATAAGCAGTACACTGGAGCGGCATTCCTGGACGTAAGCAAAGCTTTCGACAGAGTATGGCATAAGGGTCTCATTTATAAAATGCGAGGATATGGGTACAGCGGGGCGATGACGAGACTGATCTCTTCGTACTTGGGCGACCGGAGTTTCAGGGTTCGGATAGGACAAGTCCTGTCCGAGCTCGGGAGCCCGGAAGCTGGAGTGCCACAGGGAGCGGTCCTGTCACCTCTGCTGTACACAATATACACCGCTGACGTACCTAGAACACCAGGGACCCTAATGAGCCTCTACGCTGATGATACAGCGATAGCGGCCAAACACAGAAATGTAGAAATAGCAGTGACCAACCTGCAAACAGCGTTAGAAGACATCGAGGAATGGAGTATAAAATGGAAGATAGCCATCAACTCAGAAAAGACGCAAGCGGTACTATACAAGAAGGGAAGACAACAGCCAGAAGAACAGCTGACAGTGCAGAACACCCCCATCGAGTGGAAAAATGAAGCTAAATACCTAGGTGTCATCATGGACAAAGGATTAACCTTCCAAAAACATGTAGAAGCCACAGTCCAGAAGGCCAACATAGCGAGAGCAACATGAGGACTCACAGGCAGAAAAAGTAAACTAAGACTAAAAACAAGGTTAAGATTAATAAACAGCATAATATTACCGGTATTAACATACGCATCTCTCGCATGGGGCCAAGTATGTAACACCCACAAAAAGAAGATACAAGCGGTCCATAACAGCAGCTTAAGAGAAGCAGCCAGAGTCCCAAGATACGTAGCAGAAAGATTCCTGTTCAGAGAACTTCAACAGGTGAGAGTCACCGAAATGATGACAGACAAGGCAAGGGTCAAATTCGCGGAACTGGAGCACCACCCAAGTCACATACTGCGAGAGATGCTAGGGTACGATGCGTTCCACCGATGGAAGCACAAACGTCCAAAACAGCAAATATTGTGAAATGGGAAAAATAGTGAAAACAGT
Organism: Diabrotica virgifera virgifera; assembly: GCF_917563875.1. NCBI lineage: Eukaryota > Metazoa > Arthropoda > Insecta > Coleoptera > Chrysomelidae > Diabrotica > Diabrotica virgifera. The sequence continues at coordinate 174,697,499 of NC_065449.1, read as the reverse complement.
GAACGGTTCGTAGCTCGAAAACAACAAGTGCCGAAGATAACGTAACACACGTAGGTTCAATACCACGATCACCTCAAGGTAAGACAGTAATAGAAAATTACAGAAGGGCGTAAGCCCCCAAAAAAAATATATAAAATACAAAAAAGGCGTAAGCCCCCAAAAAAATATAAAAAACCAAAAAACACTCAAAAAAAAAAACTCGAGCAACAAGTCATTGGACAGAGCTCAATGGGGCTCGGTACAATGACTTGGGGCCCAAGCAAGCAATTTTAGTTTCCGCGGATAAGTAAGTAAGAAGATAAAGGCACAGAGCGCTTCACGCTGGCCTAGTTTTTTGCATTCGATTAGGGTACCACATGGAATCTTATTACCCAGGATTCCATTGTGAAGAGCACTTGGCTACGATAGTTGTGCCCCCATCGCGCATCAGCGTGCTATGGGGGGGAAAGGGATGGCCTGGGGCATTGGAGCGAGGTGGGGTGATCCCTGTTCATACTCGGGTCAAAACACCTCGCTCCAATGAATTGTTACACCCGAATGTACTTTTTCGATAGGTTGGACACATCCCACAGGTCGGGTTGAATCAAATTGCTTGCTTGCTTGCTCTAATAAATAACAAATTTTTATTGGACATTTGACAGTATTTTTAATACTGCCTTCTGATTGGTTCCGGGAATACAACGGGAACGAGAAAGTTAAAACATGGTCAACTTTCCCGGTCCCGTTACCGGACAGCTTCTCGTTCTCGGTTATTGTGCATCTACAATACAACATTAATTTACGTAGAGGTTAACTTTTTTCCCGTTCCCGTTTCCGTTCTCGTTCCCGTTCCCGGGCAATTGTGCAGCCGCCTTTAGTGTATAGCGATCCATTGTGGAGGGAGCTTTGATGTTATGTACATTTTTGCAGGTAAACACCATAAAAATTACATATTACTAATTTCAAAGTGTTATAATTTGTCTTCTTTTAAAAATTTTTGTTCTATTGACTTATTTAGACACATAACCTTTATTGTTTACTACGTATTTGCATTTTTTTGCTTAAAATGGCGTAGAATCGGGGATACGACACGTTTTTGTTGTGGGGAATACGACGCGCGTCATATCAGAAAGAAAAATTAATAATTAATATCATAAAAGATCTCACTAGAAGAAGAATTTCCATCATCATCTGGGGGGAAGTGGGATGAAAAATCCTCCGATTATGAAATTGTAGATGAGGAAGATTTCCTCCAATGTGTAAAAAGTGTTAACGTCGACGACTACGTATTGGTTGTGTTTCCAGGAAAGAACAAACCATTATATTATGTGGGCGTGGTCATTAGCATCAATAATGATGATGAGAAAGTTAACTTTATGACGAAAGGAAAGGTTCAGTTCGTCTTTCCATTAGCCCAGCGTTTGTCAACCTGTGGGGCGCGCCCCATAGGGGGGCGCGCTTTTAGTAATGTGGGGCGTGAGCATATAAAAAAATACACTAACATCATTAACTAATTTACTAAAATCAAATCAAAACAAAATTCTGACAAAATGAAAAATAAAATACACATGATCACTGAATAGGAGTTATAATCATAAAGAGCACTCAATACTAAAAAGTAAGATTTTACTGTTTTTTGTCAAAATTATTGAACGAGGGGGGCGTGGCGAAAATAATTATGGAAGATTGGGTCGCAAAGGGTAAAAGGTTGAGAAACGCTGATTGGCCGAAAACATCGGCATTGTCAAAAGGGATCAAATTAAGAAAATCATGCCAAAATCTAATGTTTGTCGTGGACATTTAAATTTTGTTTCAGTTGTGTAACCAGCTTTATTTTATCCAATTTCATTAAAAATTGCAAAGTTAATCACTCTGAGCTTTTATTTTTGGTTTGGGTACATGTAGTTTCCCAAAAGCCATATCTCTAACACCTATAGTGGTATAGTTGGTACCACCTTGACTTTACCGTATAAGGAACATAGCGACGGGTAAACTTCAAAACCTCGTAAGTCAGTTTTATGTAACTTTAGAGGAGAGACGAAAAATAATCTGGTTTCTTTATGTAAGATTCTATTTATTCGTTTTATGTGTGTAGGGTTCTTTTAAGTAACGATTCCATTACCATTAAGTAAAATTCAGTAATATTGTTTTTTTTGTCAAAGAGCGACTTACGAGGTTTTGTTTCTTAAAATCTTTAACTATCATTAAACTTACGAAGTTTTGTCTCATAAAAATGCAACTTACGAGGTTCTGTAACTTAAAATCTGGTTTTTGTAAGGTTGTAAAAATGAGGTTTTTGTAGATGTCGCTAGTACCAATAAACTTAAATATTGTCTTATAAGCTTTCGTAGTTTAAAAGATATGTAAAAGTATAAACCAACAAAGTATAAAAGTGATAATTGACCAAAAATCGACTTACGAGGTTTTGCAGTTTAACCGTCGATTGGCAATACAGTCCCTATGAGAGTTATAGCGCCGTAATGCCAATTAGACGTTAAACATTAGAGAGATTAAATTAATTAAAACTATTTTAGAAAGTCAATCTACAATTTTAGGATTCATATGCGTAATAACTATAGTATATCAAACAAACTTAAAAGCATATGAATCCTAAAATTTGAGAATGCCTTTCTAAAACAGTATTAATTTAATCTCTCTAATGTTCGATTGATTGCTAAGAACTGATCTCTAGGAACTGCATTGTCTATGTTCCTTTCCTTATACTGTAAAGTCAAGGTGGAATGGATTTTAGTGCGTCATCTTACCCCCCCCCCCTGTAGGGAATATGACGCAAAAGTTGACTTTTTTATTTTTTAAATTATACATAGTAGTTCTTATTGTAGGATTTAGCTGGAATTTATGCTGTGACTACCTGATAGTCCTGGGTGCCATAAACACCAATCATCATGTTAATTATCGGTATTACCGTTTGAGATCTGGAAAAAACCCAAATTGTGCGTCATATATCCTACGTTTACATTATAATAAGCCAAATAAATCCAGTCGTTCTCAAGTTGTTATAGTTATAAAAACATAAAAGGACGTTTCTAAAAAAGCTGACATGGTTTAAATAGTTTGAAAAAAAACTCTTTTCAGGCATAACCTGATTGATAATATATTATGTATTATTAAATTTTAATGCCTTACGCTAAGTACACGCACACAAATAACGATTTTTTACGATCGATTTTATATCGACCGTCCAAATTCCGATAGTCTACCACATGTCATAGTACTCTGGGCTAATTAGCAAAATACAAGGAAAAGTTATTTACCAGCAATTTTATTGCTGGAATGGAATCTTATGATTGTATATATTAATAGTATAGGTATGCAAAGTCCGCAGATAGTGTGCTACTTTTTTATAAACAAAATGGCGCCCAAAAATCGTGTTTTTTAATTTTTGCTCTATAACTACAAAGATTTTAACTTTACACCAAAAACACTCAAATAAACATTCACCGTAATTACATTCTGCATAGACACGTGTTTTTCCCGATTTACTTCGACGAAAACATTCCATTGTAATAATTATTGTTACATGTACTTGCACTGACAAAACAAAACAAATCAATTTTGACATTTAATGATACGTTAGTTAGATGGCTCTACTCGAGTTACTTGGGAACAAAAAAAGAATGAAGAAAATTGCTCAATGGGAAGCCAAGAAACTGCATTTTTTAACGTATTCCGATTTTCAACTTTGAGATTACATTTTCTCCAACCTAATTTTTGATTGAAATTTTGCTATTTTTGTCAATTTTCACTAGTAATAACAATAGTTTTTATCATAATAATATATGTTATGAGTACTTTAAAGATATGAAAATTGGTATGAAGAAAGAGGACCGAAAAAAAAGGTGATGGTTTAAAAATTATGATCCTATTATTTATATCTTCGCCGTAAATACCGGTCAACTTTGACCGCTTTTATCTCAGAAACCACTCACCACAATTAAACGTTTTTTTCTTTTAAAAGAAGCGTGCTGCCGCGTTCTTTTCTTCAATGCTGTTTTCATGATTTAATTTAATTTAATATTTCCCGAGATATTCTATTTGTTTATAAGCCAAAAATTGTTTATAATTTTAAAATATTCCCGAGGCCGCTTAAATAGTCCAATTTCAATTCTGTAAAGTACATTGGATAGGTACAGTACCTTTTTATAGAAAAATCATAGTTATTCTTATGTACCATAATTATTGTAGTTATTAAAGCGACCGTGAATTTTTAATTAACAATTCAATTGTTGCTAAACTGTTTATTCAATTTCCATCGGCTTCTGCAATTATAATCTATACGAAAAGAACTTTTATATTACCAAGTTATTCAATGATTGATAAACAATTACTTATCTAAGATTTTAGTTGAAAATTAAAGATTTTGTTGGAAAACCCAGCATTTTCCGGGGAAAATTTTCGTCGAAGTCAATCAAGAAAAACAAGTTTCTATCCAGAAATTAATTACGATGAATTTTTATTTGGGTGTTTTTGGTGTAAAGTTAAAATCGTAGTTATAGAGCAAAAATTGAAAAAAACACGATTTTCGGGCTCCATTTTGTTTATAAAAAATCGACCGTCCAAAATCGGTGGGTCTGTATTTAGCGTTGTTAGGCGTGCACCATAAAATGACATTTTGTATTAGATACGAGGAGTAGCAATGGTAGGGGAGCATGTCAGATTATCACATTTGGGGAGATCCCTTGTACCCTGTGAATGTACCCCTACCATATATTGGATCTTAATACAGGGGAGTTCGTTAAGGGGGACCCGAAAAATAAATCTATCCTTAGAAAATCTCGAAATTGTCAGATTAAGATAATATAAGTTAAGTACATGCAGAACAGAGTATGTTTAAATCTGACGGTTTGGGCGGGGCGTAAGTCACAAAGTTTCACACAAAAGCGAATATTTCGAGAAATGAACGTCAGATCGAAAACTAAGAAATACATGTTCAATATTTTTAAAAAATATATCGAATGATACTAAACACGAATCCCCCACGGAGCGGGGTGGGGGTAAATTTAAAATTTTAAATAGAAACCCCACGATTATTCACGAACATCAGATCGAAAAACTGCAAAATATAAGTATTTAATATTTTTGAAAAATTTATCAAATGACACCAAACACGACCCCCACGGTGGGGGTGGGGATTTTTTACGTAAAAAATAAGAAACTTTTATTTGAGATATTTTTTCGAATTGTGGATAGATGGCGCTATAATCGGAATAAGCGATTGTTGGAAATGGAAAATTAAATCAAAAAATGAAAAGTCCCGACATAAATGGAAAACTTAACGTTTTTTGGTTTTAGGACCTAATCTTCACAACCCAATAGGTCCCCATGACGCTCGAGTAACTGCAAATTTAGCATCTTATGACACCGCACACATCTTATGGAAAATATAATGTCACTCAAATTTAATAAAATTTATATGAGTAGGTTCGTTTCAAATTCATGGTAAATTCTTATCATTGCGCCAAATCTGAATTTTCAATAATAAGAGCAGAAATTGATATAAATAAATCTGAAATCAAATTGGTACCTACATAAGTTAGAGAGAGAAAAAATATTTTAAAATACCCAAATTATCGGTACTTCATAAACCTTCTCGGGCTATTAAGCATCTTATTATTAGGGCAGTCAATGAGGGTATGTGGATCCCAATTCTATCCTACCATATCGATTTACGTGATATTTTCACAGTAGGTAGGGAATAGCCCCTAAGAAAAAAAGTCTACCCTATGCCGATGTGTGTTTTTGTCTTGGGGGCGGTTCCCACCCCTTCTCGGGAGTGGAAATTTTTTTAACTAAATAACTACGGAAGTTGCTAGAGAACCTAATACTAAGCAAAAACTGTTCTATAGTTTTTTTTTTCTAAAACTCAATACTTTTTGAGTTATTCCTGGCTGAAAATTGGCCACTTTCATTGAAACATAACACCTTTTCAAACGGTTTTTTGCGAATAGCTTAAAAACTATGCATCTAACTAAAAAAACTATTAAAACATTTTTGTAGCTTATAAAATATCAAAGGGATCCTTTCCTTTATGAATCTTCTAGTTATAACACAAAAAGAGATATGGTAAGTGAAAAAACTTGTTTTCTTGGTGCTTGCTCAAGTCAGTGTATTTAATTTGAAATAACAGAGAAACGGTCGATTTTAGGTGTATAATGCTACCAATAACTTTTGTTGTGCTTGAAAAGATCTTTAAAATAACCAATATTAAATGTCGATTACATTCAAACTATGCGAGATAAACTGTAAAAAATTTGATGACTAACGTATTTTAAGAAAAAATGAGAAGTGTATTTAACCCCTCATCCACAAGAATTTAACTGCATCGTTTTCCTTCTACAATACATTTTACTATAGTGTTCCTTTTATGTTCAAAAAGTTGGGCGGGTTTAAAATGAATCGTTTTTGAAAAAAATAAGATCAAATTATTGAGAGCATTTTTAAATTTTCTTAAAAATCTTCCTTTTTGTCCATGTAACTCGAAAATGATAGGAGCTGCCAAAAAAAAGGTGCCATACAAAAATGAAGGTTTCTTCTAGATAAATATTTTGATTTTATTTTTTATAACAGTATCTCTTATCATTTTCAAGTTATATGGAGAAAAAAATTTTTAAGAAAATTTAAATATGCGCTCTATAATTTGATCTTATTTTTTTCAAAAACCATTCATTTTAAACGAGCTCAACTTTTTGAACATAAAAATGACACTGTAGTAAAATATAGTGTAGAAGAAAAACGATGCATTTAAATTCTTGTGGGTGAGGGGTTAAATATACTTCTCAATATTTTTCTTAAAATTCGTTAGTCATCAATATTTTGCAGCATATCTCGCTTAGTTTGAATGTAATCGACATTTAATATTGCTTATTTGAAAGGACTTTTCAAGCACAATAAAAGGTATTGGTAGAATTATATACATAAAATCGACCGTTTCTCTGTTATTTCAAGTTAAATACACTGCTTTGAGCATGCACCAAAAAAACAAACTCTTTTTACCTACCATATCTCTTTTTGTGTTATAACTAGAAGACTAAAGATGGAACGAATATCTTTGTTTTTTTATGAGCTACAAAAATGTTTTAAATAATTTTTTTAGTTATATAAATAAACTGATAAAAATTTTTTATTGAATTTTATGCATCACTGAATTTGTTTAGAAGTGTGTTTCCTTCAACATAGTCATCAGCTATTCAAAATATTCTGTTATGATCTGCTTTCTCTTACTTTTATATTAATTAATATTTATTTAATTAATTATTGAATTGACGCAAATCATACATAAACCAAAATTAAGAAAAATCTCAGGGTGCCTTTTTATCAAAAAAAAACTAAATTATCTTAGATTATACTTATCCTTTCTCGTGGCTTCTGTATCTCTTAGTTGATCCATATCCGGATAAAATAGGAAAAGGAAATAAATAGAAATACCATAAATAAACACAGACAAGCTCTGAAAATTTATCAATTAAATCCTGTGAGCATAACTGTCCAAATGAAACGTTTACCATATAATTAATCTAATTCAAACAAATATTTATCGCTTTGTTCTTGATACCATTAATCAAATAAGCTAAACAAACAAATTTAGGTATTCCCAAAACTACTTATAATCCCTATTAAATTTTTGAAATGTTGGAATCTTAATTCATATGCTTTTACGGAAAAATTTTAACTTCTGATTATAAAGAACATCTATCACATAAGTTATTGACTGACCTTTTTGCTTCACACACAATGATGTCTCCTCTTGACCCAAACAGCTCTTCCTTGTTGATTATGTTAGGCTACCAATCAAAGCCCTCTTCGTTCTCAGCATCAAACCAGCAGCATACCAGCAACTATTTCTCCAAAACACGAGCCAGGCCTCTTTTGACCAGCACTCGTTCAATAAACTCCAAACGCTCTCCTCTCTTTCTCACAATAATAATCTCGAGACCCAAGTATCTTTTTTACTTGGTGTCACAAATAATTTTAATAACTATAGTTCTTTTAACTTACTCTCTTGGACTTTACAGAATCAAAGAGGTATTTCTTCTCAATTTGTCTCTTGTTCCACTTTCCAGCTATTCTTCACTATCAAACAACCACTAGTACTTGCTTCTGAACTGTTCAACGAAAACTTTGACTACCCTTCTCAGATGTCGATCACACAAAAATATCTCCTTTTCCAAAGCTATCTGAACATTCAAACTTCTCTCTCCCCATTCCAAATTACCAAGCCAATCAGAAACATTTCTCTCTCCACCTACCTCTTTTTTCATTAAAAAAACCCATGCATTCTTTCAACAAATACTTCTACTCATCATAATTACTTTTCGGGAATTCTACAAACATTCTTTGGGCTTAAACAAAAAGGCTTAACATTCCAAATTTCTCTACCTTATTTTTCTAAAAACTAATTACCTGTGGCTTTTGCATTTCCCGTAACAAACAATCGTTTTAAAATTATAATCCGAAATAAATTGTCTTTTCACTTCACTTTATTTACAAATGTATTTAATTCTTCAGGGAAAAACTCATTAAGGATAAACCCACTGCGTAAAAGCTACCTTCTAATAAATAGTTACAAATCAATATACAGGGTGTATTAAATTTATGTGCCCGCGTTGTAAAAAAATAAAGTTTTTATTCTATCTTTGATTGATAATATGATACACAATAAAATCCCCGCCTTCTTTTGAGATAAAATCGTTTTCAATAAGTACAACAAAACTTTTCTCCTGTTATCATGTTATCCTAACCTAAATCTCTTACCCTACCTTAAATTTTATGCATTTGTCTTTATTCGTGGTATTTATACACATCATGGATATTGTAAACTCCTCGTATCTTTTCTGATTCCACATGCCTCAGAACGTAACTGTTTATTCCATTTTCATTGTGCACGATGTATGGACCCTCAAAAATAGGCATTAGCTTTGCGCAAACGTCCCCAGTCAGATTTGATGCTCGTAATGCCCTTACAAGCACCTTTTCTCCCTTCTGAAAAGTCACTGGTCGTCGTCTCCTATTATGATTATGTAACACGTAAGGCCGTACTGGCATAACACCCTTCATGATATATTCCGGAGTCTCTTTTGTCACCGTACTTAGAATGGTGTTTAAGTAGTTTTCTATTTCTGCCACTTTCCTATCCCATCGTCGATGTTGTCCATTTGCAGCAATGCGAAGGAATTTCGTAGTCTCCTGTATAAAACGCTCTGAAGGATTACTTTGAGGGATACTGACAAAATTTGTCTATATTCCCCTGTTTTGAAGCTGTACCTTGAAACGCTCACTCCGGAAATATTTCGCATTGTCTAAGAGAATTCTTCTTGGTGTTCCTACGGTGGCTATAAAATTGTCAATCTTTCTCATTATTTCTTCCCCCTTTGTCGTACGGCAACTGTATAACTTTATGTATTTTGAAAATATATCGACCATCACCAAAATATATTTGTTCCTTTGCGTGGTCATTATCAGATCACTTAACATATCTATTGCTACAATATCCAATTTTTGACGGGATACAATATTTTTAGCAATATTTTCATTTCTGAAATTTCTGCTTTTATATTTTTGACACATTTCGCATTTTTGAGTCACTTCTTTGGCAATCCGGTAATCTTTTCGACAGATATAGTTTTCTCGAAAAACCAGCCAAACCTTCCTGCTACCGATATGCCCATTGTCATCGTGTAATTTTTGTATGATCCTCTCTGCCAATGTCTGTGTTACCAAATAGAGTTTCTTTCCATAGATTCTTTTGAACAAAATGTCATTTTCCCTCTCCGCTCTTCTTTTTTCTTTTTCCTCCAGATCTTCTTGATTTATTCTTACTTCGTTTAACGAAAATACACCTTCCTCTTGTGTCAGGATATTTAGTCCCACCTGAAAAACAATTGCTTTCTTTTTTCCAGTGTCTTCATCCCGTGTGAGAGCGTCGGCTATAATGTTGTTTTTTCCTTTTATGTATCGAAACTCAAAATCATACTCCTGTAGTAACAAAATGCCTCGGTGTATACGATTGTTGTTAAACAATCGATTTTTCATGATATGCACCAAAGCTGCATGATCTGTTTCGATTGTGAATTTTGCTCCCAATAGATAAAACCTTAACTTATTTACACAAAAAAGTACGCTAGCAAACTCTAATTCAGTCACACTGTATTTTCTTTAGTGTGTTTTTGTCACCCGGGAAATAAAACAGATTGGCACTTCTTGGTTGTTTTGTATCTGCGACAAAACTCCCGCGAATTTTTGTATGGACGCATTAGTTCGTAGTATGAAAGGTAAATTGTACATGGAATGATATAGTTTAGTTCCTTTCGAGAATTCTTCTTTTAATATTTCAAAAGCTTTCTCTTGTTCTTCTTTCCAATTCCATTTAACACCTTTCTTCAGTAATTTTATCAATGGAATCTATTTCTGGCTCAAATCAGGAATTAGTTTTTTGAAATAGTTGATAGTACCAAGAAAACCTCTCAATGTTTTCAAATTCGTTGGCCTTGGGTATTCATCTATGAGCTTTACCCGGTCCTCGGCTAAACTAACTGTTTTTGTTTCCAATTTGAAACCCAAATATGTCACTTCTTTTTGAAAAAATTAACATTTTTCAATATTCCATTTTAATCCAGCCTTGTCCAACTCTTCTAAGATAATTTTTATGTGTTTCAAATGACTCGATGTATCTGGTGAAAAAATTATAAGTTGTCGATGTAGTGTACTATAAAATCTTCATACCTGTTTAATATTGTATGGAGAGCTCTTACCAGTGCTGCACAAGCACTTTGTAACCCAAAAGGCACTACTTTAAAACGGTACACAATCTGCTAAAGGTGTCAACCAAAAACTATGTTTTAAGTCAATTTTAGAAAAAAATATTATGTGATCCTGTGTTTCTCCCAAAAATAGCCTCGATGTTGAGAGATGATTCATATTGAGATACCGTCTGTTGATTTATATTCCGGGCATCCAAACATTGCCTCAGTTCTCCACTGCTTTTTTTTACAATCACGATTGGGTTGATATACGGCAAGTCACATATCTCTATGATTTGATCTTCTAACATTTTATTGATTTCTCCTTTCACCTCCTGTCGGTACTTATATGGGATGGGGTAAGTTTTCGATCGAAAATTTCCTAAGTCTTTCACCTCAAATGAATGTTCATACTTTTTGGCTACTTTGTTTTCTTCATTTATTAAATTTTCATACTCTCTCTATATTTCACGCAGTTCCTTCTCCTTTTCCTCTCCCCATATCAATTTTATTTCTTTTTCCTCCGATTCTTTACACATATTTATTGTGTATTCTGCCTCCTCCATTTCTCATACTTCTTCTTCAGATGCCACAGTTTCAATTGTATCTTTTTCGCCTTCCTTTTTTTTATTCTGATCTCTTCTTCTGGGCTCATCTCTTCTTTCGAAGAATCCCAGGCTTCATTTTCCTTAATTATCTTCTGCTGCTTTCTCCTCTTTCTTTTCTGTCCTTGCTTCATTGCCAAATTCATTTCCACCGTTTGTTTTTTGTCTAAATTATCCTTTTTCCGTTTCTCATGTTCCTTGTCCATTTCCAGAATGTCCTGTTCTTCTTCTTTTTCTTCTGTGATTTTCATCGCGTTATTTTTTAAATCTATCACCACATGTTTTTCTGACAATTCATCCACTCCTACGATCATATCATGCATGATGTTCGGCATTATAACACATTGTAGTGCATAAAATTTCTTCCCCAATCGTACTCTTATTCGTATTCCTTCATTTATAGTTGCCAAAGTCCGTTTATTTGAGCCCACTAAATTTACCCTGGGAATTTTGTAAATTAAATTTGTTAAATCAACCTCTTCTATTAATTTCCTGTTAATCAAAGTAATTTCCGAACCAGTATCAATCGTAATTTTAATCGGTTTCTCAGTGATAAAACCATCTACAAATTTTAAATTTACTCCACTTTTTATATCATTATTTCCTGCTAATTTAATAAATTCCTTCGGGTGACAAAAAATTCCTGTTTGTTCCTATGTATTTAGTGAGCGCCTTCGTGAAAAGACGCTTGCTGTTCTTTTTCGCTTCTTCTTCCGTCTCTTTGTCTCTCATCCTCATATTCACCTATTTGCGTATTGTTTACAGCTCTTCTATTTTCTCTTGGTCTGTCGGACCCCTATCGGTTTCCACGATTTTCCTGTTCATTCCTTCTATTGTCATTTCTGTCTTCTTGATATGTGCGGGTGTTATTTCTATTCTGGTTTTCTCGATATCTGTCTTCGTTCCATTGCCAATTTCTTTGTTCACAGTTTCCTCTTCCGTTGTCTCTATTTTCGTTTTCCCTCCTCGGAATAAATTCTCTTCTTGTACAATCTCTCCTAAAGTTTTGTCTTCTATCTCTATAGTCTTGATTTTCGCGTTGTCTATAATTTTCTTGCGATCTTCTTATTTCTCTTTCTCTCATTTTTGCTTCTCGTATTTGTAAGAATTGGCACAAACTGTCGATATCTTTGTAGTTTTGTAAAGTTATGTGATCTTCTAAGGTATCTTTAAAATGTCTGGCTATCAGTTCTACTAGCGGTTCGGACGAATAGTTGTAATGTAGGTGTTTTGCATTGTTGTATAATTGTAGTTCGTATGTTTTTTCTGAAATACCCATTCTATCATGGTACCTCCCATTCTGCAACTCCTTGTTTATTTTCATCTGTTGTATTTTTCCCCAGAAATAACTCAGGAACTTTTGTTCGAATTTATGCCAATTGTCCAATTCTTCTTCTTTGCTATCAAACCATAAACTCGCCTCATCTTTAAGATGGTTCCTTATCGTTTCTTTGGCTGTTTCGAAGTTACCGATGTATCGTACTTTCTTTTTTAAATTATTTATGAAAATTACTGCGTGTAAATTTTTTACGTCTCCGCTAAACTGTATTTTTATATCACCCGGACTTTGGATGAGTACTTCTCTCCTGTCTCCCGTCTCTCGTTGTTTTCTGATGTCATCAATTAGTTTTTCATTATTTCGGCGTCTTTCTTCTATTTCTTTCTTGTCTTCTTGTAATGCGTTTTCAAATTTGGTTTCTAAGTTCTCTATGTCATTTTTCTGGAAATCCTTTAACTCCTTCATTTTATTTTGAATTTTCATTTCTTGTTCTTTCATGTGATCTTTCATTCTCATTTCTTGTTCTTTCATGTGATCTTTAATTTTCATTTCTTGTTGTTCTATCTCGTTTTTCATTGTTGTCAAACATGCTTTTATTTTCTTTTCATACTTTTCTATGCGTTCCTCTATTTTTTTATTGTTCTCTTCTATTGCTTGTTTTGTCTCTTCCTGATTTTTATCCATTTTTTGTTGTGATTCATCCATTTTATTTGATGTTTCTTCCTCATTTTTATCCATAGCTCGTTTTGCTTCATCCGTTGCTTATTTTGTTTCCCTTTGATTTCCTTCCATTTTTTGGGACTGGAGTTGCATCAGTTGTAATAATTTATCTATTCCTGATAATTCCTGTTTTTCTGCTGCCATGATTGTTGTTTCGAAAATGTCTTCTTATTCTATATGTTCTTCTTGTTCCAAATGTTCTTCTTGTCCCAAATGTTCCTCTTGTTTTTTCTTTTCTTTGCTTTTGCTTCTGGTGGTCGGCATGTACCTAGTTAAAATTTTATCCCCGCCTGATACGAAATTCGAAAATACCTTGTATGCTGTAGAGACGAAAATTTTTCTTTCCCCAAATATAATCAATTTATCACACAAATTTCTAAATTTATCAAAATTCAAATCAATCAAAAATAAAATAAATATGTAAAAATTGTACCTAGACAAAAATAACTCAAACAAAATATTTCATAAATTTTAAATATATCAACTTTTTCCGACGAGCAAATAAATTTTTTATCACCTGTTTTTTCGTTTCCTATTCTTTCAAATTCACAACTAGAGATACTTTCATGTCCCACGTTGGTTCGCCATGTTGTTATGATCTGCTTTGTCTTACTTTTATATTAATTAGTATTTATTTAATTAATTATTGAATTGACGCAAATCATACATAAACAAAAATTAAGAAAAATCTAAGGGTGCCTTTTTATCAAAAAAAAATAACTAAATTATCTTAGATTATACTTATCCTTTCTCGTGGCTTCAGTATCTCTTAATTGATCCTTATCGGGATAAAATAGGAAAAGGAAATAATAGAATAAATAATAGAAATACCATAAATAAGCACATACAAATACCTTTATTATCAAAAGCAATGCTCTGAAAATTTATCAATTATATCCTGTGGGCATAACTGTCCAAATAAATCTTTTACCATATAATTAATCTAATTCAAACAAATATTTATCGCTTTGTTCTTGATACCATTAATAAAATAAGCTAAACAAACAAATTTAGGTATTCGCAAAACTACTTATACTTCCTATTAAATTTATGAAATGTTGGAATCATAATTCATATGCTTTTACGCAAAAATTTTAACTTCTGATTATAAAGCACATCTATCACATAAGTTATTGACTGACCATTTTGATTCACACACAATGATGTCTCCTCTTGACCCAAACAGCTCTTCCTTGTTGATTATATTAGGCTACCAATCAAAGCCCTCTCTGTCCTCAGCATCAATCCAGCAGCATACCAGCAACTATTTCTCCAAAACACGAGCCGGGCCTCTTTTGACCAGTACTCGTTCAATAAACTCCAAACTCTCTCCTCTCTTTCTCACAATAATAATCTCCTGAGACCCAAGTATCTTTTTTACTTGGTGTCACAAATAATTTAATAACTATAGTTCTTGTAACTTACTCTCTTGGACTTTACAGAATCAAAGAGGTATTTCTTCCCAATTTGATTTTTCTCTCGTTCCACTTTCCAGCTACTCTTCACTATCAAACAACTACTAGTACTTACTTCTGAACTGTTCACGAAAACTTTGACTACCCTTCTCGGATGCCGGTCACACAATAATATCTCTTTTTCCGAAATTGTCTGAACATTCAAACTTCTCTCTCCCCATTCCAAATTGCCAAGCCAATCAGAAACATTTATCTCTCCACCTTTTTCTCTCCACCTATTCTCTTTTTCCATTCAAAAAAAAACCCATGGATTCTTTCAACAAATACTTCTACTCATTATAATTACTTTTCGGGAATTCTACAAACATTTTTTGGGCTTAAACAAAAGAACTTAAAATTCCAAATTTCTCTACCTTATTTTTCTAAAAACTAATTATCTGTGGCTTTTGCCTTTCCCGTAACAAACAATCGTTTTAAAATTATAATCCGAAATAAATTGTCTTTTCACTTCACTTTATTTACAAATGTCTTTAATTCTTCGGGGAAAAACTCATTAAGGATAAACCCACTGCGTAAAAGCTACCTTCTAATAAATAGTTACAGATCAATATACAGGGTGTATCAAATTTATGTGCCCCCGCGTTATAAAAAAAATAAAGTTTTTATTCTATCTTTGATTGATAAAATGATACACAATAATTCATTATCATTTTTGAAATTATTGCGTCGAAAGAATTTTGTCACGTAAAGGGGCAAGACGGGCCTGTCGGGCCCTACTTGTATTTATCCCAAAAGTCTAAATCTTTGTTACAGAAGTTAATCTGGCAGTCAGGTTATGTTTTTGTGGATTATGTAAAAGACCCTTATGATTCCGGAAATCCAATAATAAAGTCTAAACGTGCATCAAACAATTTAAACATCTCTTTGATGTGAACATCAAAGAGATGCTTACAATAGGTGGTATATCTATTCTAAATGAATAGATATCGACAACTACTAAGGCAGTAAAATTATATTGAATTACAGTGAAAGTAGATATAGTCTGTTCGCTAAACTCAGACGCAAATGGCTAGATATTTTAGTCGGTAATTTTGCCAATTTTACTAAAATTGGCAAAAAATAATTACTAAATAGTTAATAATTACTAAATAGTCAGTAATTTTGCCAATTTTTACAAAATTGGCAAAAGACAAAAAAATTACCGACTAAAATATCTAGCCAGTTGCGTCTGAGTTTAGCTAACCGACTATAATGCGAATAAAATGTACCGAAAGCCATTATCAGCTGCAGCAAGATATTGCTAATAATTTATGGGATTCCGATAATGAAGAATCTCCTGAAGTAGTTGGCATTGAAGGTGACTCTGAAATTGAAGATCATCTTTCGGAAGCAAGTGAAGAGGATGATCAGCAAGTAGTATTGAGTGATAAGAAGAAGAATGTGTAGCTACCAGTTCCCAGATTTCAGAGTGTGTAATTTTTGAAACTAAGGATGGAACTAACTGGAAGAGTCAACCACAACCGACAGGACGTATGCGATCCTGCGACATAATAAAAAGCAAAGTGTACAAAGTAATGTTAGCCCCTGGTCAAAGCGTGGATGATCCTGTTGATTCCTTTTGTTTGTTTGTGGACGAAATAATTGTGAAAGAAATAGTGAAGTGTACAAATAAAGAAGCCGAAAAAGTCCTGGGGATAGAGAACTGGACATATTGCGACTCTACAGAGATTATGCCTTTATTGGACTCCTACTAACTGCAGAGTGTCAACAATCATAATGTAGATATACTTTGGAGTAAGTTTTATGGCCCTACTATATTTTCTCGTTTATACTCTTTTCTCAGAAGGGTTTTCACACAATAATGAAAGGCAACAACACCGTAATCTTTTTCCAGGGTATGCGTAAATACCAGTCCTTTTTTTTAAATAAAATGGCCTATTAGATTTACAAAAGATTTTATTTATTTATTAATTAAGTCTTCTTTGGCTCCAAATCTTTATTACTTGTAAATATATATTTTTTCTGCAAAAGTTTTTTTTCATTTCATTATTTTGTGCAAATCTTTCAGGTAGATCGCTCCCTCCAGGTAAACCGCATAAGTACTATGATAGCACCTTTTTTTAATCTAGGGAATTTAAATTTAAATTTAATAAAAAATCAAAAATGAATATTAGACATAATATATGGGTAAATTTGAATAGTACATTAAAGAACAGTGGTGGGCCCAACGGACCCGAGTTGCCCGGTTACGTAAGTAAAACGTGTTGCCCGGAGAAGGGTTAAGGTATTCGCAAAAAACCGTTTGAAAAGGTGTTATATTTCAATGAAAATGGCCAATTTTCAACCATTAATAATTCAAAAAGAATTGAGTTTTCGAAAAATAATTTTGGAACAGTTTTTGCTTAGAATTGGGTTCTCTAGCAACTTCCGTAGTTGTTTAACCAAAAAATTTTCCACCAACGAGAAGGGGTGGGAACCGCCCCAAGACAAAAACGGACATCGGCATAGGGTAGACTTTGAATAAGGAGATATTTTCAGGCTATTCCTTAAATTTCATTAAAATCCATGCAGTAAGATAGAATTCGGAGGTAATAACCTGTTCTTGCTCTCATTGACTGCCCTATATTATAGTTTCACTAATCCGCTTAGGCCCAGCGGGGTTTAACCTGTTTTGAATAGCACCCAGAGCAATAGTGATTGTAACTGACACTTTTATAGACTACAAAAATGTGATTTCGATAAACTTTAATTGCAATTTGCGTCGTAATTAATCATAATTAAGAGTTGGCGCAATGATAAGAATTGACCGTTAATTTAAAACGAATCTATTTGTATAAATTTTATTGAATTTGAGTGACATTATATTTTCCATAAGATGTGTGCGGTGTCGGAGCATCTTCTTCCCTCCCTTAATACAATAATATTTTATGAATTTCTATTGAAAAAAGGTATATTTATGTTGTTTCAAGAAGCCAGCAAGAACTTTACCTAAATCGATATCTTCAGTTTGAGGATAGAGAAACCTTCCAAAATCAATCCTCAACGAACTGGTTCTACTTTCCAATTTAACTTCCAATAGTTTTGTTAATTTTTTATCAGCAGGGGTAGCAGCAGACGACTAGAAAAAATAGAATGTATTTTTAAAGTAAATAAAATGTACTAGTAGCATTTGTGGAATATATTATGACAAACTGAGGAAGTGAGCAATAAAATTTCCCTATTTTAGATGTCTAAAAGTTACTATGTATACTCCCAATTAACATATAAGCTATAAAACTTCAGATTTTTTCAAATGTACCTGCCTATAGTTCAAGTTCAATAGAGTTGGCCGAGTAGACATTTTGTATTTACATAAAATCCTTTATAAAAGGTATATTTGTTAAAATCCCTATACAGGGCTACATCAAAGACAGAACTAGTTTTCAATCGGTTGACCGATCATCATCAGTGCAATCTTAGAATCTACATGCAAGCCACCAAAGTAAAAATAACAGGGTAAAAACCCTTTACAATTGATCCGTCATCGGAACATATGACTAAGATGTGAATTATAACATGGATGATTAAGATATCCAATGTTTTTCGCCCGAAAAAAAGATATCCAAAAAAAAAAAAAACATTGGATATCTTAATCATCCATGTTATAATTCACATCTTAGTCATATGTTCCGATGACGGATCAATTGTAAAGGGTTTTTACCCTGTTATTTTTACTTTGGTGGCTTGCATGTAGATTCTAAGATTGCACTGATGATGATCGGTCAACCGATTGAAAACTAGTTCTGTCTTTGATGTAGCCCTGTATAGGGATTTTAACAAATATACCTTTTATAAAGGATTTTATGATTTTAAACATGCTTTCCCAGCAGACGATTTTTTCACTCTGAAATTAATTGTCCAGATTTTGATAATAGGCGCCACAATGGCCGCCGTCTTATCGTTTATACATATATGTCATCTTAGCTAACAATAGCTGATGAAAAATATAATAATATAAATCTTGTCGGCCCAAATTATTAAAGGGCCCTATTCACATGCGTATTTGTCCGGCGGATATGTACGGCGGACAGATCCGTTGTTAGCTATACACAGGCAGATGTGTCTCCAGACAAATTCGTTGGTGCTACACATTCACGGACAAATCTCTCAGTTGTGACTTGCTTCCATACAGTCATGATGTGAACTTGTCAGATAGAGCTCATTGGTACCTCGGGCGAAAAACATTGGATATCTTAATCATCCATGTTATAATTCACATCTTAGTCATATGTTCCGATGACGGATCAATTGTAAAGGGTTTTTACCCTGTTATTTTTACGTTGGTGGCTTGCATGTAGATTCTAAGATTGCACTGATGATGATCGGTCAACCGATTGAAAACTAGTTCTGTCTTTGATTTAGCCCTGTATAGGGATTTTAACAAATATACCTTTTATAAAGGATTTTATGTTTTTGTCATGGTATACAGCCAACTACAGGAAATTTTTCCTCGTGGATTTTCTATTTAGTAAACGCCTGATGGCAAGCGGCTATACATTTATTTATTTATTATCTCTAATTTTTCCTTCGTCGATGGGATAGCTCAGTGCGACTAGCGGCTGACCCGCACTTCACTCCGACGTGAGGTATGTGAGTTTAAGCCCAACCAGGCCATCGGAAAAACAAAAAAGGCTAACAAGTCAGTACAAAATTCTAAATATGAATCTGGCGCTTAGACTGGAATACACGGGCATCTGATCGGCCTATGAGGGAGCAGTGCGGTAAGGGATAAGGGCTTGCGGCTCGCTGATACTCCCCCATAGATCCCTACCGGGAGGGCGTTGACGCCTAAAATACCGGTGTATATATATTATATAATTTTTCCTTGCTTTAAAAATATACACGCTATCTTGAACTGGACTCGTTTCTCGTCTCGGGCCCTCCAGAATGTATCATTTTTAGGCGATACCCTGACAATTTTATTGAATTTAGACGAATGAGATATCTATTTAAATTTTCTACATTTGTAATGCTACAATAGTTAAGAGGGAACAGTAGCGATCAACAAATAGCAAAAACGCGTTCCAAGATTGCGGCTGTAATTATGAATATTTTTTCGAGATATTTGGCACACCTATTCGTAATATAATAAAGAATGGCGGTACAGAGCCCAATTTTAAAAATATATCAATATGTGGAAATTACTCTGTAATTAAATAAAATATTAAAAAAACGAGCCTGTACCGCCATTAAGAAGAACAAAAAAATACACTTTCTTCAAATAAACTTTTTTATCCGATGCCTAGATTTTGTGTCATTTTGGAACTACTAATGAAATAAAAAATTTTAGTAGTTCCAAAATGACACAAAATCTGTGCATCGGATAAAAAAGTTTATTTGAAGAAAGTGTATTTTTTTGTTCTTCTTAATGGCGGTACAGGCTCGTTTTTTTAATATTGTATTTAATTACAGAGTAATTTCCACATATTAATATATTTTTAAAATTGGGCTCTGTACCGCCATTCTTTGTTATATTACGAATACGTGTGCCAAATATCCCGAAAAAATATTCAAAATTACAGCCACAATCTTGGAACGCGTTTTCGCTACCTGTTGATCGCTACTGTTTCACCTTAAGAGATATTCACAAGATGCATTTAACATTTTATTATAGTAAAAAAAATCGCACCATAATATTGGACATTTGGTTTTCTTTTTTTAAATTACTAAAAAAAATCATTATTATTCTCTCTGCTTTAATTTCTATGTGCTTTTTCTTCATTATCACCATAATTGGCTCCTACAGTACTTTGTGAATCTGGGCTTGTGTTCGAAGAAGTGGTCACTCCCGTTGATTCATAGCAACTTGTCTTCATTTTCTGAAACTTAGAATTTTAATGTCTTCTTTTACATCACCAATCCATCTTCTACGTGGCTGTCCCCTACTTCTGCTCCCTCTGAATCTGAGAATGTAATTTTTTGTATTCATTATCTGACATCCTAGCAATGTGTTTAGTTAGCCTATCTTAGTCTCTGCACCATAAGAAACTTATCTAGAAACAATATCTAGATCTGTGTATTAGGGATGGGAAAAACCTACCGTGTATAACCCAACACCGGTTTTTTAATTCGAAACAACCGGTTTTACCTTTTTTTTTGTCCCGGTTATAACTGGTTTTTTCTTTTTAAAGTAATAACCGGTGAAAAACTGAATAAGCTACCAGTGGAAAAAAAATTAATTTAAAGAAAAATGAAGAAATTTTCTCAATCATATGTATTATAAATAATAATACTCCATTAAAATGTTACATTTTTTAAGCCCTACCTTGCATTTGTTAGAGGAATCAATTTTATTTCTTTAATGTGTAGGAGGGATCAGTAGAAGCTTAAGTTCAAGTTTTTGGGGTCGCCACCCTTGTCCCCCGGCCGCCATCTTGGAAAGAGGGTGCAAAGGGGTTTCGCGCTATATCTCGTAAACTTCGAACTCTACGGAAAATCTAATTAAACGTAAAATGTAGAAAATTAAATTTTCTACAATTTTGTTTCTATTACTTTTTATCGTCAAGTGACCAAAAAAAAAGATATAAACAAAAATATGTAAAAATTTTTTAACAAGTTTCCTTTTGGAGGTTGTAACTTTTTTTCAGTTCATTTTAAAATAAAATAACACTATAGCAATTTTGTAGAGAGTCTTTCAGCGAACAATTTCCACTATAAAGTTGTTTAATTCTTTTTATGAATTATGTTTTACAGCGCTCCAAACTTTACCAGATTCTCGAATGCTCATAGGGATACAATAAAAACAAAAGTTAGGCTTACTTTTGTATCTATATATATTTTTTATTCATACAATTTATTAAGATTTTAACATTTCTATGCTATTATTATTCTGTTGTTGACCTTTCTCCCCACTATAAAACTTATAACCCTAAGCATATATAGAAAAGACCCAAGAAGTTGTTTGAGGACAAATTCGCCGGTTCAGAAGAAGAATGACGCAACCGCAAAATGCAAAATTCTTAAGAACAGCAAAAAAAAACGATTTTTGATATCAAAATCATAAAGTATGATCAAAATTAGCCATTCACCACACCGTGGTCAGGATCTCGAGATTTAAGCGTTTTTTGGGTTGTGCCGCTTGTCTATGAAGTAACATAACTTTTTCCAGTTATATATTTTGTCTTAAAATTTGTCTATTATAAAATTATAATATAGAAAGTTTGTCACTCAACTTTTTTAACTAAACATGAAACTATCGAAATATGATGACAAAATGTTTAAAAATTAACAACTAATTTTTTAATGTGTTTAAACATTTTGGAAAATAGTATATTGTGCAACAAGTGCAGAAAGGTACTAATTTCTCACGAGTTTGAAAATTTGCGGTACGAGCGCAAGCGAGTGCCGCAATTCAAACGAGTGAGAAAGTACCTTTCTGCACGTGTTTCACACTATACTTTTTCTACAAGCACAGTTTTTCCTAAAAATAAAAATCACAATTTCCAAACGACGATTAATTATAATAGGTACTGTTATATTTCTATTTGATATGAAAATTAAATTTTGATAATTATAAACAGAATTCAATTTAATATAAAATATTTTCAATTTTCTCAACCACGGGCATATAAATTTAGAACAACCTGTATACAACAAATTGTTATATTTAATTTTAAGAAGTGATTAAATAAGACTCAAGTGAAATCGTTAATAGGTCATTATCGTTTGTTCGCGGAAGGATCGGTCATTAGCCGATGCTAAATAAGACTAAGTGGAAATAGAGAATAGGTCATTAAAATTTGTATATAGTAGAAAGTAATTTTAGAATGGGAATTAACTATTTTCTTTGAAATCCATTAAGCATATTTAGAAAGTTTAAAAATTGGTTTTGAGGAATACTGCGAATGAGAATTGGTGGTGGAAGTTTGATTTGTGAATCTGGAAGGGATATTTAGAAAGTAGGGGAATGAATGACAAATAGAGATCAGAATGTTTTGAGCTGTCGAGAAGTGAAGTCGAGTAGTAGACGGTAGTGTACGGAGAGTGAGAAAGCCGGTATAGTTCCGTGAGTGTGGAGTATCTATCGCGGAACGAGAGGTAAGCCAGGTTGAGAGTAAAAGAACCTCCTTGAGCCAAGAGTTCCCGGTAGCTGATTGCAGTTTCGAAAAAGGTAGAACACAGCATCACGACAGAAGCAGGAAACGAGAGCTATACGAGCTAGTTTCAGAGGAGAACATTACTGGAAGCCAGGACGAGGTTTTGATTGCAGCCAAGGATAGCAGGAAACGGGTCTTGTGTGAAGACATTCTCAGTGCACCAGAAAAAGGTCAGTCTCATTTGTTTGGACATGAATGTATGGGTTTTTTCGTTGTAAATACCACATTTAAAATTGAAAAAACATAATCAATAATATCAGAAAAGCTTCATCAAACTTAAATAGAATTGTTGCTGATAAATCATAATAGTTAAATGTTAATAAAAACTTTCAATTTGGAAATCAAAAGGAAATAAGATTCCCATGTATAAATGTTATGTTTAAGAATAATAAGATATAGCAAATATTAAGCAGTGATTGCCATTTAAATAAAATAAACAATATTTTGATTACAATTGTAACCCATATGTATTATTATTTTACTCTTTTCTTTCCTATCCCGATTAGGAACCATTAAGAAATACTTAGAAGCCACGTATGTAAGTAATTAATTTTATAAAAAGCCCTGAGATTGAAAACATATTGATATGTGATCTGGTAAATTAATTAGATTATTATTAATGCATTGATTAAATTAAATGACATATAAAAATATTATCTCATATCAATAATCAAGATCACAACAGTACCTATGTAATAAATTTTAAACTGTATTTAATTAATACCTACTAATCAATTTAAATTCCTTATACCTAAACAAATTGCACAGAAATCAGTTAAAAAATTAATGCACTGCCTTAATTTGTTTAAATTTAAACAATTATTACACATTATTGACATTATATTTATGCAGTCACGGATTTACACAAAACCTACTTCATTCGACGTCTCTTGCACAGGTTGCTAAATCCTTATTGGTTATTTGATAATTATAAAATGTTTAATAAGAATAAAATTGTAAAATAAAACAGTTGTAACATCCATAATTTAGTTTATATGCTATAGTTAAATATAATAATTGTCTTATAGGTTATATATTTGTCTAAAGTTTAACCACGGATGTAAACAGAATATAACGTTACTCAGAATGCGGTAGTCCACGGATGTAAACAGAGTATAACGTTACTCAGAATGAGGTAGTCAACTGTGCAGAAAAGAACTTTGCGGCACAGAAACGTCACTTTGCGGCACAGAAACGTCACTTTTCTGCACACTAATGTCAAATATCTTATACTGTGAGAAAATATCAAGTTTGCTAACATAAAACCGTGCAGAAAAGTGCACTTTGAATAGTGGTTGTAGAAAAATTTCATTGTTATCTACATACTTCAGATAAGACACAGTAAAATTTCAAAAGGAAATATTTACAGCGATTAAAGATACAGCGATATAAATTTGAAAAATCATTAAAATTGCTTTTTGGATTTTTTGTATAAAAATTGACTTTTGAACATGTTCCACCACCTCTAGATAAAAATAAGCTTCATATTCGGATTCAGCGACCTCGAAAACATAAAAATAGACCAACATTGGTCATTCACCTTAAATTTGATTTTCGTGGTCGGTATAAAGGTTGATCCCGCTCGCCTCATATACAGTCGGAAAGATGAAAGAATACCCATGAACGAACATATAAAACACGCTGTATTTTCCTGTCACCGTGTAACACAAAAAATTGGCCAGCGCAAGTACATGTAATTATTACATGTACTTGCGCTGGCCAATTTTTTGTGTTACACGGTGACAGGAAAATACAGCGTGTTTTATATGTTCGTTCATGGGTATTCTTTCATTTTTCCTACTGTATATGGATATTATATGAAAAATATTTATTTTTATTGTATTCCTATGAGAATTCGAGAATTTGATCAAGTTTTTAGCGCTGTAAAACCTAGATAATAAACAAATTTATAGTGAAAATTTTTCATCGAAAAATCCTCTACAAAATCGCTATGATATTATTTTATTGTGAAATGAACGGAAAAAAAGTTATAACCTCCAAAAGGAAACTTTTTACAAAATTTTCTCCTATTTTTGTTTATAACTTTTTTGTTGGTCACTTGACTATAAAAAGTAATAGATACAAAATTGTAGAAAATTTAATTTGCTGCATTTCATGTGTTATTAAATTTTCTGTAGGATTTCTAGTTTAGGAGATACAGCGCGAAAGCCCTTTCCACCACTTTTTCCAATATGGCGGCCGGGGGACAAGGGTGGCGACCGCAAAAACTTGATCTTAAGCTTCTACTGAACCAGCTACTCATTAAAAAAATACAATTGACTCCTCTAAGAAATGCAACCTAAATGTAACATTTCAATGGACTATAAGTAGTTAACCCAAAACAACAATAATTCAACTTTTATTTACTAATAGATTCTGGACCAAAGTGTCACATCAGCTTTTATGAAACAATTTTGGGAATAGTTATTTAGATTTAGAAGATAATATTTACATAAAAAAGTAAGTGATCTCCTTGAAATCGATATTCCAACCATCATCTAAAATATTGTTTATACTTGAGTACTTGAGACTCTAAAGCTGGCTACAGACTATGCACGATTCGCGATTCGTGATGCGCGATTCGCGATTCGTGGGCAGTGCACGCATAGTGTGTAGCGGCTAGTTCGTTGAGTGATTCGCGATTCGTGATGCGCGATGCGCGATTCGCGGTCGGTGCACGTTAGTGCACGAATAGTGTGTAGGGTCTTGTGCGTTGAAAATCGATTCGTAAACAGCATGATTCGTGAGTGCATAGTAATTCGCTCTTGGGAGCGGTAAATTAACAAATATCAAAGGCTGCGCATCAACAAGAACCGTTGATTCATGGAATTATTTTTATTTTTTATTAAATTATTATTTTTTACAAATATTTTTATAGTTAGCAATAAATAACATACGTTTTTGTACAAGAATATATGAATGTATACAATAAAATATAGATAACTAAAATAGACCAGGGCATTTAGCACAAAATAAATAAATTTTTAAATACAGCACATAGAGACTTGCAGTTTTTTGCATTATGTTCAGGATGACGTCAGGAAAAAAGTCTACTATTCAAAAATGGGTGGAAATGCATAATTGCACTGTAAAGTGCATAAAATGCATCCAAAATTGCATAAATATAAAAATAAAGTCAAAATCAGTATACTAAGGAACACAGTTTATTATTTGTGGGGTTTTTTCGGTCTCTGAATATGATTACGCTATCAGAACTGATCCCCGGATCACCTGGTGCCCAAGGTCACGGCAAGAGACGTCATCTTCTGGAGTTTCGATGGTTTTCGACATTAAATCGATGCAAACGGATTACTTACGGGTTTTAGGGGTCAATAAGTACTAATATGGCATTAGATTGACCTACGGAGTACCTGGTGCCCAGGGTCGCTACTAAGGCACGTCATCTTCTGGAGTTTCGAGGGATACCGGCACTAAATTGATGCAACTGGACTATTCGGGAGGTTCTTGAGGCGGCTAAACACGAATATGCCATCAGAACAGATCTCTGGATCACCTGGTGCCCAAGGTCACTGCAAGGGGCGTCATCTTCTGGACTTTCGAGGGCTTTCGGTATTAAATTGATGCAAACGGATTAGTTACGGGTTTATGGGGTCGCTAAACACGACAATGCCATCAGAACCGACTCCCTGTGCACCTGGAGCCCTGGGGAATTTTGTGGTGTTAGACACGAATGTGCCATCAGAACAGACCACCGGATCACCTGGTGCCCAAGGTCACTGCAAGGGACGTCATCTTCTGGAGCTTCGAGGGATTTCGGTATTAAATTGATGCAAACAGATTACTTACGGGTTTTTGGGGTCGCTAAACACGAATATGCCATCATAATTGAACTTCGGAATACTTGGTGCCCAGGTAAATTGATGTAAACGAATTGCTCATGGGTTTTTGGGTTTACGGAATACAAACTCTACTATGTTGATCTATTTAATTTTTTTACATGAGTTTTATTATTCCAAAAGATAACGTGCTTTAGGCACCAGGTGCTTCGGTGTCTGTTCTGATAGCGTTTTAGTGTTCAGATACCTAAGAGACACATGAGTAATCCGTTTTCATCAATTTAGTACCGAAAATACTCACAACTCCAGAAGATGACCTGCCTTAAGCACCAGATGCTGAGTGGGTTGGGTCTGATGGCATCTTAATATCCAGCAATCCCAAAAACTCAACAGTAATCCGTTTGCACTAATTTAGCACCGAAAACTATCGAAACTACAGAAGATGACGTGTCCTATGTATCAGGTGTCTGTTCTGATGACGCAATCGTGTTCAACAACGCCAAAATCCGATTAGTAAATTATCCATTGAATGCCGAAAACCCTCGGAACTACAGAAGATGACCTACAATAGGCACGAGGTGATCCGAGGGTGAGATCTGATGGCGTATTCGCGTTCAGCAACCCCAAAAACCTATGAGTAATCCGTTTGCATTAATTTAGTACCGAATACTCTCGAAGCTCCCGAAGATGACGTCCCTAGCAATAACCTTGGGCACCAGGTTCTCCGGGATTCAGTTCTGATGGCATATTCGTATTTAGCGACCTCAGTAAGCCCTCAGTAATCCATTTGCATCAATTTAATGCCGAAATTTCTCGAAACTCCAGAAGATGACGTCTCTTGCAGTGACCCTGGGCACCAGGTGTTCCGTGGGTTTGTTCTAATGGCATATTCGTGTTTAGGGACCTCAATAACTCCCCGAGTAATCCATTTGCATCCATTTTATCCCGAAAACCCTCGAAACTCCAGAAGATGACGTGCTCTAGTAGCGGTCCTCGTCACGTAAAACACGTAAGTAAACCGTTTGCATCAATTTAATACCGAGAGCCCTCGAAACTCCAGAAGATGACGTCCCTTGCAATGACCTGGGCCACCAGGTGGTCGAGAGGTCTGTTCTGATGGCATATTCGTGTTTAACGACTCAAAAAAGTAAACCCCGAGTAATCCATTTTTATCAATTTAATGCCGAAATCTCTCAAACTCCAGAAGAGGACGCCCCTTGCAGTGAGCTTGAGCTCCAGGTGCACAGGGAGTCGGTGTTGATGGCATATTTGTGTTTAGAGACCTCAAAAACCCGTAAGTAATCCGCTTGCATCAATTTGATACCGAAAGCTCTCGAAACTCCAGAAGATGACGTCCCTTACAGTAGCCTTGGGCACCAAGTGATCCTAAGGTCCAGCCTGATGGCATCTTTGTGTTTAACCACCTCAAAAACTCCCCGAGTAGTCCAGTTACATCAATTTAGTGCCGAAATCCCTCGAAACTACAGAAGATGACGTGCCTTAGTAGCGACCCTGGGCACCAGGTACTCCGTAGGTCAATTCGGATATCATATTCGTATTTAGCGACTCCTAAAACTCCCGAGTAATCGGTTTGCATCGATTTAGTGCCGAAAACCATCGAAACTCCAGAAGATGACGTCTCTTGCCGTGACCTTGGGCACCAGGTGATCCTGGGATCAGTTCTGATGGCGTAATCGTATTCAGTGGATCTCAAAACCTCCCCAAATAATAAATTTTTTTCCTTAGTATACTGATTTTGACATTATTTTTATATTTATGCAAATTTGGATGCAGTTTATGCACTTTACAGTGAAATTATGCATTTCCACCCATTTTTGAATAGTAGACTTTTTTCCTGACGTCATCCTGAACATAATGCAAAAAACTGCAAGTCTCTAGGTGCTGTATTTAAAAATTTATTTATTCGGGTGTTTTTAGTGCTAAATGCCCTGGTCTACAATGAAAATGTGGTGTTAAGTCTGCATTCTTGTTGCTTTTTTAGTGGAATTAAAAAAATTGTAATTCAATTGTGCAGTATTTAGTATTTTAATAATTATTAAGCAAATTAAATATAAACAATTGAACTTAGAAAATCATCCACGAAAAACGGTCCATATTAATTTTTAAGGAACAAACAATAATAATTTTTATAATTAATGTCAATTTGGGTTCCCATTATTTTAGGATCTTGAAATAGAGATTCGCTGTACTGAATCGAACGATTATTATCTGTTTTTTTTTATATACAAACAACATCCTTGCACGTACATAAAATTCAGCACCATTTATTAATTATTATCATATACATATTATGTAAAATTTGCCTTAAGTATATAGGCCTGGATCCCGTGTACCAAAAAAAAGTTGATTAACAGCAAGCTGAAAATTTGTTAATAGCTTAACGGTGTCTAGTCGTACAAACTTTGATCTACGGGAACACTGGAACAGGGGAAGTTTTAATTGTGGAACAGGTTAAAAATTTGGAAAGTCAGACTACGAAAACTTCCCATGTATTTTGTCGGACAGAACTTACAATTGATTTGCTACCCTTTCACTAAACTCTCATGCAAAAATCAGACTGCTATTTATCACCTGTCATAATTCCTGTCATTTGACATTGTTCTACGTGTCGGACTTATTAAAATGCCCCGTTGGTGATAAATACCAGTCTGATTTTTGCATGAGAGTTTAATAAAAGGGTAACAAATCAATTGGAAGTTCTGTCCGACAAAATACATGGGACGTTTTTGTAGTCTGGCGTTCTAAATTTTTAACCCGTTCCACAATTAAAACTTCTCCTTTTCCAGTGTTTCCCATATATCACAGTTTGTCCGACGAGACACCGTTAACCTATCGACAAATTTTTAGCTTGCCATTAATAAACTTTTTTCTTAGTGATACACTCCATCATCTGCGTTTTTTACGTTTGTTTGCAACCTTCTTCTTCTTTTGCGCCATGATTACAAAAATAGCACTAGCTATTGCCACATCATCGTCACTCTCCATATTTTCAGTGCAGAACTATGTATAAATACATACAATTTAAAAATAATTATATTTATACTAATAATTATATTATACGATGCTTACACTCTGTGAACTAATTTGAAACTGCGATGAATCAGCAGGCATCGCGCATTACGAATCGCGAATCGTGCATAGTGTGTAGCGAGCTGATATCGAATTACACGCACTACGCATCGCGCACTACGAATCGCGAATCACGCATAGTCTATAGCCAGCTTTATATGAAAAGTGAATACCGAAATACGATTAGGAATCTAAATTATGTAATTTTTAAGCAATAAATAATTCTTAGGAAATAATTAATTTTGATGGCAACAGAGAAGTAAATAATGAATTGGTTTATCGATTTTATTTTTAAGTAAAATATGTCATTTGGTTATTTTTTTAAACTCGATAGATCCAAGGGGCATTTCGGTAGATCGGTAGGATCATCACTTTTGGGAATATCACAATTATTGACAACGCAATATACGCCGATGCCGTCTACAACTAGCGACAAATCAGAGATTGGGGTATTGAGGGTATATCAGAGGTTGAATTGGTTGGGGAATTTTTTGGGAGGAAAATTGAGCAAACTAAAGTGCAATATAAATGTAACATTATAACCTATTGGGTATTTGCTTTTGATTAATAAAACCGAAAACCGGTTTTTGAAGCAACCGGTTTTTTTGACCAGTTACAACCGCCAGGTTAAACCGTAAGTAAAAAACCGGTATAACCGAAAACCGGTTTTTCAACAACCGCCATCCCTACTGTGTATAGCTGGTATAATTTAAATTTGCACCTTCTTCGCCACTGACCATTTTGATTTACGGCTACAAAAATCTTTCTAAGTATTTTCCTCTCGAATGTATCAAGTAGACCCAGAAGTACCGATAAAAGAAGCAACTGAAGGTAAAATGACCATACAAAATTAATTTAAGTAACAAAAACCATATTGGTAGGCAGCAAAGATAGAAAATCACGGAAGAGAAAAGGAGAAAGCTTACCAAAAGTGACTGAGTTTAGCAGATCAAGAAAATAGAAGAGAATGCAGAAGACAGAATTATGAAACGAACAAAAAATAAAGGGTAGAAAAATTTGGCAAAAAACTGTAAAGATAACTTAAATGTACTTGTAAAGATATATTATGTAGATAGATGAATGGGTAAAATATGATTTTTTTTTATCTACAAACTCGCATCAGCCTGTACGGCTATTAGCGAAAATGCTAGTTTTGTTAACAATAATAATAACTATAGAATACTACAATTAAATTTTATATAAACAGTTTATTGCTTTTAAGTATTGAAGGATCACTTTGGAACCGCACTTTGAGAATAGTATTTTCAAATCGCCCGGGATTCCGAATTGTACTCTTTCCGCACTGTGTAACGGGCACTCCACTAGAAGGTGTTTTATTGTCAGAGGGGTCTCACAAGCATTACACTCCTGTTGAGGATCTCGTGTCATCAGATGACCATGCGTGAGGCGGCTATGACCAAGCCGCAATCGCGAGATGATCACTTGGGAAAATCGATTTGTGGAATTATCAGACCATCGTTGAAATGTTGGTTTTATCTAAAATAACTGCTTCTGGTTTTCATGCCATCTGCTATGCCATATATCAACTATTTTGCTCTGGAAATATGATTTGAGATCTGACGCTGGAGTTGTTGGATAGATCTCTATAGTTGCATCCTCTAAGGCTTCTCGAGCATGTTTATCTGCCAGTTCATTTCCAGTGATTCCAATATGAGATGAAACCCACAGGAAAGCAACATTTTTGTGATTTAGTTTGTGCAATTCTTGTCTTATGAGTTTGGCCACAGGGTGGGGAGAATAGATTTTAGAGATGATTTCTAAAGAATTTA
The DNA here is from genome assembly GCF_917563875.1 of Diabrotica virgifera virgifera. Classification (NCBI taxonomy): domain Eukaryota; kingdom Metazoa; phylum Arthropoda; class Insecta; order Coleoptera; family Chrysomelidae; genus Diabrotica; species Diabrotica virgifera. Next base: position 174,665,932 of record NC_065449.1, on the reverse strand, counting down.
AAGAGTCTGTAATTATGAGAAAGTTAATTTGAGAAGTTTTCCTAACATGACATAGGGCTTTATATATCGCAAAGAGTTCTCCTGTTAAAATAGTGTTTGTCCCCTCTAGTTTATATTCCTTTATTTCATTCTGTGTTACAAAGGCAGATGCTACACAATATTTAGTCTTTGATCCATCAGTGAATAACTGTTCGAATGAGGAAAATTGAGAAATTAAGGTTTGATATTTAGAAATAATTATATTACGATTGGTTCCTTTCTTATTTTCTGACACTAGATCCATTATTAAATGAGGAGAAGATATTAGCCAAGGAGTAGGAGTAGGTATTTTGTTAGGATAGATTTTGGTAACTTTAAGGTGTAGTTCATTTATGATTCGTTTGCATTTTTCTTGAAAGGGAATGTGAGTTTTTGTATGCTGAGTACTTGAAGAGCAAATAGTTTGGTGACATTGTGAAGAGTACCGCTTCACTGCATATGAGAGTATTATTTCCTGTCTTCTTAAATCTAAAGGTAGTTCACCGAGTTCGGCCTGAAGACTTATAATAGGAGTTGTTCTAAATGCACCACATATTATTCTAAGAGCGTTATTTTGTACGATATCTAAAACTTTTAGAGTTGTTTTTGAAGCAGATGAGTAAGCGTGGCATCCATAATCAATCTTGGAACGGTTCAGATTTTTATATAGTGTGAGTAGAGTCCTACCGTCCGCTCCCCAGTTTGCACCAGAAAGACATTTCAAGAGGTTTAGTCTTTTTTGACATGCTGCTGAAATATATTTAATATGTTCTTTCCAGGTTAAAGCTTGATCAAATATTAGACCTAGATATTTAATTGTTTCTACATATTCGAGTCTCTGACCTCCAAATTTTAAAGTAGGTATCTTCTTTATCTGCTTTGGTCTCTTTGAAAATAGGATACAGCGAGTTTTGGATGAAGCAAATTGAAAACCACTCTTTTTTGACCAAGATATAAATTTATCGAGTTGATCTTGTAGTAATTTGGCCATACTCTGTATATTGTTTCCCTTTAAGAATATTATGAGATCATCAGCATATAATCTGGCTTGAATGGGTTTATTCATTGATTTGATTATATCATTAATAGCTATAAGAAAAAGCGTCGGACTGATCACTGATTCCTGAGGTGTGCCATTTTCTTGATATTTCACATTAGATAGAAGACCGTTTACTTTTAACTTGAAATTTCTATTTAGGAGAAAATTTTTAACAAAAGCGAGTATATTTCCTTGATAAACCCATGATTTCAGTGTTGGTATTATTTTGTGATTCCAGGCCATATCAAATGCTTTATGCAAATCAAAATAAATTGCAATACATTTCTGGTTGTTACAGAAGGCGTTATTAATATGCATTTCTAGATCTACTTGCCGGTGGCCGATTTTAAAGGACGAAATCCAGATTGTTCATTAATCAGATGGTTGTTTTCTTCCAGACACCACAATAAACGTTTATTTATAATTTTTTCTAAAAGCTTACACATGACACAAGTTAGAGAGACAGGACGATAAGAATCTGCTTTGTTTCGTGGTTTATTAGGTTTTAAGATGGAAATAGTTATAGAGGATTTCCATAATCTGGGAAATTCATGTTTAGTCCATATACGATTGTATATTTTTAATAAAATTTCTAAAGCTTCTTCAGGTAGGTGTTTCAGAAAAGAAGATGGAATGTCATCCGGACCTGGAGAAGTATCCTTTAAAGAATCTAACATCTCTCTTATTTATCTGATTGTGATAAGTTCATTTATAGGTTCATTATTGTTTACTATGTCGATAGTAATACTTTCTTTTTGTTCTTTATATGTTAGGAAATCTTTATCATAAATTGAATTTGAGGATGTTAACTGGAATGTTTCGGCTATTTTTTCTACGATTTCTGCATGGTCTGTTGTAGATGATTTATTGTCTAATTCTAATGAATCTATTCCTTGATATGAACTCGAGCCTGTTATCTTCTTTATTTTCCTCCAAACTTTTGATACAGGTGTGTAATTATTTATCGTTTCTACATATTTTATCCAGGATTGTCTATTAGATCTTGTGGTAACCAGTTTGGCTCTAGCCCTACTCCTTTTAAGTTCGATTAAATTTTCTAGATTTTTGTGTCTTTTGTACTTTTGAAGAGCTTTTTTACTTAGTTTAATAGCTTCTTTACATTCTTCATTCCACCAGGGAGTAACTTTATCTCTTTCAATGAACTTTGTTTTTCCTATTGCTTTTATAGCTGCTTCGGTTATGATTTTATTGAATTGTAGAATTATTACGTCTATTGTATTATCTAAACAAGTCATTGTAGATTCACTACGGATAATTTCTTGAAAAAGGCCCCAGTCAGTTTTGTCTAACCTCTATCTCGGATCAGGCTTAACTGGCGTAGATTTAATCAAGTGTTTTTCTATTAAAATCGGGTAGTGATCACTCCCATATAAGTCTTTTTCTACGTACCAATTGTGATTTATTTGAAGAGTGGGCGTACAAAGTGTGATATCTATAGAAGAAAATGTCCCTGTCGATAAGTTTAAGTGGGTGCTACTACCATCGTTTAGTATTGCAAGATTTAACGTGTTCACTATATTTTCAATCTTTTTTCCGGTAGATGTAGTTTTAAAGGAACCCCAGTTAGTGTTATGTCCATTTAGATCCCCCAGTATAAATTTTGGATTAGGTACCTGATTTATTAGGTTTACAAGATGTTGTTCTTCTAGGTTAAAATTTGGAGGTATATATATATATATATATATATATATATATATATATATATATATTACATATGTTAACTTTTTGTGTTGTACTAATTTGTACAGCTACAGCTTCCAGATTTGTGCTTAGAGGAATTTCTTTAGATATTATTTGTTCTTTTACATAAATGGCAACGCCACCTGAAGCGTGACCAGCATTATCCCTATTTTTAAAATATGAATTAAAAGATTTTAGATTCATGCAGGTGGAATCTTTAAAATTAGTTTCTTGAAGACAAATAATTTGTGGTGTGTATTGATTGATTAACAACTGTAACATAGGTAAACGAGTTTTAAAGCTATTTAAATTCCACTGTAAAATTTTGTTATACATAAATGATTATACCGGGTGTCCACTTATATTTTCCCCCATTTTAACTACCTATAACTTCTAAACGGCTCAAGATAGAAATATGCGGTTTTCGCTGAAATGTATTATTTTAGTAAAAGTTTTGTTTGAATGGATTGAATTTTTTATATCGCTTTCAAGTACGAAAACAAAAATGGCGGATTTTTGAAAAAAACGTTGTTGACTTTTTTTAATGGAACACCCAGTATATTTTCTTGTAAATTAAAATAAAGGTCATTTACCTATCCAGCGATATAAAGTTTTTTAAAATCGGTTGTCAAATCACTGAGTAATTAATTTTTAAAATGAGAGGTGCAACATGGATATCACATACAGTGGAACCTCGATAACTCGGATTAATCGGGACCGCGGCCGATCCGGGTTATCGAAAATCCGGGATAGCAGGAGAATATGGTAAAAATTAATAAAATACAGTATACTTACAGATAAACTCGCTTAGAATTGAAATAACATGAAATATATTTATAAATATGCACAGTACCTACACATCAAAATTACTAAAAAAAACACCAAACACAAACTTAAGCAAATTGAAGCGAACAATACAAGACACACAATACAGTCACAAGGATGTTATGTTATTTAAGAACAGTTAAAAATTAAAGACCATTGTTTATAAAAGGATTTTTTAAATGGTCTTTCCTAAACAATGCTAAAAAAGTTTGAAATAAAAAGGAATAGGTACTACAGACAGGTGCCTGTTGTTTCTGCAGCGTGTGCTACGAGTCATTTTTACTATTGTATAGTTCAAATTACACACATACACATTATCTCTCAAATATTATATTACGTACATTTTTATTGTTGAAAGGTTTGTCTGATAATTAACTATTTTGATGGGAAGCCACAATTAAATTGAAAAATAATTTTATTAACGTTTTGACGCCCAAATCGGGTCCTTGTCAAAATAGAAAATATTGAAAATCAAAATGTTTATCTGATGAAAATCGGTCCGGGTTAGCCGGACTTCCGGGTTATCGGGGGCCGACTTATCGGGGTTCCACTGTACCTAAATAACATAACTAAGCAAATTGATATTATGTTATGTGATTTCCACATTGCATGTCTCATTTTAAAAATTAATTTCTCAGTCATATGACCACCGATTTTAAAAAATTTTATATGGCTGGATAGGTAAATGACCGTTTTTTCAAGTTTTCAGGTAAATGACCATTTTTTATATCGCTTTTAAATAAAAAATGGCGGATTTTTGAAAAAAAAAAACGTTGTTGACTTTTTTAATTAAAACACCCAGTATATTTTTTTGTAACTTGAAAAAATTGTCATTTACCTATCCAGAGATATAAAATTTTTTAAAATCGGTTGTCAAATGTGTGAGCAATTAATTTTTAAATTAAGAGATGCAATGTGAAAATCACATAACATAATATCAATTTGCTTAGTTATGTTATTTAGGTATGTGATATCCACGTTGCACCTCTCATTTTAAAAATTAATTACTCAGTGATTTGACAACCGATTTTGAAAAACTTTATATCGCTGGATAGGTGAATGACCTTTCTTTCAATTTACAAAAAAATATACTGGGTGTCCCGTTTAAAAAAAGTCAACAACGTTTTTTTCAATAATCCGCCATTTTTGTTTTCGTATTTGAAAGCGATATAAAAAATTCAATCCATTCAGACAAAACTTTTACTAAAATAAAACATTTCAGTGAAAACCGCATATTTCTATCTTGAGCCGTTTAGAAGTTATAGGTAGTTAAAATGGGGGAAAATATAAGTGGACACCGGGTATTTTATTAATTAGCACAAAAATTAAAAAGTGGATCAATCACTTTCAGAATCGAAATTCGTTAAATTACGTTGTAAATTAATTTGTACAGATAATTTTTTTCTCAATTTAGTGCAGCGATATTTTGTTGTTCTGTCTTCTAAATGTGGGTGAATTTTATCCAACATAGTGATAATAGCTACGATGTCAGAGTTATAATCCTTCGCCACCGTTACTACATCAGAGCAGCCGTAGCAATTTTCTAGTAGACTTTCAACTTGCTGACTGTTGAGGCAAAAAGGAGGCGAGCGATTATCTATGTATGTTTTAGTATTGCCTGAAAACTTTATGCTTTGTTCAGGTTTTTTTTTTCTGTTTTGCTCTTTTTCTTATTTTGTGTTATAGTTGGAGTTGCGAATTGGACATCCTCAGAAGTAGGAGAAGAAACAGCAGAAGCGGTACGTTTTTGTGAGTTATTTTGTGTTGAGGGATGATCGGACTTTGCATTGTCCACCAAAATATTTTTGTTTGTCTCAAGATTCATAGGGGTATTTAAAGTTTGAGAGAGGGGTAAGTTTGATATTTCTGGATTTTGTGGCGTAGATAGCTTAGACATATCTAGGGGTACGTTTTGTTTTATTAGTGAACTGTGGTCTTTGATGGGTTGTGCATTATTGGAAGAAGAAGCGGTAGTGGTGTCAGAAATAGAAAGTGCTGAATTCTGGGCCTGAGTTATGTTGTCTGATTGATTATTGCTTCCTGTAGGTACCACATTCCATAGCAGGTACTGCCTGCTTGCATTTGAAACAGTTGTGGCTGTCTAGTGTTAAATATAACCTATTTACTATTCCATCATGTTCTATATCAATGTATTCCGGTAAAGATGCATTTTCTGGAGGCGAGATGTAAATCTGTCTTCTAAAACTAAGTATATGGCTGTAAGCTGGGTCAGTAGATCCAATTCTCAGTTGTATCATTGGCGATAATAACGTTAAACCTAGATTTTGTAAACATCCTGTGATTTCTTTATTAGAAATTGTGGGGCTTGCATTAGCTATTAGAAATCTATCTGATGGGGTAATTAATCTTCGAGCAACTTCTTCTTCAGGTGCCATCTCCGCTACGGAGGTTGGCAATCATCATAGCTATTTTAATTTTTGAGGCAGTAGCTCTAAATAGTTGTTTCGAGCTGCATCCAAACCACTCTCTCAGGTTCTTCAACCATGAAATTCGTCTTCTTCCGATGCTTCTTCTGCCATCTATCTTTCCCTGCATTATGAGTCGTAGGATACCATACTTCTCGCCCCGCATCACATGTCCGAGATACTGTAGCTTCTTTTCTTTAATTGTAAGTTCAACTTCCTTTTCTTTACCTATTCTTCTCAGTACTTCATTGTTTGTAACTCTATCTACCCAGGAAACCCTCATAATTTTTCTATAGGTCCACATTTCAAAGGCGTTAAGTCGTCTCATTGTCTCTACATTTAACGTCCATGGTTCCACTCCATAGTATAGAACACTGTAGACGTAACATTTTGTTAGGCGTACTTTAAGAGCTAATGTTAAATCTTTGCTACATAGGACCTTTTTCATTTTTATAAAATTAGAACGTGCTTTTTCGATTCTGACTTTTATTTCTGCAGTGTAGTCATTATTTTCTGTTATAAGTGTTCCTAGGTAAGTGTACTTTTTTACTCTTTCGATCTGCTGGCCCTCTACTATCAAGATTTCGTTAGTATTATGGTTGTTTTTACTAATTTTCATAAACTTCGTCTTTTTGATATTGAGAGAGAATCCGTACTCCCTACTACACCTTACTATTTTACTCATGAGTCTTTGCAGGTCTTGTAAACTATCGGCTATTATTACTGTATCATCTGCATATCTGATGTTGTTAACTAAGACTCCATTTACTCTTATGCCGACTGTTTCATCTTCCAGAGTTTCTCGCATTACCTCTTCAGAATAAGCGTTAAATAATAGAGGTGATAGTATGCAGCCTTGCCTGACTCCTCTCTTTATTTCCATTTCTTCAGATGTTTCTTTTTCAATTCTTACTATTGCTCGCTGATTGTAATAGAGGTGTGTTATTAGTCTTAAATCTCTTTCATCTAGGTTTTTATTTTTTAGGATTTCCATGAGTCGATCATGTTTTACTTTATCAAACGCCTTATTGTAGTCTATAAAACAGACGTAAAGAGGATGGTTAACATCCAAACATCTCTGTGTCAGCACGTTGAAGGAGAATAATGCCTCTCTGGTACCCATACCATTGCGGAACCCATATTGAGTGTCACTAATATCCAGCTCCAGTTTAGAGTGTATTCTGGCGTGGATAATTTTCAATAGAATTTTCAAGGTATGTGACATTAAGCTTATGGTTCGGTAGTCACTGCATTCTTTTGCATTCACCTTCTTTGGCAAACACACAAAGGCTGATGTCAACATTTCTCTAGGGATGATTCCAGTAGTATAGATAGCGTTGAACAGTTCTACTATTATGTCCAGGTTTTTCTCGTTGACCAACTTTATCAGCTCGCTAGGCAATTCATCTGGACCAGCAGATTTATTGGTTTTCATAGAGTTTATTGCCTGACTAACCTCTGATTTGGTTATCTCTGGGCCTACATCTCCCGTTTGGCTATCTACGGATGTACTAGCTTCTCTCTGGTCATGAAATAGTTCCTCGATATACTCTTTCCATCGTCGTAGTTTTCGTTTTGTCTCCATTATAATATTTCCATTTTTGTCGAGCAATATATTTGAGTTTCTTCTATTTCCTATTCCGGCTAGTTCTTTGACTTTTTTATGTAGGTTGAAGTTGTCATATGTGTTTTGCAGTTCTTCTATTTCTTTACATTTTTCAGAGAAGTAGGTTTCTTTAGCCTCCCTAATTTTTCTTCTTATTTGGTTTTGAATCTGTTTATAGCGGGTCTTATTAATGGTTTGGTTTTTCTTCTTTCATTCATCAAGTCTAGAATTTCCTCCGTCATCCATTCTTCTTTCTTACATTTGGTTGTAGTAAGTACTTTCTTACTTGGTTCTAATATAGAGGTTTTGAAGAATTGCCACTGCTGTTCTACGTTGCAATTATTTCCTGGGTTTCTGTCTAGATTTGTGTTGATTTCGTGTTTCAGATTTTCTTTTGTTTCTTCTGACTTTAGTTTCTGTATGTTAAGTTTATTGTTGTTGCGGCTTTTTTGCGTCTTTTTTAGTTGAAGTTGAAACCTAGCAATAAGAAGACTGTGATCAGAGGATACGTCTGCTCCTGGATATGCCTTTACTGCCTGAATTGAGTTTCGATATCTGTGCTTTATTAGGATGTAGAGCAACTATACGAGTGTAATTAATTGTGATACTTCCATTATTTTTAAAAAAATCGTCGACAATGTTTTTATCTCTCAAGTATATGCATACTCGATTGTTAGAGATGCGTGAACAATATATTATATTATGTGGGTTCGCTATTGGTCCAATCTGTAGGAGATAGTCTTGTATTTTAAAAACATCTATTGATGTAAATACTACGGCTTGATCTCTGCTTGGTAGTAGATTTGAGTAGGGTTATTGACGTTCTGTGACATGTTAAATATTATGAAGTAGGTAAATTAAATAGGTACTCACTAAATTTGTTACCATCTAATGATAACAAAATCTATCATCACCCAATGATTAATAGATCTGTTGTTTTGCACTTCACTAACAAAAACTTGTGAAATTAAAAAGCAATTATAAACTAATGGTTATCTACGATAACGACTTTACTGTCCGAACGTTCGAACGAGACTCCGGTAAAATATTACTTAGAATTACTACAAGAAAATAAATATCTATATGGTGCCCCAACTTACGAAATAAGAAACAAACAAAAAAAGTTTCTAGGTATATCTGAAAATTGTAAGAAGAAATGCTCCAAAGAGGATGAAAAATAACACAGCAACTGGCCCTGGAGATATATATGCAAATCTGCCTTATAGTCCAGTCAACAGCCATTTTCTCGTGGAATTTTGAGAATCAAAGTCGATTTTATTGAAAATCGGGATTGACCTAGTATTTATAACCTTTTTCAAAATCTACCCTACGCCGAAGCGCGCTTTTGCCCTGGGGGTGAACAAGGTAAACAACCCCATCTAGGGGATGAATTTTTTTTTAATCAAAATGACTATGGAAGTCGATATACTGACCAATTCTAAATATCGTTTCTTCTATAGATTTTTTTTTCAAAGTTGATATTTTCCAAGTTAATAGCGTTTGAAACTGCATTTTCCATGTCCAACGAAAAACGTTTTATAGCCATTTTTCATAATTAACTTAAAAATTTTTAATTGTATACAAAAAATCATTGGGAAGAAAATTGTAGTTAAAAAAACAAACAGAGTCGCGTCAGAAACAACTATGCAGACCCAATAACAACACTGAGTTATTGCTCTTTAAAGGATGGTTATTTTCGAAGAACCTCGAAATGGAGAACCTTCAATCTTAAATAATCCCAAAAGTTGTTCAATTTTTGGGGAAATCTTAAAAAATATATTTCAGAGTTCATTAAAAAACCTTTTAAATGAGCTCTGATAAAAGTTTTTGGCATAAGAACTGACTGACTTATTACGATAATAAATTCGCTCCCTGCTTTTTTTAAATGTGCTGGTCAACGAAAGACCCCGGAAATTACAATCCTAAAAAAATGAATAGCTTCCCACTTGAAATTAACTTTATTTAGGTATAATTGATACGATCCATGTGATTCGACCGGTTTGGAATGCTTAGTTTCGAAGAAATAGTGAATTAAATCGATTATTTTATTCATATGAGATTCTGACCAATAAAAAGCTACATAAATAAAAATTAAACTGAAAATTCTTGATAATTTCCCGTCGTCAAGTATATTACGTCAGATGCCCTTCGTTGCTATGAAAAAATACATTCAGTGACATTAATGACAATTAATGTTTTAAAAATTATAAAGCGATGACTTTTAACCGTCAAATATTTATAACAACTGTGTGTTTAATTGTACTAATTTGTACTTACGTAAATAAATTACAATAAAATTTTGGTTTTGAATAGTTTTATTCATGAAATAATCCCAACAAATTGCACTCGATCTCTAAAATTAATATAGAATTTTAGAGCTCTTGTGCAATTACTACTGATTATGACATTTTTATATTTAAAGAAAAAGTTAATTTTTATTAATAATACTAATAGATCTAACGTATTCATAATATGAAAAAATGTTTTAATTATTAATTGTGAGATTTTTTTTTTATTAAAAATTTTCATTTTTTTTTGTATCATGATCAGTTTTAGGTTTATTTAAGAAGAATGCACTTTTTTTAAAAAATTAATAATATGTCATTTTAGATTTAATCAACTATTTTTTCTAAACTAAGCATTTCAAGCCGACCAAATCACATGGATCGTATCAATAATTATACCTAAATAAAGTTAATTTCAAGTGCCAATCTATTAATTTCAATTAGGATTGTAATAAAAATGGTTTAATTAATTGTTACATTAATAAAAGGAGGCAGGGGGCGACTTTAGTTTCATCATATTAAGTCACTCAGTACTTAAGCAAAAAACTTTTGTCAGAGCTCATTTGAAGGGCTGTTTAATGAGTTTTAAAAAATGTCTCCCAAGTCTTCCCAAAAAATTGCACCAGATTCGAGTTATTTGAGATTGAATGTTCTCCATTTCTACGTTTTTCGAAAATAACCATCCCTTAAAGAGCAATAACTCTGTCTTTATTGGGTTTACATAGGTTTTTCTGAGGCGAATCTCGTTGTTATTTTGTTATTTTATTATCTACAATTTTGTTCTTAATGATTTTTTCTATAAAATTAACATTTTTTAAGTTATTCATGAACGTGAGTTTTTTCAATGGAAAATGCAGTTTCAATCAAACAAATATCAACTGTACAAAAAAAAATATAGAACAAAATTTACTCAGATTTGGTCAGGCTATCGACTTCCATAGTTATTATGATTAAAAAAATTTTCGTCCCCTAGATGGGTTGTTTTCACTCCCAGGAAAAAAGCATGGTTCGGCATAGTGTAGATTTTAAAGCAGAGGATCAACAGAGCTTAAATCAAGATATTCATTAAAATCGGTGTTGATTCTGAAAATTTCACGGTTTTACAGTTTTTACCGCTCATGAATGGTCTACTATTACAAAAATTAATATAACTATTAATTTAACATATGCTTACTGGGTAGAATAATATTAAAAGAATGTAAAACGCTTCATGAAAAAGGAACATAAAAAATACCCAATAATTATACAGGATATATATTTATGTTTCGTCTTATGTGGGTTGGTTTTAGGAAAAAAAATATTAAAGAAGGTATGGGGAAACAAGCTGCTGACTGATAATTATATTTTCTAAAAAATATCTCATGAAAAAACAATGACTTCCGAAAGGCCTGTGGCCGTGTCGTAGTTACAACTTGTAGAAATCAATGGAGCAGAACGGAGTAGTTAATTCATAAATAAATGTAGCCAAACTATACTTTACAAAGACAAGGAATGTAGAATTAAAATCAGATAAAGGTGCTCTGAAGACTTTATATAGATTAACCACTAAAAAGCTAGAACAATCAACGTGGACAGCAGATGGTAGTAATAATTGAGAACAACTACATCCATATCCTTTTGTTTGCCTCTGATCAAATAATCAAATAATTTTAGCATAGCAAAAAACGATATCGTCTGCATGGGAGACGGGATTGAGAATTAATTATAATAAAATGCAATACATGGACATTGGAAACTCAGTAGAAGACCTGAAAATGAATAACAACTGAAATAACAAAGTAAAGACCTTAACCCGACCATTACACTCGATTATATGGAGCGACTATATTACAAGCAATTATAGTCCAGAAAACCATTGCGCATCCGCTGGGAAAAATATTCCGATTCCGATTTTTTGCACAATCTTAAAAAAGGACCCCTTTTAACAAATTTGCATGTTGCCAGGACCAAAAGTGGGTCAAAAAAATTTTGTTTTTTTTTTTTTCTTAAAATTATTTTTCTTACATGGAACAAAGTTGTTTTAGGTTTTCTGGATCATTCCAAACATACAAGGTCTTTAGTGACATTCCTTTAAAGTTGATAGTTTTTGACATAATATAAGCGATTAAAAATTTAAAAATTGCGAAATCGGCCATTTTTAACCTTCAAAAACTATGTGAAAAACTGAAAACTTGAATGTTGCCAAGGTAGGTAGATATTCTTTGAATATCGATTGATGAAATCCCGAAGAGTTTTTGGAATACAATATTCAAAACTTCTTTGATTTTTAATTGCTAATCAAGCGTGCGCAACACTATTTTCCACCGTTGTGTGTGTATACATTATGGTGCAAATGAAAGGAATAAATTCGTTATTTCGTAAATCGGCGAATTTAAGGAAAAATCCCGAAATAGGTCGATTTTTATTTTTAAGTCATGATATTGTGGCATATATGGTATGCTAGTGACGTCATCCATCTGGGCGTGATGACGTAATCGATGATTTTTTAAAATGAGAATAGGGGTTATGTGCTAGCTCATTTGAAAGGTACTTTAATTCTCTATTTAGTAATATAAACATTTACACAATTATTTATACAGCTAAAAATTAGCATCTAAAAATACAAAATTGTATCAGTTTTTTGCACTGCTCAAAATCACAACTGATACATTCATTCTGCTCGGTCCATGTAAAATTCTGTTGTTTCCTGGGACCACTGAATACGTCAACATACGTCAATCTAATATAAATCGTGTCCACCGGTGGCCACGGTGGCTTGAAGCAATCGACATTAAATGCTCATAGGTGGGCACTCGGTCTTAATGGAAATAATGAAAATGCCCACCGGTGGGCACATGGCGCTAAATGTGTTAAAAACAAAAGGAGTTTTGAATATTTAATTGCAAAAAACTCTTCGAAATTTCATCAATCGATGTTGAAAGAATATCTGCCTACCTTGGCAACATTCAAATTTTCAGTTTTTTACATAGTTTTTGAGGGTTAAAAATGGCCGATTTCGCAATTTTTCAATTTTTAATCGCTTATAATTATGTCAAAAACTATCAACTTTAGAAAAATGTCACTAGAGACCTTTTCTGTTTGGAATGATTCAAAAAACATAAAAAACTTTGTTCCATGCAAAAAAAATAATTTTAGGAAAAAAACAAAAAAAAACGTTTAAAATTTTTTTTTTTTACTTTTGGTCCTGGTAACATGCAAATTTGTTAAAAGGGGTCCTTTTTGAGTAAGATTGTGCAAAAAATCCGAATCAGAATATTTTTCCTAGCGGTTGCGCAGTGGCTTTCTGGACTATTAATACTTAACACCAAAGAAAATAGTTCAAAGCTGTTCAATGTATGGATCAGTGTGATGTGGATTTGTGTGATACATAAAATAAAGGAAAACAATATAAATGTAATGGACGTGATGTCTTGGAGAACAAGCTGCAGTTTAACACTAATGGAAAAATAATGTTATAAATGAACGAATCAGAAGGATTTCATGAATGTGAAGGATGCACTTAATGATGAGACAGAAAAACGAAAATTACTCTGGTATCAACATATTATGCGAAAAATGGATGAGATGAGAATACTGCTAAAACTTGGAGTTGGAAATCAACTAGAAAAAGGAAAAGTCCTAGATTATAGTGGAACGCACAAATAAAATCAGCAATGGAAGAAAGAGACCTCACTTAAGAAGATTTATTCGACAAGAAAAAATGACGAGTGGGATGTGGTAAAAGGCCAGAAAAGCCGTCTAAAGCCACGGATAAGTAAGTAAATAAATAAATTATAAAATATGGTGCATCGAAAAAATAAAATTTGGAAATGTTATAATAGCGTGAAAAAGTTGTTAGTGTTGATATTTTTCAGCATATTAGTATTTTTATTTTTTTTTTCTAAGCGAATTTTCTGACCCCCCCCCCCCCCCCCCGCCGCAATGACTTTGAATTTTATTTAATATCTGATTTTTATGGAAATTTCAATTTATATTATTTTACAATATGTTAGCAATATGTGCTAACTCTATCTAAGATCAATTAAAGAAAACTTAAAATGTTGTCAATTACAAATTTAAACGATATTTATTTTATTTGTTTTTTCAGTTTCCCAACCCCTTTGAATTGTCCCGCTTCGTGAGTCCGTGCGTGTAATTTTCACTTATGTTTGGTGCGATGCCTTACTTTGTTATTATTGTTATTTGTAAATCAAAGATTTTTAAAATAGATAAACCAGAACCATCGGGAATAAAATCAAGATGCGCTATGGACCGCCCCATTTTTGGGCAACCACCAAAGTATACCTGAAAATGTTTTACCGAAATACAAAAAAGCGATGAAATTTTGTGGTTGCAAGAGGATAAAAAACTCGGCAAGAAAGAGCCAGAATTTTCTGGTATTGCCGAACAGGTTGCAATTAAATTGGAGGAAATATGGAAAAAGGCTTTAATTCCAATAATTTAACATACAAGAAATATGCAGCTTTTAAAACCCTATCATGACAAATAGATGAAACTTATGAAACCATTTAAGCACAGGCAAAACAGTGAATTTTACAAAAATAAAATTCAATGCTTTAAGAACCAAAGTAAAACTACAAGTTTCGATCTTGCAGCATGCAAATGTCACACTCTGATTAATTGTCTTTTTAGCAAATCTCAAAAAGTGTCTCTGGATGAGCGCGAATTTCTATTAAATCAAAGAGGTCCCAGAAAAATGGTGATAAGCTCGATTGATAGGAAAAACAAAAACAAATATAATAAGAGAAAACAACGGTAAAAGAAGAAAGTAAACACAAAGACAAAACTTTAGCCCAAGTAAAAAACACTACCAAGTTTTATGGTCAATCGATCGTGGAAGAATACATAACACTTGTGCATGAGCCAGGGTGCAAATATTTTGGATATGGGTATCCAGGCGCGGTTCTAGAAATTCATAATAGGGGGGTCAGACGTACCGCAAATATTTTAGTGTCCAGATTTAGCCATTCGACTCAAGCTTACTCTGAGGATAAAATTCAGTCATCTCAGATACCTACGGTATCAAAAGAATTGAGCTCTGGTTGACAGAAAAAAATAATAAATAATAAAAAAATACTTATAAACTAAATACAACAGGGGGGTCCATGGACCCGTTGACCCCCCTCTGTATCCGCGCCTGTGGGTATCTGCTGTCTGGTATATCAGAAAGTATCAAATCCAGCTTTTGTACGTGACGAAACAGTCGTAAATACTGGCGTTAAGGATGATGTAATACGGCTGTTAGAAAAACATCTTAAAAAGCCGCTTCAGTGGTTTGTACCACTTGATCTACCACTTGGACATCAAAAGAAGTTTGCCAGTGACTAAATCAAAAAACGTGAGGGTCTTCAAACTCTCTCCTATAAAATTTTGATTCAAACGACTACTTAGGGTTAATTAACTAATAAGAATATCACCTTACAGAACCACCTATATTCTCTAGATTTTCGAGTCACAATCTGCGAGATTTTATTAAGAATCCTAACTTAGACCCTTTTAACATCGAAATTGAGAAATATCACTGCCACAAACAATGTGTAGAACGATGTGTCCAGCTTGTGGCACAAGCTTCTCTAGCAGTTTGCGGAGCGTATTCGAGGGATGGATTTGTAAAAACTCGAATTATTGATTCCAGAAAAACTATGCCTCACTTTAATGCTAAATCGGAAGACATCTTCGAATATAATGCTTTTGCCATATTTTTTGTAATATTTATATACCTAATTTTGTACTTTGCTTTATATTTATTTTAGTATTAAAAAAAACTTGGATGACGTCAGGGAGACAGATAAGTTCTTTGTTATAAAAAATGTTTTAGTATACTTTTCTTAAGTAAAATGTTTAATTGCCTTGTGAAACCAGAAAATAATTTCCAATTTAAACCGAATTTATTTATTCAAGTTCTATAAGGTGTTACATTTCCCTTACAAAAGAAATTCGCATATTAATGTATTTTTTCAAATTTTTTATTTCAACGCAATTTTTATTTCTAATTTTTTATTTCAACGCAATTTTTATTTCTAATTTTTTATTTCAACGCAATTTTACTACAATACTAAATAGTTTGTTAGGCAACTTTTGTGAGCTATTACATTTTCGTTTCGAAATAAAAAATTTTTTCGTCTGTTAAAGTTTTTTCAAAAATTTTAATTGTCTTGGGGGGCAGAAGATATTTTCCAATTTAGAAAAAAATTTACCAAAATACTTAACAGTTGATTGGGCAACTTTTGTGAGGTTTTACTTTTCTATCGCAAAAAAGGTTTTTTCGCCTTTTTCGATGCACCGTATTATAAAATCTACAAATACACTGACCGGCACAAAAAACGGCCACCCCAAAAATGGGTTATATTTGATGTCTTGAATTTCCTAAACCTGTTGTCCGATTTAATTGGTTTTTTTTAGCCTTATTATAGGCTATATAAGTTATAGCCTTATTATAGGCTATATAAGTTATAGCCTTATTCTTGAACAAAATTTCTGTAATAATATTCTTGCAGGACAGGTAAACTATCATTGTATATCGGGTGTACCAATCAAACTGTGTTTTATTCGCAAAGTTCACCACACTTTATTAAATATTCTAGCATTTATAAAATACTGAAATTAAAACTGAACTCTAGCCTCAGGTTTTAATAACATTTTGTTTTTTAATTCATTCGCTTATGTTGGATAATAAAAAGTTAGGTACTTTAACAACTAGCCATGTTCTTTAACGATACAGGGTGTTTCTAAATAAGTGCAGCAAATTTTAAGGGGTAAATCTGCATGAAAAAATAATGGCCGTTTGCTTTATAAATACATGTCCGCAAATGCTTCGTTTCCGAGGTACTGTATGTTGAATTATTTTCTTACAAACTGACGATTTATGTATTGCTCTAAAACCGGTTGAGATATGAAAATGAAATTTGGTAGGATTTAAGATACAGTTATTGCATATTTTTTGACATGCAATTAAGAATTTTATATTTTTCATTGGCGCGCATACGGGTTATATGACAGGTATTATTACCCCCATGCACGCCAATGGTGAATATAAAATTCTTAATTGTACGTAAAAAAATGCGCAATAACAACGTCTTAAAACCTGCCAAATTTTATTCGCATATCTCAACTGGTTTTTAGAGCAATAAATAAATCGTCAGTTTGTAAGAAAAAATTCAACCTCCCGTATATCGGAAACGAAGCATTTGCGGGAATATGTTTATAAGTAAACGGCCAATATTTTTTTTGCAGACTTATTCCTAAAAATTTGTCGCACTTATTTAGAAACACCCTGTACTAATGAAGAACATGGCTAGTTGTTAAATTACCCAACTTTTTTATTATTCAACATAAGCGAATGAATAAAAAAACAGAATGTTAAGAAAACCTGAGGCTATAGTTAAGTTTTAATTTCAAAATTTTATAAATGCTATAATATTCCACAGGGTATGGTGAACTTTCAGAATAAAACACAGTTTGATTGGTACACCCGGTACACAATAATAATTTACCTGTCTAGCAACAATTTTATTACAGCAATATTGTTAAAAGATAAGGCTATAAAATATTAAAAAAATCACTTAAATCGGACAACACCTTTAGGAAATTCAAGACATCAAAAATTACCCATTTTGTGGGGTGGCCGTTTTTGTGCCGGTCAGTGTAAATATTAAAATGAGGATGGAAATTTCATTTAATAGAAGTAATAAATTCCCAAGAAAATATGCTATTAAACTAACAGTTCTTTTAAAAATAGAATAAAACACCAATAATAACATAATACATGTACGATGGTAGAATATACTAAGCAGATCCAATTTATAATGTCGTTTATGAATGTTATAGTGATCTAAAAATGATAATAATTTGGAATAAAAAATTAAATAAAAAGTACGTTTGAATATCGATACATTCAATATTAGTGTTACTAACACTGGTAATTGTTGTTAATAAAAGAAGACTGACTTACTTTTTCTGACACAACATATTCACTCGAGTAAATACATAAGAGAATAACTATAGACGAAATCATGATGACTTACTAAACAAAAATCATATATTATTTGCTATTTATAATTTTGATTATACAGGAAAAGAATATCGCATTTTAACATTCTAATCTATTATTTGACACCCACTGTCACCAGATTTCTAGGGTTTTGATATCTTTTATGCGGAATTTCTTTATTTACTGTTATAATAATAACAATTTTTGTTATTATCAACAGCTCCGATTTACTGAACTCCGAGATAGGAAAATTCATTAGATAATGATTGTAAAATATCATTTTATATTTAAAAATGGTTGACAGAGATAAATTAAAAAATGACGACTTCTGTATTCAATAATTTCAACGCTAGAGTGGGAAACGAAAACATGAAATGACAAGGAGCTATAGGTAGGCACTGAGAACACACAATTAATATAAATGGGAAAATATTTCTAGAGTTTTGTATGAGTAGAGAATACGATATAAGGTCGAACTGCACCGATCTTTTTAATGAAAAAAAAAATATTTTATATGTAAATTGAAGACATAAGTGGATAAAGGTCATATGTCACAAAATAATGCTTTTGAGTAATGAGCATTTTAGTGTCTTTTGTCCCAAGTTAGTTATTTATTTTATAAATTTGCATTGCTACACTTTTTTAAACAGGTACTTGAAGGTACTTTTTTCACACTTTAAATTGAATTTAAAAAAAGTTACTTTAAGCCAAATATTTTAAATTTTGTGGACATATTACCTTTATCCACATAATAAAAATAATTAAAAAATGTTAAGGTTAAGTGGATAAAAGAGTTAAGTATCAAAAATAGGCATTTATTGCCTAAAGAAATTGCAATACGAATTGTAAAATTAATAAAAACCTATTTTTTAATAGTGTGTAGGACGCTTCACCTGTGGTAAAAGGACCTGGTGAATATCTCCTGTCCTTCACACAAGAGGGGAACGAGCTTCTATAGTGGTTGATATAATTAGACTCTGATATTCTTTGTTGAGTCGAAGCAAGGTGTAAATCGGTGTTGAAATGATTAAAATACGTGTGGTATAATTAGTTTATTTAACACAAACACTAATATTTACAAGTATTGTACAAAATAATTATTATTGTGTTTACTACAACAAAAACATACATAAATTTGCTATGTACAATTGACAGTAAAGTGAACCGCGATTTAAGAGTGAAACATGTGATTAATAACGAGTGAGAGAAGATTCGCGTGAAAAACCGTGTAATGTGATAGGAAAATGCGAGACGTGAATACTTTCAGAGTTGAGCGAGAGACGCGACCGATTATTTCGGTGGTTGACGAATAAGTGGTTGAGAGACGAGAGACTAAAAACGACTTAGGCATAAGGATTCCTTTTTCCTTTGGGTCCCCAAAAAGAAGTGGAACTCATTCATCAATGTCCTATGCGTGTCTAATTTACGTTCAGAAATAAACAGAAGGTTTAATTTAGTCCAGTAACGACAAAGGCCTTTATTGGTTTAAGGATACATAAATCCGACAGCAAGACAGCTTCACACATTGTCAAGTTGAAAGAATTGTTCTTAATTTCGATCCAAACCCTGGGAACCGGATATATCTTAACCTAGAATGTTTTCGTAGTGCACGGGTCCTTGTATCGCCGACTGAAATGGGAGGCCACGGGACAAGCAAATGTTTTCTCGGAATTGGTTAATTTTGGAAGCTACAAAGGGCAGATGTGTTCGTTTGAAATTATCAATGATTCGACGAATTTTATTAAGATTCTTATATAAGTAGAAATGATAATTAGCTTTATGTTAGAAAATCTAACATAAATTGCCCCCCGCGCCAGAGGAGGAAAAATAAATGTTAAGAGCAAGATAGAGAAAGAGAGAGCGATGGAGAGAGATAGCGATTGGGAGAGAGAGATCGAAAGAGAGAGAGAGAGCGAGAGAGGGAGAGAGAGAGAGTGCGGTTTTTAGTAAATTTGCTTAAGAGAAGAAGAGATTATGGGAAACTTTATCTTCAGTTTTGAGTTATTTAAAAATTATATTTACAAATAAATTGCGAAAAATCAAGAGATAATTCTTTACAATAATAAACAAAACTTGTTTTTTTTTTCATTTTTCTTAGTGTATATACTATTTTGTACAAAAGGGTTTTGACCTAAATTTACAAATCAGTTGTCGAGGGTAACTGTAAATGTGTCATAAATTAAAGGCGTTTTGCCCTGAGTGAACTGTTGTGGTGTTTTTATTTTTCAAATTTATTGTCAACAAGTGAAAGTGCGGGTGACTTGGGTACTTGAGTAGATAGAGGCATTGTCTAGTTATACAATGCTAGCGGTAATATTTTGAGGGTAAGGTCGGTTATTGAACTGTGTTTCGTAAAAAGGGAAGAAATATTTTCATTTTTGTTAATGCCTTTTAAAATGAGATTTTAGACGTTTTCTTGGGATAGGAAATGATTCGTCAATATTCAAATTCTCGGATGGTGTTTTATGGGTTAAATTGATTTTGTCAAAATACACATTTGTAGAGTGAGAAAATAAAGAAATGTTTTGTTGTTTAGAATGGGCTGCGTTTGGAATATTACCGGCGATTACCCATCCAAATATTGTATTGAAGAGTGTGGGTAGATTTTTTCCTAATTTTACGATACCCGGTAAGAGGATTTCGTAGTAAGCATCTGCTCCTATCAGAATTTCAATATTTGATTCCATATAAAAATATTTATCAGCCAGGCTGAGATCTTTTGGAATTTTAAGAAAATCAGGGTTGATATCTAATTGCGGTAGCTGGCAAGAAATCTTTGGAATTATTGCACAGTTTAAATTGACATTACGTTCGAAACCAGGTGTGTAAAGCATGATTTTTGCCATTGATTTCGAAGTGTGAGAACTTTGGGCAATGCCACAAACTTGTAGTTCATTGCGAGAAATTTCGGGATTAATTTTATTAGCGAGATTTTCCGTTATAAAAGAATTTTGACTACCAGAGTCAAGGATTGCCTTAGCAAATATGGCATTTCCAGATTTGTCAATTAAAATTACTTGAGCGGTGGGTAAAAGAGTCGAAGAGTGTGTAAAAGGTTTATTTGTAACGGTTACAGCTACGTTAGGGTTACATTCATCTTCTTGAGAGTCATTAAAAGAAGATGGCTGAGCAATATTTGCGTGGAGTGAGTTAGTGGAATTTATGACATTTGTGGTGCGGTGTGAGAGACTGCGAGCATCAGCAACTTGTGCTTGCGAATTTGCATTATTATTAAAACGAGAAGCATTATAACGTGTATTTCTGTTACTATTCTGTTGATCGGTTTGTGCATAGGGCGTAAATCTAGCAGAATTTACATGTGTGCTTGCATTGCGATTATCTTCGGGGTGAGAAGCGTGAGAAGAACGAGTACGTTTAGTGTTTTCTGCATACGAGTTTTGGTGCAGAAGGGTGTGATGGTTTTTAGAACAAATAAAACAACCGCGAGAAGTACACTGAGCATGAGTGTGTTTTGTACCAAGACAGTTAGAGCACATGTCTCGCGATTTTAAAAAATTATATTTTTCTGAGTGAGAGAGGGCAGCGAATTGCCTACAGGAATATATTTTGTGCGCTGAATTATTACAGTAATTGCATTTGATATGATTACTAGAGGAGAGAGGTGGAGATGTATTTGAGAGAAGAGAAGTGGAGTTAGATTTAGCGTGTGATTTGTCCCTTTTTGATTCTGGGATATTTGTGAGGTCTGCGAGAATGTTGCAGCGTTCATTGAGGATCTCAAAAAGTTCGACAATTGTGGGAGTGTAATTTCTATCTCTTCTTTCCCCATAATATCGTTTGGTGGCAAAATCGAGCTTTCTTGTTATTAAATTAATTAAGAGATAATCCCACGATTCGACGGGAGCTTGTAGAGCCTTTAAGGAGTCAATATTTCTTTTTAAATCGTTTGTAAAATCACTTAGTGACCGATAGTTGCTCCTTGTGAGTGTAGGGAAATCTATGATAAGATTGATGTGAGAATTGATAATAGCAAGACTGTTGTCGTACTTCTTTTCGAGTATGTCAATAGCGAGATCAAAGTTTTCGTTAGTTACGTCAAGCGAATCAATTAAATTTAAGGGTTCTCCGCGGAGGGAAGATTTCAAATAAATTAGCTTTTGAGCTTTGGTGAGTGTTTGATTATCCTTTATAATGGAGGAAAACAATTGGTAAAATGAGACCCATTTACTGGGCTCGCCATGATATATTGGAACAGAAACAGGGGGGAGGCGTACGTTGGAATTACCATGATTACCGTGTTGATACTGAGAAGGTACCGAAGAAGAAGAATTAACTTTCGAAAATTGCGCCAATTTACCGTCAATTCGAGACATAGCAGAGAAGTATTTATTTTCAACTTCTTCTCTATTTTCTGTGTGCAAATCAGCATTCTTGTGAGTGTCTATCTTATTACAAATGTCATTATAATTATTAAATGCATTAATTAAGTGCGTTCTTCTGTGACTAAGTTCAAATGTATCAGTTTGACTTTCGAGAAAATTGCTTATCCAGTTTACATTTCGTTCAAATGATGATTTGCATGTACCAATCTCCCTCTTCAGTGCGTCCATAATTAAAATATATAAAATTTAAAAAATTAAAATATTGATTGTCCAGTGACAATCTGTAAATATTGTGATTTTAACGGTACACAAAGAGAGATCGTGGTTGAAAATATAGTGAGTATGTAGTGTAAAAAGAAATAAAAATTATGCAAAATATTTAAAAAGGAGATGAGCAGATATATATAAAAAATAAAGAGTAAACAAATAAATTGTCCTTTAAAGCACATGCGTACACAAACTTATTGAGTGAAAGATAATATGTGGAGTAATATTTAAGGAAATAAAATAAAAGTTCATAAAGTTTTTTTTATTATTGCGATGTTACCTTAGTATGCGTCAAGAAAGCGTTGTTCTTGAAGAATGGGACTGTGTCAGCGTGGCGGCGGGCAGCGGGAGCAGAACCAGGCCGAGGTGGAGGCGATCAGCGGGACAGCAACGGTCCAAGTTGAAGGCGGTCAGCGGGACAGCAACGGTCCAAGGTGGAGGCGATCAGCGGGACAGCAACGGTCCAAGGTGGAGGCAGTCAGTGGGACAGCGACGGTCCAAGGTGGAGGCGATCAGCGGGACAGCAACGGTCCAAGGTGGAGGCGGTCAGCGGGACAGCGACGGTCCAAGCTGGAGGCGATCAGCAGGACAGCAACGGTCCAAGGTGGAAACGTTCAGCGGGACAGCAATGGTCCAAGGTGGAGGCGATCAGCGGGACAGCAACGGTCCAAGGTGGAGGCGGTCAGCGGGACAGCGACGGTCCAAGCTGGAGGCGATCAGCAGGACAGCAACGGTCCAAGGTGGAAACGTTCAGCGGGACAGCAATGGTCCAAGGTGGAGTCGATCAGCGGGACAGCAACGGTCCAAGGTAGAGGCGGTCAGCGGGACAGCAACGGTCCAAGGTGGAGACGGTCAGCGGGACAGCAATGGTCCAAGGTGGAGTCGATCAGCGGGACAGCAACGGTCCAAGGTGGAGACGGTCAGCGGGACAGCAACGGTCCAAGGTGGAGTCGATCCGCGGGACAGCAACGGTCCAAGGTGGAGACGGTCAGCGGGACAGCAATGGTCCAACGTGGTGGCGATCAGCGGGACAACAACGGTCCAAGGTGGAGTCGATCAGCGGGACAGCAACGGTCCAAGGTAGAGGCGGTCAGCGGGACAGCAACGGTCCAAGTAGAGGTAATAGGATCACCGGAACAGCCGATAACGATTCGATTCAATTTCAACACCGCGAGCCTTGCTTCTGGGTATGCAGACGATTCTTTGAATCGTCCCACCAGGGGTACCAAATTATGTGTAGGACGCTTCACCTGTGGTAAAAGGACCTGGTGAATATCTCCTGTCCTTCACACAAGAGGGGAACCAGCTTCTATAGTGGTTGATATAATTAGACTCTGATATTCTTTGTTGAGTCGAAGCAAGGTGTAAATCGGTGTTGAAATGATTAAAATACGTGTGGTATAATTAGTTTATTTAACACAAACACTAATATTTACAAGTATTGTACAAAATAATTATTATTGTGTTTACTACAACAAAAACATACATAAATTTGCTATGTACAATTGACAGTAAAGTGAACCGCGATTTAAGAGTGAAACATGTGATTAATAACGAGTGAGAGAAGATTCGCGTGAAAAACCGTGTAATGTGATAGGAAAATGCGAGACGTGAATACTTTCAGAGTTGAGCGAGAGACGCGACCGATTATTTCGGTGGTTGACGAATAAGTGGTTGAGAGACGAGAGACTAAAAACGACTTAGGCATAAGGATTCCTTTTTCCTTTGGGTCCCCAAAAAGAAGTGGAACTCATTCATCAATGTCCTATGCGTGTCTAATTTACGTTCAGAAATAAACAGAAGGTTTAATTTAGTCCAGTAACGACAAAGGCCTTTATTGGTTTAAGGATACATAAATCCGACAGCAAGACAGCTTCACACATTGTCAAGTTGAAAGAATTGTTCTTAATTTCGATCCAAACCCTGGGAACCGGATATATCTTAACCTAGAATGTTTTCGTAGTGCACGGGTCCTTGTATCGCCGACTGAAATGGGAGGCCACGGGACAAGCAAATGTTTTCTCGGAATTGGTTAATTTTGGAAGCTACAAAGGGCAGATGTGTTCGTTTGAAATTATCAATGATTCGACGAATTTTATTAAGATTCTTATATAAGTAGAAATGATAATTAGCTTTATGTTAGAAAATCTAACAAATAGGTTGTTCTTTTCTTTTTGGGATTTTCTTTATTTTCCTCCATCGCGTTTTCATAAAACCATCTAACTCTTCGGGAACAAATTTTATTCGGTCTCCTAAATTTTCCAGTTTTTCCAAACTCAAATTATCAGTTTTATTTTCAAGTCTTCTTGGTCTATATTCAGTTGTGGTCAGATGTGCTGTCCTTTTTTTTCTTAAATCTACTTACTGAAATCGCATGTAGTCATTAAGGTATCTATGTCTTATAGAGATAGAAGCCAAATTCGTCCATTCTTATCCAGTCTACGTAACACGAAAATTGACCTTTTGATTTGAAGTGTTTGTTTGCTTTTTACACAAATAGAGGTTCGTCAGCAGATCTTCAAAGTAGTAGAAAAAATTCTCTATATTTACACATTTTACATGGATAAAGGTATTATGTCCAAATGCGATTTTGGACATAATACCTTTATCCACTTGAATTCGAAAATCTAGTGGGACATATTGCTTTAATACCTTCCTGTTATTTTTATTTAGCTAAAAATAGGATACATATTTTAAAATTTTAAAAGGTAAAACAACATATTATAAGAACAAAAACCTAATAAAACAATTTTCTCAAAAAATGCGACATATGACCTTTATCCACTTATGTCTTCAATTAGTATGTTCAACATTATAAAAAACAAGGGGTGCCTGATATAATCCTGTTCTGACTAATTAATAATTAAAAAATGATTTTTTTATAATTTTGCCTGACGTGTTTAACAAAAAAAATTAACACTATCGGTACGTGCAAAGCCTATTGGGACCGTGCAAGTTCGGAAAAGCGACACCTATTTCTACGCTCTGAACTTTTATTCGCACTTTTTATTATATTGGCCAATCATATGGTCCTGGTTACTGGATAATTGTCAAGGCCATAGTCAAAAAAAATAATAAGAAGAAAGAGTAAGTTCAAACGTAAACAATTGTATGTAGTAAATAAAATTAGTTATTAAAATTCAGTATTTCAAGCAAAATACAATTAATTAAATTTACCTTTATACATATAATAATTGCATATCATATCGATATTGTGAATCAATATATAATTTTTCTTCTTAAATGACAATAGGTATGAAATGTACGTCAATTTGACAATTTCAGTTGACAATATGAATTATTTAAGAAAGTTGCAATATTTCTCCGCTACTCGCGCACGATCGTTTCGCGTATCCTTTCCAAGTACTTGCACACCGCGAATAGGATATGTAAAAATAGGGGTGCCTGTAAAAAGCTTGTCTAAATAGGGGTTGCCTAATTTTTAAAATTTTACAGCTTCTACTTATGGATAATTGAACATGTGTAAAACTTTGTTATTACTAATTTTACGAAAAAAAGTTATTCTTTATAAAAAGTTCTGCATGATGTAAATCCTATGATTCAATCATCAGATGTCAAATTTTGTCAATTTTATACGAGTTATGTCAAAAAATGTTAATTTCGGCCAAGAGTGACTTCGGCCTTTCGAAAATTGTTATTATAAAACGGTATTAATAATCAAAAAATATGTTTTACATCATTATAATTAAAAAAAAATTGCAAATTTTTCTGAAATTAGATTCTAAATTTCATTTTTATTTCTTACAAGTAGGATAACTCTTTTATTACCAATTTTGCGAAAAAAGCAATTGCTCATAAATAGCTTTGAATTGTCTAAAAACTAAGGTGCAGCCATCATCAATTTTATATACTTTACACGAGGTATATAAAAAAAATTTGAATTTCGCTCCGGAGAAAAGTTATTCAGTATTAAATATATGTTGCAATATAGAAGAATATTCTTATAATTTGAAAGATTCTGAAATATATAAAGGTATAAAAAATTTCGAAATTCATTGGCAAAATCGGCCAACTTGGCAAAATTGGCAAAAAGGGAAAATCACTGCCAAAAACTCGCAATATATGTATACAGTGATGAGCGTGCTAACTGGCAAAATAGCGGAAAAGATGGAGAACATATTAAATTGTGAGATAAAAGGGAACAAAATTAGTAGAGTTGTTAAATTTAGCGATAGTAACTTATAGATTCACATTATATTGATTTTTTCCCACCTTTAGACGTATCAGAGGAGTATGTCAACTAAAACTGTCACTGTGAGAGTGGCATTCCTCAAACTCGTCCGATACGTTTAAAGGTGGATAACAATCAATATAATGTCAATCTATAAGTTACTCTCGCTAAATTTAACATCTACACTAGCAGGCACGGATCCAGAAATTCATAAAAGGGGGGGCCAAACCTACCACAATACAGTGATGCCACAGCTACCGATTTTTCGGTAGATTCAGTACAAGAATTTTATTATTCAAAACCATAAGGTATGGACCATGGACGTTAAATGTGGAGACAATGAGACGACTTAACGCCTTTGAAATGTGGACCTATAGAATAATTGTGAGGGTTTTCTGGGTAGATAGAGTTACGGACAATGAAGTACTGAGAAGAATAGGTAAAGAGAAGGAAGTTGAACTTAAAATTAAAAAAGAAGGCTACAGTGAGTCGGAAATGTGATAATTTTATTTCAATTTGTGCATATAATTTACCTAAAAGCGCCTAAACTATTAAATTTTGAAGTTTGAACTCTTGACAAAACCGCATCCATAGAAAAAGTACAGTGTACAACACATGAGAAAATTACATATTTCTCCCTCGCTTGATTTGCGGCCCTCGCCTAGTTCCTCGGCTCGTGCCAACAAATGTCAGCGCTCATGAGAAATATGTCGTTTTTTCTTATTTACTGTACAGTATACTATTCCTTACAGGAAATTCCTGTAAGTAAATAAGATTTCCATACAGATATTTTTCGTTTCCAGGCAACAGCTAAATATATGGAAATATCGAACGTTCCTTTCAAAAAAGTTGTCAAAAATGTCTAAATTCCTGACCGAATAGGATTTGTATTGAAAAATATATTATATTTCAATATTTAATGTTTACAGTTTTTTTTAAATTAATCTAATATATTTAATATGTAAATATATTTCAAAATTATTGGATATTTCATAGTACTTGTAATTATATAAGTACCTACATATATTGCGAGCTTTTGCCAGTGATTTTCCTTTTTTTGCCAATTTTGCCAACGAATTTCGCTCAAGAGTTGTTTCATACTTTTATATTTCAGAATATTCCAATTTTAAGGATATAATTCTATATTGCAACATACTTTTAATGCTGAATAAATTTTCCCGAGCGAAATTCGTATTTTTTGACATACCCCGTATAAAATTTATAAAATTGATGATGGCTGCACCTTACGTTTTAGACAATTCAAAGCTTTTTATGAACAATTGCTTTTTTTTCGCAAAATTGATAATAAAAGAGTTATCCTACTTGTAAGAAATAAAAATGAAGTTTAGAATCTAATTTCGGAAAAATTTGCAAATTTTTAATTGTAATGATGTAATTGCGCACTAATACATATTTTTTGATTATTAATACCATTTCATAATAACAATTTTCAAAAGGTCGTAGTCACTCTTGACCGAAATTAACATTTTTTGATATAACTCGTATCAGATTGACCACATTTGATATCTGATGGTTGAATCATAGGACTTACATCATGCAGAACTTTTTATAAAGAATAACTTTTTTTCGTAAAATTAGTAATAACAAAGTTTTACACATGCTCAATTATTCATAAGTAGACGCTGTAAAATTTTAAAAATTAGGCAACCCCCATTTAGAACAGGCTTTTTGCAGGCAACCCTATTTTTACATATCCTATAGGCTTTGCACTTACCGATAGTGATCATTTTTTTTTGTTAAACAGGTCACTCAAATTTATAAAAAAAATAATTTTTAATTATTAATTAATTATAGTCAGAACAGGATTATATCAGGCACCCCTTGTTTTTTATAATGTTTAACATACTAATTTACATATAAAATAATTTTTTTCCATTAAACAGATGGGTGAAGTTCGACCTGATATCGGATCTTAGATTATATAGATACCTAACGATTTAGCCAACACTTTCTTTGCGCACAAAGAAATACACAAGATAACAAGAGCAATTCCTCATAGGCCTTGGGCCCGCATATACAATTATTATTTATGACCACACCGTTGAAACTTTTTGTACTTGTTATTTTTGTGGAGTCGGACAAATTTTGAGCTTGGCGCATTATGGTAGTGGGGCGTTTGTCTGTCAAGCGGTGACGAAATTGTCAATTTTATGCAAGAAAAAAATTTATTACCACATTGGTCATTCTATTTTAATCAATGGATTTTATCATATAAACAACGAAAACAATTTTGTCGGGCAAAAATATTGGGGCATATGACGCGTCGGACACGCTAAATATGTCAAATTTATGAAAATAATAAATTTATTACCACATGGATAATTTTAACGGTATCTACCATAAAACATTTTTACAATAATGTGGTAACCTTGTCGGACAATTTTCACGGGGCATATGCGCAGTCGGACGCGCCGAAGATGTCAATTTCCTGAAATTTTTTTATTTACAACCATTTTTCCGACAACATTAGTAGGTTATAAGTAATTATATTCTTAATCAAAAAATCAAAGCAACTCGACAGTCGGACAAAAAATTTAATTTTTATTAGTAAAGTATACTTCCAAATTATGCTGGGTTCGTGCATCCCTTATCTTTACAACCATTTTTCCGACAAAAGTAGTAGGTTACAAGTAATTATATTCTTAAACAAAAAATGTAATTGTCTGACAAAAATGTTGGGCCAAACGAACAGAAAACTTAATTCTTTTAGGCTATCGACGAGGAGGTATTATCAAAAATAAATTTTAAAACAGTGTTTCTCGGTTACTTTTAAATCGATTTAGCTGAAAATTGGTACACACACAAAGTAAAGCATTTAAAAGGGTATGACGTAGATCGGAACCCAAAATTTTCTTAAAAAATTTTCCGAAAAGAGGGAAAATTTTAGAAAAATTTTGATCTGATAATTTGTGTACATACTCCTTGAACAACGACAAACGTCGTTCTGTATTTTTTCTTGAATTAAAAAAAAAATTTCAGCACATGTATCAGGTTATAAGTAGATATATTCCAAATCAAAAAATCTAAGTGCCCGACATAAATAGTGGGGCACATCCAAAGTCGGACAAAAAATTTAATTTTTATTAATTAACTATACTTTTAAACAATTCTGGGTTCGTGCATCCCTTATCTTTACCACCATTTTTCCGACAAAAGTAGTAGGATACAAGTAATTATACTTTTAAACAAAAAATGTAATTGTCTGACAAAAATGTTGGGGCAAACGAACAGGAAACTTAATTCTTTTAGGTTATGGACGAGGAGGTACTATCCAAAAATATTTTAAAACAGATTTTCTCGGTTATTTTTGAATCGATTTAGCTGAATATTGGTACACACACTAAGTAAAACATTTAAAAGGGTATGACGTAGAGCTGTACCCAAAATTTTCCCAAAAAAATTTCGGACAAGAGGGAAAATTTTAGAAAAATTGTGATCTGATATTTGCGTACATACTCCTTGAACAACGACAAACATCGTTCTGTAGTTTTTTTTTCCAATTAAAAAAAATTTCCGACACAAGTATCAGGTTATAAGTCGTTATATTCTAAATCAAAAAATCTAAGTGTCCGACAAAAATATTGGGTCAAATCCAAAGTCGGACAAAAAATTTAATTTTTATTAATAAACTCTCTTTTAAAAAATACGGGGTTCGTGCAACCCTTACCTTTAAAACCATTTTTCCGACAACATTAGCAGGTTATAAGTAATTATATTCTTAATCAAAAAATCAAAGTGTCGGACAAAAATATTGGGGCAACTCGACAATCGGACAAAAAATTTAATTTTTATTAGTAAAGTATACTTTCAAATTATGCTGGGTTCGTGCATCCCTTATCTTTACAACCATTTTTCCGACAAAAGTAGTAGGTTACAAGTCATTATATTCTTAAACAAAAAATGTAATTGTCTGACAAAAATGTTGGGGCAAACGAACAGAAAACTTAATTCTTTTAGGCTATCGACGAGGAGGTATTATCAAAAAAAAATTTAAAACAGTGTTTCTCGGTTACTTTTGAATCGATTTAGCTGAAAATAGGTACACACGCTAAGTAAAGCATTTAAAAGGGTATGACGTAGATCGGAACCCAAAATTTTCTTAAAAAATTTTCCGACAAGAGAGAAAATTTTAGAAAAATTGTGATCTGATAATTTGTGTACATACTCCTTGAACAACGACAAACATCGTTCTGTATTTTTTTCTCGAAATAAAAAAATTTTCAGCACATGTATCAGGTTATAAGTAGTTATATTCCAAATCAAAAAATCTAAGTGTCCGACAAAAATATTGGGGCAAATCCAAAGTCAGACAAAAAATTTAATTTTTATTGATAAACTATACTTTTAAAGTATGCTGGGCTCGTGTATCCCTTATCTTTACAACCATTTTTCCGACAAAGGTAGTAAGTTACAAGTAATTATATTCTTAAACAAAAAATGTAATTGTTTGACAAAAATCTTGGGGCAAACGAACAGAAAACTTAATTCTTTTAGGCTATCGACGAGAAAGTAATATCAAAAATTTTAAAAGAGTTTTCTCGGTTATTTTTGAATCGATTTAGCTCAAAATTGGTACACACACTAAGTAAAATATTTAAAAGGGTATGACGTAGAGCTGTACCCAAAATTTTTTTAAAAAATTTTCCGACAAGAGGGAAAATTTTAGAAAAATTGTGATCTGATATTTGCATACATACTCCTTGAACAACGAAAAACATCGTTCTGTAGTTTTTTTCCAATTAAAAAAAATTTCCGACACAAGTATCAGGTTATAAGTAGTTATATTCTAAATCAAAAAATCTAAGTGTCCGACAAAAATATTGGGTCAAATCCAAAGTCGGACAAAAAATTTAATTTTTATTAATAAACTGTCTTTTAAACAATACTGGGTTCGTGCAACCCTTACCTTTAAAACCATTTTTCCGACAACATTAGTAGGTTATAAGTAATTATATTTTTAATCAAAAAATCAAAGTGTCGGACAAAAATATTGGGGCAACTCGACAGTCGGACAAAAAATTTAATTTTTATTAGTAAAGTATACTTTCAAATTATGCTGGGTTCGTGCATCCCTTATCTTTACAACCATTTTTCCGACAAAAGTAGTAGGTTACAAGTCATTATATTCTTAAACAAAAAATGTAATTGTCTGACAAAAATGTTGGGGCAAACGAACAGAAAACTTAATTCTTTTAGGCTATCGACGAGGAAGTATTATCAAAAAAAAATTTATAACAGTGTTTCTCGGTTACTTTTGAATCGATTTAGCTGAAAATTAGTACACACGCTAAGTAAAGCATTTAAAAGGGTATGACGTAGATCGGAACCCAAAATTTTCTTAAAAAATTTTCCGACAAGAGGGAAAATTTTAGAAAAATTGTGATCTGATAATTTGTGTACATACTCCTTGAACAACGACAAACATCGTTCTGTATTTTTTTCTCGAATTAAAAAAAAAATTCAGCACATGTATCAGGTTATAAGTAGTTATATTCCAAATCAAAAAATCTAAGTGCCCGACATAAATAGTGGGGCACATCCAAAGTCGGACAAAAAATTTAATTTTTATTAATAAACTATACTTTTAAACTATTCTGGGTTCGTGCATCCCTTATCTTTACAACCATTTTTCCGACAAAAGTAGTAGGATACAAGTAATTATACTCTTAAACAAAAAATTTAATTGTCTGACAAAAATGTTGGGGCAAACGAACAGGAAACTTAATTCTTTTAGGCTATGGACGAGGAGGTATTATCCAAAAATATTTTAAAACAGTTTTTCTCGGTTATTTTTAAATCGATTTAGCTGAAAATTGGTACACACACTAAGTAAAACATTTAAAAGTGTATGACTTAGAGTTGTACCCAAAATTTTCTTAAAAAATTTTCCGACAAGAGGGAAAATTTTAGAAAAATTGTGATCTGATAATTTGTGTACATACTCATTAAACAACGACAAACATCGTTCTGTAGTTTTTTTTCTCGAATTAAAAAAAAATTTCCAGCACATGTATCAGGTTATAAGTATCTAGTTATATTCCAAATCAAAAAATCTAAGTGTCCGACAAAAATATTGGGGCAAATCCAAAGTCGGACAAAAAATTTAATTTTTATTGATAAACTATACTTTTAAATTATGCTGGGTTCGTGCAGCCCTTATTTTTACAACCATTTTTCCGACAAAGGTAGTGAGTTACAAGTAATTATATTCTTAAACAAAAAATCTAATTGTCTGACAAAAATGTTGGGGCAAACGAACAGAAATCTTAACTCTTTTAGGCTATCGACGAGGAGGTATTACCAAAAAAAAAATTTTTAAAACAGTTTTTCTCGGTTATTTTTAAATCGATATAGCTGAAAATTGGTACACACGCTAAGTAAAACATTTAAAAGGGTATGACGTAGAGCTGTACCCAAAATTGTCCCAAAAAGTTTTCCGACCAGAGGGAAAATTTTAGAAAAATTGTGATCTGATATTTGCGTACATACTCCTTGAACAACGACAAACATCGTTCTGTAGTTTTTTTTTCCAATTAAAAAAAATTTCCGACACAAGTATCAGGTTATAAGTAGTTATATTCCAAATCAAAAAATCTAAGTGTCCGACAAAAATATTGGGTCAAATCCAAAGTCGGACAAAAAATTTAATTTTTATTAATAAACTGTCTTTTAAACAATACTGGGTTCGTGCAACCCTTACCTTTAAAACCATTTTTCCGACAACATTAGTAGGTTATAAGTAATTATATTCTTAATCAAAAAATCAAAGTGTCGGACAAAAATATTGGGGCAACTCGACAGTCGGACAAAAAATTTAATTTTTATTAGTAAAGTATACTTTCAAATTATGCTGGGTTCGTGCATCCCTTATCTTTACAACCATTTTTCCGACAAAAGTAGTAGGTTACAAGTAATTATATTCTTAAACAAAAAATGTAATTGTCTGACAAAAATGTTGGGGCAAACGAACAGAAAACTTAATTCTTTTAGGCTATCGACGAGGAGGTATTATCAAAAAAAAAATTTAAAACAGTGTTTCTCGGTTACTTTTGAATCGATTTAGCTGAAAATTGGTACACACGCTAAGTAAAGCATTTAAAAGGGTATGACGTAGATCGGAACCCAAAATTTTCTTAAAAAATTTTCCGACAAGAGGGAAAATTTTAGAAAAATTGTGATCTGATAATTTGTGTACATACTCCTTGAACAACGACAAACATCGTTCTGTATTTTTTTCTCGAATTAAAAAAAATTTTCAGCACATGTATCAGGTTATAAGTAGTTATATTCCAAATCAAAAAATCTAAGTGCCCGACAAAAATATTGGGGCAAATCCAAAGTCGGACAAAAAATTTAATTTTTATTGATAAACTATACTTTTAAACTATGCTGGGTTCGTGTATCCCTTATCTTTACAACCATTTTTCCGACAAAGGTAGTAAGTTACAATTAATTATATTCTTAAACAAAAAATGTAATTGTTTGACAAAAATGTTGGGGCAAACGAACAGAAAACTGAATTCTTTTATGCTATCGACGAGGAGGTATTATTAAAAAAAAATTTAAAACAGTTTTTCTCGGTTATTTTTAAATCGATATAGATGAAAATTGGTACACACACTAAGTAAAACATTTAAAAGGGTATGACGTAGAGCTGTACCCACATATTCTAAATAAAAAAATCTAAGTGTCCGACAAAAATATTGGGTCAAATCCAAAGTCGGACAAAAAAATTTAATTTTTATTAATAAATTATACTTTTAAACTCTGCTGGGTTCGTGCATCCCTTATCGTTAAAACCAATTTTCCGACAAAGGCAGTAAGTTACAAGTAATTATATTCTTGAACAAAAAATCTAATTGTCTGAAAAAAATGTTGGGGCAAACGAACAGAAAGCTTAAGTCTTTTAGGCTATCGAGGAGGAGGTATTATCAAAAAAAAATTTAAAACAGTGTTTCTCGGTTGCTTTTGAATCGATTTATCTATAAATTGGTACATACGCTATGTACAACACTTAAAAGGGCATGACGGTGAGTTTTACCCAAAATTTTCCAAAAAGATTTTCCGACAAGAGGGAAAATTTCGGAAAATTTTTCTAAAATTTTGGAATGTTCTCTACGTTACGTCCTTATAAACATTATAAGGAGTATTTCTACAAATTTTCAGTTTGATCTATGTAGATCTAACCGAGAAAAATAGTTTATAGTTCGCTTTGGTCTCCTTGATGCTTATTATTTTTTATATCCCAGAGAACGGCTGTTCCCGTACATGCGACACTATATTATACAAGAAATTTTTGATTTTCTAAATGTGACTGAATTGAAAACATTGGGCCAAATCCAATCTTAAAATATAGGAAGAGAGAAATATGTCACCATCCATTTTGGTACAAGGGTGTGGATGTTACGGCCATTCCCATTTAGGGTCTGTTTTTCGTTCTCGTCCCCAAATCTCCCAAAAATTTCGAAAATTTAAGTCCGATTTTCAACGCATGTTTAATTTTGAAAATTCTTCTCTTCTTCTTCTTCTTTTTATATAGACATTACTCTGTCTGTTTTTCAATGTGCCTCCAGTAAGTTGTCATTCCATCTTTTTCGTGGTCTTCCCCCTGATCGTCTTCCTATTGGGGAACCGTCTCTGTCCTTTCTTACTACTCTATTTGTTGTCATTCGGCTTATGTGGTCGTTCCATTCTACCCTTCTGCTTTTCATCCAGTTATTAATGTTGTCCACCTTGCATCCCCTTCATATATCTACACTTCTCGCTATATCCCACAGCGTCTTACCATTAATTTTTCGCAATGTTTTCATCTCTGCTGTTTCTATAGCTTTTTTTGTCCTTTCTGTATCAGGTTGTGTTTCTGCCGCGTATGTCGTTATTGGTTTGATGACTCTTTTGTAAATTCTGCCTTTCACTTCTTTTCTGATGTTTTTATTTCTCCATATTGTTTCAATCAGGCAACCTGCGGCTCTGTTTGCTTTATTCATCTGATCTTCCACTTTTGTTTCGAGCTTTCCGTAGTTGCATAGTTTGATGCCTAGATATTTAAACTCCATGACTTGTTCTATTATTTGACCCTCCAGTTCTAATTTACACCTTATTAGATCTACTGTTGTAACCATGCATTTAGTCTTTTTTGGGGAAATTAAAATGTTAAATTTTCTAGCGGTTATATTAAATTCGTGCAGCATACGTTGTAAATCATCTTCACTTTGAGAGATTAGTATTGCGTCGTCTGCATAGCAGATTATTTTAAGTGGTTTTTCTCCCATTTGGTATCCTTTTTTTGTTATTTTATAATACTTTTAATAATATACTTTTTTAATACTTTTTTTATTATTTCGTCCATGATCAGGTTGAACAACAGAGGACTCAGGGAATCTCTCTGTCTTATCCCATTGCCATTTTGAAAATTGTATATATCATTCAAAAGTTACCGATCTCAGAAATTTTACTCAATTTCTATTTAAAAAGGGGAAAATGTTTTGTATGTTTGTGGAAAAGTTATACCGATCTGAATTTCTTTTCTATGTTTTAAGAGGGGGTCAGGGCCGATTCAGAACCGGTATAGCTTGTGACTTTCGACCACCCATAAGCCAGCTATAGGACTTGGTAGGTACAAAACGGCATATTTTTTGGGGGTATAAATCTTAGGTTCAAGAAGAGACAGGAAAACCAAAAGTACACCAAATTAATAGCGTTGAGTTAAGCTTTCAAATAGTGCTTAAGTGGTTAAGATCAGAGATACACACGGCTCAGTACAGCTGAAAAACCGAAAAACTAAACTTTGAAAATTTTGGTTTTTAGACAATTACTCAAAATTTCAACCTACAAATTGCGCCAACAAATAAGGAGGACTCCAGATGCGTCTATCGGTGTATACCTCTATCTGGAAAAATTCGAATTTTTAAGTTATAGCCTTCATAAGTGTGATCAAATCTATTTCCTATAGGAAAACCGGTTTTTCAAGCTCAATAGTCCTATAATACCTTCGGTTATCCTACTTGACCTTGGATGCATCAGACACTACTTCTCAATACGTTTCAAACTCATATTTAGTGATCAAATTCGGTAATACCGATTAGAAGGTATCTAGTTCCAAAAGTATAATCCATTTGATCATTATCGCCGAAATGGTTTATGTAGTTGTAGTGGTTGCGACGCTAAATTTAGATAGATTTATATAAAAATAGAGCAATACGAGTTCATTTACCGGCCATTAAAATAATTTTTTATTCTATTTCGAATAGAAAAAAAACTCTAGTGTACATTCGATGGACACTAGATCATTTGAGAGATAATCATAGAAGGCGACCATATATATCTTAACGTGGAATCGAGAAACAATACATTCAATTTCATTTAATTTATATACAGGTAAAATTTCGTAAATAATGGGCCATAGCTTAACGTCAGGTTCCTGAGGTAAAAATAGACCGATTTAAGCTTAGTTAGTTAGCTTAGATTTAAACTTATCTTAGTACAAATTTTATAATAACCGAGATACAGGATATCAAAGTTAAAATTTTTTTTATATATTATTGAATATTTCCTGACAGGTACGAGATAACAACATGAAAATTGGTATGTGGGGGTTTTTGGATCGAGAAAACTAAATTCCCTACCAAAAATTATGTATTGCCCAGAGGGCGCCACATACGCCTTTCAGCACTCATTTATTACGTTCAATTTTTTTTATACCTCACTCTGTATAATTTTGACATTAAAATTTTTATTTTCCTATTATTTTTACTTAAAAAAGGTATACTTCTTTGATCTCCCTAAACTCAACCGTTTTCGAGATAAACGCATTTTAAATCTGCGATACACCATCATTTTTAGCATAATATTAGCATAATATATAGCAGTTCTCAAATTTATGTCATTGCATCGCAAATTCCATTTGAAGAAATTTGCGATACATTTTTGGATAATTTTATGGTTTTAAGTTATTTTTCGGGTGTAACTACAATGATATTTTATTATGCTAAAAATGATGGTGTATCGCAGAATTAAAATGCGTTTATCTCGAAAACGGTTGAGTTTAGGGAGATGAAAGAAGTATACCTTTTTTAAGTAAAACTAATAGGACAATAAAAATTTTAATGTCAAAATTATACAGAGTGAGGAATAAAAAAATTGAACTTAATAAATGAGTGCTGAAAGGCGTATGTGGCGCCCTCTGGGCAATGCATAATTTTTGGTAGGGAATTTAGTTTCCTCGACCCAAGAAACCCCCACATACCAAATTTCATGTTGTTATCTCATACCTGTCAGGAAATATTCGATAATAAATAAAAAAAAAGTTTAACTTTGACACCCTGTATCTCCAAAACGCCCCATTATTTTTGTCCGACAAGTGATCCAATATGCATTACACATGTAAAAGAACAGCACAAAATAAAAATGACATCTGTGGTAATAAATAAAAAATTTTCAGGAAATTGACATCTTCGGCGCGTCCGACTGTGCATATGCCCCGTGAAAATTGTCCGACAAGGTTACCACATTATTGTAAAAATGTTTTATGGTATATTCT
Source organism: Diabrotica virgifera virgifera (assembly GCF_917563875.1). Taxonomy (NCBI): domain Eukaryota; kingdom Metazoa; phylum Arthropoda; class Insecta; order Coleoptera; family Chrysomelidae; genus Diabrotica; species Diabrotica virgifera. The sequence continues at coordinate 174,627,680 of NC_065449.1, read as the reverse complement.
GATAAAATTAGCAATGTGGTAATAAATTTTTTATTTCCATAAATTTGACATATTTAGCGTGTCCGACGCGTCGTATGCCCCAATATTTTTGTCCGACAAAATTATTTTCGCTGTTTATACGATAAAAACCATTGATTAAAATAAAATGACCAATGTGGTTATAAATTTTTTTCTTGCATAAAATTGACAACTTCGTGACCGCTTGACAGACAAACGCCCCACTGCCATGATGCGCTAAGCTCGAAATTTGTCCGACTCCACCCAAATAACAAGTACGGTACAAGTAATACGTACAAGTAATACGTACAAGTAATAACAAGTTTCAACGGTGTGGTCATAAATAATAATTTTATATGGGGGCCTAAGTATCAACGAAATGAAAAAAAAATAATAGACTTCATAATAATTGTGCCTCGAAAAAAAAAGGAGTGAAGTTAAAGATGTCAGAATAAAAAGAAGCAATAAAATAGGTGGAGACCATTATCTACTAGAGGAAGTATTCAGAAATAACAACAAAGTCGAAGAACTCAAGCAGATACACAACAAAAACTCTAGCGGAACAATAAAAACTTATCTGAAAAACTTGCAAACACGAAACGAGTATATAGAGAAAACAGAAAAACATTTTGCAATGATTTAAAAGAGAATACAAATTAGAAATGTGGAAGAAAAGTGGATCCCATTCAAAGCAATAAACTTAGAAATAGCAGGGCAAGTTTGCGGGTATACCACCCAGCTAGCAAGATAACGTTACATTAACGTTAAATTTAGGTTCTTTTGTATTGTTACGTAACATCTATCCAAAAATGACGTTACTGATACGAAATTTTAATACGTATAGTATACGTATGAATTTATTCGTTTCTGGAACGTGGCTCTTTGGTAGGTTTTAATGCGTATGAATTTATTCGTCTCTAACACGTGGCTTTTTGGTAGGTATAGACACGTATAAAATCTCGTTTGAGATTGCAGCGCCATCGCGTATTTATTTAGAACCTTTCATTAATACCTAACCTTATATTTCCGTGATTAAAATCGTGTTTGTTTTTATGGAGTTATGTCAAAAAATCGAATTATTATTGTTGTGTGCCTCAATGTGATTATTGGATAAAGCGTACCTATCATAATAGTAATTTATCGTTTCATTCTTTCCCTAAATCCGATAAACAAAATAGAATTCTAGTTCAATGACAGTTTAGTTGAAAAACGAAATGTACGGAAATATCTGAAACGAGGATGAATTTCTTGAACATCTTGAGATATACCTGAACCAAACAAATAAATTAAAAATTGCTGGTAATATCTTAATTGGAGATATTAATATTAATTTAAAAAGTAATAATGACACTGTTTCAAACTATCTAAATATAATGGAGGAATATGGTTTTTTATCCTTAATAAATAAATCTACTAGAGTTTGTGGTTCATTCAAAAGCTGCATAGATCACCTTTTTTTATAATAGCAAGACCAAAAATGAAAAAGATATCGTAGCAGCTGTATATGAAACATTTATATCTGATCATAAAGCGATTTTTGCATTTATCCCGTTGTTTCCAAAATTAAAAATTCAGCATGACCGTACTATAACACATCTAAACTACAACAACTTAAGACAAGACTTACAGAAACATGACTGGACACAATACAAACACCTGGATGATGATGACGTGGACCAAAAAGCAACGTTAATAACAAAAGTACTAAACTTATACATTGAAAAAAACACACATAGTACACAAATACAGCGTAAAAACATTAAAAGAAAACAATGGATAACTAAGGGCATAATAAACTCTATTGAAAAAAGAAATAAACTTTACAAAGAATTTAACAAAGATCGTACAGATAATGCAAAAAACTGGAGTATCTAAACTACCGCGCAATTGTTGACAAAACTATTAAGGCAGCAAAACTAAATTTTTATGAAAAACAAATAACAGAAAACAAAAATAGTTCCAAGCACCTGTGGACACTAACTAAAGGTTGCGGTAATAAGCAAAGTAAAGAATTAATAGAGGAAATAATTTCGGAGGATGGGACCGCAGTTAAGGATCCATTACATATAGCAAAAGAATTCAATAACTTTTTTTGTAGTGTTGGAGAAAAACTGGCAGAAAAAATAGATGTCTCGAATAACCCAAGAGTTAATAAAAATCAGTTCCGAAATAACAACGCATCATTCTTCTTAACACCCGTAACAGGACCAGAAATAATAAATTTAATAAAAACATTAAAAAATAAAAAAGCACCAGATATAGATAAGATTAAATCCGAAGTAATTAAAAAAACTTCTGAAATAATTGCACCTTATTTAGTAGATTTAATAAATTATATTTTTAAAACAGGACAATGCGCAGTTGAATTTAAAAAGGCCATTATTACTCCATTGCACAAAAAGGGAGACAAGAAATGTTTATCAAATTTTAGACCAATCTCACTGCTTTCAACAATTTCAAAAATCTTTCAAAAAAGTGTAAAAACACGATTATCCGCTTATTTAAATAAATATAATATTTTGTCAAAATCTCAGTTTGTCTTTCGAGAGAATTTTTCTACGAATAATGCTATAATTACTTTGGTAAACCAAATTTACGATTAAATAGACTCAGCCAAACCATCTATATGTATATTTCTGAATCTTTCCAAGGCCTTCGACACTGTATCTCACGGTCAGCTGTTGGAGACCTTGGAAGATATAGGAATTCGCGGAGTACCTTTAAACCTGTTTAAAAGTTACTTAAACGACAGAGAACAAGCTGTGAGAATAGGAAATTCGGTGAGTAACAATAATAAAATTAATTTTGGAGTGCCTCAGGGTACCGTTCTAGGGCCAATCTTGTTCTCTGTATACAGGGTGTAACAAAAATACAGGTCATAAATTAAATCACATATTCTGCGACCCAAAAAAAGTTCGAATGAACCTAACTTACCTTAGTACAAATATGCACATGAAAAAAGTTATAGCCCTTTGAAGTTACAAAATGAAAATCGATTTTTTCGAATATATCGAAAAGTATTAGAGATTTAAAAAATTAAAATTATTAAATTAAAAAATATATTAAAAATGGATTTGTGGCATTCTTATGGCAGGATCATCTTAAACAAAAATTATAGTGAAATTTGTGCTCCCCCATAAACATTTTGTGGGGGTTTTGTTCCCTTAAAACCCCCCAAACTTTTCTGTACGTTCCAATTAAATTATTATTGTGGTACCATTAGTTAAATTCAATATTTTTAAAACTTTTTTGGCTCTTAGTATTTTTTCGATAAGGCAGTTTTTATCGAGTTGCGGCTTCTTTTTTAATATGTTTACATAAAAATTTTATGGAGGTTTTGTTCCTTTAAACCCCCCAAATGTTTGTGTACACTCAAATTAAACTATTACTGCGATACCATTAGTTAAACAAAATGTTTCTAAAACTTTTTTGCCTCTTTCTAAAAATGTAAATCATACATAAATTTTCATATTATTACAAAGTCTCCATAATCGTACTTAACCATATACAAATATGTGGTGGATTTGATAAATATTCAAAATATCTCGATAAAAACTGACTTTTAGAAAAAGTACTAAGAGCCAAAAAAGTTTTAAAAATAATGTGTTTAAGTAATGGCACTACAATAATAATTTAATTGGAACGTACACAAAAGTTTGGGGGGTTTAAAGGAACTAAACCCCCATAAAATTTTTATAGGGTGTCCAAATTTCACTATAATTTTTTCTTAAGATGCTACTGTCATAAGAATGCCATATGTCCATTTTCAATAAAAAATATTTAATAGCTTTCGATATATTGGAAAAAATCGATTTTCATTTTGTAACTTCAAAGGGTTGTAACTTTTTTTATGTGCACATTTGTACTAAGGTAAGTTAGGTTCAATCAAACTATTTTTGGTCCCAGAATATGCGATTAAATTTATGACCTGTATTTTCGTTACACCCTGTATATATTAATAATTTATTTCACTTAAAAACTAAAGGAAACATCATTGGATTTGCTGATGATACAGCAATATTTTACCAAGGCGATACGTGGCAACAGTTAAAAGAATTAATAGAGGACGATTTTAAAAACATTTCTGGATGGTTCGACTACAAAAAACTCACAATTAATTATGAAAAAACCTTTTTTATTCCCTTCTGCAGCTATGAAAAATACTTTACCCGAATTTACAATTCTTCAGACCGATAAAATAGGAAATAAAATAATAAAATTAAAAAATCATATTAAATACTTGGGCATAATTATTGATTCTCACCTTAAATGGGATATGCATATAAATAACGTAACGAATAATTTAAGGCCATTATTGTATAAATTAAAGTATATGAAAACTATTTTAAAAACAACTCACCTTAAAATTGTATACCAGGCACTCGTTGAATCCAGAGTCAATTATGCAATCACCTCATGGGGTTCTGCCTTGAAAACTCATCTAAAAAAATTAGAAATAATACAAAAAAAATCCTAAAAATAATTTATAATAAAAACAACACTTACCCATCAGACTCCCTATTTAATGGAACAACAGTTTTGGATATCAGGCAAACATATTTTCTTAATGTCGTTTTACATATTTATAAGAATAACTCCATAATTCATTCAACTCAACATAACTATAATACAAGATATAAACTTGACGATAACATACAAATTGCTTTAAAAAATAAGACCATAGGACAAAGATCATTAAGCTTTCTAAGTATCACAATTTTCAATTTTTTGCCAGTTACATATAAAATGTATTTAACGACCATTAACTCGAAAGATCTTTTTAAGTCATTTATTAAATCATTCATTTTAAACACTGAGAGGTCTGTTATTCATTCTCTAATTGAAAGAGATGCAAATTAAAGTAATTTCAACCTAATATTTTATAGTAGTTATAACTGTTTTAAATTTTACTTGTTTTTTTTTAGTTTAGGCAATTCCTTCGTTTTTCTTTTTTTTTTTAATTAATAGTGTTTGGTAAAAAAATATTAATAATATACATATTGTAGAAACCATTACAATATAATCTGTTGAACAAAAAATACCCCATGCGCATCCTACGGGACATAAATGGGATTTTTTGTTTATTTTGAAAAAGCATTAATATGACATGTATGAATTGTAAAAAATATATAAATTGTGTGTGTGTGTTTAGATTTATGACCTTGGTTTGAACCAATTGGCCAGCTCAAATTTTTATTTTTTTTTATTTTCATAGACACAATTTCCTAATTTTAACTGATATACATTATATTTTAATAATCACAAACATATATTAAGTACATACATTACATTAAAAATACATACTAATAAAACACTATTACTAAATACTTATACTAAACCACTAATTGATATTAACTTTTTTTTTTTCTTTTTTTTTTCTTTCGCGCTAAGACCTAAACCCGATTCATCCTCGCGGAGGTTTAGGCCTTCTTTGTGATTTTTTTGTTTTTTTTTTTTTTTATTTTGCTTTTTTTTGTTTTTTAATATTTATTTATTTTTTTTTTATTATTATTTTTTTTCTTTTTTTTATATATATATATTTTTTTTTAATTTTTTTTATATATATATTTTTTTTAAATATCAATTTTCATATTTTTTAAGTGGTTATAAACAATTTTATACAAATTTATATTTCGTGTACATAAAATGGAATTTAAATTGGTGGGGAGAGTAACTCCTACTGTTTGTAGATTCTTATATAACTGTTGATTCAGCATCTGGAAGTTTGCGCAATCGAAAATCACATGCTCTAAAGTACCCAACTCCCCGCATGTGCAGTTTTGAGAAGTGGCCAACCCTAGTTTATTTTTGTGAACTGGATATAAACCATGTTTGTTCCTTGCTCTATTTAAGGTTTTAATGAAGTGCCGATTTGTAATGTCGTTAAACCACGGTTTTCTATAAATTTTTGGTTGGATATCATGAAATCGTACACCTTTAAGAGAGATATCATATTCCAGTTGCCATTGCTCCATTTGTTTTTTCTTAAACCATTGTCGTAGATCAGTGACTGGCATTAATGGTTCTTCTATCGTTTCCCCTGTTGTAGTAGCATCCTTGGCAAGTCTATCCACTATTTCATTTCCGTTAATTCCATAATGAGCCTTAATCCAAACCAAAGAAATTTGTTTACCTGTATTCGTAAGTAACTGGATTGTTTCTAAAATTTTTATAATTACTACTGATAAAGTGCTTGATAATTTAGTTTGTACTATTGTGTCTACCGAACTTTTGCTATCTGTTAATATAACAAACTTATTCTTGTGATGGATATTAATATACCTCAAAGCTTGAAGAATTGCGATGAGCTCAGCAGTATAACTAGACATTTGATTTGAAAGTTTAAATTTTTTGGATAGATTTTCATTTGAATGGTAAAAGGCGCATCCAGTTGACTCAGAGAATTTGGATCCATCTGTATAAATACAATCGGACTCCGGCCATCTTTTCAGAATTGTATTCTCAACAAACGTATTTATGTTAAATTGATTAACATGTGGTTCAATATTAAGATAATAATACGGAATTTGTAGTTCTAATAGGTTATAATCACAATTATAAAAGGGAAGGATGTCATTTCTGTAAACCTCGCTATTAAATTGGATTAATAGCTGATAACTGCTTATTACTTTGGGATGAATTTTACGTCGCCAGAAGGGACTATCTATTTTTGAATTGAGGTTTTGTATTTTCTCAGATCTTTTCTGTGCTAGGAGTTTTGACATAAAAACATCACACAAAAATTGCCGTCTAAGATGCAAAGGAGGCTCTGCTGCTTCAATTTCTAAAATATGTGTTGGTGTGCTATGTATACATCCAAGACAAAGTCGTAAACACTTATTTTTTATTTTTTCCAATATCTCCAATTGAGTCAAATTTGCATTTCCATATAAAATACAACCATAGTCAATCACTGAACGTATTAGTGCTCTATAGAAGATTAGTGATATATTTGGATCGGCTCCCCACTTTGTGTGGCTAAAAGCTCTTAGTACATTTATTGCGTTTTCACATTTTTTTGACAAATGATGAATATGTTCTTTCCAAGAGAGCTTTTGATTTAAAATTATGCCAAGGTATTTAACAGATGTTTTATATGGGAATGTGAAAGGTCCTATATTAATTTGGTTTGGTGGTTGATAACGTCTTCTCGTAAATGAACACATGACTGATTTATCTTGAGAGATGCTGAATCCATTTCTTTGTGACCATTCGGCAATTCTTTCTGTGGCGTTTTCTAATGCAATGATTGAAGCTTCGATCGACTTCTTTTCCGTATAAATGCAAAAGTCGTCTGCGTACTGAAGTATTCTAGTTTCTTCGGTAATAGAACTAGTAACATCAGCAGTGTACAGAATAAACAATAATGGACTTAAAATACTTCCTTGAGGCAATCCAATTGATGTTGATTTGGGCGTACCTATCACTCCATTTATATTTAAATACACTTTTCTATCACGGTATAACTTCATTAAGTTCGCAATAACCCCTTCTGGAATTCCTATGGCGTATAATTTATCTGTCAATATGTCTAGATTAACTACATCATATGCTCCCTTAATGTCTAAAAATAGGCAGGATATTGAGTTGTTACGAGTAAATGCTAATTGTACATCAGTAACAAATGATGTTGTAACTTCTTGAGTTGAACGTCCTCTTCTGAATGCATATTGGACTGCTGATAATAATTGATTTTTCTCCAGCCAGTGTTCTAACCTGTTTTTAATAAGTCGTTCGTACGTTTTCATTATACAAGACCCCAATGCAATAGGTCTGTAGGAGTCTGCAGAATCTCTAGGTTTATTAGGTTTAAGAATAGGTACTATTAAATATTTTTTCCAATCGTCTGGTATGTTCGACTTGTTTGTATATATACTGTTATAAATGCCTAATAAGCGCTGCTTAGTTATAAATGGAATCTCAGCAATCATTGGGTAGTGGATGTTGTCTATTCCGGGAGACGTATTATTTCTTTTCTTACAAGCTTGTTGTAATTCGTTCATTGTGAAAGGTTTATTTAGCATGTGATCATTTGTATAATTATTTTTGAACTCTCTTGGTTTTTCGTTAACCCAATTCGGACAGATTTTACTATGAAAATATTCTGTCCATTCTCCCCACTCTATTCGATGTCTATTTGCTTGTTTCCTGTTTTTGAATCTGTTTAATTTAGCCCAAACATCTTTCATTGGAGTATTTTTGTTCAAACTTTCACAATACGATTTCCAACTAGCTCTTTTTGCTTCATTTGTAATTCTTTTAACGATCGCATCTTGATTTTGATACTTATTAAGATTATCCAAATTTGGATTCTCTTTATATTTACTAAATAACTGCTTGCGTTTCGTTACTGCATCTTGGCAGTCATTATTCCACCATGGTTTGCATTTTTCCCAAGTATTTCGTTTATTTGTACTCTTTTTTGGTATAGCTACGGTAGCTGCTTCGTTCATATCTTCTAATAATTTGTCATAACTATCGTCAATAACATTCAATGATTTTTCATATAACAAAGTGCTAAATTTTCTCCAGTCTGCCTTGTTAATTTTCCATATTTTATGACTTTTTGTTGGTGGTGGCGTTCCTCTAAGTTGACATTTCATGAGTATTGGCAAATGGTTAGAGCCATGGGGATCTTGAAGTACCTCCCACTGGAATAATTGACTGATATTTTGAGAGCATATAGTAATATCAATAGCACTTTTTCTTTGGCCTGGTCTAGTAACAAGGGTTGGTTCCCCTGTATTTAAAAATACTAGATTTAATAAGTTTATTGCTTCTAACAGGTTTCTTCCTTCAAAATCTTCTAGATCTGATCCAAATGCCGAATGATGCGAATTAAAATCCCCACCAATTATACATGGTTTTGGTATGCTATTAAAAAAATTAAGAAATTGTGTCAGTGTAACTCTACTCAAAGGTTTTATGTAAACTGAAACAAGATAAACTTCCTTAAATTGACCAATCCGAACACATACACACCTAGCCATAATCTTTTCCATTTGAGGTAAATCTATCTCAGAAAAACTAATTTCATCCTTAATTAAAATTGCTACACCAGCTTTTCCATCTTCTCTATCTAAACGTGAACAATTATAACCTACGAAATTATAATAAATATTTGGTTTAAACCAAGTCTCCGAAAGAAGACCTATATTGATTTTATATTCATGAAGTAAATACTCCAAATTACATTTATTTGAAACTGCCGATCGGCAGTTCCATTGTGTAATAGAAAAGGTTTTGTTCATGTCTGCGAGCTTAATCCCTGTTTATTGAGTCTGTCCTTAATAATATTAACCACTTCAAACTGTTGAACATTTAAAATATTATCCCTATTTAAAGACTTTAATATATCCATAACTAATTCAAATACTAATGTTATCGTTTCTGTTTCTGACATTTCATTCGTTTTAATAATATTCTCTCGGTAAGATTCTTGACTCAAAATACCCCCTTGTAACCTAGCGATTTCAATTGGTTTAGTTATTTTGATTGCTTCATTAATACAAGGATCAGGTGTTTGAGGCCTGGCCCTTTTCGTTGGATTTCTATAGATAGTGTATTTATGGGAATCTATGGGGCTAGACTGCGAAAAACCTGAAGAATATGGAAGAGCAGCTTGACTGGGAAGGAGTGGAAAAGCTTTTTGAGACGCTAATTCTATGGGAAATTGAGGATTTAATGTTTTATTTTCACTAGTAGTTGCATTTGCATATGTTCTATTGGGGATTAATTTAATTGCGTCATTGTATGTTAAATTTTTTTGAGACATAATATCTTTAATAGTTTTTTGCCTCAGATATTCAGGACACAGCTGAAAATTTGTAGTTAAATGATCTCCGTTGCACTGAAGACATTTATTGTTTGGGTTTTCCGTGCATTTGGAGGATAAATGTTCACCGTGACATTTGAAACATCTAGACTTACCACGACACTGTCCACCCACGTGCCCGTAACGATGGCAATTGAAACACAAAATTACTTTCTGTACAAATAGTTCGACCGGAATTAATACCTTATTAATAACTACATACTTAGGTAAACTTTGTGCCCTAAAAGTCACAATAATACTTTTAGTTGGAACATATACCGTAGTATTATTCTCAACAATTTTCCTTTTTAATCTTTTGACTTCTACTACTGTAAATTTACAGTGGTAGTCATAGGCTTTAATTTTATTTTTTAACTCCTCATCTGAAATGTCTCTATCAATATCCCTTCAAATACCCTGACGATGAATCATAAATTTAGGTACATAAGCCTCAAGTTTATTTTCAGTAAACCTTTTTGATTTATTTTGATCTACTAAAAAATTGGCCCATTTTGACTCTCCAAAAACTACTTTTACTCGATGTTTTCCTGCCAAATCAATTCTTTTTATTTTATTATCCAGTTCCGGCCAATTTTTTAATATTATATCACCAACCCTAATCGCATTTAAACGTAAATCACTTTTATTTTCAATTATTACTTCAAAAGGACCTGTGTCAGTTTGTAAATATTTATAGGTAGTTCTAATGTCATTTGTATTTATTTGGGACGAGTTTGACGAAATATGAAGTTGATTTTTACTTACGTTTGAGCTGCTATTGACATTTTTATTAATATTATCGATACCTGAAACCGCTGTTATTTCCATATTATTATTCTGTTCTTCTCTAAACTTGTAAAATTCGTCCTCTCCGGGATCGGGAGGGTCACTGTCACCGTGTCTGCTCATCAAGATTTAATCGCTTCGAACGCTAAAACTGACTTATATTTATATAAAACTTAAACTATAACTAAATTAACGAAACTAAAAAAGAAAATTTAACGGATTTAACTAATAAAAACTGCTAATAAATTTAAATTTTCGAAAGGAACTTTGAAATGCGTCTTTACACTTTGACAGTAGTTTGACGTTTTTGAAATATATAAATATTAGGACAATGTTAGAGGAAAGGCTGCAAATATGGGCTGGTCTTGTAATATGGGCTAGGTGGGTTTCACAGCTATTCGTTGCAGATCTCTACATTTTGACTATTGCAAACGGTATTTGACGAAGTTAAACTATCACCGTAGCGATGGCGCCACTGTGGTAGATATTTCCCAGTTTATAATAATTGTTTGTCGGTTGGTGTGAGTGTCAAAACTTTTTCGGGTAAGTTGATAAATTCCAGTATTTAAAAATAAACACGAATTTTAAAAAAACATCTGTGTCACGTTGAAGCTCTATTATTAGTCTTTGATATATGCTAATGAGTTTTCTTCAAATTGTCTGCTTTTAGACATAACTTCTTTTGTTGTGCAAAGCAAGCGTGTTTACAATATGGGCTAGTGGCCCATATTTAGAACAATGTAGCAATGTAGGCAAAACGAAGTAGGAAAAGGCAAAGAAAAAAGGAAAGGAAAAGAAATAAAAAAAGGAAAACGTAAGCAGGTTACCAAAGTCACAAAGGACCAAAAAAAGAAATCGAGTTCTAGTAGCGAGGATGAGGAGGAATATGTGCCTGCAGATGATGAGAGCGATTACAATGAGTTTCCTTCTACACAGCCTCCACAAGACGCAGCTGACGTAACGTGTATGTTTTGCGAAGCACTTTTTTCAGAGGATAATCTTGGTGAAATATCGGTCAAGTGCTTCATGTGTCATTTTTGGGCACATAACGAGTGCGCTGGGGCCGAAAAAGAAGAATACCTATGTGTGTGACTTTTGCAAATAGTTTTAGCCTATGAGTTATTTAATGGACTTTTTGTATTTTAGATATTAAAATATATTTGTTACACATTTATCTCACTTCACACAAATTTAAGACACATTTTTTGGGGTAGCCCATATTTAGGATCATTATTCAAACGGCGCAAAAGTACAATTTTTCATTATTTGTACATTTAAAACAGTTGTATTGGACACACGTACCTTTGGAAATAAAATAGAATTTTTATTCTTTTTTTACAAAGAAAAACAAAATGGGTAGCCCATATTTGCATCCTTTCCTCTACTAATAAAATTTTCCATAAGTTATATTTGTTTAAAATAATTAATAATTTCATATTCTTTTTTACTTTGTAAATGCTATATAACTTTTGGTTGTATAAGACAGACTCTTATTTTTGATTATTGTAATATTATAATTGATTTAAAGATAAACTTCTTTAATTATGTTATCAAACATATTCATGCATATGTAAAATATGAAATAAAATAAACTCCTTATTATTATTATTACTATCTTCTAAAAATGGGGAAGCAGCCTAGTCCTTATATGAAAGTGTGCAATTTACGAATGAAGATTACTTCAAGGGTATGTTTATGTATTGTAGTATAAAGTAGCTATTAATAATTTTGTCTCTTTCTCTCACATAAAAGTCAAATACATAATAAGGGTTTATTTCAAATATTTAATAAATGTGTCAGCATCGTGTATGTGGTTTTTTTTACACACTAATTTTAAGTCCTATTTATAAATATCATTTATACCGAAAATTCTCCTAAAAAGTGACATTTTTGTGACGTTAAAAAGGTTACCTAGAAATAACGTATAATTGTTACGTAACATCGCTGTGACTTTTATACGTATATTTTAGGTAAAATTTGATGTAACTTTTGACGTAACTTCTCCCAAAATGTTGACGTTTGTTTGACGTTATATATACGAACACTGTTAGCTGGGCAGAAGAAATAATCATAAAAAGCAGACAAGCTGGTGGAACAACGATATTAAAAAAGACGTTAGAGAAAGAAAAGGCTATGGAAAATGTACATACAAAAAATAAATCAAGAGGCCTACGATATATACAAAGAGCTCTGCAACAAAGATAAATTAAGAATAAAACAAGCAAATCAGAATGCCTGGGAAGAATTTGGAAGAACTATGGAAGAAAATAGTACCCAAATACAAAATTATTCTATAGAGTCTTAAAGAATATAAAAAGTAAAACAGAAAATAAATTACAGCAGATAAAAGATAGAAATGGAAATACATTAACTTAGGATGAGCCCATTATAGAAAGGTACGCAGATAACAGACGAAACGCCTGAAAGAGGGCAAGAAGACGTACATTGAACTAAAATAAAGATGGAAGAAGTTGAAGATCCACTAGAAAAACTAAAAGTTAGTAAAGTAGCAGAGATCGATGGAATAGATGCTGAATTATTGAAATACCTTGGACAACAGGGTAAACAAGAATTGCACGACCTACTAAATTTAGCGTGGACAAATAAAAATTTCCCAGAGGATTGGAGTATTGCAATAATACTGCCTATAAATAAAATGGCAGACTCTAAAGTGTGCAGTAATTATAGGGGTATATCACTTCTCTGCTCAGCGTTGAAAATCTACGAAATTTTTCTAGAAAAGAAACTATGAGAAAGACTCGAGCCTCGACTGGCAGATATTCAAAGTGAGTTTAGACCATCACACAGCATACAAGGTCATAATATATTCACACTACAGCAAATCATTAAAAAACACTGTTTAAAAACCTGGCGTACTTAGATATGAAAAAGGCGTTTGACATGGTCAATAGAGAAGGAATATGGCAAAGCCTGATAAACAACGAAGTAGATGAAGAACTCGTAAGTGCAATAAAGAATTTGTAAGTCAGCACAAAAAATCAGGTCAGGACAAGTAACCTAATCTTGGGCGAATTTTCTAATAACGACGGGGTAAGACAAGGTGAAGTGCTGAGCCCAATCTTATTTATTTCTGTTATGGATGAAGTAATTAAAAAGTTGAGACTTCTGAGCTTCACCGATGAGGCATAAGGATGCTGAAATAGATATATGGAGATGGTGGTCCAACTCTGAATCAAATATAGACAAAACATGCCTTGATCTTTTTTATCTAATTAAAAAGTGTTGGACAAAAATTAAGAATGCGCCATACGGCATAGAAATCTAACAAATAAAAATTAAAGCCTGGGAATTTGCTGATGACATTCTTTCGTTGCAAGAACTGGAAAGGCTCTTACAAATAATATTAGAATCTGAACAGAGGAACTAAACAACTACAACTTAATATTACATATGGAGAAAACGAAAGTAAGGACAACAGCCAATAAAGAAGCAAATGTAAATATTGAAATCGAAGGGCAAAAAATTGAGCAAGTAGACGTCTTTAAGTATTTGGCAATAATAATAAACATTAAAGGTACACAAGAAGATGAAAGTACCCCGCACAATCCTTATGAAAATTAGGTCCCAGTAGTTATAGTTCATACATACTTTGGGAAAATACTCGTTGAAGCATCCTGATAAAACGTTTTCATGGGCACATCTCGATCGTATGGAGGATTTTTAAGATATAGAGGCACAAACTCGGAAAATTATAAGATTTACCGGGTATTCCAATTCCCTGAGTTACTGGTTATCTGGCAACCTGTAGAAGTTTGGATTAAATAAAAGTACTAGTAGTCTAGGATTTTTTCCTGGCTATCCAATGGCGACCTATACCTTGACCTTGACCTTCAACGGACGTGATATTCTAGAGTTTCGAGGGCTTTCAGCATTAAATTGGTATAGGGTTTACACATGGGTTTTTGGGATCGCTAAACACGAAGATGCCATCAGAATTGACCTCCTGAGGACATGGTGGCGAGGGCCACTGCAAGAGACGTCATCTTCTAGAGTTTCGATGGTTTTCGGCATTTAATTGATGCGAATGTGTTACTGTAGGGTTTTTGAGATTGACATGAATATGACACCAAAACTGACTCCCGGAGCACCTGGCTTCCAAGGTCAATGAAAGGGGCTCCTGGAGTTTCGAGTGTCTTCGGTAGTACATTGATGCAAACGGATTACTCATAGGTTTTTGGAGTTGCTGAACACGACTACCCCATAAGAACAGACATCAGAGTACCTGGTGCCTAAGGCAAGTCATGCTTTGGAGATTCGAGAGCTTTCGGTACTAAATTAATGTAAACTGATCACCCACAGGTTTTTGGGGCTGCTGAACGTGAATACGCCATTAGATCCGACCCACGGAATACCTGGTGCGTAAGGTAGGTCTTCTCCTGGAGTTTCGATAGGTTTCGGCATTAAACTGATGCAGATGGGTATTACTCATGGGTTCTTGGGGCTTCTAAACATAAACACGCCATAAGAACAGACACCGGGGTACCTGGTGCCTAAGACACGTCACCTTCTGGGGTTTCGAGAGTTTTCGGTACTAAATTAATGCAAGCAGATTACTCTTGTATTTTTGGGGTTACTGAACACGAATATGACTAAGATAAAAGACTCTAGAGTATCTAGTGACCACGATGAATAACACTATCAAAATATAATATATTAAATCGATCTTAAAATAAATGAAGGAAAAACATTGTCAGATATAAATCGAGTTTATATTAATAAATAATTAAAGCAATTGAATAGCACAACATAGTTATTTAAAAAAAAATCTACAAATAGCAAAAAAACTTTTCACCAATTTGTACGCTTTCTTCGAACAGCAAATCAGTAAACCTCCGAGTACTCGGTGTGTACCAATCCGTTTGTATCAATTTAGTACCGAAAATTCTCGAAACTCTAGAAGACGACGTGCCTTAGGCGATAGGTGCTCCAGTATCTGTTCTGATGACGTATTCGCGTTCAGCAACTCCAAAAAGCCATGAGTAGCCCATTCGTATAAATTTAATGCCGAAGACTCTCGAAACTAGAGGAGATGAATATCTTTAGGCACTAGGTGCTTCGTGGGTCGGATCTGATGGCTTACTAACGTTCAGCGACCACAAAAAGCCATGAGTAATCCGTTTTAATCAATTTCATGCCTAAAACACTCGAAACTCCAGAAACTCCGTAGACACAATGTGATTCGTGGGTCAGATACGATAGTATATGCATGTTCAGCAATCCCAAAAACCTAAGAGTAATCCATTTGATTCCTCTGAAACTCCAGAAGATGACCTGTCTTAGGCACCAGGTGTTCCTGTGTCTGTGCTGATCACATATTCGTGTTCGGCAACCCCAAAGCCTATAACTAATCCGTTTGCATTAATGTAGTACCGAATACCCTCGAAACTCCAAGAGCCCCTTTCATTGACCTTGGAAACCAGGTGCTCCGGGAGTCGGTTCTGGTGGCATATTCGTGTTTAGCGACCTCAAAAAACCCTCCAGTAATTCATTTGCATCAATTAAATGCCGGAAACCATCGAAACTCTGGAAGATGACGTCCCTTGCAGTGGCCCTGGCCACCACGTGCTCCGGAGATAAATACTGATATCATATTTGTGTTTAGCGATCCCAAAAATCCATGAGTAATCTGTTTGTATCAATTTAATGCCGAAAACCCTCCAAACTCCAGAAGGTGACGTCCGTTGAAGGTAAAGGTCAAAGTAAAGGTCGCCGTTGGATAGCCATGAAAAAATCCTAGACTACTAGTACTTTTCTTTGATCCAAACTTCTACATATTGCCAGATAACCAGTAACTCAGGAAAATGGAATACCCAGTAAATCTTATAATTTTCCGAGTTTGTGCCTATATATCTTGAAAATCCTCCAGACGACCGAGTTGTCGCATGAGAACTTTTCATCACAATGCTTTAAAGAGTATTTTCCTAAAGAATGAACTTAATCCACTGGGACCTAATTTCCATAAGGTTTGTGCGGGGTACTTTGAAGCAGAATAAAATTAAAACGATTACTTATTATTCACTATTTCCCAAACACAACGGAACTATCGAGTAAAACCAAAATGACAGCCTATAAAACCGTATATTTGCCATTTACAATATATGGGGCGAAAAACTGGGTACTGAATGGCAGACAAAGAAAAATATTACAAGCTAGAGAAATGAGATACTTAAAAAAAGTGGTGAGAGCAATAAGATTAGATTAGATAAAAGAAGAAACGAAGATATAAGTCATGAACTAGGTACAAGTAAAATCGCTCAACGGAAAAGTTGAAGAAAAGAAGTTAAAATTAGCTGGATACATGACACGGATGAGTGGTGACAGACAGGTGAAAATGGCATGGGAAGCCAAAGCAGCGGGTAAAAGCACGAGGGCGAGACCAAGAAAAAGCTGGAATACTAGCGTAAACGAAATACTTAAAAAAGAGAAATATCTTGGCAAGACGCAAAAGTTTTAGCAGCAGATATGAGAAAGAGACGTAAATTTGCAGAGAGTAGCAAATAAAGTAGGAAACCTCGACACCTTTGGGTAAAAGAGGCAAT
Source organism: Diabrotica virgifera virgifera (assembly GCF_917563875.1). NCBI lineage: Eukaryota > Metazoa > Arthropoda > Insecta > Coleoptera > Chrysomelidae > Diabrotica > Diabrotica virgifera. Next base: position 174,610,523 of record NC_065449.1, on the reverse strand, counting down.
CGATTTTGTATGTATGTACGTAATTTCAACAAGTTTAAATTATAAAATATATGGACAAATAACTCCAAATTATGCAGTATATACCTATATTTAGCCTGTTCATCTTCGTGGTTGAGATTTCATCTCCTTTTACAACATAGTTATCATTATAAAGTCTTTTTGTTTTTATATTCATTCCTACTCTACACTCTATACCAGTGATACTCAACCTGCGGCCCTCTAGCGTTTTTCTGTGGCCCAAAGGCTAACTAAAATGCTCTGTGATCAAATTATTTGTCAAATTTCACGTGTTTTTCAAATTATTTGATAGTGTGCGAAGTGTTTGAAGCGTGTTTGGGCGTGAGGCAGAAAATTTAGTGACTTTAATTTTAAATTATATTGAAATTTTTAAGAACACTGATTAAAAAGCAAGGCATTATTAACTTTTAATAATAAATTATTAAAGTTATTGAACAAATACTTATTTTAAAAATTATCAATACTTATTTCCTACATTGCAACGACCCATTTAGTAATCACAAGGAAAATTCAGGTCCAGATTAACAAAAAAAAAAATAATTTAAAATAATTGTGACCTTGAAACAACACCCTGCATACTAAAATTTTCAAAATTGGTCTGCATATTTGAAAACAGCACAAAAAACTAAGTTTAATTGATCGCTTCAATTTTTTTGCGCAGATAGTTTAATGATATTAATTTTGAAATTATATCGAAATTTTTGTTTTGAAACTTCGAGTTTTTAAAATTTTCGACATAATTTCAAAATTAAAGTCATTGAATTGTCTGTACAAAAAATGGAAGCTCCATTAAAGCTTTTTTCAAATGTGCAAACGGGTTTTGAAAATTTCAATATACAGGATGTTGTTTCAAGGTCACAATGGATTTATAATTTTGTTTAATCCGAACCTGGATTTTTTAGTGATTAGTAGTTGGGCGATTTGGGTTCTAAATGTGACATGTGTACCAAATATCAAAAAAATATACAAGGTGGTTCTAAAGTTATGGGTCCACAAAGAAATGGACAAAATCGATAAAACACCCTGTAACTCGGTTATAAAGTCGGCGAAGCAATAAATTTAGTATATCTGGAACGGCCTCATTTAGGTACCTCTATTCACCATTCAAGTATTTCCGTTTCCCAATGAAACACCTTGTATACTACTTCATCTTGATTGCGGCTCGCAAGCTGTGGTAATAGCTACTATGTGGCCCGGGAGCATATTTACAGAAGCTAGCATGTGTAGACACCAGGGTGTTGAAATCAGTTAGGGTTTGCAAAAACAGTACATTTAAAAATACTAACAGATTTGGACACCAGAGTGTTTTTAGTAGTGGTTATACATGCATAGATGCTAACGGCTATTGACACTGATTTTATATACCTACTGCTGTGGAAAAATATTTAAGTGATTTAGGTATTAATAAATAATTAAACGTTGTTGGGATATAAACAATAATATATTAACACAAAAGAACAACATAAAAAATAATGTTGTTCTGAGGCTATTTCCTTGTGGAATTTTTATAATTAACTATTTAGATGGGAAATAAGCCACAATTAAATTGAAAAAAATAATTTTATTAACGTTTCGATGCCCAAATCGGGTGTCGTTGTCAAAATACAAAATACTACTAAATTAAACAAAAACGTTGTTGCTTAGTAAAAAATTCTTGTAATAATTTATTTAATCTGACTCATTTATATTGGCAATTCAGACATATATTATATATTTTAAAGTATTTTTTACTAAGCAACAACATTTTTGTTTAATTTAGTAGGATTTTGTATTTTGACAACGACACCCGATTTGGGCGTCGAAACGTTAATAAAATTATTTTTTTCAATTTAATTGTGGCTTATTTCCCATCTAAATAGTTAATTTAAAAAAATAATATTAGAATAATGAGCAGACCAATGCCCTTTAGCGTTAGGTTGGTTCTCTGTGATGTTTCTCATCAGGTTTCTGCTCCTTTTTTCCCTTTTGTTGCCTCGGTTTTGGAAAAACAGTACGTTTACAAATACTAACAGATTTGTATACCAAAGTGTTGAAAGCAGCTGGCTTTTTTAGTGGTTATACATGCATATATGCTAACGGCTATTGATTGAATTTAAATATGTACTGCTGTGGAAAAATATTGAAGTGATTTAGGTATGAGCAAATAAAATTAAACGTTGTTGGAATATAGACAATTATATATTAACATAAAAGAACAACATAAAAAATATTAGGTTAATGAACAGATCAATGCCCTTTAGCGTTAGTTTGGTTCTCTGTGATGTTTCTCATCAGGTTTCTGCTTCTATTTTCCTTTTGTTGCCTCGATTTTGGAAAAACAGTACGTTTACAGATGCTAGCGTGTGTTGAGACTAGGCATACATGCATAGATGTGTGTTAACATACATGCATAGTTGCTAACTTCTATTGACACTGCTTTTAAATGCAACTGGCATGGCGGCTATTGCTGGTTTGCGAAAAAATATTGGGAGAATATAACAATTTACATAAATTAGTATAAAGAATTAGTTAATAAACAAAATTAATTACATTAATCAATAAGCGAGATACAATATTTAGACTTTTATCGATATCACTTAATTTTGTTATTATTAATTGAAGACCTAAGTGGAAGAAGAAGGTATGTTACAAAGCCTACATTTTGAGATATGGACAGTTGAAATTTTTATTCCTCTACTTTTATCATGAAAATATTGTTTGTGTTATTTGGTTTTATTTATATTGCTATTATAAGCATTCATTTACTTATAATGTTGGATGGAATGTCAAATAAACTTCAAATTGAAAGGCAGTTTATTTAGAAGTTCTCCTAAAAATTATTAATTTTTAAGGTTTTTTCTTAACTTTTTGAGTATTACGACTAGTATAAAGAAGTACTAAACGAGTGATCTGTAAGAAAGTGTGAAATTTCGCGCCTAAAAGTCAAATTTCAGAAAACAAATAATATGGAAGGTATACACCCGAACCTCCAGATAAAGGTAAATTTTATGTAGAAATGGAAGGAGATGGGATGATGGAATATGAGGAATTAAATAAAAATAACAATAGAGTAAATAATAAGGTAACAAACAAACAAAACCAAACAAGTAGCACTATTGAGGTAAGTAACAAATTTAGTTCCAATAACGATGAAACTTTGACAAATTTACATCAAACAGATAAGTCAGGTAAGCAAAATTTAAATAAAGTAATAAATTTAAGATTAAAACATAGATATCAATTTGGAGATAATGCACCTTATATAGTACACATTAAAAATAAAAACGGTAACATTGGTCGATTACACAGGATCGGCACGGCCCGTTTGATTTTAAGTGCAGTACCTGAAATTGAATATAATATCACACAAATTACAGTAGTTGGTAGAAATAAAATCAAGGTAGAACTAAATAATTTTGCTAGTGCTAATAAATTAATTGATTCTCAAATTCTTAAAAGAAAAGAGTATGAGGCATATATTCCAACGTTTTTTACTCAAAAGAAAGGTGTAATAAAGTTGGTAGATAAAGAGATAGAAGATAATGATTTATTATCATTAATTAAACCTAGATTTGGAATTAAATTCGAAGTATTACATGTAAAAAGAATTATGTGGAAAGTGACTCAAGATAATGGCAATACTAATTATGTAAAAACAGGAACCGTAATTGTCACTTTTAAAGGTCAGTCTATACCAAAAAATGTAACAATAGAAAAAATGATATACGAGGTGGAAAATTATACACCCAGAATAATCCAATGTTTAAAGTGTTTGAGATTTGGGCATATAAGTGCCCAATGTAGAGGAAAAGATAGGTGTGAAAGATGTGGCGAAGAACACAACAAATCTAATTGTTCCAATCCGAATCATTTACTTTGTGTATTGTGCAAAGGAAAACACAGCGCTACTGACAAGGGAGCAGATTGAACAGAAAGACAAAAACAGGAATATATTAAAAAATTATGAATAATGAAAATAGAACATATTATGAAGCTAATAATAAATATAAAAAATGTTATTCATCAGTAAGTAAATACCAAGAAAATACTTCAAATAAATATACAATATCTAAACGAAAAATATCAAGGAGTATTGATTGTAGTAGTGTAGATAAAGAAACAATGGAAGCACGCAGAAAAATTTTGCAAACACCAAGAATACAAAGTCAGCCTTGTTATAATTTTAATAATCCCATTTATTCTAACACAACACAAACACAAAACGATAATCAAAATAATATAGGAGAAATAATAGTAAACTTTATTTCAGCAACATTAAATCAAATTAATCACAATTTAGATCAGAAAACGTTGGAATTATTAAAAAAAATATTTCACAATTATTATTACCTCGTGATGGCTAACGTTTAATTTCTTCAATGGAATGCGAGATCAATTAAAACAAATAAGGGTTATTTAAAAAAATTCTTGTATGACAATAAAATAGATATAGGATTAATATCAGAAACTTGGTTAAAAAAAAGTAATTTTATTAACTTTACTGGTTATAATGTCTTTAGGAATGATAGAGATTATGGATATGGTGGAGTAGCCATCCTTTTGAAAAAATTAATAAAATTTTACAACAGTCCTACTTTTCACCATATTAATGACATAATGTGCAATAGCATATCAATTAAAATTCAATCCGGCAAAAAGTTAAACATTTATTCAATATACGTAAAACCAAATCTTAAAATCACTCTAAATGAATGGAAAAAGTTTTTTAATAGTCTAAAGAAGCCTTTTATAATTGGTGGTGATTTTAATAGCCACAATTATGTTTGGGGTTGTAGTACTGTAGACACTATAGGAAAAAATCTGTTAGAAGCTATTGAGGACTGTAATCTTGTAATTTTAAATAATGGTAAAGAAACTTTGATGCGTAGACCGAATAGCAATAATAAATCTGCAATAGATCTTACAATATGCTCAGCAAATATTAGTCATTTTTTCGATTGGGATATTGTGGACGAGACATTAGGATCAAATCATTTTGCTATTGTTATTAAGTCAAATATTAATGTTAATAAAGCGGAATGTGTAAATACAAAATTCCAATGGAACATAAATAAAGCGGATTGGTCTCTTTTCTGTTCTATCACTGATAATTTCATGGAAATAGATAATAATTTAAGTTACCAACAATTTTTAAATAAATTAAACGAATATTGTAAGATATGTATACCGGAGAAGAGAACAGGGACTAATCCACGATTTAGAAAAACTTGGTGGAATGACAATTGTAAAAAGGTAATAGAGGAACAAAAACTAGCTTTACACAAGTTTAAACTACAGTCTAATATACAAAATTATATAAATTATAATAAATGTGTAGCGAAAACCAAAAAAGTTGTATTAGAGAGTAAGCGTAATGCATGGAGAAATTTTTGTAAAACTTTAAACAAAAATACACCAATTAAAGATATGTGGAATCAAGCCAAACGATTACAAAACATTTTTAAACCACAAGTAAATCCAGTGACTGAAGGAGAATGGGTTGAGGAGTTTTTAAGAAAATTATGTCCAGATAATATATTTTCAAAAATTAATGTAATGGAAAGAAAAAACTCTAAGCATCCACTTTCAATTCCATTTAGTTTCTGTGAATTAGAAATAAGCCTTAAGAATAAGAAAAATACTTCTCCAGGTATAGATAATGTACATTATATTATGTTGGCCAATTTACATCAAAAAAGGGAAAGAAACACTATTAAATTTTTTTAATCAAATATGGCTATCAGAAGATATTCCAGATAACTGGAGAGAGTACCGGGTGATTCCTATTCTCAAAACAAATCGGAATCCTGATTCAGCAGAATCTTATAGAGGTATTTCATTGAGCTCCTGCATAACAAAAACACTGGAAAGAATGATAAAACTTAGGCTCGAAAGTTGGCTAGAGAAAAACAATAAATTATCACAAACACAATTTGGATTTCGAAAAAATCATTCTACTGTGGAAGCAGTGAGTCATTTGGTAACAGATATAAATTTAGCGTTTACGAAAAATTCTTCAGTAATTGCTCTTTTATTAGATGTTGAAGCAGCATACGACAACGTTAATTTAAATATACTATATAACAAAATGATACAAATAGGTCTGCCAGAATGTTTCTGTCAAAAAATAATAAAATTGTATGACTGTAGAAAAATTTATATATCGGTAAATAATAACACATTTGGTCCAAGACTAGCGATGGGTGGTTTACCTCAAGGAGGAATATTAAGCCCTTTGTTATATTTAATTTACACTTCTGATATAGAAAAAAATTTAAACTCAACAAAAATTTTACAATTTGCAGATGATATAGTTATTTATCAAGAAAATTTTAAAATAGAAAATGCAGTCAAATCCATTGAAGAAGGAGACAAACATATTAAAATATGGAGTGAATTACATGGACTAAATATATCTGATTCCAAAACCAAATTATGTATTTTTACAAGAACACGAAAAGAAATACCTAATCACATCTTAATAAACAATATCTCCTATCCAGTACAAAGTTATGTTAAATATTTGGGTATTATTCTGGATAGACAGCTTCTCTGGAAAGGACATATAGAACATATAGTTACAAAAACAGAGAGAGGAATAAACCTTCTTCGATTAGTATCACACTTACGTTGGGGAGCAGATCCAAATATTTCTTTGTTGTTTTTTAAAAATAATATAAGAGCTATATTCGACTACGGATCAATATTATACAGTGATGCATCACAGTGTCATTTAAATAAAATAGACAACATCATTAATAAATCCCTCAGATTGTGTATAGGAGCCCTAAGAAGTACACCGATAAATAATCTACAAGTTGAATGCTGTGAAATGCCGATGGATATAAGACGAAAAAAACTTGGCATCAGCCTTTTAGTTAGATTGTATGAAAAAAAGGCAAATTTAATTACCAAAATGCATCAACTGTTTTTAGCAGACTTGACACAAAAATATTGGATAAAAAGAAAACTCTAAATATAGTAGATTTATATTCAAAAATGACAATACATAATAATCAACTTTATAAATATGACATAAACCCAAATTATAATATTGACTTTAATACTATGGAACAAGTTCAGGTATACTTTTTAAGGGACTATAGCAATTTGCCTCTATCTTTAAGAAAATTAGTGTTTATCTCCGACAGTTCACAAATGTTCAAAGACTGTTATATGGTATATACAGATGCATCAAAAAATATTGAAGGTGTGGGGTGTGCCTATTGGGATAGCAGTAATAAAATTAGCAAAATGTTCAAACTAAATTCTATTATGAGTATATACACAGCTGAGTTAATAGCGATAATGGAAGCACTAAAATATTTATCTAATATAAATCATTCAAAATTTATCATTTGTAGTGACAGTAAAAGTTCTCTAAGTAAAATTAATGCTACAAATGCTAAATCAAAAGTGAACTACATTGAATTATATATAATAAATAAAATTAAAGAACTTCAGCAACAAGGAAAGTCTGTTAAGTTAGCATGGGTTAAAAGCCACTGTGGAATAACTGGAAATTAAATGGTAGATGAATTGGCTAAAACGCGGTGACAAAAGAGTATTAACACAGTATCTTTGTACGTCTGGAGATATTGAATCAGATTTATTCAAGGAGCTTAAGAAAGAATGGAAAGAAAGGTATATTGATGAGAACATAAATAGAGGAAATCACTACAGATCAATCAGAAATTTTATCACAGATAAACCTTGATTTTCTAAAATGGAGTCGACAAAGGATATGACAAGAACCATATGCAGAATGAGATTTAACCACTGTCTTACACCATCATATATATTTAAACTTAATATAGCTGATAGCCCTCAATGTATTTGTGGTCAGTCTGGTAACCTACAACACAAAATTTTGACCTGTTCTCTTATTTCTAATAAAGTTAATATGTTTTTAAAGTCACTGTATTCTTTGACTGATGTCCACCATCCCATTAATTTAAATTATTTATTAACATTAGAAAATAATGAGTTGGTATATCGACTATTGTATAAACATATTTTAGATATTAAACTTAAGTTGTAATTGTAAAATATAGTTTAAGTATTTCTTGTAAATTGTTATGTATTAAAAGAAAAAAGAAAAGAAAAAAAACATAAATTAAAAAAGAAAAAAAAAATAAAATAAAAAAATAAAAAAAAAAGAAAGAAACAATACAAAAAAATATTTAAAAAAAATATTAAAAAAAGTAATAGAAAAAAAATATATAATAAAAAAAATATATAATAAAAAAAATATATAATAAAAAAAATGAATGACGAACTTGGACAGTCCATAGTAAAATATTTCGAATGAAGTAGAGGGCTAAAGAGGAAAAGAAGAATGTTGCAGTTTTTACTGTGGAACTCTGAGAACATCATTTATAAAAAAATAAATAAAAAAATATATAATATAAAAAATTATTTAAAAAAATACAAAAATAATTATTTATATATTAGTATTAGTTTTAGGATAAGATACGAAAAAATGACTAATAAAATAAAAAATAGTAAAATTGGCGAATGGATTTAGTGTCCGCAGTCATATAAACCCAAATAAACAACAACAATTTTTATTAAAAAATGCTGGTACAGATAAAATACACACACCGGTAAAATTAGCCGAACACCTTAAAAATGGGACATGTTTGATGTCTTGAATTTTCTAAACCACTGGTCCGGTTTGAGTGATTCTTTTAGTATGTTATAGCCTTATTATTTAAGAATATCGCTGTAATAATATTGTTGCTAGACAGGTAAATATCATTTTATACCAGGGGTACCAATCATACTGTGTTTTTTTCTTAAAGTTTGGAACACCCTGTGGAATCTTCTAGCATATGTAAAATATTAAAATTAATACTCCATTGTAGACTTTGGCTTTCTTAACATTTTCCTTTTTGATTCATTTACTTATTTGAGATAATAAAAAAGTTATGTGCGTTAACAGCAATCCATGTTTTTCATTAATATATCCTCGTAGTAGGGGAGGAAAATATACTAAATTTGCAGTTACTCGAGCGTTATGGGGACCTATTGGATTGTGAAGAGTATGTGATAAAATCAGAAAAAGGTTAAGTTAAGTTTTCCATAAAGTGGGGGACTTTTCATTTTTTTAATTCAATTTGTGTCGAATAAAAGTTGCTTATTTTTACGTAAAGAATCCAAATCCGCAATAAAAATTGGGGGCTCCTATTCAAGATTTTAAATTAAATCCCCCACCACCCCCCTCCGCGGGGGCTCGTGACAACTGAGATAGAGGGGTGGGGGGTAAATTAAAAATTTTAGATACGAACCCTGCGATATTTCGCGAAATGAACATCAGATCGTAAAACTGCAAAATACATCCATTCAATATTTTTCAAAAATCTACCGAATGGCACCAAACACGACCCCCCACGGAGGTGGGATGGGGGGTTACTTTAAAATCTTAAATAGGAGGCCCCAATTTTTATTGCAGATTTGGATCCTTGACGTAAAAATAAGCAACTTTTATTCGCAACATTTTTTTCCAATTATGGGTAGATGGCGCTATAATCGGAAAAGACGATTGGTGGAAATGGAAAATTAAATTAAAAAATGGAGAGTCCCACACTTTATGGAAAACTTAACTTAACTTTTTTTGGTTTTAGCACCCACTCTTCACAATCCAATAGGTCCCCATAACGCTCGAGTAACTGCAAATTTAGCATACTTTCCTCCCCTAATACGAGGATTTATTGATAAAAAGCATGGCTAGTTGTTAAAGCATATAACTTTTTTATTTTCCAACATAAGCAAATGAATCAAAAAAATAAAATGTTTAGAAAGCCTAAGTCTACAATCGAGTTTTAATTTTAATATTTTATGTATTCTAGAATATTCCACAGGGTGTTCCGAACTTTAAGAAAAAAACACAGTATGATTGTAACACCCGGTATAAAATGACATTCTTAAATAATAAGGCTATAACATACTAAAAGAATTGCTCAAATCGGACAACAGGTTTAGGAAATTCGCGACATCAAACATGTCCCATTTTTAAGGTGTTCGGCTAATTTTGCCGGTGTGTGTATATATGACGACTTCTGTATTCCTTAATTTAAACGAAGTCTATTGTTCTTCTCATGATCATTTTTCAGTGCGTCACAGTTTTTCGATTTCTCTCTAATGCATTAAGTTTGATGAGACGGAAAAAGCGGTAGCTCCGTGATTAAACACAAAAATAATGCAGCATTACAATGGTTATATACATAAGATGTCTATTCCTAACCTACGTTTGATTCGTTGATATTTAGAATGCGCGTTTTTTCTAGCCAATCAAATACACGTATTACGAACATTTGACGAAAACTTCGTCCATTTTGGCCATTTTTAGAAGTGTCAAAGAGTCAAGTGACGGTTATTATTCAGGTCAGTATTTTGTGTACCTGTCATTTTGAAATTTCGAATTCGACTTCCCTTGTGTTTCACAACTTTTTTGTCCATTATTTTGTGTTTTGGTTTAGAATTTAGTTCGTTAAAAGTTAGTTTTGTATTTTGGTTTAGAATTTAATTCGTTAGAAGTTAGTTTATACTCCAGGTCATTATGCAAGAAAAATATACATAGTCAGGAGACGTAACTCATGGCTGAAGAACCTTAGGAACTGGTTTGGATGTAATAACAATGAATTATTTAGAGCCGCGGTTTCAGAAATAAAGATCGCTCTGATGATTACCAACTTTTTAAGCGGAGACAGCACCTAGAGAAGAAGATAAAAACACAGTGTATGGATAGTTTTGTGTAATTTTTTAATGTTTCCATATTTATAAATTTAATTAACAATATTGTTTACTTTTTAATTTTATTCCCCTTTATAAAAAATACCTACATGTTAACATATTGTGTAAAAATCAAATCTACTAAATTACTAATTAGTTTAATTCCACAAGCTTTTCATCTAAAGTACGATTCTGGCATCTGTCAGATTCGTCAATAAATACATGAAATAAGTTTCGACACACCCAATACAGTATATGACGTCATAATTAATGACGCACTGAAAAATGATCATGAGAACAAGAAAAGTATGCAATTCACTCCAAATTATGAAATATACATAATATGCATATCCTGTTCACCTTAGTAGTTGATATTTCATCTCCTTTCAAAACATTATAAACTGCTTTTGTTTTTTATATTCAGTCTTACTCTATACTAGATTGCAATCATATTATTTAGGACCGAACATATTCCCAAATATTTTTCTTTCACATAATTTGATTTTTTTTTTAATTTGCTTTGGGTAATGTCAGTTGTTAGTGATTTTACTTGTTGGAGTTTTGAATTTCATAAGCTTTTCCAAGAAAAGGCGGTTTTTATCATAATTAATCTTTTTTGTTACTGTATCTATGTACTTTACATTTATTGTAATGTGTTTTGGTTCATTTTATCCCTGGCATACTCTCTTTATGCACATGTATTTGGTTTTCTCTTCATTTATTTTAAATACAACTATTTTGTTGCTTTCTCGACTTTATTGAAAAAGGAGTGCTATATAACAGTACTTTGGCACTTTGTATTATTAATGTACCTACATCTAAGGCCTATTTCATCAAAAGTATTTTTCAACTTACTTTTTCTGAAATCTCAATCTAAAAGTTTAGACATTTATAATAATAAATATTTTTTGATATCAAAGGTGTTGCTGATAAAACTAGAGAAAAACCAGAAAAAAATTTTAAAATCAATCTAAATTAAGAGTTAATTTAAGCCCAAGATTAATATCGCGTAGTCTTTGTCACTGCTACTTGTGACCCTTGTTATTAAAGGGAAGAAAAATTTTGAAACTTGTTTATTTCGAGGATGATACCTTTTTGCTGCACCTTTGGCTTCTATACCACAGACAACTACGAAATTATTAGATCTATCGTCATTTAAAGCCTTTTAAATTTTATCTCTAGCTGTGCCAATAAATGGTATAGGTCTATTCGTCATCAGAGAGAGGTGACTGGGATAATCGAAAGGATAGCAAGACTAAAATGGAGATGGGCAGGACACATAGCTAGAATGACAGATTAGCGGTGGGCAAGGGAAAACAAGCAAAGCCTCGACCACATCATACAAGATTGACTGACAATTTAAGAAGGCTAAATGAAAACTTAATAAGAGCGGCGCAAGACAGACGGGCTTAAAAACACGAGGAGGCAGTTGACTTTTGAGGATGGATATTATCCAGTGGATAATGATGACGCCAATAAATTGGTTGTGATCTAGGCTGTCAGTGTTATCCACAAAAATATTTATTTGAAGAATTAAGCAAAATTACAAAGTTTAGCAGGCGAAAGAACAATGGTTCAAAAAACAATACGCAGAAATAGAAAAATACAAGAAAAGACATGATAGTTTTAACACACGTGAAAAAATTAAAGAATTAACTCAGAAAAACAGAAAAAGAAAACCGGGAAGACTGAAAGATACAAATAAGAAACATGAAGAGAAGTATCCATACTTACTCAAATATGGTCTCGAGGTAAACCAATTACAAAAAACTCGAAGATGTACCACAAGGTTATTTATTATTGTTCAAAAACATATAAAAGGACGCGTTTCGGCTTTACACAAGCCATCATCAGCTTAAATACAGGACAAAAAAAAAACGGACTGACCTACAATGTAAAAATATCCAACGTTACACATGAGAATAAAGTAAATGGCGACAACGCCCACCTCAGTTTAGGAACTTACCAGAAAAACAGGAAGGAGGAAGAATCAGCTAGTTTACATTATAAAATATAGAGATGTACACATTTCTTCATTAATAATTAGCTATTAATAGCATTTTGTTATTATTTTATTGTAAAATCCTCAAGAACTTCCGCATGTAGAGGAACCATCATGTGAGCCGGTCAGGTGTAAAGACCTTCCGGTGAAAAGTCAAATTGCTGTCAATGATGACATAGAGTACTCAACAATGAAGTGTCATTAATGGTGGTATACTTTGTAACTAGGAGACTGTTCGAACTAAGGAAAGAAAAAGAAGAAGATAAACGTCAGAATTAATTTAAGTGGATTGAGCCGAGTGGAAAGGAAACTGAGACTGTATTAAAGTGTGACAAAGATGGAAACGACCAGAGAATGTCTAAAATAATGTTGAATAGCAATAACTTTTATGTAAGTAACTACTGAGGCGGACGAGACCAAGTAAGGTTGGATAGAAGTAGGCCAGTCATTAAAAAAGATTCAATCAGGACAAAAAACATACTACGGTAGCACCAATTAAATTACAATAAGATAATACTCCGAATTAGGTATCACAGTCAGGAAGAAAAATAAATAAATAATATATATTACAATATCTGTTAAGGTAAAATGGTTTAAAAAACCGAAATAACACCTGTACACTCAAAAGTGTTAAACTAAAAGAGTACATAGATTAAATGTATAAGGTTATTTGGTAAGAGTATGGGTGTTAAAACAGTTCTATCACAAGAAGATGCATAAGTGCAGGACTACAATAATTAGGTGAAAAAATGTAATATTGTACAAAAAAAACCATGAGTGTCTTTGAACATGTTACTTGGCAGTGACACCATGAGAAAAATATGTGAAATAAAATTTTTATATTGAAATTGATTGATTATTTAACAAAATTGATATGGAAAGAAGGTAAGTTAAAAAAGTGGGATTCAAATAGCAAAAGAATCTTTAAGACACTAAATCAGGTCGCAACAAAAACAAAACCCCAACTATCAGACAACTATACAAACAATCTTTAAAGAATATTGAAATAAAGGGAAAGGTTTTAACTGGCTGGAAGGAAGAGGTGAATATTGGGATAAATGATAGGATATATCTAGATGTGTGTATTATGAATAGGTATAGTGTAAGAGATTTTATGAAAAAGTTCTATAGGAGGAAGCATCCTGTATTAACCATATTAACTGAGAATGTGGGTAAGATCCAATATCTTGGTGACTGAAAAAACTTAATTAGAACGCTAAATTAAGACAAATATAAGGTTCAGTAGGTAGGAGTTGTTCATTGAGAACATTTAAAAATGAGTAGCTTTATGTATTTCGAAGGCTTCTAGTATGTTTAATCTATTGCCTTTATTACAAAAATGAACTATTTGAAAATCAGAGGTAGAAAAATGATGATTAGTAGTTAGAATGTGATTAGCAAAGGCAGAATTAGTGTTAGAGATATCCGTGTCTTTATATTTTTCAATAAATTTCAAATGTTCTGCAAAACGGGTGTCTAGACGTCTCCCACTCTGCCCAATATAAACGGAACAGCAAGAAGAACAGCAAAGCTTGTATACTCCAGATTTGTGGAAAGGTGGAACTGAATCTTTATAGTTTACTATGGAACTAATGTTATGATTAGTTTTGAATGCAATAGCGATGTCATATTTTTTGAAAATTTTTTGAACTTGATAGGAGTGAGGACCTTCATTACATTTTCTAGGTCCTCACTCCTATCAAGTTCAAAAAATTTAAAAAAAATATGACATCCCTATTGCTTTCAAAACTAATCATAACCTTAGTTCCATAGTAAACTCTAAAGATTCAGTTCCACCTTTCCACAAATCTGGAGTATACAAGCTTTGCTGTTCTTCTTGCAGTTCCGTTTATATTGGACCGAGTGGGAGACGTCTAGACACCCGTTTTGCAGAACATTTGAAATTTATTGAAAAATATAAAGACACAGATATCTCTAACACTAATGCTGCCTTTGCTAATCACATTCTAACTACTAATCATCATTTTTCTACCTCTGATTTTCAAATAGTTCATTCTTGTAATAAAGGCAATAGATTAAACATACTAGAAGCCTTCGAAATACATAAAGCTACCAATAACTCATCTTTAAATGTTCTCAATGAACAACTCCTACCTACTGAACCTTATATTTGTCTTAATTTAGCGTTCTAATTAAGTTTTTTCAGTCACCAAGATATTGGATCTTACCCACATTCTCAGTTAATATTATCTCATTCTTGTTTTTAATATAATCTGTCTCTTTTCTCTTTTCAATAAACGGACTTACAGGATTCTTCGTCTAAAAGAACTTTTTCATAAAATCTCTTACACTATACCTATTCATAATACACACATCTAGATATATCCTATCATTTATCCCAATATTCACCTCTTCCTTCCAGCCAGTTAAAACCTTTCCTTTTATTTCAATATACTTTAACGATTGTTTGTATATTTCTCTAATAGTTGGGGTTTTGTTTTTGTTGCGACCTGATTTAGTGACTTAAAAATTCTTTTGCTATTTGAATCCCACTTTTTTAAATTACCTTCTTTCCATATCAATTTTGTTAAATAATCAATCAATTTCAATATAAAAATTTTATTTCACATATTTTTCTCATGGTGTCACTACCAAGTAATATGTTCAAAGACACTCATGGTCTTTTTTGTACAATATTACATTTTTTCACCTAATTATTGTAGTCCATCACTTATGCATCTTCTTGTGATAGAACTGTTTTAACACCCATACTCTTACCAAATAACCTTATACATTTAATCTATGTACTCTTTTAGTTTAACACTTTTGAGTGTACAGGGTGTTATTTCGGTTTTTTTAAACCATTTTACCTTAACAGATATTGTAATATATATTATTTATTTATTTTTCTTCCTGACCGTGATACCTAATTCGGAGTATTATCTTATTGTAATTTAATTGGTGCTACCGTAATATGTTTTTTGTCCTGATTGAATCTTTTTTAATGACTGGCCTACTTCTATCCAACCTTACTTGGTCTCGTCCGCCTCAGTAGTTACTTACATAAAATTTATTGCTATTCAACATTATTACAGACATTCTCTGGTCGTTTCCATCTTTGTCACACTTTAATACAGTCTCAGTTTCCTTTCCACTCGGCTCAATCCACTTAAATTAATTCTGACGTTTATCTTCTTCTTTTTCTTTCCTTAGTTCGAACAGTCTCCTAGTTACAAAGTTTACCACCATTAATGACACTTCATTGTTGAGCACTCTATGTCATCATTGACAGCAATTTGACTTTTCACCGGAAGGTCTTTACACCTGACCGCTCACATGATGGTTCCTCTACATGCGGAAGTTCTTGAGGATTTTACAATACAATAAAAACAAAATGCTATTAGTAGCTAATTATTAATGAAGAAATGTGTACATCTCTATATTTTATAATGTAAACTAGCTGAATCTTCCTCCTTCCTGTTTTTCTGGTAAGTTCCTAAACTGAGGTGGGCGTTGTCACCATTTACTTTATTCTCATGTGTAACGTTGGATATTTTTACATTGTAGGTCCGTCCGTTGTTTTTTGTCCTGTATTTAAGCTGATGATGGCTTGTGTAAAGCCGAAGCGCGTCCTTTTATATGTTTTTTAACAATAACAAATAACCTTGTAGTACATCTTCGAGTTTTTTGTAATTGGTTTACAAATAAGAAACTTATGTTGAGTACTAACGAAAATTTAAATAGATGGACAGAATACATAAATGAATTGTTCAAAGACAATAGAACCGAGCAGATAGAAGTAGAAGTAGAAGAAAATATGGTTTTGAAGATAGTAAAAGAAGAAATAAAACGGTATTAAACACAGTAAAAATGGTAAAGAAGTAGCTCCGGAGCAAATTCCGGTAGAAAGCTTAAAATGCATCAGAGCTCTGTTATAAGGATTATTCACACACGGACTCGGCTTTATGATTCGGAAACCAGTGTGCACTATGGACGCGCCTCTAGACATTATACTAGACTTTTTTGTAACACAGTGTACAAAACAGCATAAATACCTTAACAATGGTTAATCTCCACTTTTGTGCTATCCCAAAAAATTCAAACGCAAAAAATTGCAGTGAATACATAACAATTTTATTAATAAGTCATGTTCTCAAATTATTCTTGAAAATAATACATGGTCGTATAAATAAAAAAAAAATAGAAGAAGGAATAGATGACAGTCAGTCTTGGTTCAGAAACGGACTAGGAACCAGAGAGTTATTTGCTTTTAATATGATAGTTTACAGATGCATGGATATGAATGTAGACTAAGAGCCGCTATAGGTGAAACTTCTTAATCATTTTAGGCACGATGGGACCCTATAACTTAAATAGTAGAACCTAAAAGAAAACGTTTGAACACTGTGCCGTCACTTTTCAGTGGCACATGCGTCGACAGTGGCGCATCAAACTTTCCACTTATGGACGGGATAAATAAATTAAAAGTTAACAGAACTTACTAACAGAATTAATTTTTTTTATTTTTTTAAGTTCTATGTGATTAACACATAGGATTCATCGTGATTTTAACCCACCACCCCCTTCCCCCTGCCCCCACCATCAAAAACTTCATTTTTCGTTTTTATTTTTTTTTTTTGGTGGGATGCAATCAATTTTAAAATTTCAAAAAATTCACACGCATAGTTGAGGCTTTTATAAAAGATGCCTATTTTTTATAGACCCATAGGTAGAGTGTACATAACCTCAAAAAATTAAAAGAAATTTTTTTTTCAAAAAAGCGTATAACTTTTTTTGAGGAATAGCAGCCGGTCTAATTTTTTCTTAATATTGTGTGTTTTATCAAACACTATATTTTAAATTTTTTTCAGATTTTTGCGTAAGTCTCCCCATTTTCAAAAATCCGAAAAACTGTTTTTTGGGGGGTTTTGGGGGATTTTCCCTATTTTATAGACTTCATAATATATCAAATCAATTTTGTTTTTATAGGTTATATGTAACTTGAAGTAACTGAGTTCTTTAGAATATTTGAAAATCAGAAAAACACGTTCAGACCCCCCAAAACCCCCTTAAAAAACAGTTTTTTGGATTTTTGAAGGTGACCAACATTACAAAAAAATCTGAAAAAAATTAGAAATATAGTGTTTGATAAAATACACAAGACTAAGAAAAAATTAG
Organism: Diabrotica virgifera virgifera; assembly: GCF_917563875.1. Classification (NCBI taxonomy): domain Eukaryota; kingdom Metazoa; phylum Arthropoda; class Insecta; order Coleoptera; family Chrysomelidae; genus Diabrotica; species Diabrotica virgifera. The sequence goes on along the minus strand of NC_065449.1, from coordinate 174,592,651 downwards.
ATCTGCAGCTATCCCCAAAAAAAAGTTATATACTTTTTTTCAAAAAAAAAATTTTAAAATTTTTTTGAGGTTCTGTACACTCAACCTACAGGTCTATAAAAATAGACGTGTTTTATAAAACCCTTAACTATGCGCGTAAATTTTTTGAAATTTTAAAATTGATTGCATTCCACCAAAAAAAAAATAAAATCGAAAAATAAAGTTTCTGATGGTGGGGGCAGGGAGAAGGGGGTGGTGGGTTAAAATTACGATGAATCTTATGTCTTAATCACATAAAACTTAAAAAAATGAAAAAAATTAAATTCTGGTAATTAGGGAGGGTATTTTTTAATTTATGTATCCCGTCCATAAGTGGAAAGTTTGATGCGCCACTGTAGACGCATGTGCCACTGAAAAGTGACGGCACAGTGTTCAAACGTTTTCTTTTAGGTTCTACTATTTAAGTTATTGGGTCCCGTCGTGCCTAAAATGATTAAGAATTTTCACCTATAGCGGCTCTTAGTCTAATGTAGATGTGCACGTCTGTTATACAGGGTGTTTCATTGGGAAAGTAACATACGTTAACTGTAGAAAGGGGACACTTGGGTGGTCTCAAAAATACCATACCTAATGGGTCTTACTGCATTAATAACAAAGATACTGGGCGTTTTATCTATTTTGCCATTTTCTTATTTGGTTCATAACTTTTTAACCACACTGTATATTTATTTTATATTTGACACGCAAATATTATTTAAAGTGTACAGTCAATTAATTTATTTAAAATTGTAAAAAATCCAGGTTCGGATTAAAAAATATTACAAAAATTTTCCGACCCAAAAACAACACCCTGTACATTGAATTTTTTTAAAATAGATTTTGCATTTGAAAAGAGGATGAAAAACTAAATTTAGTGGTATACTTTGAATTTTTGGCAAAATGACTTTTCTGGTCAAATTTTGAATTTGAATTCTGAAATTATGTGAATTGCGAAAGCTCGAAGTAGAAAAAAAAATTGAAATACGACTTACAACTTGCTAACCATACTTTATTTTTATTCTATATTTATCACTAAATATTCTTTAAGGTGTCTAATCATTTAATTTATTTACAATTATAAAAAAAATCCAGGGCCGGATTAAAAAATATTGGAAAAATGTTGACCCAAAAGCAACACCCTGTACATTGAATTTTTTTAAAATAGATTTTTCATTGAAAAGAGGATGAAAAACTAAATTTAGTGGTATACTTTGAATTTTCGGGAAAATGATTTTTCCGGCAAAATTTTGAATTTGAATTCTGAAATTATGTGACTTGCAAGAACTCGAAGTAAAAAAATTAAAATGTGACTAATTTTAATTAATAGCATTATTTAATGTAAATTGTTAAAATGTTAATATTTTAGTATTTTTTTTATTATGTCGACAAATAATTCCATAACAAATATTCACCTTTAATTAATAAATAAATAATACAGAGTCCACAAAAAATACATAACTTTAGTTAACGAACTATCTTAAATATTAAAAGAAAAACAGAAAAAAATTGCTGAAAAATAACTTTTAGATATCTAATATCCAAAATTTCGAACGAGGAAATAAATATGTAGTAGAGAAAAACTTTTTGAGCGGATTCGAGACGCCTTCCAATAAATGAAGAATAACCCTAGCGATATTAGGAAGTCAGTCAGACAAATAACAAAAAGAGCAAGACTTTGGCCATTTTGAACAATTACTATAATTTTGATAAGTTATTTTTTGGAAAAATTTTTGTTTTTTTTTAATTTGTAAGATAGTTCGTTGATTAAAGTTATGTATTTTTTTGTAAACATTTTATTATTTATTCATTGATTAAAGGAGAATATTTGTTATGAATTATTTGTCGCCATAATAAAAACGAACACTAAAATGTTAACATTTTATCAGAAAAATCATTTTGCCGAACATTCAAAGTATACCACTAAATTTAGTTTTTCGTCCTCTTCTGAAGTGCAAAATCCATTTAAAAAAAATATGTACAGGGTGTTTTTTGGGTCGGAATATTTTTCCAATATTTTTTAATCTGGCCCTGGATTTTTTATAATTGTAAATAAATTAATTGATTGGGCACCTTAAATAATATTCTGTGTTAAATATAAAATAAATATACAGTGTGTTTAACAAGTTTTAAATATTATTTCAATTTTTTTTCTACTTCGAGCTCTCACAATTCGCATAATTTCAGATTCAAATTCAAAATTTTATCAGAAAAATCATTTTGCCAAAAGTTCAAAGTATACCAATAAATTTAGTTTTTCATCCTATTTTCAAATACAAAATCCATTTTAAAAAATTTAATGTACAGGGTGTTGTTTTGGTGTCGGAATATTTTTCCAATATTTTTTAATCCGGACCCGGATTTTTACAATTTTAAATAAATTAGTTGATTGTAAACCTTAAATAATATTTTTGTGTCAAATATGAAATAAATATACAGTGTGATTAAAAAGTTATGAACCAAATAAGAAAATGGCAAAATAGATAAAACACCCAGTATCTTTGTTATTAATGAAGTAAGACCCATTAAGTATGGTATTTTTGAGACCGCCTAAGTGTCCTCTTTCTACAGTTAATGTATGTTACGTTCCCAATGAAACACCCTGTATTGATTTTTAAAAACTATGTATTTGACAAAGTAAGACATAAAGAATTATTCCAAATTCTAAAGCCAAAAAACATTGACAAAAGGAACTCACGAATAATAACTAACCTTTACAAGAATTAAAGAGTACAAATTGTAATAAATAACGAACCACGTCTAGAAACTGACATCAGAAGTGGTAATAGACAGGGATATATATGTCTCCACTCCTATTGTAATGTATATAGTGAAGCCATTATTGAGGAAGTATAAAAGTGAAGAAATAATGATTCACAAAAAATCTATTAACAACATATTTAAGATATGCAGATTACACGATGATTATGACAAGCTTTGCTGAACAGCTCTCCAATTACTACTAAACAAGGCTATAGTCGGTTCGCAAAACTCAGACACAACTGGTTAGTGATTTCAGTAAGTAATTTTTCCAATTTGGTAAAATTGGCAAAATAAGAATTACGAAGTAGATAATAATTACTAAATATTTAATAATTTTGGCAAAAAACAAAAAAAAGACAGACTAAAATCGCTAGCCATTTGTGTCTGAATTTAGCGAATTGACTATAATAGTTTTTTTTAAAGGCTATGGACACAAAGTAAATAAAAAATAAATAAAATCAATGGAAAAATCCCAATAGTTGGCTGTATACCATAGTTTAAAAAAACCTATACAGAAGTAAAAACTTCAAATTGTATTTTGGTATAAAATAGTTTATTTAAAACTTCTAAAAGTCATCCACATGGATTGCAAAACGTTTTCGTTCTGAACAGAACATCTTCAGTGCATTCCGCAAAGTAGTTGTAACTAGCACACCAATGAAGGTGGTAACTTCAAAATATATGGCTTACATTATACCTTATGATAAAATATTATGACTACAAGTCGATGTTACTAGATTAAAATATGTATGTGCCTAAAGAGCAACATGCTTCCCTGCTCGAAAAAACTAGGTACTTGCCATTTGAATTAGCACAGACCAACTCTGTTGGTCTGTGCTAATTCAAATGGCAAGTACCTAGTTTTTTCGAGCAGGGAAGCATGTTGCTCTTTAGGCACATACATATTTTAATCTAGTAACATCGACTTGTAGTCATAATATTTTATCATAAGGTATAATGTAAGCCATATATTTTGAAGTTACCACCTTCATTGGTGTGCTAGTTACAACTACTTTGCGGAATGCACTGAAGATATTCTGTTCAGAACGAAAACGTTTTGCAATCCATGTGGATGACTTTTAGAAGTTTTAAATAAACTATTTTATACCAAAATACAATTTGAAGTTTTTACTTCTGTATAGGTTTTTTTAAAAAATAAATAAATGCCAAATAACTCGTAATACTGAGAAAACAGATGTACAAGCAAGCGGTGCCGCCCAAAATCCCGACTGCCAAAATCCCGACAGCCAAAATCCCGACGGCCAAATCACCGACACGCCAGAATCCCGACACGCCAGAATCCCGACAGGCCAAAATCCCGACATGCAACAATCCACGCATAAGTAAAAATTCCGACTTTTGTTAATACTTTTAATACAAAATATTTTTGTTTAGTAACAAAAAATAAAACACAAGGAATAAATGTAATTACACGTTAAAAAGAAACTTATCAAACCTGTCGGGATTCTGGCGTATCGGGATTCTGGCCGTCGGGATTGTGGCTGTCGGGATTTTGGCTGTAGGGATTTTGGGGTAGACCCACAAGCAAGATACATTTAGAAAATGTATTGACAGAAAGCTGTGATAAATACAAACCTTTGGGAACCTGGATTTCAGATAATAATGATCAAACAACAAAAATAAGGGCCTGAATATAAATAGCAAGAAATGTGTTTGTAAAAACAAAAACAGTTCTCTGCAACAAAGACATATTAGAGCTGTGTCATATTATATATGACACAGCTCATATTGTGACACATATTATATATGTGTGTATCAATAAATAAGCTACAGTTATTTGAAATGTAGTGTCACTAGCGGAGAATACGAAATCATAAACACAAAAATCAGAAAATTTCAATATCTGGGACACGTAATGAGGGGACAGAGCAGTATAGGATGAAGAGAAAGGAGAAGAGTGTCATGCTTGAAGAATTTAAGGGATTGATTTTAACACTTTGACGACCGGCGTCCAGTATACTAGACATACCAGTTCCTTACTGATGGCCCCCGTCCAGTTAACTGGACACAATTTAAATATAGATTTCTCTGATTTCAGATATTTGCGGTACATGAGATTCGGTTTTAGTTTATCGATGTGGTGTATAGTTAAATATCAATTCGTTACATATTAAATTTCATTATCAACTCGTTACATATTAAAACTATTCATAACTTTACATTGGCTAAAATTGAACGCGGGATCTGGTGCAGGTTTTCTCGATTGCTACCCGGTGCACAAAGTGTTAATGCAGTTCTATATCGTCGACCTAATATGAAAAATGCGTAAGTCCAAAATATTAAATTTTCGACTTTTGATAGTATCTGTTAGCATTATTCAAAAGCAATGCACGACTCTGCTTTCTTCTAATCCAATATAGTTTATTAGATTTTATTCAAACTGTGAAAATGAAATCTGCATTCATGCAAAGTCCATTAATGTTGAAAACCATAATATAAAGTCCCACAAGTCCGCTCTTGCTGGTGGCCAAACCGCTCAAACGTATCGGTGCTTTTATGATGTTTATACAATAAAACGTTTTTTCATTCTAAACTGGGAAGTACCTACAGGGTACTGGTTAAAATGACACATTTTGTTTAATAATCAAAAGAATTGATTACTAAAAACGTGTATTTAAATTGTTTAGGCACTTGGGCAATTTTCACCTTATATTTAGTTATATACAAGTGCACACTTATCAGAGCAGCCGTAGGTTGAGTGAAGGTAGCGATGATATTATCCAACCTCCGATTGGGAGACTGCACTTAAAAAGAAGAATTTGAAAAATCTCTGTGTGGTTTCCATACAGGAAATGTAGTATATTTTTCTACCAGAAATTTATCTATATTTATTTGGTTTTCTCAAACTGTCTACACGTTCTGCACGAGATGGCACAATACCGGTTCCATAATAGTCCAGAGAAATAAGATTTTTCCCATGACACATCCCCCTCCAGGCCGAAACCAAATTTTTTGAGTAGTATGGACATCTATATTAATAACCTATATGTTTCCTGCAGCCGATTTTGATGATATACATAGTTATAAACAAATAAAGATCAAAAAACGCTAAATTTTCGCTGTTTTCGTCTATTACTAAAAAGTGAAGCATTTTAAACAAATTTGAGAGTGAGAAACTAATAAATCATATTAAAAAACTTCAATATGGCGTTCGCTGTATATGTATATCCTTATTTGTTGCTTAGAAAATTGCAAAATAAGTCATAAATTTTCAGATTTTAAAAATGTTCATAACTTATGTAAACATTAAGTTAGAACTTTCTTATTTCACAGAATGCTGAGACTGCTGGAGCTTAAATTATATTCTAAATTTAAAAGCAATTGGTCAAATAGTTTAAAAGTTATTTAATTTTTTTATCCAAAATTAATGTTTTTTACGACACTCTAAGTCAGAAAACGATGAGGTCATAGTAATACTTCGGACAGTTTATGAAAGAAGAAGATTTATGCTATTAATTTAATTTAAAAAAAAATGACAAAAAATAATTTTAAATGTTGTAAAATTATTTTGCAAGAACATGTCGATTTTTTGCTTATAAACAATTAGAATAACTTTTTAACCGTTACCTGTAGAAAAATTATTTTTCCTTTTTTAGAAAGACTGAATTTTTATACACATTTATAAAGAAAAACAATTGTCCTAGCATAATTAGGGACGAAGTTAGCACCCTTCTTTTTTAATTCACAGCAGCTTTGTTTATAACAATTAAGAAATAAAATTAGCCGCATTTGAAAGATCATACTTCAAAGTTTTAACTTACCAAGTATACAAAATATTTCCTTTCAAGGAAATCGTCCACAATGTTTAAAAATATGGCCCTTAAAATCGGCCGGCGTTGAAACTTGGGATAGCGATGAGAGGGGGAAGGAGCTGTTAACTGTATCTCTGGTTCTCGATTATTTATTTCGTTGTTTATTTTTTTAATTTGTATGTACTTTTTACGTACATTACGAATAGGCGTTATTTGAATAAACTAATTGTTATATACACCATCAAATTTGTTTAAACAATTTTTGAAGTTATACTTCTTTAGGCGCGATTGAGAGTAAAATTTCATAATACTGCGCGCATGCGCACACAGACAGTATGACGTTTAGTTGCTAAATCTTTCTAGTTATGTATAAATATATCAGTGCAAGAAAAGGTGTGAAAAGAATATATTAGTGTTTTTAGTAAATATATTTATTATAATTTTTGTGTCTTTGGATTTGTCTTCCTCAGGAGTAAGATCAGTGTTATTAAAACATTTTATTGTATATTTATTATACATCACCTTGTCTGTTTGCTACCGTGAATTGTCATTAGGTACGTTCGAACCGATACAGACACAGTCCTTGTAGCGTATTTGGTATAGCATTCGGCCAGAGATCGAGAGGTCTTGAGTTCGAATCCAGTGCAATCCTATACTTTTTTTTTATTTTTTTGAAAGCGGTTAGCACAAAATTAGTTTGGTGTTTAAAAAAAATTAAAACAAACTGTTAAAAGTATATTTATTTTTAAGAAATCATATAATAGAAGTATAACTTCTTACGTGCGTACAAAGTACACACACATTCTTTTTTTTTCAATTTTTTAAATAATATTGTAAAATGTACATATTAGTTATACAGGGCGTAACAAAAATACAGGCCATAAATTAAATCACATATTCTGGGACCAAAAATAGATCGATTGGACCTATCTTACCTTAATACAAATGTGCACATAAAAAAAGTTATAGCCCTTTGAAGTTACAAAATGGAAATTGATTTTTTCCAATATATCGAAAACTATTAGAGATTTTTTATTGAAAATGGACATGTATCATTCTTATGACAGGAAGATCTTAAAGAAAAACTATAGTGAAATTTGTGCATCCCATAAAAATTTTATGGGGGCTTTGTTCCCTTAAACCCCCCAAACTATTGTGTACGTTCCAATTAAATTATTATTGTGGTACCATTAGTTAAACTCACTGTTTTAAAACTTTTTTGCTTCGTAGTATTTTTTCGATAAGGCAGTTTTTATCGAGTTGCGGCTTCTTTTTTAATATGGTTCAAAATATGGCTAAAAATGTAAATTATAAATAAATTTTCATACGATTACCAAGTCTCCATAATCGTACTTAACCATATTTACAAATATGTGGTGGATTTGACTAATATTCAAAATATCTCAATAAAAACTGACTTTTCGAAAAAGTACTGAGAGGCAAAAAAGTTTTAAATACATTGTGTTTAACTAATGGTACCACAAAAATAATTTAATTGGGACGTACACAAAAGTTTGGGGTTGGGGGGGTTTAAAAGAACAAAACCCCCATAAAATTTTTGTGGGGTGTCAAAATTTTACTATAATTTTTTTGTAAGATGCTCCTGCCATAAAAATACCACATGTCTATTTTCAATAAAAAATCTCTCGGAATTTTCGATATATTGGACAAAATCGATTTTCATTTTGTAACTTCAAAGGGCTGTAACTTTTTTTATGTGCATATTTATACTAAGGTAAGTTAGGTTCAATCGAACTATTTTTGGTCCCAGAATAGGCGATTAAATTTATGACCTACGTTTTTGTTACACCATGTAATTAGTGTATATGTACTAATCCTATTCAATTATTCCTAAATCTAACATTGGCTTATAATATTGAATTGAAAATAAAAAATCTCAAATAAACTAGGTTTTATTTCTTGATAAACATGCTACTAGAAAACGAAAAATGAAATGTAACAAAATTAGAGAGAAGATAAAAAGAACAAAATTATTTTCAGAAATTTTCTACAACATTGTAATAATCGTATCTTACAAGATGGAAAGTTATAATTTTAAGATTTCAAAAAAACAAAAATTAAGATATTTCATACATTTTGGTATTATAACAAGACTATTAAAATAAAATTAAAGGAGATTTATTTAGGAATACTTGTATTTTTATGAAAAACGTAACAATTATAAGTTACCTATTTATTATAAGTTATTGTAAAGTCAAGTGCATATGATCCAATCCTATGATTGCCAACAAAGTCATCCTCAAAATATCGTAAAAGAATTTCCACAAATTGTTTACACAATTTACATAGCTATTTAAATAACCACTTTATTAACAAAAAACATATCCGTAACGTACGCAAAGAGTACATACAGATTAAAAAAAGAAACTCCAAAATAGATAATAGAGAAAGATAGAGGTTTTGGTTATCGAAGTCCATAAACTATTTATATCTCTGTACTAACAAGTACCCGGTGCAACCAGTTTTGCAAGAGCAGATAGTTTATTTTAATAAAATATCTGGTATAAAGATAGGCCATGGGCGGGGGGGGGGGCGTGGCCCCCCTAGCTTTTCGGGTGCTGTTAACTATATATGGTTATCCAAAGTATACAAAATATAATGTGCAACATCTTCACGTCTGTCCCCCCTGAAAATTTTTATATGGGCGCCCGTGTATAAAGAAGATCTGTTGATCGGATTGATACTAACGGTTCTTAGCTTAATTTCCAACCCCAATCAATTACGTTTATCTCTTGTTTGGTGGTTCTGTAACTTCAGTTTTTCATTCATCTAATAGCATGTTTACCAAAAAAATAGTGTACCAAATTCTCATTTGAGATTTTTTGATTTCCATAGACCAATACTATTTTTAGAAACAATTGAATGGGATAATTTGTTTTTTCACACTTTAAATTATTACTAAGTATAATAAAAAATATTGTTCATAAATATTCATGTTTTGTGATTAAAATTACTTCAAATAATATAAAAAAAATTGAAAAAAAAATTTTTTAAACAAATTTGATGGTGTATATAACAATTAATTTATTTAAATAATATATACTCGTACTGTACGCAAAAAGTACATACCAATTAAAAAAGAAACGTCGAAATCCATAGGCGAGAACAAGAGATACAGCTAACAGTTCCTTCCCCCTTCTCATCGATCTCCCAAGTTTCAAAACCGGCCGATTTTAAGGCTCACATTTTGAAGCTTTGTGTAAGATTTGTTTGTAAGTATATGTTTTTTATATTTGGTACATTAAAGCTCTGAAGTATGTTCTTTCAAATGTGACTGATTTGATTTCGTAATTGTTATAAATAAAGCTTCTGTGACTTAAAAAAGGGAGGGGGCAACTTCGTCCCTAATTGTCCTAGGACAATTTTTTCTTGTTTTAAATTTGTATAAAAATTCAGTCATTCTAAATATGAAAAAGTAATTTTTCTACGGGTAATGGTTCAAAAGTTATTCTAATTGTTTATAAGCAAAAAATCGACATGTTCTTGCAAAATAATTTTACGATACTTAGAATTATTTTTTGTCATTTTGTTTAAATTAAATTATTAGCATAAATCATCTTCTTTCATAAACTATCCAAAGTATTACTGTAATTTCATCATTTTCTGACTTACAGTGTTGCAAAAAAAATTTATTTGGGATAAACAAATTAAATAACTTTTAAACTATTTTACCAATTATTATGAAATTTAGCGTATAATTTAAGCACCAGAAGTCCCAGAATTCCGTGTAATAAGAAGGTTCTAAGTTAATTTTTACATAACTTATGAATATTTATAGAAACTCAAAATTTATGAATTATTTTGCAATTTTCTAAGCAACCAATAAGGATAGACATATTCAGCGGACGCCATATTGCAGTTTTTTATACGATTTATGATTTTCTCACTCTCAAATTTGTTTAAAATGCTTAACTTTTCGGGTATAGACGAAAAAAGCGAAAATTTGCCGTTTTTTGATTTTCATTTGTTTATAACTATGTATATCATCAAAATCGGCTGCAGGAAACATATAGGTTATTAATATAGATGTCTCTACTTCTCAAAAAATTTGGTTTCGGCCTGGAGGGGGTTGTATCACCAACATGATATTTTTTTTTCTTATTTCTCTGAACTATAAAGAATTTTGCTCTTTATTCATATTGTACCTGATTATATGATATTCTATTCCACCGTTCTCCAATTCAACATCGTTTTTATATCTATAAAGCAGTTTTCCTAGAATATTTTGTGCAAATGACGACCAATCTAGCTTGCATTATACGGTTTCAGTATGAAAATAATGGGCTTCAGTCCATTGTGCTGCCATATATGTAGTCGTTTATTTTTTTTAAGTTATCCTACTTCTTTACAATCGAGGGTGAAATTTTATAATTCCCTAGCGCATGCGCAGACAGACAGTATGTAGTTCGTTGATAATCTTTCATGTATGTATCAGCGCAAATAAGTCATTAAAAGGATATATTAGTGTTTTTAGTAAATGTATTATTAATTATAATTTTTGTGTCTTTGGATTTGTCTTCCTCGGAAATAAAATATTTTATGATAATAGTAAGTATATTTATTTTAAATTTTAACGTATTTTTATATACTTCACTTGGTCTATTAAATTTGTCAGTATGTATGAAAAATCTTGTAAGTTGTCAAAGCAAAGGGAGTTTAGCTCGGTGGTAGCGCGTTCGACCGGAGACCGAGAGGTCGCCGGTTCCAACCCGTATGGTATCTAACTTTTTTTTATTTTTAGTATGGTTTTAATAAAAATTTTTGGAAAGTAGTAAGTAAAAATTAGTTTAATTTTTAAATACAAATAACCTGTTGAAAGTATATTTATCTTGTTGAAATCATATAATAGAAATATAACTTCTTACGTGCGTACAAAGTACACACACATTCTCTTTTTGTAGACTCAGGATAGTTCAACGGGGAAAGCTTTTTTATGATCTTAGAGTAAGAGGATCTTTATCTAAGCATCTTCTTCTCAGGGTGCCTTCTCCATTACTAAAGATTGGCTATAACTACAGAAAATTACTCTATATCTTGAACAGTCTTCATTTTTAGCCAGGAGCTTTATCTTCCGCCTGATCTTCTTTTTACTTCTACCTTTCTTTCCACTATGAGTAACAAGTTGTATCTTTCTCCTCTCTAATTATATCCTAGATAACTCGTTTTTCTGTTTATTTTTTAATATTTAGGAGTTCTTTCTCAGTCCTCATTCTTCTCAGCACCTCGTTGTTGTTCACGTGCTCTGTCCAAGAAATCTTTAGCATCCTTCTAAAAACCACACCTCAAAGGCTTCTATACGCCCCATACTTGTAATTCCTGGAGTCCATGGTTCCACTCATTATAGCAATATGGAATAAATGAATGTTTTTACAAATTAGTATCGGATATTCAACGATAAGGTAGAGCTTATAAGGAATTTTTCATCCTTTGAAAAGCGGACCTAGTATACTCTTACGAGCACGTATTTGAACCTCGTGGTCTAGATCGTTTATTATCCAGAAACCAAGATACTGGAATCTTTGTACGGATTCTATCTAATATAGTCCAAGGAATGAAGCTTTTCACCTCGCAATTTTTACAGAGTGGATCGATTTGCTTGATAATTTGAAAATAAGTAGCAGATAGTCCAAGGATCAAAAATTATATGATGCTGAAAGGCGCTTTTACCATGTTGCCGCCCCATCTCGTGGGTGGACATTTTTTATTATATTTTGACCATAGAAGTTGATATTCATTCTAAGCAAAAAACGTTCTATACATTTTTTTGATAAAATTAATAGTTTTCGATTTATTCGGTATCGAAAGTGTTAGTTTTATATCGAAAAAATCAAAATTTTTTGTACGGCCGTACCTAAACAGCCACTTTCCCGCACGCATTTTGTTTCCGACAGTTGCACTTTCCCGCACTAGTGCGGAAAAGTAAATTTTTCCGCACTAGTGCGGGAAAGTAGAATACCTTGTAATATGGCATTAAAATATATTATAATACATATGCAATAAACTAATATTTAGATATTATTTACTAACTTATTTCAAATTTATCTTATTGTGTTCAGGTTTTAATGAAATTAACGCGAAAATTCTTTGAAATAGAATTATTTTGACATAATATTCATAAGTCAAATCAGTGGACAATCACAATGGTTTTGAATATCGTCGTCATTGAAACCATTATCGTCGTCATAGCAACCAATTTTATTGAAAGTTTGATTTTGAAAACCTTGTCAAACAACGTATGCATTTGTGTGTTTTCGCTGCAATTTTTAAAAAATTACATGGATTCATCATCGGACAAGGAGATTCCGGAAGCTGTCTTGATAGCCGCCGCGGAAGCAAATTTAAATTTGTTGCCTGCCAAATCCAAAGAGGGGTGTTAAAACAATTTGTCCATTTTGTGAACTGGTGCGAATCTATGAAAATCAGGAGCTATAAAGAGGAAGTGTTTTTGGCATACTTTTTAGAATTAAGCAAAGTGCTTAAATCAAACACACTTTGGTCACGCTATTCCATGAATAAAAGTTTAATGAAAATAAAGCACAACATTGATATAAGTAAGTTTTACAAGCTAACAACTTTTTTGAAAAAACAAAATATTGGTTTTTGAACACAAAAAGCAAAAATTTTTAGTAAAGAAGATATAGCCAAATTTATGTTAGACGCACCAAACGAGATATATCTTATGATAAAAGTACGTAGTCACCATTTTTGGTTTATCTGGGGCTTGTCGTAGAGCCGAACTTACGAAAATCACTCTCGACGATATTGAAGACAAAGGGAGTCTAATAATCGTCAAAATTACGGACTCGAAAAACAACTCTGCGAGATCAATTGTTGTCTCATAAGAAATAAACAATGGAATGTTTTTGAAGCTGTACTGAGAATACGTCAGTTTACGACCTTCAACCACAACTCATCGGCGTTTGTTTGTAAAATACCAGAAAGGAAAATGTACAGTGCAATGTGTAGGAATTAATACATTTGGAAAAATCCCCTCAGAAGTTGCAGCCTTTTTGCATCTACCCAATCCTGAACGTTACACCGGACACAGCTACAGACACTCATCAGCAAACTTCAGCATCAGGATCAGCTTGCGTCCGTTATAAATTTGCAGAATGCTGCGAATTGCTAGTTTATCTTTAATATTACGAAGCAATAAATAGACGTTCTTCTTTTTCCACTAAATATTTTGTTGTATTTACTAGTAAATAAAAATTGATATAACTCTATTTGTTGTGACTTTTTTCCAAACATACGGCCGTAGAAAAAATATTGTTACTAACTCATGCGGAAAGTGTCTTTCCCGCACTCGACTGTTTGCCCGAACTCCGCTATCGCGTCGTTCGGGTCAACGGCAGTCGCGTGCGGGAAAGTATCACTTTCCGCACTAGTTAGGAAAATAACTATTTCGAGATACTCATGTACGATTCACTCAATTTCTGCCGTAGAAAAAATTTTTTCAAACAAAATTCTTGGGAATTAAAAATAACCTACAATTTCATATTTAAATATTTTTTTTGTATCTCTGATGTATCTCTTTTGTAACTCCAGTTTTTTTAAACTAATAATTCTAAGCCAGTCAAACTTCTAGAATCTATTACTAATACATAAATAAAGAAGAATGAATAAGGCTAATAATTAAAAACACCGCTAACTTACATTAATATGCTTCCAATTGGATTTCTCTTGTTATTTATTTATTTTTTAACAATATATTGATTTTTTAACCGTAAATTTTTTATATTCTATGTTAGAAAGTTTGGTAAAAACAAATTTTGTAGGTTTTTATAAAATCTATAGGACTATTAACATTAAATTTTTTAAAATCCTGAGTCGCAAAAAGAGGTGACTTTGAAAGGGTTGGTAAAGGTGGTTTTTGCATGTTAATACAAGATTTAATTGTCAATAGCTCACTCAATTTTTGCCGTAAAAAAAATTTTTTCAAATCAGGTGCTTGAAAATTAAATAAGCTACAATTTCATATTTAAATATTTTTTTGTATCGCTGACGCTAATCTTTCTCTTCTGAAGAAAATCCATTTTTTCCAAACTACAAAAACTCGTTATTCGCTTTTAACTCCATTTTTTTTTAAACTAATTAATATAAGCCGGTTAAACTTCTAGAGCCTATTAATAATATAGTCAAACCCGCTTATTGGTATAGCCTTCGTGCCAAGCAAAACTATTCCTATAATCGCGATATTCTAACAACCGATCATTGGCAGCTGGTTTCATCCGTTAGGGGCCTTAAATTTCTATTCCTTAAAGCTGGATATTCTTATAACCGGTATTCTAATAAGTGGGTTCGACTGTACATAAATAAAGAATACCAAATAAGGTCAATGATTAATTTTAATTAGGGTGGTGATTAGGGGGTTGCTTTCGATCATTTTTCGCTGAAAAAATACGGACTGACATTCTTTTTTTGAGCTAGATATTTTTTTATTTCAAAAATTTACATCAAATTTACACAACTTACCTCTCAATCATCTTACTAAACGATGTTTCATTCAAAAAAAATCTCAAAAATTTAATTCAAATAATACGATGTCTCAAAAAATGTAATTTTTGAAAACTTCGTAGTTTTACAGAATTCCCACCACTTTAAGGCGATATTACTCAAGTTTGAATAAATCTAATACATTTTTTTGATATTTTTTTCAATCTTAGGATGTAATCTTTCAAAAACATTGAATAATTTTAGTTTAAAAATGAAATAAACAATTTCTTTTTGAGAAAACTAAGAAAGATAACAAAAATGTAATAAAAAAACCGAAAATTACCAGCTGAAAAAATGTATAATACAGAGTGATCAAAACTTTTTTCTGTAAAACTTACCTAAAATACATTTAAAAATAAGCTTCAACAATAATAAATGTTCAACAAAAAATTTTTTTTTAGTTCTTATACAGTATGTCGGCGTAACTTGGAACCTATTGATAACTTTTTTAATATCAGTTTTACGAAAAAAAGTTATTCTTTATAAAATACTCTTCATCGTATATAACATACGACGCAACCATCAAATATCAAATTTTGTTAATTTTGTACGAGGTATGTCAAAAAATATGAATTTCACTCAAGAGTAAAGTACCTTTATATTTCACAATATCTAAAATTTTTATAAAGAAAAGTTGTTTGGAATTAAAAACTATGTTCCAATATGTAATTATATCCTTCTAATCGAAAATTTGTTTATTTTTAATATTGTTTCAAATTAATTATACCCAACATCATTAAATTTTCACTTATTATTTATGATAACTGTTTTATTATTAATTTTATGAAGACAGTTATTCGTCATAAATAGCTGTGCATGGTCTAACTGCAATGCAAATATAAAATATATTTTATCAATATTATTCTCATTGTTTCGGACAAGACTGTTTGAATTGTCCCGTTTTTAATGAACAAGAAATTAAAGAAAGCGAAGATGTCAGCGTAGTTGGAGGTGATATTGAAGAGATTTATTTTGAATAATTTGTTCTTTCTTTCTGATACATTTTAATTTTTAATATTATTGTGAAAATTATTTGTTTATCTTTTTTTTTAAGAATGAAATTCCATAATTGTTTGATTGGATTCTACTTGTTTTTCATTTAAATATCCGATATTTTGGATCCGCCATTTTGAAATTTAAATTTTTAATCTTTAATTCAGATTCAACAACCTGTTAAAAATAAAGACAATAAATGTTTTAGAAAAATGTTCTTTTTTATGTTCTTTTTAGAAAATCCGCATTTTGGATCCGCCATTTTATAGTTTATAATGTTAACATTTAAGTTAGGTTTATCAAAGCTCTCAAAAATAAATATATGTAGAAATAAATACATTTTGTAAAGAAATTATGATTTTACAACTATTTTTTAGGTTATCCGCCATTTTGGATCTGCAATTTTATAAGTTAAATTATCAAAATTTGATTCAGGTTCAGCAACCTCTCAAAAATATCCACATATACGTAAACAAACACGTTTTATAAAAAAAATTCGTATTTTACAACACCTTTTTAGGGATTTTTAGGAAAAAATCCGCCATTTTGAATCCGCCCTTTTGAATTTGCAAATTGTAATGTCAGATTCGGGTTCAGTATAATCAAAACTAAAATAAAAACATTTTTAATCAAAATAAAATGTTGAATTCACCCATATTCTTAACTTATTTATACAGAACAATTGTTATTGTTTAAACAATTAATAAACAATTAGCGGCGAAAGTTGTGAGTAGAACTTTTTACTTTGACATCTTTATAAACTAACAAAAAAAGTTTTAGAAAAATATAACCTTGTTTGATTTTTTCCGAAACATTGTATCTTTTTGTTCTAATTGCACTCCCCTATTACTACAAGTGTACCTTTTAAAGTTAAATACATAAATATTCTCATTTGAAAGCTGTATAATTATTTAAACAATTTTTATTTAAACAAATTAAAATATTGTGTTATAATAAATAAATTAATTTATTATAACAAAACAAAAGCAAGCTTGGCATGCGTTAGTTCGATGGCTCTACTCGAGTTACTTGGGATCAAAAAAAGAATGAAGGAAATTGCTCCATGGGAAGCCGAGAAAATGCATTTTTTTAACGTATACCGATTTTGAACTTTGAGGGTTACATTTTCTCCAACCTAATTTTTGATTGGAATTTTGCTATTTTTGGCAATTTTCACACGTATTGTCGATAGTTTTTATTATAATAATATATGTTATGAGGATTTTAAAGATATGAAAATTTTTGTGGAGAAAGAGGACAAAAATAAAAAGGTGACGGTTTGAAAATTATGATCCTATTGTTTATATCTTTGCCGTAAATTTTGGTCAACTTTGACCGGTTGTATCTCAGGAACCAGTTGCCATTATTAAACGTTTCTTCTTTTAAAAGAAGCGTCCTACCGCTGCCTTTCGAATACCGTTTTTACAATTTAATTTAGTTTAATATTTCCCGATGTATTCTATTTGTTTATAAGCCAAAAAATTGTTTATAATTTTAAAATATTCCTGAGGCCGTCTAAATAGTCTAATTTCAATTCTGTAAAGTACATTATATAGGTATAGTGTTTTTTTATGAAAAAATCATAGTTTTTCTTACGCATCATAATTATTGTCGTTATTATAGGGACCGTAAATTTTTAATTCACATTTCAATTGTTGCTAAACTGTTTATTAAATTTACATCGGCTTCTAGAATTGTAATACAAATGGAAAGGGCTTTTACGTTACGAAGTTATTTAATTATTGATTAACAACTACTTATCTAAAAGTTTAGTTGAAAATTGAAGATTTTGTTGGAAAACCCCGCTTTTTCCGGGGAAAGTTTTCGTCGAAGTAAATCGGAAAAACACGTCTCTATGCAGAATTTAATTGCGGTGAATTTTTATTTGGGTATTTTTGGTCTAAAGTTAAAATCTTTGGAGTTATAGAGCAAAAATTGAAAAAAACACGATTTTCGGGCGCCATTTTGTTTATAAAAAAAGTAGCACACTATCTGCGGACTTTGCATATCTATAATGTTAATATATACAATCATAAGATTCGATTCCAGCAATAAAATTGCTGGTAAATAACTTTTCCCAAAAATGGCCTATTCTCCGATAATCAGCCCAGACTACCTGTAGTTTGTACATTGTTGTATATCTCCCTTGTTTTTGTAAACAGGTACCAGTATACTGCTTCTCCATTCGTCTGGCATTTGTCCAACTTCCATAATTCTATTAACCCGCGAGTAGTCGCGCGGTGAGATAGAATCTCAATTTTTATCCTTTTTCGCGATAACTTAATGAAAAATTTTGCAATTTTGAAAAAATTTCGTAAGTGCCTCGAGAAAGGGTGTAGTAATGCGTAGGAATTTTTTTTTAATTTTTTTTTCTTCTTCTTCTTCTTTTTGTGGAATTTATGGCTTTGGGGAGAGCCAATTAGCTTTCACCCGCGAGTAGTCGCGCCGTTAGATAGAATCTCACATTTCACCCTTTTTCGTAATACAGTAAAATCTGTCAGTAACGGCCACTAAAAATAAAAGAACTATTGGCCGATATAGAAAGGTGGCCGCTATTGCCAGCTTTTGTGGTCTACATATAATTCGTTTGGGAAATTTTTAAACTGGCCGTTAGGACAGGTGGCCGATGTTGGCAGGTGACCGTTATCACAGGTTTTACTGTACAGTAAAATTTGTCAGTAACGGCCACTAAAAATGAAAGAACTATTGGCCGATATAGAAAGGTGGACGTGGTTTCGGAAATTTTTAAACTGGCCGTTAGGACAGGTGGCCGATGTTGGCAGGTGGCCGTTAACACAAGTTTTTTTAACAAAATTGTTACAAATATATATTTTTAATATAAAAAGTAGATAAAAATAGTACAAAATAAAAATTTGTTTTAAATTCGTATTTTGAGATAGAATCTCACACGCGACTATCGACGTTACAGAAGTGAGCGCGACTACTCCCGGGTTAAATAGACCTGCTAGCCACCTTGTTCCTGTCTCTCCCAATGTTCTCCATACTTTCCCAGGAATATCATCTGGTCCTACCGCTTTTCCTTTTTTTATTTTTTGAAGCGCTTGAGCCTCTTCCTCGTTTGTTATTTTGGTGACCATTGCTGATACTGTCTCCGTTGACTCTATAGGCTGTCAGTCAAATTCTTCATTTAATAAGCTGTCAAAGTACTTTCTCGATGTCTTCTTCTTCTTCTTCTTCTTCTTTAGTTTATTGGCCTCCACCTACTTGGGTATTTGGCCAGCTCATCGTCGCGGAATAAGGGTCATATATAAAATCCCTTATTCACTTACAATTTGGAGTTAGTACATTGTACAATTTGATTCTTCTTCTTCTTCTTCTTCTTCTTCTTTAGTTAACTGGTAATTTTGGTTCGTCTCTTTCTCGATCTCTTTTTGACATCCCTTTCGTAAACTAGTATTTTATTATTTTCATCTCGGATACATCTAATCTGATTAAAATCTTTTGCTTTTTTTGCTCTTTATTTTGCTATTTTATATATCTCCGTTTCGCCTTCCCTGGTATCAAGTTGATCGTATAGGTTTAAATACGCTTCTGCTTTGGCTTTTGCTACTGCCACTTTCGCTTCCTTTTTC
This sequence comes from Diabrotica virgifera virgifera, assembly GCF_917563875.1. Classification (NCBI taxonomy): domain Eukaryota; kingdom Metazoa; phylum Arthropoda; class Insecta; order Coleoptera; family Chrysomelidae; genus Diabrotica; species Diabrotica virgifera. The sequence continues at coordinate 174,572,997 of NC_065449.1, read as the reverse complement.
GCCATCATATAGTTTTGAAGATCTGTGTCGGATCTGGTTTCTTGCCAATTTTTATATAATTGTCTCTTCTCTTTTATTTTTCCTTGTACTTCGTTTGACCACCACTAAGTCTCTTTATCCTCAAACTTTTATCCTGACGTTTTCCCAAGAATTTCAATAGCAGTCTCTCTAATACTGCGGGCCATTTTTCTCCAAATTGTATTAGGGCTTCCTTGTATGTTCCAACATATTTTTTCTACTATTCTTCTTCTGAATAGACCTTCTTTCTCATCTTTTAGCAGCCACCACTTGATTTTTAGTGGTCCTCTCCGATATTTTTCTTTAGTTTCGCTTTTTACTTCGATGTCCAGAACAAGCAGCTTATGTTGTTGGCTTACTGTCTCACTAACTATAACCTTGCAGTCCTTGCATTCACGTATGTCTTCTTTTCTTATCATGAAGTAGTGTAACATGCCCCAAAAGAGGGTGTCATTTTGTAACATTAACACACGTAACAGAAAAAGGAGAATTTGAAATTTGACAAGATGTTGATATGTCATATAAGGGGATGTTACATAATGAAGAACATGGCCACGGTACGCTCAAGTCTCAGAGATTAAAAAGGGGTGGATTCTTAAAGGGTGTTATGATATACTCTTATTAGCTTGGAAAAATTAAAAAGATAGAAAAATAGAAATAAGAATGTAAAATAAAAAATAAAAAAAATACAAAAATAAAATATTGGGCGCAACTGGTTACCTTTTAAGGGAAAAAAAATTCACAAAATAGAAATCTGAAAGAAAAATAAACAGATCACTAAATCAAAATAAACAAAATAAATAGTCACACAGAAAATATACATAATATACCAAATACTATAACATAACTTACCTTAACTGACTACTATATACTCAATATTCTGTACTCATAACTCTATACCTAGCCAATTTCTTTATTATTCTCAGGATGCAAGAGAAAAGGAAAGAAAATAATAAGATTTGTATTTTGCAAATCAAACATTATTTATTAAAAAAATAGCAAAGAAAATGAATTTCTGATCTCTCGGTATTACAAATTGAGATCCAGATTACCAAATAAAAAAAAATTAAACAAAAAGTTCTACAAACATAAAAATGATACCTTTACAATCATTGTCCTGGTTTCTTGTGGTTGTTGGCTGGTTTGTAAGTCCCAGACGCTATTTCACTACGCGAAAGTCACTTCACAATATTTACAGGTACATAAGGGTATCCATAGATTATAAAAAAAGTATCATAGAAAAATTCAGTTTTCTACTTGAACAAAAATATTTAAGTTCATTAAAAGGGATCAAAATGAAATATACAGGGTGTAACAAAAATACAGGTCATAAATTTAATCACATATTCTGGGGCCAAAAATAGTTCGATTAAAACTAACTTACCTTAGTACAAATGTGCACATAAAAAAAGTTACAGCCCTTTGAAGTTAAAAAATGAAAATCGATTTTTTCCAATATATCGAAAACTATTAGAGATCTTTTATTAAAAATAGACATGTGCCATTCTTATGGTGGTAGTATCTTAAGAAAAAATTATAGGTTAAATTTGGACACCCCATAAAAATTTTATGGGGGTTTTGTTCTTTAAACCCCCCAAACTTTTGTCTACGTTTTAATTTAATTATTATTGTAGTACCATTAGGTAAACACAATATTTTAAAAGTATTTTTGCCTCTTAATACTTTTTCGAAAAGTAACTTTTTATCGAGATATTTTGAATATTTGTCAAATCCGCCACATATTTGTATATGGCTAAGTACGATTATGGAGACTTGGTAATAATATGAAAATTTATTTATGATTTACATTTTTAGGTATATTTTGAAATATATTAAAAAAGTAACCACATCTCGATAAAAGGCGCCTTATCGAAAAAATTCAAACAGGCAATAAGTTTTAAAAACACTGTGTTTAACTAACGGTACCGCAGTAATAGTTTAATTGGAACATACACAAACATTTGGGGGGTTTAAAGGAACAAAACCCCCATAAAATTTTTATGTAAACATATTAAAAAAGAAGCCGCAATTCGATAAAAACTGCCTTATCGAAAAAATATTGAGAGGCAAAAAAGTTTTATAAATATTAGATTTAACTAATGGTACCACAATAATAATTTAATTGGAACGTCCACAAAAGTTTGGGGGGTTTAAGAGAACCAAAGCCCCCATAATTTTTTTATGGGGTGCACAAATTTCACTATAATTCTTTTTTAAGATGTTCCTACCATAAGAATGCCACATGTCCATTTTCAATAAAAAATTTCTAATAGTTTTCGATATATTCGAAAAAATCTATTTTCATTTTGTAAGTTCAAAGGGCTGTAACTTTTTTTATGTGCATATTTGTATAAAGGTAAGTTAGGTTCATTCGAACTATTTTTGGTCTCAGAATATGTAATTTAATTTATGACCTGTATTTTCGTTACACCCTGTATATGCATACTTCATGATTTAACTGTAATGTTAAACTTAGTAATGCAAAATGAAACTTCTAACTCCTACTTCTGGATCTGACTGCATAAAAAATTATTTAATACCAAAAGTGGTATGAAATCCTATCGGCGATTCGCTTGAAAACAGCGAGAAAATTGCCGGAGCTCGCGCTACACACCATCATATACGCCGGGCTAGGTCAACTTAGCCGGCCGGGAAACTGGTAACTACATTTTGAAACACTGACTGGAACTCAAAACTAAACTTCTTTGATGACAGAACTGAACTGCTTGATGGCCTCCACGGAACTTCCACCTTTCAGGTGCCGCTGCAAACAACGGACCTAACAAAACTGCACTAGGTGCTAACTATTTGCCGGTAACCACATCTCGCGGTCTGAGGCAACCGCTCGATAACTTCTACCACTGAACTCTCAGATGGGACCCTGCTCTAGCACTGACTAACTCGGTCTCCCCAAACTAGCATCTCTCAAAATCATCACAGGATCCATCCCATCGACCAATTAATCAAATTCCATCCAATAGAAAAATAAAATCATACTTCGCCAAGCCCTAATTGACGCCATGCAAAATCTATCTACCAATAGAAAACCTCTTATAATCGGTAAGCTATTTTTTCTAGGCTCTCACAGAGAATGTTATTCCCACCACAAATGCTTAGGTCAGTAACTTCGCACGTGTACTCAATGGGCAACACTTGTTGTTTACTCAAAGCTGTTATCTCTAAACACTTATGAGATAGCATAAACATAACAGCGACATCCTGGCATATTTCAGTCTCCAAAATCAATTAGCTCTTTGTCGGCGAGCTACACGTCATATTCTCCATAAAGACAGAACCGTTTATCTCAGTATTGTAAACAACTCAAGGCATTTATCTACACCGAATTCCTGAGAGCATAAAATCAAACCAATTCCACGCAATAACGCGGTCCCAACGATTATGATCTACAGGGTGCAAATAAAGTGTTACAATTGTAAACTGGATCGGAATTTCAAATGACTTTGGTACCGTTATAGTAGTCTATTTGGGATTGATGTTGTCCACTTGTGTAGGTAATAACTAATAAGTTGAGTTTCTCTCTTTTTAAAGAATGTGTTAACCATCTCCATATCGAATGCTATTGCTAATTCAAGCATGTCATCTCCAGCTTCATTTCTAGTTCCAAAGCCTAATCCCCCATGTATTGCTTCGTATCCTGCCTTGGCTTGACGCACATGTGCATCGAAATCACCTCCTATTATAACTTTCTCCTCTGACGGGATATCACTTAGGATGTCTCCTAATTGGTCATAGAATGCTCTTCTTTCATTCTCACCGAGACCTGTTTGAGGAGCATACGCACACAATATTTAATACCTCTTTATCAATTAAACATTTCACTGACATCATTTTATCACTCGTTCTTACAACTTTCACTACGTTATCTTTCATTTCACCATCAGCAATTATACCAACTCCATTTCTAGTGTTACTACTCCCTGCATACCACAATTTGTAACCTTCACCTAGTTCTTTCGCCCTTTGACCTTTCCACCTAGTTTCTTGAATGCAAACAATTTAAACTCTCCTTCGTTTGAGCGCATCCACTAACTCGAGACTCTTACCTGTAAGACTACCAAGATTCCACGACCCTATCCTGAATTTTCTAACCTGCAATGGTGTTCCCCCTGAGATAGTCCTCACACAAAGATCCGAATGGAGGCTCATTTTATTTCCGGTATATTTTACCTCAGGAGATGCCATCATTTCAGTATAAGTTTTTATATCGTTGGAGAAGGTCTTTTCATTTTTATGACCTGAAAAGATTTTGTTTAGATATTTGATGCGTGAATGCCTTTTCTATCAGCACCATACCCTGCCCTGCACGTTTAGCCAATACACTACCAATGCAACCAAAGTGCAGTATTACCCCACACCCGCTTGCATTTTTAAGATATAGATATTTTTATATACTTTAAATTAGTTTGAACAAGTTATCCTCGAAAAATAGTTTTTCCCGTGTTTTGACTTTGGAACTACAATATTTAGCATTTGACGAAGAAGAGCTAACATATATAGTATACAGAGCTATACTATAATATATATAACATATATACTATATATAGTACATAACATATATACTATATATAACATATATAGTATATAAGAGCTAACATATATAGTATAGCTCGATTACTATTTAACGTTTTTTATTTAGAATAAATGTTTTTATCAACTTTTGCGGTCAAAATATAATAAAAAATTGACACCCCCGAGATGTGTGGCAACCGCTCCCATGGTAAAAGCGCCTTTTGGCATCATATAGATTTTGAACCTTATACTATCCACGACTTATTCTCAAATTTTCAAGCAAATCGATCCATTCTGTAAAAATTGCGAGGTTTTGTACTATTTTAAGCTTCATTACTTGGACTGATAGTCATAGATACGAATATTAATGTCGATATTTGCTGCACGTGTAACAGCAATTACTTTTGTTTTATTTGTGTTTATATCCCCAAGCTATCTCCCTCTCTGGTCATGACATTCAAACGTCGTTGAAAACCCTTAGCCCTGTCTGCAAGAATAACGGTGTCGTCTACGTATCTTAAGTTGTTTACGCATTCTCCGTTGATTTTTATTTCTTCTTCAATATTTTCGAGGGAATTTTGAAAGATCTTTTCGGAATATATATTAAATAATAATGGAGAAAGTACACAGACATTACGAACTGCTCTTTTTATTGACATTTCTATTGTCTATTTTGATTGCCGCCATTTGATCCAATATATGTTTTTAATAAGGGCCACATTATTATGGTCTATCTATACCATGTTGCGTTAGAGATTCTATGAGTTATGTGTGTTTTACTTGATCAAACGCTTTTTCGTAAGAGATAAAACGTCTTTTAGCTGATGTTGGTATTTTTGTAGTAATATCTGGAGGCCAATTTATGTCTCCCTTGTACCAAGCCCCATACGAAGTATAAAAAGATAGTCACTCAGGTTTCTCTCACACTCTCTGTATATACCATGATGTACAATTTTGAGTAAAATTTTCAGAAAATGGTCCATTAGCTAATTATTAATCTGAACTGTGAGCATCTATTTGCTTTATTTTTTTTTTCGTATAAGTATAAATGTCGATGTAAGCCAGTCTTTTGGGAAGAGTCCAGTGGTATATATTTTGTTAAATATTAATGTTAAGGTTTGAAGATTTTCTTCATTTATCAGTTTTATCATCTCTACATATATCTTGTCTGGACCTGAGACCTTTCGTGGCTTTGCCGTATTGCTTGCCTAGTTTTTGTAACTTGCGATGTTAATATATCAAGTATTGTTTTTTTGTACTATATTCATTTGTGGTTCTTCTCTCTCGTCATCAAACACATCTTCGATGGATTTCCCACATATTTCCTACATTTTCTGGGCTATCTAAGCATACTAGGAGTAATGTTATGCAGCTTTCTGACATTTCTGTAGTCAGTTCTGTCATCGCTGAACGATTTCTTCGCGATGAAGAAGCAGAGCAGGGCCCTGATTCTAAATCAAATTTCGACACTAAACAAGTCGCTTTCAATATGGCGACGGTTGAAATGCGATTGTGCGAGCCTTGTGGATTTTAGTTGAACTAACGAAGTGACGTCATGAAATAGCGACTATCGAAATTAATAGCGACTTTAAAAAGGGTGTTGATATTATAATTTCGACTGTCGAAATTATATGACACGGAGATGAATGAATGGCCAAAAGCGAGGTTAGGTTTAGTTTAGATGTGTTTTGTTTATTTCTTGCAAGGAAAACTAAAGCAAAAGGTATTATAATATAGCTGGGTTTAATTGAAATTTGCTTGTTTTGAGGAATTAGATAGAATAGTATTAAATTAGAAATATAATAATTGAGAATGTCCACAACATGAATCATCAACTCAATGAAAGATGTAAGGTAATAATCTGGGAAAATTAGTAAAAAACAAGAAAAATTAATTACCAGCTATTTTATTGCTGGACATGCTGAAATCAAATCTTAAGATTTCCTATATTATTAATATAGCTGTGCAAAGTCCACAGAAAGTGTGCTATTTTGTTTATAAACAAATTAGCGCTCCGAAATCTTTTTTTATTATTGCTCTATAACTCCGAAAATTTTAACTTTAAACCAAAACACTCACATAAAAATTGACAGTAATTTAATTCTGCACATTGATAATTTATTCCAATTTCCTTCGACGGAAATTTTCCTCGGAAAATTCGGGTTTTCCAAACAAAATCTTTAATTTTCAACTAAAATTTGAGGGAAGTAATTATTTATCAATAATTAAATAATTTGGTGACAGTGACATAAATCTTTTTTGTTATAAGTGTCTTGAAGATATGAAAATTTGTATGTACAAAGAGGACCGGAATTAAAAGGTATCTAATGGTTCAAAGATTAAAATCCTGTTGTTTATAACTCTGTCGCAAATGGTGGTCAAATTTGACCGGTTATACCTGGAATCACTCCTCGCAATTCAATTTGTTTTTCTTCGAAAAGGACACAGAAGCCGTGCCCTTTTCAACAGCGTTAACTTAATTTAATTAAATCTAATATTTTCTGAGGGGTTCTATTTGTTTATAAGCCAAAAAATTGTTTCTTTATAACATTCCTGAGACCGCTCAAATGGTCCAATTTCAATCCTGTAAGGTACGTTGAATAGGTATAGTGCTTTTTTTATACGAAAATCATAGTTATTCTGGTGTATCATAATCTTTCTGGTTATTATTTCGACCGAAATTTTTTAATTAACATTTTAATTATTGCTAAACTATTGGTTAGATTGTCGCCGGTCTCCTGATATACAGAGAGGGGCTAAATTATGGAATAAATTCATTTTCTCTAAAATGGACGATTTTAGAGAAAAATCCCGAAACAGGTCGATTTTTATTTTTAAATTAAATTTCTTGGCATATATTTCAAACTAGTGACGTCATCCATCCGAGCGTGATGACGTAATCGATTATTTTTTTAAATAGGAATAGGGGTTCGTGTTGTAGCTCATTTACAAAGGCGTTCAATTCTCTATTCAGTATTATAAACATTAATATCATTATTTATACAGGGAGGCCAAAAAAATTTTTGAATTAAATTAATTGACGCAAGAAGAAGAATGCATGTAATTTATTTAACTCAAAATACATTCTATTGCTGTCAGAAAATAGAAAAAAATGTTTATTTTGCAAATAAACATTGCTTTTAGCTTAAATTAAATGTTCAAACTGCCAATAGGTAGGAGGGAGGCTGTTTGTGATTTAATTTAAGCGAAAAGAAATGCTTATTTGTGAAATAAACCTTTTCTTCTATTTTCTGACAGCAGTACAATGTATTTTGAGTTAAATAAATTACATACATTCTTCTTTTTGCGCCAATTAATTTAATTCAAAAATTTTTTTTGGCAACCCTGTATAAATACCTAATGATAATAATGTTTATATTACTGAATAGAGAATTGAACGCCCTTTCAAATGACCTACCACACGACCCCTATTCCCATTAACAAAATTATCGATTACGTCATCACGCTCAGATGGATGACGTCACTAGTAAGAAATATATGCCAAAAAATTGTAATTTAAAAATAAAAATCGACCTCTTTCGGGATTTTGCTCCAAAATCGTCCGTTTTAAAGAAATGAATTTATTCCATAATTTAGCCCCTCTGTATATACTATAATAAATCTTTCATGTCATCAATTATTTAATTATCGATAAATAATTAGGTACTTCCCTGAAATTTTAATTGAAAATTGCAGATTTTTTGGGAAAACTCGGATTTTTTGAGTAAAATTTTTGTTGAAGGAAATCGGAAAAAAAATAACTTTGTGCAGAACTAAATTACGGTGAATTTTTATTTGAGTGTTTTTGGCTCAAAGGAAAAATTTTAGGAGTTACAGACCACTAATTGAAAAATAAAGAAGATTTAGAAGTGCTAATTTCTTTATAAATAAAATAACACACTTTCTGCGGACTTGTCATACCCCAAATTACTAATAAAGTAACGCATAAATTCGTTATTTCGTAAACTGGTTACTTTAAGGAAAATTCCCGAAACACGTCGATTTTTATTTTTAAATTACGGTTTTTTGGCATATATATCATACTAGTGAAGTCATCCATCTGGGCGTGATGACGTAATCGATGATTTTTTTAAATGAGAATAGGGGTCATATGATAGCTCATTTAAAAGGGTATTCAATTCTCTATCCAAGAATATAAACATTAACATAATTATTTATACAGTGTGTTCAAAAAACATTTTTTAATTAAAATAAGTGAGACAAAAAGAATAATATAATGTAATTATTTAATTCAAAATACATTTTACTACTGTCAGTAAACAGAAAAAAAATTTATTTGACAAATAAACATTGATTTTCGCTTAAACGAAATGTTCAAACTGCCAAGCGACAGGTGGGTGGCAGCTTTAACATTGAATTTAAGCAAAAAACAATATTTATTTCTCAAATAAACATTTTTTTCCTGTTTTCTGACAACAGTAAAACGTATTTTGAATTAAATAAATTACGTACATTCTTCTTTTTGGTTCAATTATTTTAATTAAAAAAATGTTTTTTGAACACCTTGTATAAATAATTAGGTAAATGTTTATATTAGTGAATAGAGAATTGAATACCCTTTCAAATGAGCTATCACATGACCATTCTCATTAAAAAAAATCATCGATTACGTCATCGCGCCCAGATGGATGACGTCACTAGTATGATATATATGCCAAAAAATCTGAATCTAAAAATAAAAATCGACCCGTTTCAGGATTTTTCATTAATGTCGCTGGTTTACGAAATAATGAATTTATGCGTTACTTTATGGACGCACTGTATATGCAATCTTAAGATTCGATTTTAGCAATAAAATAGCTGGTAAATAATTTTTCCCAAAAATGGCATTTTTTCGATAATTTTCCCAGACTATCAACAAGTTCCAATAAACGGGAGCGCCAACCCAAATTCTGAGCAGTCTCAACATGATAAGGTTAATATCCCCAGTTGTAACTAATATCGAAATGAATAAGAATCGCTATATTCTGCGGCTGTCATGGCGGTGTCGAAATGAAATTGCGACTGTCGAAATGAATTAGAATCAGGGCCCAGGCCCCGAAACTATCCTGAACTTACTAGCCCGATCAAAGAACAATCTGACCCCAAAAAAAATAAAGGACGGATGAAAATTTGGAAATAGGTAGTTGAAATTGTCTATTATTATATAACAAAAAGTTTACAATTCTACATCCCCTCCAGTTTATAAAAATGAAGAGATATACCCCCTCTCGAAGATGAAAAAATACATTTAAAATAAGACCCGAATTGGATAAAATGACTAATTCTAAACAACTTCTCTTCTATAGAATTTTTTCACTAAGCCTATACTTTTCGAGTTATTTGCGAGTGAATATTTTCATGTTTAACAAAATAAAACATGTTTTTAGACGGTTTTTCGGAGATAACTCAAAAAGTAAGTACTTTAGCGAAAAAATATTCTTAGCAAAAATATAGCCCATAAAAAATTGAAAAAAATTGTGTATATACGAGGTCTGTAAACCATGTAGAAGCAGAGTTGCAGCTAATGAAAAGTTGGTTCTTCTTCGTCAAATTCCAAATCAAGTATTTCAATGTGAAATAACCGAAAAACGGAGCACTTCTAGGGGAATATTAATTTGAACTTTTTAAAGTGTTTAAAAAAAAGGTTTATTTTTGTTTTTAAAAAACCTTGTTATATTAAAAGTAAGTGAATTACGCTCAATATATTGTTGGTCCATTTTATTTTTTGGTAAAAAAATCGAAAAATCACCCCCTAATTAACATCACATATAAATTTTAACATTACCACTTCAGAAGCTACTTTGTCTATGTATTATTTATATGATCTGTAACTTTCATCTATTCAAAGTGCTTCGTTTTCAAAAAGCTGTGTTTAAAATGGCTTGAACAATAACTGATCACGAGTTTAGGCAAATTTTGAACAGCCATATAATAACCAATTTTTGTCTAACAAGAAAAGAAAAAATCAAAATTATCCCTTTGAGATTTTTGGTATTCCTAATTGTTTTTAAGATTAATTTTATTTGAGAAGCTAATTAACCCTTAAACGCACAACCTTTTTTAGGTTCCATGTACGCCCAAGGGTGGGTAAAAAATGTCCACCTCGAAAATAGCTAATATATTTATTGAGAGTTGTTGGAAATGGATTAAACTTAAGATTCTTATGCTTAATAAACACAGCATCTTCTAAAATATTAATATAAACAATTTACAAACCTTACAACAAAATTACAATGTACATCCAAATTAACATACCAGTAAAAGCCAGTAATTCAGATTTGTCGATGTTCTCCACATTCTTCCTTTCAACCTCTTCATTGGTGGATAATTATGTAGATTATGTAATTATACGTCGATAATGAATTATTATTTTCCTACCAACGAGAAATTATATAGAAACCTTTAGTAACAAATTTTACCAAGGGTGTACTTTTTATGCCCACCCATATTTCACTCAAGATGCTACTTTTATTTTCAAAAATATCGGTAGAACCAAATTAATATTCGATAAAGAGCTGTCTTTTTGACAATAAATAATTTTTAAAAAAATCTTAAGCACGTAATATATATGTTACAGGGGAATACGCATTAGGTGGACATTTTTTACCCACCCTTGGGCGTTTAAGGGTTAAGGGGTGATTTTCCCAATTTTTAACCAAAAAATAAAAGGGACCAACAATATTTTGAGCGTAACTCACTTATTGTTAATGTTAGAAGTTTTTTTAAAAAACAAAAATTAACCTTTTTTAAACACTTTAAAAAAGTTGTAATGAATTTTCCCCGAAAAATGCTCCGTTTTTTTATTATTTCACATTGAAATATTCGATTTAGAATTTGACGAAGAAGAATCACATTTAATAAGCTGCAAGTCTGCTTCTGCTGGGTCTGTAGACCTCACGCATACACCATTTTTTTAAATTGTTTATAAGCTATATTTTACTAAGAATATTTTTTTCGCTAAAATACTTACTTTTTGAGTTATCTCCGAAAAACCGTAAAAAAACTTTTTTTTGTTAAAAATGAACACATTCACTCGCAAATAACTCGAAAAGTATTGACTTAGTAAAAAAACTCTATAGAACAAAAGTTACTTAGAATTAGTCATTTTATCCAATTCCGGACTTATTTTGAACGAATGTTTTTTCACCCCCGAAAAAATTTTTCACCCCGTATTTTCCATTTTTTTTGTAAAATGGAGGGGATGTACAATTGTAAACTTTTTTTTATATAATAATAGACAATTTCAACTACCTTTTCCCAAATTTTCATCCTTCCTTTATTTTTTTTTTAGGTTTTCGTAAAATGTTGCGTTCCCTGATCGGGCTATACCCAGAGGGAGAACGTTTGTGCATTATGTGTTCAGAAGGAAAAATTCGACCTTATAGAACGCTCAATTTTGTTCTCTTTTGTTTTCTCTGGGTAAGTTCAGGATGTGCTCCAAAAATCAGGGGCGGCTAGTGATAGTAGAAGGTGGTGAGGCACACTATACCTGAAGAATTTTATTATGATGGTTAGCTTTTATTTAATGACCGGAAGGTTAATTTTGTGGCGTCATAACGCTAGGACGAAGCTAAGACAAATAATCCCGGACCAAAAATCCCCACAAATTATCCCTGGACAGAAAATCCTCAGACAAATAATCCCCGGACAAAAAATCCTTGGACAAATATTCTCCGGACACAAAATACCCACAACAAATCCCGGGCAAATAATATCCATAAATTATTTAGACAAAATATCGCCACAAGGAATTCCGGACAGAAAATCCTTAAGAAATATTTGCTGCCGATTAGTTCTCTAAAAGTTTTCCCGTGAATGCGATCGACCCAGATGCTTTCAGCCTTAGTGTATAGAGTTATTTTGAATTCCAATTCCATATCAAAAACTTCAAATTTTACGTAACAAAAGATTGTGAGTTTTTTCAAAAATCGTGGAAGATAATTATGGAGAATAAGATAATGCTGTGAGACTCATGTTCCAATATTATTTGCTTAAATCTTTTGCACACTCTGATTTGAATAACTATGTTCAAAACATTGCCATTGCCCAAAAAAGTTGTGGAGATTATTTGTCCGGGATTTTTTGTGAGGATTTTTTGTCCGGGGATTTTTGTGGGGATTGTTTGTCCGGAATTATTTGCCGAACCCTCGCTAGGTCGTCTTCAGAACGGCTCCGTATTTATTTTAATGCCTGCAAATGATATTAAAATACTAAATAACAATTTAATAACAGCATACGTTAAAATGAGACCCATTTTCAACAGTCGAGACATATCAGTAAAAACAAAATACCGTCTGTTGAAAAGCTACATATTCACAGTTCTTCTCTACGGAATGGAAGCGTGGACACTAACTGTTGCATTTATGAATCGGCTCGGAGCTTTCGAAATGTGGTGTTATTGGCGCATCTTACGTATATCCTGGGTTGACCGAATTACTAATGTGGAAGTCCTGCATAGAATGGGGAAAGAGTTTGAAATTCTCATAACCATCAAAACAAAAAAAAATAGAATATCTAGGACATGTAATGAGAAATAAGAACGTTACGGCCTTCTCCAACTGATTCTCCAAGGGAAGGTAAATGGTAAAAAAGACCGGGAAGAAGACGCATTTCCTGGCTTCAAAATTTACGAAAGTGGTATAACACCACTACCACTGAACTGTTCCGCGCTGCGGTAAACAAAGTCAAGATAGCCGTGATGATCGCCAACATCCGGAACGGATAGGAACTTTAAAAATAAGAAAGAAATAACAATTTTATTCGCAAAAGAATAGCAACGAAAGCTCTAAGGCCGCGTTCAGAGTGGACGAGCAAAGAGCAAAGAGCAAAGCGGAGAAATCAAACTCATACTGGGAAATGGAGGTACACAGAGTGCTAGCAAAGAGCAAAGCGGCGAAACCAAACAAGTTTGATTTCTCCGCTCGCACTCTTTGGTCCATGTGGTGAGACCGCTCCCGTCTGAAAAAATTTTTGATTCGGTTTCTTTGTCAATTCCTATTCAAAAATGTCCCCTTTAAACAAATCTGAAGAGCACCTGGCGGAATTTTTGGGCAGAAATTGTTTAAACAATTTTATCTTATCTATGTTATACTATGTGTAAGTTTTTAGTTTGTGAAAACTGTCATTCTAGATAGCAGTGCGTGAAGTGTTTAAAGTGAGCGTGAAGTAACAATGTATTTTAAATGGGACTTACTTTTTCGCACTGTTTTTAACACACTTTCATATAATCAAATATCCTTAACTTTGGCGTTGTCATGGTGATGACATAATGAGCAATAAATTACGACAAAAGTTTTTACAGTTTTCTGGTTTGAAAGAAGTTAGACTTTTTAAATGTCAAAGTTCTAAAAATTGTAGAATTGAAATGAATTCCAGTGACGAAGAGTTACAGTTTTTTTATTTGTTTATGGTAGAGTAGATAAAATATTGTATGAAACTGTGCGTGAAGTACTTTTTGCGAACTTACGCGATGTATAGCACTCGCTCCGCTGTCGCTCGTGCTCTAAATATCGCGTGCGTTCGCAAAAAGCCTACTTCACGAACTGTTTCATAAATAACTATTTTTAAACAAATACAAAAGATCACGTTTTTTTGCTCCGGAACATATATTTTTAGGTTTTTTGGGTTATTGTAAACAAAAAAGTATGTTGTAATTTTTCCCAAAAATTAATAGTGTTCGAGTTATAGGCGATTTAAAATCTGAAAAATGCGAAAATACGCATTTTCGAGGCTTAAAAATTCATATTTCGATTAGTATTTTTGGGGTTGCCAGATACTTAAATTGATGATTAAACATTCAGCTTCGATTCTGAAGAGTAATCGCGTCTAACCTTAATTTATACCCTTGTTTTTTAATTGTTAAATATGCGTGTTTATCCGATGTTTTTGCCGGTGCGGCGCGCTCTATTTCAAAAATCTCCTATTTCCTCCGAAAATTATTTTTTCTAGGTTTTTTGGGACATTCTAAATAAAATAAGTTTCTTGATATTTTTATCAAAAGTTAATAGTTTTAAAGTTATAAGTTAATAAAAGACTCATTTTTGGATTTTAAATCGCTTATAACTTTAAAACTGTTAACTTTTGAGAAAAATGTCAAGAAACTTATTTTATTTAGAAAATCCCAAAAAATCTAGAAAAAATAATTTTCGGAGGAAAATAGGAGATTTTTGAAATAGAGCGCGCCGCACCGGCAAAAAAATCGGATAAACACGCATATTTAACAATTAAAAAACAACGGTATAAATTAAGGATAGACGCGATCACTCTTCATAGTCTTGAAGCTCAATGTTTTAACTTCAATTTAAGTATCTGGCAACCTCAAAAATAATAATTTAAATATGAGTTTTTAGGCCTCCAAAATGCGTATTTTCGCATTTTTCAGATTTTAAATTGCCTATAACTCGAAAACTATCAATTTTTGAGAACATTTAAAAGATACCTTTGTTGTTTAGAATAACCCACAAAACTGAAAAATATATGTTCCAGAGCAAAACACGTGATCTTTTGTATTTGTTTAAAATAATTGTTTAAACAATTTCTGCCCAAAAATTCCGCCCGGCACCCTTCAGATTTGTTTAAAGGAAATTTTAAAATATTTTTAAATAGGAATCCATAAAGAGACCGAATCGGAAATTTTTTCAGATGGGAGCGGTCTCACTACATGGACTACTGTGAGAGTAAAGAGCAAATATCCTACCCTGCCGAGTGGAAAAGAACTAAACTCTCGTCTAGCGTAACTACCCGCTATTAGCACTTCTTTGCTCTTTGCTCTTTGCTCTTTGCTCTTTGCTCGTCCACTCTGAACGTGCACTTTTTGCTCTTTGCTCTTTGCTCTTTGCTCTTTGCTCGTCCACTCTGAACGCGGCCTTAGCCTCCAACAGATTCACACTCACAGGAGTTGTTTTTTAGCTAAAAATAAATACTATAATACCACATATCAAACCAATATGAATTAGATGTTTCGCCATTTCTTGGTCTCATCAGCGTTGTACAGCCATATTAAGAAAACTTTACATTCCATGCTACATGACAACAAACGGACAACTGATTCTGTTAATATTAATCAGTTGCCAAAATGAAATTATTATACGTAAACAATATACCCATAAACACGTGATAATTTCATTTTAGAACCAATCTTATATTGTAAATGTATTGAATTGATAAATCTAACTGGCATTGATAAATGCTACACAGCCAGTACCTATGACATTGATAAAATCTTCTAAACATAATCTAAACTTCTAACCTAATATAAAACTATATCTAAAACTACTTTACAAAACTACAATACAAAGCGCCCATAGCAAATAGGGGAAGCAAGGTCAAGTACCTAACTTCATAACTAAAAAAGCACATGTCTTGGAGCATGCCTCAAGGATGTATGAATTTCGTTCCCAGAATTGGTGGCACATTTTTCAAATTTTGCTGCTTTTACTGTCCCATTTTAAGAAATGGTAGTATGCTAGACAAAGAGGTTTGAAGCAAGCCTCATCTGTAATGATTTGAGAAAGTTGGAATGAGATGCATGATGCATATAATACTGGCATGTGGAAGACGGATACAAAGATAATGAGTCAGGGCCGTACCGATTTTAATTTTTTTCATAAAAATAAAGTTATTTAAGAAATTTCAAAAAGCTAAATTATATTTAAAAAACTGATTATGAAATAACGTAAATAGTCGATTGATATACTGGTGAGGCACTGCCTCACCTGCCTCATAGGACAAGCCGCCACTACCAAAAATAGACGTAGTGCAAATGAACACAATATAGGAGAGTACTATCACGTACGTAGTTAACTGGCCATTAGGGAACTATGGTAAAAATTTTAATATTGCGGAGCGAAAGAGTGCGCGCAATCTTTGAAAGGTTAATAAAAGCCTTGGTGCATAAATAACGATTAAGGAAAATAACATATAAGAAGTATGCATAAAAGTAATTATATTAAAATATGATTATACAGGGTGTCCCGAAAAGATTGGTCATAAATTATACCACAGATTCTGGGGTCAAAACTAGGTTGATTGAACCTCACTTACCTATATAAAATAGTGCACACAAAAAAAGTTACAGCCCTTTGAAGTTACAAAATGAAAATCGATTTTTTTTCATATATCGAAAACTCTTTTTCAAAGAGATTTTTTATTGAAAATGGACACGTGGCACTCTTATGGTAGCAATATCTTAAAAAAAAATTAAAGTTAAATTTGTGCACCCCATAAAAATTTTATGGGGGTTTTGTTCCCTTAAACCCCCCCAAACTTTTGAGTACGTTCCAATTAAATTATTATTGTGGCACCATTAGTTAAGCACAATATTTTTAAAACTTTTTTGCCTCCTAGTACTTTTTCTATAAGCCAGTGTTTATCGAGATATTTTAAATATTTGTCGAATCCACCACATATTTGTATATGGTTAAGTACGATTGTAGCAACCTGTTAATAATCTGAAAATTTATTTATAATTTACACTTTTAGGTATATTTTGAAAAAGAAGCCACATCTCGATAAAAGGTGACTTATCAAAAAAAGACTAAGAGGCAAAAAAGTTTTAAAAATACTGTATTTAACTAATGGAACCACAATAGCAGTTTATTTAGAACGTACACAAATATTTGGCGGGTTTAAAGGAACAAAAATCCCTTAAAATTTTTATGTAAACATATTAAAAAAGAAGCCGCATCTCGATAAAAACTGGCTTATAGACAAAATACTAAGAGGCAAAAAAGTTTTAAAAACGTTGTGTTTAACTAATGGTACCACAATAATGAATTAATTGGAACGTACACCAAAGTTTGGGGGTTTAAGGGAACAAAACCCCCATAAAATTTTTATGGGGCAAAAATTTCACTATAATTTTGTTTTAAGATATTCCTGCCATAATAATGATACATGTCCATTTTCAACAAAAAATCTCTAATAGTTTTCGATATATTGAAAAAAATCGATTTTCTTTTTGTAACTTCAAAGGGCTGTAACTTTTTTATGAGCCCATTTGTACTAAGGTAAGTTAGGTGTATTGGTGTTCGAGTTTGGCAAGCGAGGCGAGAGGTCGTGTGGCAGGTGTATTGGCGATAAGGTAATTTCGAATTCGAAACCTATCACAATAAAAACACCGGTTTTTTAAAAGACCTATCGTTATCGATAATCGTTAAACTTAAAAAGCGTTCTTGTGCGAAATAAAAATAAACTTCTAAGTGTATAATAATAATATTTATATTAGTGCTGAGGTTAACATTTAATTTAAAATGGCCAGTGGCGGAACAGGAACAATCCGAAAGGAAACCTATAGAAAGAATGAAGAACTATCTGATAGTGGCGACGAAGAATCTAAGAAGAAAAAATATAAAGAAGATAAATTATATTTTGAAAAGAGTAACCTGACGAGACGAACACCGAATAAAAGCAACGACACAAATGAAGAGATGATAAAAATGATGCGGGAAGTTATGTGGAAAAATGATGAAATGATGGCAGAAATAAGAACCATACGGAAAGACCAAAAAGAAACGATGGAATATATTAAGGAGCTGAAAGAAAAAAACGAAAAATTGGAAGAAGGTTTAAAAATGGCAAACAATAGAATAGAACAATTGGAAAAAGATAGACGGAGAAATAATATAGTATTAAAAGGCCTAACACTAGATGCTACCGATGGAAAGCCTGTAAAGGAGTCAGTAGAACACTTCATAGGAAGAAATCTGAAATTAGAGGTCAGACTGAGAGGAGCGGTGAAGATCGGCGACCAAATCTTTGTAGCAGAAATGGAAAACCTAACGGATAAGATGAGTGTACTAAAAAACAAAGGAAAACTGAAAAATCTACAGGGACAAAAGGCGTATATAGAATCAGATTTAACAAGAAAGGAAAGGGAAATACAAGCAAAAATTAGGAAAATGGCAAAAGAAGAAAAAGACAAAGGTAATACTACGAAGATAGGATATATGAAACTGGAGATTAATGGAAAGGAGTGGAAATGGGACCATAATAAAGAGAAACTTATACTAACTCACAGAAATATCGGGGAAGGGACTTCAAAAAACTAAAAGAAAATAATGAGACCGGACCCACAACAATGACAACCAAGGCAATGAATGGGAAAAGCGATAGGGAAAAAGATGATGCAAAGGTAAACAAGGATGAAAATAGGAAAAAGGGGAAAGCTAGGTTGCAGAAAAAAGGAGAGATAAAAATGGGAACATGGAATGTGAGAAGCATCAATGGAAAAGAGGAAGAACTGGTAGAAGATATGATAAGACAAAAAATAGAAATACTAGGAATAACAGAAACGAAGATGAAAGGAAAAGGTATTAAGAAAATACACAAAGGATATTGGTTACTTTGGGTAGGAGCGGATACAAAAGAGAGAGCAAAAGAAGGAGTCGGGATAATAATTGCACCGAATAGACTACAACACGTTATAGAAGAAACATATGTTAACCAGAGAATATTATCGGTGAAAATTAAACTGATGGACGAAGAAATATGGACAATAATAACAGCCTACGGAGTAAATGAAGATGCAAGAAAGAAAGAGAAAGATAAATTTTTCGAGGAGCTCCAAATGCAAATTGATAATGGGGAAGAAAACATAATTGTAATGGGAGATCTAAACGGTAGAGTCGGAAACAACAACAGCGGAATAGAGGAGTGCATGGGAAAAGAAGGAGAAGAAATGCTAAACAGAAATGGTGAAAGAATAATAGAAATATGTATGGAGAATAAACTAGTTATAACAAATACAAAATTTAAACATAAAGAAGTACACAAATACACGAGAGTACAAGACAGCAGAAACGAAAAATCAATCATAGATTACTTTTTGGTAAGCAGCAACAAATGGAAAAGAGTACAGGATACGAAAGTGAAAAGAGGCTCGGAGATTGGCAGTGACCACCATCTAGTAATAATGAGAATGAGAACAACAGAGGAAAAAGAAGAAAAGAGAAGAAAGGTAGTAAATGAAAAAATAAAAAGTTACAAATTAAAAGAGGAAATATATAAGAAGAAATTCCAAGAAAAATTAGATAATACTTTGAAAGGTAGGGCAAAAAATACAAATATAGAAAAAAAATGGGAATATCTAAAAACCAGCATAATCAAAGCAGCTGAGGAAACTTGCGGGAAAGCAAAAATAGCAAACACTAACATGAGGAGAACAGAATGGTGGACGGAAGAAATACGAGAGAAAATAAAGAACAAAAAAGACAAATGGAAAAGATACCTAAGCACAAAACACCCGGAAGATTACGAAGCATATAAAGAAAAAAGGAAAGAGGTTAAAATAGCGGTGAAAGCAGGAAAGGAAAGGTCATGGGAGATATTTGGACAAAAAATGACAAAAAATTATAGGGAAAACCAAAAACTCTTCTACGGCGCATTAAAACAACTCAGACAAAAGAAAGAGCACACGATGCCGAATATAAAAGACAAGAATGGAAACGTACTAACAGAAGAAAAACAAATAATGGAAAGATGGAGAGAACATTTCAAAGAGCTAACTCATGTAGACAAGGACAACATAGGGGAGATACAAGAAAGGAATGAAGAACAACAAGTGGAATCCATAACAAGAGAGGAATTAGAGAAAGCAATAGAAAGAGTAAAACTGG
Source organism: Diabrotica virgifera virgifera (assembly GCF_917563875.1). Lineage (NCBI taxonomy): Eukaryota > Metazoa > Arthropoda > Insecta > Coleoptera > Chrysomelidae > Diabrotica > Diabrotica virgifera. The sequence continues at coordinate 174,552,832 of NC_065449.1, read as the reverse complement.
GCAAAGCACCAGGCAAGGATCATATCACCCCGGAAATGATAAAATTCATGGGGACAGAGGGAATGGATAGCATGAAAGAACTAATGAATGATATCATAAATAGAGCAGAATTACCAAAGGACTGGAAGAAAGACATTATATTACCAATACACAAAAAGGGAGACAAGAGAAACTGTAATAATTACCGAGGTATCACCATATCAAGTATCCCTGGGAAGGTATTAGCAAGAATACTAGAGACAAGAATAAAAACACAAATAGAAACAACTATGGAAGACACACAGTGTGGATTCAGGAAGGACAGAAGCACGCAAGACCTAATATTCACATTAAGACAAGTAAGTGAGAAGGTAATCAAGAAAAATAGAGAGATACATATGTGCTTCATTGACCTGGAAAAGGCGTTTGACAGAATCCGAAGAAAGGACGTTTGGAAGACACTAACAGAAAGGGGAGTCGACAGACACATAATAGAAGTAATAAAGGATATGTACAAAAATAATACAAATACAGTAAGAACCAATAACGAGGAATCCAGAGACTTTTCTACAAGTCAAGGCGTCAAACAGAGATGCGTGCTGAGTCCACTGCTATTCTCAGTGGTACTGGATGAAGCGATAAAGAAAGCCAAGAGAAGAATGAGAAAACTAACATTAGGATACTGGCAAATGAATCAGACTCAACTATCGGAGCTACTATTTGCAGACGACATGGTATTGATAGCAGAAAACAGAGAAGACTTACAGAACAATCTTGAAATCCTAGAAGAAGAACTATCAAACATAAATATGAAAATTAATACAGAGAAAACAAAAACAATGATAATTTCAAATACGAGGAAGACACACGCAATAGAATTAGACGGGAAACAACTAGAGCAAGTGGAATATTTTAAATACCTAGGAGTAATAATCGAATCAAATGGTAAACAAGACATGGAAATAAACGAGAGAATGGGACGAACAGGAAGCTTATTTAACACTATGAAAACAACATTTTTTGGGAAAAAAGGGATACCGGAAAAAGTAAAAACGGCAGTCGTTAAATCAGTAGTTAGACCAACAATCATGTATAGCAGCGAGACATGGACATTGACGGGGAGACAAAAATCCAGAGTCAATGCTATGGAAATGAGGTTCCTGAGGAAAATAGCAAACAGAAAAAGGACAGACAAAATACGAAACGAAACAATTAGACAAAACCTAAAACTAGAACCAATCAATGAAAAAATAGTAGAAGGACAACTTAGATGGTTCGGGCACGTGTGTAGAATGTCGAACGAGAGGCTAACAAAACGAGTGTTCGAAACGAGAGTGCAGGGGAAAAACAAAAGAGGGAGACCAAGAGTTATGTGGGTAGATGAAATCAGGAAAGAAGTCGAGAAGAAGGGATTGACATTGGAAAGTGCAAGAAACCTAGCGCAAGATCGGAAAGCATGGAGACTACAATGCCAAACTCAACTCCACCAGCCTTACACCTAAAGGTAGAAAGGCTTAGGACTAAGTAAGTAAGTAAAAATTCATATTTCGATTAGTATTTTTGGGGTTGCCAGATACTTAAATTGATGATTAAACATTCAGCTTCGATTCTGAAGAGTAGTCGCGTCTAACCTTAATTTATACCCTTGTTTTTTAATTGTTAAATATGCGTGTTTATCCGATGTTTTTGCCGGTGCGGCGCGCTCTATTTCAAAAATCTCCTATTTCCTCCGAAAATTATTTTTTCTAGGTTTTTTGGGACATTCTAAATAAAATAAGTTTCTTGATATTTTTATCAAAAGTTAATAGTTTTAAAGTTATAAGTTAATAAAAGACTCATTTTTGGATTTTAAATCGCTTATAACTTTAAAACTGTTAACTTTTGAGAAAAATGTCAAGAAACTTATTTTATTTAGAAAATCCCAAAAAATCTAGAAAAAATAATTTTCAGAGGAAAATAGGAGATTTTTGAAATAGAGCGCGCCGCACCGGCAAAAAAATCGGATAAACACGCATATTTAACAATTAAAAAACAACGGTATAAATTAAGGATAGACGCGATCACTCTTCATAGTCTTGAAGCTCAATGTTTTAACTTCAATTTAAGTATCTGGCAACCTCAAAAATAATAATTTAAATATGAGTTTTTAGGCCTCCAAAATGCGTATTTTCGCATTTTTCAGATTTTAAATTGCCTATAACTCGAAAACTATCAATTTTTGAGAACATTTAAAAGATACCTTTGTTGTTTAGAATGACCCACAAAACTGAAAAATATATGTTCCAGAGCAAAACACGTGATCTTTTGTATTTGTTTAAAATAATTGTTTAAACAATTTCTGCCCAAAAATTCCGCCCGGCACCCTTCAGATTTGTTTAAAGGAAATTTTAAAATATTTTTAAATAGGAATCCACAAAGAGACCGAATCGGAAATTTTTTCAGATGGGAGCGGTCTCACTACATGGACTACTGTGAGAGTAAAGAGCAAATATCCTACCCTGCCGAGTGGAAAAGAACTAAACTCTCGTCTAGCGTAACTACCCGCTATTAGCACTTCTTTGCTCTTTGCTCTTTGCTCTTTGCTCTTTGCTCGTCCACTCTGAACGTGCACTTTTTGCTCTTTGCTCTTTGCTCTTTGCTCGTCCACTCTGAACGCGGCCTTAGCCTCCAACAGATTCACACTCATAGGAGTTGTTTTTTAGCTAAAAATAAATACTATAATACCACATATCAAACCAATATGAATTAGATGTTTCGCCATTTCTTGGTCTCATCAGCGTTGTACAGCCATATTAAGAAAACTTTACATTCCATGCTACATGACAACAAACGGACAACTGATTCTGTTAATATTAATCAGTTGCCAAAATGAAATTATTATACGCAAACAATATACCCATAAACACGTGATAATTTCATTTTAGAACCAATCTTATATTGTAAATGTATTGAATTGATAAATCTAACTGGCATTGATAAATGCTACACAGCCAGTACCTATGACATTGATAAAATCTTCTAAACATAATCTAAACTTCTAACCTAATATAAAACTATATCTAAAACTACTTTACAAAACTACAATACAAAGCGCCCATAGCAAATAGGGGAAGCAAGATCAAGTACCTAACTTCATAACTAAAAAAGCACATGTCTTGGAGCATGCCTCAAGGATGTATGAATTTCGTTCCCAGAATTGGTGGCACATTTTTCAAATTTTGCCGCTTTTACTGTCCCATTTTAAGAAATGGTAGTATGCTAGACAAAGAGGTTTGAAGCAAGCCTCATCTGTAATAATTTGAGAAAGTTGGAATGAGATGCATGATGCATATAATACTGGCATGTGGAAGACGGATACAAAGATAATGAGTCAGGGCCGTACCGATTTTAATTTTTTTCATAAAAATAAAGTTATTTAAGAAATTTCAAAAAGCTAAATTATATTTAAAAAACTGATTATGAAATAACGTAAATAGTCGATTGATATACTGGTGAGGCACTGCCTCACCTGCCTCATAGGACAAGCCGCCACTACCAAAAATAGACGTAGTGCAAATGAACACAATATAGGAGAGTACTATCACGTACGTAGTTAACTGGCCATTAGGGAACTATGGTAAAAATTTTAATATTGCGGAGCGAAAGAGTGCGCGCAATCTTTGAAAGGTTAATAAAAGCCTTGGTGCATAAATAACGATTAAGGAAAATAACATATAAGAAGTATGCATAAAAGTAATTATATTAAAATATGATTATACAGGGTGTCCCGAAAAGATTGGTCATAAATTATACCACAGATTCTGGGGTCAAAACTAGGTTGATTGAACCTCACTTACCTATATAAAATAGTGCACACAAAAAAAGTTACAGCCCTTTGAAGTTACAAAATGAAAATCGATTTTTTTTCATATATCGAAAACTCTTTTTCAAAGAGATTTTTTATTGAAAATGGACACGTGGCACTCTTATGGTAGCAATATCTTAAAAAAAAATTAAAGTTAAATTTGTGCACCCCATAAAAATTTTATGGGGGTTTTGTTCCCTTAAACCCCCCCAAACTTTTGAGTACGTTCCAATTAAATTATTATTGTGGCACCATTAGTTAAGCACAATATTTTTAAAACTTTTTTGCCTCCTAGTACTTTTTCTATAAGCCAGTGTTTATCGAGATATTTTAAATATTTGTCGAATCCACCACATATTTGTATATGGTTAAGTACGATTGTAGCAACCTGTTAATAATCTGAAAATTTATTTATAATTTACACTTTTAGGTATATTTTGAAAAAGAAGCCACATCTCGATAAAAGGTGACTTATCAAAAAAAGACTAAGAGGCAAAAAAGTTTTAAAAATACTGTATTTAACTAATGGAACCACAATAGCAGTTTATTTAGAACGTACACAAATATTTGGCGGGTTTAAAGGAACAAAAATCCCTTAAAATTTTTATGTAAACATATTAAAAAAGAAGCCGCATCTCGATAAAAACTGGCTTATAGACAAAATACTAAGAGGCAAAAAAGTTTTAAAAACGTTGTGTTTAACTAATGGTACCACAATAATGAATTAATTGGAACGTACACCAAAGTTTGGGGGTTTAAGGGAACAAAACCCCCATAAAATTTTTATGGGGCAAAAATTTCACTATAATTTTGTTTTAAGATATTCCTGCCATAATAATGATACATGTCCATTTTCAACAAAAAATCTCTAATAGTTTTCGATATATTGAAAAAAATCGATTTTCTTTTTGTAACTTCAAAGGGCTGTAACTTTTTTATGAGCCCATTTGTACTAAGGTAAGTTAGGTTCAATCGAACTAATTTTGAACCCAGAATGTGTGGTATAATTTATGACCAATCTTTTCGGGACACCCTGTATACAGGAACACATTTAATATGGCACATATTATTTTTTACTAATAACTGTTTATTCTCCAACTGGCCTGATCATTATTCTGGATCCAGCCAAATTTACGTGTGCGTTTTTCAGAGATGACCAATCAAGACCATGTCCGTTGTATGCATCAGTAAGTACGACTGTCATAATATTTTCCATTAAGGTTGCTCTCAAAGCAAGCATGATACCACCAGGCGCCCTCTATAACATACAAAAATTAAATAATATATAACATCACAAATGTAGTCCAAGTAATGAAGCTTAAAATAGGACAAAACCTCGCAATTTTTACAGAATGGATCGATTGGCTTGAAAATTTGAGAATAAGTAATGGATAGTCCAAGGATCAAAATCTATATCATGCCAAAAGGCGCTTTTACCCTGGGGGTGGTTGCCACCCCATCTCGGGGGGTGGAAATTTTTATTATATTTTGATCGCAAGAGTTGGTAAAGACATTTATTTATTTATTTATTTACTGAAATATACATCTACCAGGTATAAACCCATAAAGGTGTACATAAGAAAACTACATTGACTGAACACTTGATGACAAAATATAAAATAAAATAAAGAATAACCAAAAATGTTTCTGTTGTTAATACACATACTTAAAAAAACAAAGACCTTAATAAAGAAATATAATATGACATCAATTCGGTAAGCTATTGCGTATTTCGCGTTTAAAGATGTTAAAACTAAGAAAAAAATGTCCACAGATCTTAAGTTATTTACACTTCTGCACATACTTTTTATCGGACAATAGAAATTATGTTGCGAATTAGGCACCGAAATATGAATACTTACACCTAAACGTGACACAGTTCGTGGTACATTAAAATCTATAAGACTAAGCAAAACATCGCTATTAAAATTAGGCAATTGACAATTTTGAAAATGAATATTAGGCCGTTTATTTCACGCTGCTTACGCAGTGAATTAAATCCAAACTAAGAAAGGAGTAAATTATAGCTAAAGCCTATAACCGGATATCTGTTATATTTTTTGAGGTAAAAATATCTTAAGAATCTTTTTAAAAAGATTCAAGATTAGAGACAAGTTCTGCATGATTAGCATTCCATACGCTGCAGTAATTAAGTTTACTACTAACTAGTCCAAAATACTCGTATAAACTACGCAAAGCTTCAACAGACGTTACATCTCTGCAGCTTCTAATAATGTATCCTAAATATTTGGTTGCTCTAGAGACCACGGTATTAATATGAGTTGGGAATGTTAATTTACTCTCAAATATAACACCAAGATCTTTAAACTCTGAGGTAGAAGACAGTAAAATGTTTTTTTTTATTTAAAGTTACAAAGTCGCATCCACCCAAAGTTTATTAGCGACATTCCTGCAACATTTGTAATAATATTAAATTTAACATTTGTAACAATCAATCATTGTAACAATTAGTTAGAATTTGTGAACAATAGAACATTTGTAACAATTAATTAAGTTAAATAATTTTGTGTAACATATTTATACATTTTAAGTAACCTAATAAATTGTCCGGAACTAAATTTTTATTGAGGAGTGCTTTCAGTTTATTTGGCAAATTGTAAAACTGTCTTTGATTTACATATTTAGGACAGTCTATCAAGAAGTGCATTATACTGTCTACTGTATTGCATGTTTCGCATTTTGGAGGTTCACTATTTGAGAAGAGATAGAAGTGAGTATACCTACAGTGCCCAAGTCGTAGACGTGTAATAATAGTTTGGCATCTTCTGCTTCTGACAGTGGACTTCCATGAAAAAATGTCATTTTTGATGGTTCTGAGTTTAGAACTAGAGTCATTCCACTCCCGATTCCACGCGATTAACACCTTATTTTTGAAATAAACTTTTAGATCGCCTGCGACACTCCGACACTCTGTTTCTGATGCGTCACTATTGATAGCGTTACGCGCACTAGAATCTACTTCTTCATTCCCTTCTATACCTATATGAGATGGTATCCACAGGAAGTGGATTCTTCTAAAATTGTCTTGAGCTTTCATTAATTCGGCCTTGATCATTTTCTCAATGGGGTGTTTAGGGTATACATTTTGCAGAGCTTTGACTGCGATGAGAGAGTCAAAAAGGACTAGACAACAAGGGAGGTTTTTAATATTTATTGCTTGATGGCTTTGAACAAACCAAATAGTTCTGCAGTATAGATACTGGAATTTAGAGGAAGTTTAAATTGAAAAGTGTCAATTGGGATTACCACTGCTGCTCCAACGCCAAGTTCACCTTTGGATGCATCTGCATAAATTTTAATCTACTCATTGTATTGTTGATCTTGGATTGAATTTAGTTTGACTTTAAAAATAATAGGACTAGTTTCATGTTTATTATATATACTTAACGCTGTATTGACTTTGGGCTGTTCGATAGTCCAAGGTAGATAGTTATTGGTATTCGTTTAAAATAACAGTAAAATGTTGTTGACCTTATAATCGAAATGTATGTTATTGACCTTTCGGACAATACTTTACATTTCTTTATATTTAAGGATAGTTGATTATTGAAACACCATTCATTAACGACATAGATATCCTGTTGAAGTTTAACGCAGTCGGAAATATGGTTAATTTTGCGAAATATTTTCATATCGTCCGCATACAACAGTGTTTCAGAGTCTACGACGGAGCAGATATCATTAACGAAAAGGAGAAATAATAAGGGAGCCAGATTTGATCCCTGAGGTACTCCAGACGTGGCAACAAAACGAAAAGATCGAAAGCCTTGATATTCTACGAACAAACTCCTATCAGTTAAATATGATTTTAGTAATATCTTAAAGTTATTGGAACTTCCAAACTGATCTAATTTTGTTAGCAATTTGTTTTGTGAGACTTTGTCAAATGCTTTACTGAAATCAGTGTTTATGACGTCCACCTGTTGTCTTTAATCTAAAGCTGACGAAACAGATATTCTGTAAATATACTACAAAGATTTGTTGCCGTACTCCGAGCTTTCACAAAACCATGTTGACTGCTGGTAATCAAACAACGCACATGAGCATACAAGTAATCTGTCAAGATAATTTCGAACAATTTAGAGAATGCTGATATAAGAGCGATAGGTCGATAGTTAGATATATTAGAGTTTGAACCTGATTTAAAAATAGGACAAACTCTTGTATTTTTCCACGTAGTTGGAAATGTAGTTGTCTTAAGAATGAGGTTAAAAATTACAAGTGGTTCTATGAATGACTCGACGTGACATTTAAGTATAGAAACAGGAAAATTATCTTGACCGCAGGAAAATTTATTTTTTTTTTACTTCTTTGCACCTTCTATAATATCGTTACTGATAATTGTACCGATATTAAAGTAAGAACTTTATAATTAAAATCACATGTAACAGAAGGAGAGCTATTACTATCAGAAATATGAACACTCCTAAAGAAATTTGCAAATGCGTTTACTATCTTGACTCATGGTAAACATATCACTACCGTATTTCATCAGACTAGGTATCCGTGATTTATTATTTTTGGCATTAACAAAGTTCCAAAATTGTCTCGCACTAGACTTAAAAGATTTTTGGGATCTTTCAACAAATTTTTTATATTCTAGTTGTATTTCTAATTTAATAGTTCTTCTGAGATCTTTTGCTCGTTGGAGGTAAAAACAATATTTACTTCGTCTATACATTCTCAGATATGTAATTATGTTTACGTTTAACTTTGGCGATTATTTCAGATGTAAACAATGCTGGATATTTTTGAGATCTAGTTGAACTAAGTGGAACACATTTATCTATAATTTCTTGGAGAGACAAACTAAACGAATCTACAGCAAAATCTACATCTGAAAAATGTTTTAAATGATTCCAGTCTATTTCGGTTAAAAGTTTGTTAAATTTATTTAAGTTATATTTTCTAAAATTAAGACGTTTCTGATTCGAAACAAAATATTCATCTTCTTTGACTTCATACGGAAAATAATAAGTTAAAACAGGATTATGATTATCAATATGGCATTGACTTCAGGTGTAACTTCGCAACTAAAAATGACGGTGTTAAAATTACATCTAATATCTTTTCATGTATATTTTTTATTTTGTTACAATGCACAGAATCTGTATAGTTTAATAGTTGAACAAATCTATTAATTAAGGTAGTTAATTGACTATTAGTAACATAATATGCTGCAAGATCTGTTACATTAAAATCTCCAATCAAAACGACCTAATGAATTTCATGGAAAGTTTCAATATAGTCAAAAAAATCAGAATACTCACTAAATGTCACGTTAGGTGGGATATAAACTGTTATAAAGAAGATTGGTTTGCAATTAGTTTTGAAAACTTTAACACATAAAACATCAATTTTTTCTATAGGAAACACTACATTACGTTGTTCTGAATGACACACGTTATTATTTACAGCAAACATCACTTCTCCTCCAAACTTGCCAAAACTTCGATCTTTACGATAAACTGTGTAGATGTCTTCAGGAGATAGTTCACTACTACGTGCTCCATCCCGAAGCCAAGATTCTGTGATTGCAAAAATGTGATATTGTGATATCAGGACATTTTGAAAAACTATAGATGTTTTCGAATTTAGACCACGACAGTTTTGATAATATACAAAAAGCAGTCATTATTTTTCGGTGATCCAGTAGATGATACTACAGGTTTTTTGAGACAATAAATGGTAGACTATGTTTGTATTTTATAGTTAAATTTGTTTCACCTGCTGCCAAACGATAGCTAAGTTCCTTTTTGATTTTTGAAGTATACTCACGTTGCATAACAGTTTGATCTGACCTCATAATATACAGGGTGTAACAAAAATACAGGTCATAAATTTAATCATATATTCTGGGACCAAAATTAGTTCGATTGAACCTAACTTACCTTAGTACAAATGTGCACATAAAAAAAGTTACAGCCCTTTGAAGTTACAAAATAAAAATAGATTTTTTCCAATATATCGAAAACTATTTATGATATTTTATTGAAAATGGACATGTGGCATTCTTATGGCAGTAGTATGTTAAGAAAAAATTATAGTGAATTTTAAATACCCCATAAAAGTTTTATGGGGGTTTTGTTCTTTTAACCCCCCCAAACTTTTGTGTACGTTCCAATATAATTATTATTGTAGTACCATTAGTTAAACACAATGTTTTAAAAACTTTTTTGCCTCTTAGTACTTTTTCGAAAAGTCGAGTTTTTATCGAGATATTTTGAATATTTGTCAAATCCACCACATATTTGTATATGGTTAAGTACGATTATGGAGACTTAGTAATAATATGAAAATTTATTTATGATTTACATTTTTAGCTATATTTTGAACCATATTAAAAAAGAAGCCACGTCTCGATAAAAGGTGCCTTATCGTAAAAATACAAAGAGGCAAAAAAGTTTTAAAAACACTGTGTTTAGCTAATGGTATCGCAGTAATAGTTTAATTGGAACGTACACAAACATTTGGGGGGTTTAAAGGAACAAAACCCCCAAAAAATTTTTATGTAAACATATTAAAAAAGAAGCCGCAACTCGATAAAAACTGCCTGATCGAAAAAATACTAGGAGCCAAAAAAGTTTTAAAAATATTGAATTTAACTAATGGTACCACAATAATAATTTAATTGGAACGTACACAAAATTTTGGGGGGGTTTAAGGAAACAAAACCCCCATAAAATTTTTGTGGGGTGCACAAATTTCACTATAACTTTCTTTAAGATGCTCCTGACATAAGATTGCCACATGTCCATTTTTGTTAAAAAATCTCTAATAGTTTTCGATATATTTGAAAAAATCGATTTTTATTTTGTAACTTCAAAGGGCTGTAACTTTTTTAATGTGCATATTAGTACTAAGGTAAGTTAGGTTCATTCGAACTATTTTTGTTCCCAGAATATGTGATTTAATTTATGACCTGTATTTTTGTTACACCCTGTATATTCTTATAACAGTCTATTGATCTGAGTTTGGGATTTAGCTTTAAAAAATTAGTCACTTGATTACTATCCAGAAACGTAACTTTAATTGGACGATATTTATTTGAGTTGGCTGACGCGTAGACCTAAACGGGAAACATGTAAACCAGCGGTTCTCAATCTTTTTGTGTCATGTACCACCAAATACTTTTTATTATTTTTGGTACCACCTAACTGAAATACATATCTAACTAGGTGATCTAATTAACTATAATAGTGGTGCTGATTTTGGTTTTTGCGTTTTGTGTACCACCTCAAAAAATGAAATGTACCACCAGTGGTACATGTACCACAGATTGAGAACCGCTGATGTAAACCATTTAATTGCGGATTTCGATTCATTTTTTTTCCTTGCATTACGCATCAACCACGCAGAATTATTAGCGTGTATCGATTGTGTTACAAAATTATAAATTAAAAATAGATTTTAAGCATAAAAATAGGAAATTATAAAAAGCCCTAAATCTATACAAAGTAAAGTAAAATACTATATTCTTGGTAAAAGGTTGCAGTCTTTGAGGAATGTGAAGATGCTTCTTGTATCACTGTCCTTTCCGAGTGCACTATTTAATGTTGGTGGTATGTTGTACTTTTTTCGTTGCACTTTATACTTCGGACAATGCAATAAACAATGTTTTACGGTAAGACACTTTTACAAAAATCATACACAGGTTGCTCGGCACGTTGGAGTATGTAAATACTTATGTAGTCATGGGTTAATCGAGTATGGCCAATCCGGAAACGAGTAAAGATTACTTGTTCTCTTCTGTTTTTGAACTGTGGAATTTGTTTGTGGTTAATGTCAACTTCGTACAACTTGGCTGGGGAGTCCCTCCACGTATCCTGCCATATTTTAATAGTATTTTCTTTGAAATATGCTTTCAGGTTGGTGTGTAGGATTTTCATGTTCTCTTCTGCGTATGGGTTATTAGGTGCATTCTTTGCTATTTTGTCTACAAGCTCGTTACCTTAGATTTCAGTATGAGATGGTACCCAAATAAAATTAACTTTAATATTTATATTTTCTGCCTATTTTAGTTCTTTTTTAATGAAAAGTAGTAGAGAATGATAATATTGAGCTGAGAGAATCTGTAATAATGATGTTTCTCGTTTTATTTTTGTTAGCTATCAGAGCTAATGCTTTTAGAATAGCAAACAGTTCAGCGGAGAACATTGTTGTACATGAAGGTAATTTATAAGCTGCTGTGTAACCTGACGAGTAGATTGCTGCGCCACTTCCGTCTTCGTTTTTGAAGGCATCGGTGTAAACTTTGAAGCAGCTACCATATTTGCTTAATATTTTAAGAAATTCTTGATTGATTTGACTTGCAGGCGTTTCTGATTTGTTTAGCAGCAATAAGCTGGTATAAGTAGAGGGAAGGCGAATTGTCCAAGGAGGAGGGGTTTGCAACCCGTGCAATCGTTTACAACTCCTCAAAAAAGACGTACGTAAACACAATAGATGTGATTCAAAATACAAGTCTTCGAATTTCCTTAGGAGCACACCACACAAGTCCAATGCAAACTATATACTGGGAGACTGGAGAGAACCGACTCACGTTTAGAAGACAATATCTAAGTCTTTCTTATGCCGCTGCAGTATCCTCTAATCAAGATAATCCAGTTAGACACAACGTATTTGCTGACCGCTTTAAAAGTTGTTTCCAAAACTCAAATCGAACTGATCACCCTTTCTATTACCGCATACAAACTTACTTATTAAAAATCGGTATTCATTTTCCAGACACCTACGTGTTTCTTTAAATGTTCTAAATGTGTTTTCCAAGCTAGTTTTTGATCGAATATCATACCGAGAAATCTAACTTCGTCAACATATTTAACCTGCCCTCCATTTAAGTATAAGTTCTTCAGTTGTATTTGGTGACTTTTCGTAAAACACACTGCTTTGGTTTTAAGGGAATTAAATTGAAGTCCACTTGTGAATGACCATCCTTTAATATGATTTATGGCTTTTTGGACATGGTTATGGATGATTGTTGGGTTCTTTCCTCTGCAAAGTATAATCATCTGCATATAACCTAGCTTTTACAGGATGTTTAATTTTTGCGGTAATATAGATCATAGCTATAAGAAACAGAGTTGTGCTAAGGTTCGAGCCCTGTGGTATACCAGTTTCTTGATTTCTTGTTGAGGAATATACGCCATCTACTCTGACTTGAAACTGTCTATTTTCTAATAAGTTTGATATATATTTAAGTATATTACCTCTAATTTTCCATTCGCTAAGTGTTTTTAATATTGAGAATTTCCACACTGTATCGTAGGCTTTACTAATGTCGAAAAATATTCCGATACAATGTTGTTTAATTGCAAAAGCCTCATGTATTTCCGATTCTACGTCAATCAGATTGTCTACAGTAGAACGATGTTTTCTGAAGCCACTCTGTTCTGGTATAATTAATTTTTTTGAGTCCAGATATCACATTAGTCAGTTATTTATTATTTTCTCTAGCATTTTGCCCACACTACAAGTTAGAGATATTGGCCTATACATTTCGGGATCTGATTTTGATTTACTTTGCTCAGGAATAGGAATTATTATTGAACTTCTCCACGATTTTGGAAATAAACTTTTCGAGACGACGAAGTTGAATTATGCTGAGTAAGTGTTCTTTAGATGGCTAGGTGAGGTTTTTTAGAAAAAGAGTGGGTATATTATCTGCTCCAGGGCACGAGTTCTTACAGTTTTTTTATTACCGCTTCTAATTCATCCATCGATATTGGAAAGTTTATTTTACTATTATTTTGATCTTTACAGTCTCTGGTATATTTTTCTTCATTTTTTGTTCCTTAAGGAATTTGGTGAATAGTTTGCGTCGCTTGAACTTTTTTCATAAACTAATGCCAGTATATTTGATATTTCCTTTTAGGATTTATATATTATATTATTTTGCTCTAACAAATTTATTGACTTGTGTGATTTTGTACCAGATATTCTTTTTACTTTTTTCCATACAGTTGTCATTGAAGTAGAACTGTCAATTGTTGAAACATATGTTTTCCAAGATTCGCGCTTAGATTTTTTGATAGTGAATCTGGCTATAGCTCTTAATCGTTTAAATTCTAAAGAGTTTTGTTCATTTTTTTGTCGTTTGAATTTATTAAACGCTTGTTTGGATTGTTGTATTGCGTGTATACATTCATGATTCCACCAAGGAACTCGATGGAATTTACTGTTGAAATTAATTTTTTCTACGGCCGTGCCTAAACAGCCACTTTCCCGCACGCATTTTGCTTCTGAAAGTTGCACTTTCCCGCACTAGTGCGGAAATAGTATATTGTGCAACAAGTGCAGAAAGGTACTAATTTCTCACGAGTTTGAAAAGTTGCGGTACGAGCGCAAGCGAGTGCCGCAATTCAAACGAGTGAGAAATTACCTTTCTGCACGTGTTTCACACTATACTTTTTCTACAAGCACAGTTTTTCCTAAAAATAAAAATCACAATTTCCAAACGACGATTAATTATAATAGGTACCTATGTGATAAATTTTAAACTGCATTTAATTAATACGTACTAATCAATTTAAATTCCTTATACCTAAATAAATTGCACAGAAATTAGTTAAAAAATTAATGCACTGCCTTAATTTGTTTAAATTTAAACAATTATTACACATTATTGACATTATATTTATGCAGTCACGAATTTACACCAAACCTACTTCATTCGACGTCTCTTGCACAGGTTGCTAAATCCTTATTGGTTATTTGATAATTATAAAATGTTTAATAAGAATAAAATTGTAAAATAAAACAGTTGTAACATCCATAATTTAGTTTCTATGCTATAGTTAAATATAATAATTGTCTTATAAGTTATATATTTGTCTAAAGTTTAACCACGGATGTAAACAGAATATAACGTTACTCAGAATGCGGTAGTCCACGGATGTAAACAGAATATAACGTTACTCAGAATGAGGTAGTCAACTGTGCAGAAAAGAACTTTGCGGCACAGAAACGTCACTTTGCTGCACAGAAACGTCACTTTTCTGCACACTAATGTCAAATATCTTATACTGTGAGAAAATATCAAGTTTGCTAACATAAAACCGTGCAGAAAAGTGCACTTTGAATAGTGGTTGTAGAAAAAGTAAATTTTTCCGCACTAGTGAGGGAAAGTAGAATACCTTTCTAATATGGCATTATAATATATTATAATATATTCAATATACTAATATTTAGATATTATTTACTAATTTATTTCAAATTTATCTTATTGTGTTCATGTTTTAATTAAATTAACGCGAAAATTCTTTGAAATAGAATTATTTTGACATAATATTCATAAGTCAAATCAGTGGACAATCACAATGGTTTTGAATATCGTCGTCATTGAAACTATTTCGTCGTCATAGTAACCAATTTTATTGAAAGTTTGATTTTGACAACCTTGTCAAATAACGTATGCATTTGTGTGTTTTCGCTGCAATTTTTAAAAAATTACATGGATTCATCGGACGAAAAGATCCCGGAAGCTGTCTTGATAGCCGCCGCGGAAGCAAATTTAAATTTGTTGCATGCCAAATCCAAAGAGAGGTATCAAAAACAATTTGTCCATTTTGTGAACTGGTGCGAATCCATGAAAGTAAGGAGCTATAAAGAGGAAGTATTTTTGGCATACTTTTTAGAATTGAGCAAAGTGCTTAAATCAAACACACTTTGGTCACGCTATTCCATGATTAAAAGTTTAATGAAAATAAAGCAAAATATTGATATAAGTAAGTTTTATAAACTAACAACTTTTTTGAAAAAACAAAATATTGGTTTTCGAACACAAAAAGCAAAAATTTTTAGTAAAGAAGATATAGCCAAATTTATGTTAGACGCACCAAACGAGATATATCGTACGATAAAAGTAGTTACCATTTTTGGTTTATCTGGGGCTTGTAGAGCCGAACTTACGAAAATCACTCTCGACGACATTGAAGACAAAGGGAATCTAATAATCGTCAAAATTACTGACTCGAAAAACAACTCTGCGGGATCATCTTTTGTTGTCTCACAAGATATAAATATAAGACTCTGAAAAGCAAAAAAGAGATGTGTGTAACAAAATTTTAAGTATCGATTCTTTAGAACCATCTACATCTACGTCGAGTGATCACCACGAGCACAGGTCGAGGGAGAATACACAGTGCCAATTCAAGGATTAGCTTGCATCCGTTATAAATTTTCAGAATGCTGCGAATTGCTCATTTATCTTTAACATTACGAAGCAATAAATAGACGTTCTTTTTTTCCACTAAATATTTTGTTGTACTTACTAGTAAATAAAAATTGATATTACTCTATTTGTTGTCACTTTTTTCCAAACATACGGCCGTAGAAAAAATATTGTTCCCAACTCATGCGGAAAGTGTCTTTCCCGCACTCGACTGCTTGCCCGAACTCCGCTATCGCGTCGTTCGGGTCAACGGCAGTCGCGTGCGGGAAAGTATCACTTTCCGCACTAGTTAGGAAAATAACTATTTTCTACGAGCGTGCAAAAATGTCTACTTCCGCGCACGCATTTTAGTTTAGAAAGTTTCACTTTTCACTTTTTAACGCGACTGATAGTTTCTGCCTTTTCGGAACGATTTTTAAAAACAATTTTTAAAAATACAAGTGCGAGAATTTACTTTATTGCGATCTAATAGTTACAATATAAAAAATGCGACTTTACTCTACAAAGAAATATATCAGACTGAATTATATTCAATGAAATGAAATACATTACACATTTGAAAAATAAGCAATAATACACAGGTTGCAGTTTGGAAATAAGGTCGACCATAGTTCAGGTGCTGACACATCGAATTCAGGGTATTGGCCTATATGGGGTCAATGGATATAACTCCTCCACCCTTAGTTTCTGGAATTTTTCGTGGAATTGAAAAATGACCTAGGTTGGGCCTCTGGTAGATTTTCTTCAGGATCATCTTCTTGGATGTGAACATTATCCATGGGACTATCGTCTTTTCTTTGTGATTTCGTTCTTCTTTTTATAAATTTAATAACAAAATATGCAAGAATTATTATAATCAAAAATATTACTGTTAGGTTCCAAAAATTAGGATGAGTGATTTTTGAGTTTTTAAGTATTAATGTTTTAATTTCTTCTTGTTTCTTCTTAATTAAATGAATCTTGTCCAATTGAACATCTTGGATATGGACTTCGGGAATCTCTTCTTGGTGGGTATGAGGAATAACTATATTCGGAAGTAATAGTGGCTGACTTTCGGAAATTAGACGATTATTGCTAAATGTTTGATCTTCTGTGCTAAACTGGCATTGGAAAGGAACAGTGATGAGATAATTTCCAGAAATTAATTGAAGGTCTGTGTTAGTACAGTTCATTTGGATTTTGGTTTTGGTTACCAAAACAGCGATGTAGTGGGATTCATCTATTTGCTGGATCATATTTCTTGAAATGTGAACTTCTATTCTTTGGTATCTCGTAGGATTGGATTTTAGTTGAAGGAGTTGAAATAGACAGTCTTCTTCACTTTTGCTTCTTAGAGGATTTTCGGGACAGAAGAATTTGGGCTTCAGGTTTGAGCATGGTACAGATGTGTATTGGTAAAAATTTTCATTCATTATCAGATAAGTGTTAGGGGGCACTATGGTAGTATGATTTACAGTAGGAATCGAGTATAAATGATAGTAGGAAAATTCGTCGGGATAAGCTATTGGAACATGGACAATGAAAACAATCGTCAAGTTAGAGTAGTACGCTTCTGTCTCTAAGATATTATAATAATTATGTATGTCTGATGTGATATTTGGATAAATTAGTTCGCTTCTTGAATGATATTCTAAAATTTGTGTTAATATTGACTTTAGTTCATTAATTTTTACTATAATACTATTTAAAATACCTAGTCTCGCAAATGTTATAGAGTTTTCTATATCTGTCAGTAACTGTACTATAATATTTATACTTATACTTAATTGATCTAAAATATTTCTAGTTATAAGAAAATCTTCAAAATTAAAAATAAACTTATTAAGGTTTGAAAGAATAGATTCTAAACCAGAGAAAATTACTTCTTGGTTACTTTTTATGAGAGAAATAGTATTATTAAAATCCTCTACAATCTCAGTCGATAATGAAATTTGTTTATTAAGTTTAGTTACAATTTTATTTTGGTTACTTTTTAGTTCTTCTAGTGCGCTATCATAATGTTTTGCGTCTTCTGTATCTAAGTTTCCTGTGATACATTTAATTATTGAGCCTAGTCCGTCTATAAGACCTCTTTTTGCCCTGTGATCAGGTAAGAGTGATTGGAGTTTTTGTTCAGCTAGTTGTAGCTGGAAGAAAAGGACTCGATCAAAATTTTCTAATTCGAAATAGTAAGGACTACTAAGGCCATCTTTAATTGCAGCTGTCACATTTTGGTAGGAAAGTCTTAGAGTATTAATTTCTTTTTGAATTGGTTCTAAATTAACATAATGGATAAATGAATGAGTACTAGATTTAATTTTTGCAGTGCCTAATTTATAAGGAAGTATTCCGGGATTATTTTTGAGATTCGTAAAGGTGATTTCTTTATTCTCGACTTGTTGAAGGCCTGTTGAGTTTTTTTCGGTTAGTTTTTGGTCGTTTTAAATTTTGTTTGTGTAAAAGTCTTTTTGGAGTAGCAACTTTAATTTTTGCATCTTCAACAACTTTATCTTTCATAAATTTGGGATTAAGTTTATTTCGTACTAGTGTAGTATTTTTCCTGTAAACATCACTTCCTTCTTCGTATGTGAGTGGTTCATGTCGATCTCTATTACTGTATTCTCTACTTATGTCTTTTTATTCGATCAATTTTTTATTAAGTTCTTTATAGATTTCTTTGGTCCTATCTCTATGTTTTTCTATGTAGTTATTAATTAGTTTTTGGTTTATATTTATATCAAAAATTTCTTTAGTGTTAATGTGGCCATTTATAATATCTATCGGCTTTTGTTGAGTTACGGAGTGTATTGAGTTATTATAGCCTAAAATAGCATAAGGCATTTGATTTAGGATATCAATTTTTCCATCAGCTTTGCTTCTAATTATTCGTAGATGTTCTATTAGAGTAGAATGAAATCTCTCTATAGCTCCTTTAGATTGGGTACTGTTTGTAGTTACATAATAAGTTTTTACTTTATGTATGTCGAAAAATTCTTGTACAACGGAGTTTTTTAATTCTGTGCCTCGGTCCATAGTTACAAGATCAGGAATTCCATGGTGTGTCATGAAGGTTAGAAAAGCTTTTACGATTTCAGTACTTGTCAATGCTGAAAGAGGGTATGCTTGACCGTATTTAGAAAATGTGTCTATTATAGTAAGAAACTTTTGGCCTTGGCTTGAAAAAGTGTCTGCAAATATTATTTCGAATGGTTTTGAAGCTGTGGGAGTAATCATTAGTTTTTGATTTGGCGGATTACGATCATATTTATTTACTTGGCAAATATTACAATTATTTATAAAATCTGTTACATCTTGTTTTATTCCTGGCCAATAATAGGTGCGTTTGATCCTAGTTTCTGTTTCTAGAATACCTCGGTGATTGGTTTTTCCTTCGTGAAATGACCTTATTTTTTCATGTTGTTTGTCTTTGTTTACTATATCTTTTAAGATGCTGTTACATTTTATTAACTTGTAGGCAGAATTTTTAAAAGTGTTTTTTAAAGTTTTTAATATTTCTGGTATAAAAGTGTCTTCCTTGAAGTACACAGCGTATTTGTATTTTGGGTCAATGTAATTTTTAAATATATTTATAGTTTCTTCTACAATATTATTTTTTGAAATTTGGATATAAAGTCTTTTTCTGTTAGGAAATATTTTTTCAATTTTTGGTTTGACGGCTGAGTGTAAAACGAAATCAATTACAATTTGGTGATCAAAAACATTAAGATGCTTATCAGAAATGAGCATTCCTAGTATTGGATCTTCTAAACTAGTATGTACAGTTTCTCCGTCATCATCGTCATCATCTTCTTCAATATCGTTGTCTTGGTTATTTCCTTGTTCTGTGTTTTCTTCGTTAATGTTGTCGTCGACATCTACAGCCATCGAATTGCTATCATCATCGTCGTTTTTCGGAGTTTCATTAATTTCTTCCATATATTTTAAAAATGCATTACAATGAATCTCTATTCGAGATAGGGAGTCTGCATTTGCATTGCAACTTCCTTTCTTGTATTCAATTATGTAATCAAATTCCTCTAATTTTAAACGCCATCTCACTAATCGTGAATTCGGTTCTTTAAGAGACATAAGCCACTGTAAGGGTTTATGATCTGTCATAATTTTAAACCTGTCTTCCAAAAAGATAAGGTCTAAAATACTTAGTTGCCCATACTATCGCGAGAAGTTCTTTTTCTATAGCACTGTAATTTTGCTCGGAGTCATTTAATGTTCTCGAGGCATAAGCTACTGGTTTATCTTGACCATTTACTAATTGAGATAATACAGCTCCTACTGCTACATTACTTGCATCTGTAGTTAAAATAAAATCTTTATCAAAATCTGGATATTGAAGTATAGGTTCATTAATTAATAGATTTTTACAATCTTCGAAACATTTTACAAATTCTGGAGTGTGATCTATCTTAGCATCCTTTTTTAAGCATTTCGTTAATGGTTTAGTTAATCTGGCAAAATCTTTTATAAATCTCCTGTAATATCCTAGCAATCCTAAAAATCCTTTTATTTCGCGTGCAGTTTTTGGAATTGGGTATTTGACAATTGCATTAATTTTATCTGGGTTTGGCTTCACACCTTCTGTAGTTACAATGTGGCCAAGATAGGCTACTTCCTTTCTGAGAAATTCACACTTATCTAGTTGTATTTTAAAATTATTTTCTTGCAAACGTTTAAAAACTTTGTCTAAATTTACAATATGCTCTTGAAGTGAGGTAGAAAAAATAATTATATCGTCTAAGTAGACAAGACAGATGTCATCTTGAAGACCTCGCAGAATATCGTCCATAACTCTCTGAAAAGTTGCAGGAGCATTTTTGAGCCCAAATGGTATACGAACATATTCATAATGACCATTCTCAACATTGAATGCTGTCTTGGGAATATCGTCTGGGTGCATCTCAATCTGGTGAAAGCCACTAGCTAGATCAAGTGTACTAAAATAGTTGCATCTGCCTAATTTATCGAGTGTATCAGTGATATTTGGTAACGGATATTTATCTGAAATTGTTTTTTCGTTCAGCTTCCTATAGTCTACAACAATTCTCCATTTCTTTTTTCCTGACGCATCTGCTTTTTTTGGGACAACCCAAATGGGACTACTGTACGCTGAATTACTGGGTCTAATGATTCCTTGTTCCAACATTTTGTTTATTTGACTATTCACTTCTGGTTTATGAACAAAAGGATATCTATACGATTTACTATAAATAGGTAGTTCATCCTTAGTTTTAATAACATGTTTAACTCTTTTGGTAAATGTAAGGGGTTTATCTTCGCTATGAAAAAGATTAGAGTATTTATTGCAAATTCTTAGAATATTTTGTTTTTCTTCAGAGTTCATATGAGAGGTACGGATTAAATCTTCGATATTAATATTTTCTGTTTCATCGGCAGGCACTATGTCTGCATGGAATAATTCATGACAATTTTCGTCAAAAGGGACAGTATCGATTGGAGCATCTAATGTGACAAAAATTTCATCTTGAGTTCGGTTAAAGATTTCTACTAGGGCAAAACCGTCTATTGCATTCGAAAGACATGCAGGGATTACACATTTTTGGATTGTTTGGTCAGGGATAAATATACATCCTGATTTTTGGGAAACTGGAATTTTGGCTACACTACAAGATAAGGGGTCCAATTTTTGCTTGAAGATTATCTTTAGATCAGATTTATAGTATGTTATCGGGATACTGGAATATGGAGTAGTTAATTGGGAATTTACGAAATCCAACTTAGCGTTTAGATATTTTATATTATCTAGTCCTAAAAGACCATCAAAACTTCTATGAAAGTCAAAAAGGTGGAATTTAATCTTACTTTCCTGATTGAATTCTGAAAAGATGGGGATTTCTGCACAAAAGTCCTTTTTTGTACTTTGAAATACTGCAGAGACAACAAAGGGTTCGTAATAGATAAAATTTTTATAAAAGAAGTTAGCTTTTTCTGGATTTAAGAAAGATTTAGAGGAACCGGTATCTACCAGTAATTTTAAGGGAGGATCGTGAATTTGGATATAAGGCAGTTCTCTTTTATTTGTGGAAAAATTTAATTCTATTAAGTCTGTTGATTTTGAAAGAGGCTGTCTTGAAAATTTTGATTATGCTCTTCGTTAGCATCATCATAAGCTTCTTGGTCAGGGGTATTTTGGGTATTTTGATCAATATCGACGGATTCGTACTCGGTATTATACAGTTCTTCGAATGTGAAGTTTTGATTTGGATTTCTGGGGTTGTGGAAATTATTTCTGAATCCTGGTGTACTATTTCTAGTATTCGTACTCATAGGAGTAGATGTATTTGGGGCAAAATTGGGATTTGGTCGCCAAGTATTATTTTGAGCTGGCTTGTTAAAGGTTTGGAAATTATTTTTGAATTGGGGAGTACTATTTCTAGTAGATGTACTCATTGGAGTGGGTCGGTTAGGAACAAAATTTGGGTTTGGTCGCCAAACATTTTGAGCTGGCCTATTAGAATTATTTTGGAAATTAGGCTGAAAGTTTTATGGGGGGGTTATTTTGGAAAATAGACTGATAGTTTTGGGTATTGTTCCTTTGATGCTGATTTGATTGCGAAGGTTGAAAATGTCTATCATTGCGAGGATCTGTTTGAGAATTTGGATAAAAGTTATAGTTTGCGTTTCTAGATCTGTTACTATTATTATTATTATTGAAATTTTGACTCTTTTGGTAGTATTTAATGTTATCTTCTTCTTTAATGAACTGAACAGCTTGTTCAATGGATTTCGGCCGCATTGCAATAATTATGGGCCCTAAAGGTTCTCTTAAACCCGCTAAGAATGTTTTTAGTGCTTGTTTATTAAAAAATTCTCTTTTATATGTGCGCTCCTGACCAAGATGGTGTAAATCAATATAATTACATATGGAATTTAATAAATCGAGCACCTTCTCATGAAACTGATAAGGTGATTCGTTTGGTTTTTGTTTTAAATTAACAAGATCTTGATTAAGGCAATTTTCATCTCTTTGGTCGGCAAAATTTAAAATTATTGTATTTTTTATACCATCCCAATCAGTATAGCCGCTAATAGCAATAATTTCTTCAGCTCCTCCTTCTAGTTTATTTAAAATTCCGTTCAATAGCAAACAATTTTGAAAACTACTAGGGTTATTTGTATCGAAATAATGCCTTAAGATTGATTCAGTTGCATTTACGAATCTGTAGAGTTTATTTATATTTCCATCAAAACGAGGAATAATCGCCAAATTGGCAATATCTAATTTAGGTACAATAATAGTAGTATTTGAATTACTTGGTGAAGTCATCTTATCTTTATTTATTGCTTTTCTTTCCTTTATACCAATCTATCAAAAAAAAAAAAATAAAATAATAACTAATACTACACTTGACTAATATTTTCGCAAAAGGATTCAACAGACAAGAGGAGTCTGATAAAAATGAACAAAAATTTTTAGCTTACCACATGTATGCACTTCTGCTTGTTCCTGGAATTCTGGATGTCCGAATGGAGCCCAAAATCACTGACAGTTTAAAAGTTTATGAAAACGGAACCCGGTTCTTTTTTTTTCGTTTAAAGGTTTAAACCCACGAATATCCTCAATGGAATTCGACGAAAAATCCACTAAGACTGCGCCACTGATAGTTTCTGCCTTTTCGGAACGATTTTTAAAAACAATTTTTAAAAATACAAGTGCGAGAATTTACTTTATTGCGATCTAATAGTTACAATATAAAAAATGCGACTTTACTCAAAAAAGATATATATCAGACTGAATTATATTCAATGAAATGAAATACATTACACATTTGAAAAATAAGCAATAATACACAGGTTGCAGTTTGGAAATAAGGTCGACCATAGTTCAGGTGCTGACACATCGGATTCAGGGTATTGGCCTATATGGGGTCAATGGATATAACTCGCGTGTTAATTTAGATCAGCGGTTCTCAATCTTTTTGAGTCATGTACCACCAAATACTTTTTTTTTATTTTTGGTACCACCTAACTGAAATACCAATCTAGCTAGGTGATCTAATTAACTATAATAGTGGTGCTTATTTTGGCTGTTTTGCGTTTTGTGTACCACCTCAAATAATGAAATGTACCACCAGTGGTACATGTACCACAGATTGAGAACCGCTGATTTAGATAATATGTTTATATGGCCTTAAAGTAATTATAATACATGCAATAAACTAATATTTAGATATTATTTACTAACTTATTTCAAATATATCTTATTTTGTTCCTGTTTTAATGAAATTAACGCGACAATTCTATGAAATAAAATTATTTTGACATAATATTCGAAACTCAAATCGGTAGACAATAACAGTCGTTTTGAATCATCGTCATGGAAAGCAAGATCGTCGTCATGCTAACTAATTATATTGGAAGTTTGGTTTTGACAACCTTGTTAAAGAATTAATTTGTGTATGTATTTTCATATTAATTGAATTAATTGATTACGATTTGGTATAATAAATGAAAAATAGTTTCTGTCCTTGTGGGATCGGTACTCACCGGAGGGACCGCAGACGTTCGGAAACAATTAGCGTCTCTTTGCAAAGACAATGACGTCGACTTTGCAAAGTAACAAGACACTTACTCAACACACACACACTACACATTACTCCCCTGACTTAGTAATAAGTTTTACAATTACGTGGCTAAAGGTTCTAGTTCTAAACCAAAGCCAGAATCAGAGAAAAAAAAAAGATTTGGTAATTTTTTAAAGACTCTTAGAAAAAATATTGTTCCTAACTCTTGCAGAAAGTCTCTTTTCCGCACTCGACTGATTGCCGAACTCCCGCTTCGCGTCGTTACTTGTTAGGAAAATAACTATTTCCAATATTTTTTTCTGCCGAATCTATTATTAGTTTTGTAATTAAATCTACCTCTTCGTTCACATTACTACTTTCATTTATGGCATGCAAATTGCGTTCGATTTGATTTTCTAATTTCGTGCAATCCGCATTTTTTAAGTTTCATTTTGCTTCTGGTATAGCTGTAGATGCTTCTTCGATATGAATTATAATAGGATAATGGTCACTGTCGTATGGCTCCGGTAATACATCCCATGAAAGCATATTATGCGTTATTGATGGTTCACATATAGATAAGTCGATAGCAGAACCCTCGTCCGTTCTTATGTCGAAACGGGTATCTTGTCCATCATTAAGTAGATTTAGGCTGAGTTTTTCCAGAATTACTTCTATTTTTCTACCAAGATGTGTTAATTTTTTTGAACCTCATAAAGGACTATGTGCGTTAAAGTCCCCGACAATTAATCGTGGAGTAGGTATTTGCTCTAAAAGATCCGATATTTCGTTCTGGTTAAGTTTTTGATTGGGGGGGATGTATATGTTACATAAGGAAAAACTAGTTACGTGTTTGATTCTGACTGCAATTGCATCAGTGTTTGTTTCCAGTAGTATTGCTGTGCTATTAATGTCGTCCTTTATGTATATGGCTACTCCTCCACTGGCTATTTTAACATGTTGTTGATTTTTAAAGAAACAATTAAAGTTTTTTAGTGTATGTGCAGTGTTGTTTTTAAAATTAGTTTCTTGTAAACATAGAATCATTGGTCTGTATTTTGAGATTAGTATTTGCAACATTTCTAAATGGGTGTAATACCCATTCAGATTCCATTGAATTAAACTAGTGAATGATATTTTTATTTTAATATGTGTCCGTAGAGGTGTCGCTTTCTGGTTCGGTATGGAAGTCTGGATCAATATGTCGTAAAATTTTATTTCTTATGAGGGTGCATCTACTTTTAATTTTTCGGTCAATTAGTTTAGGGTAAATTTTTGTCAGTAGATCTGTGACTTCAGAAATTTCATTGGTATACATTTTTGCAATGCTTATTGGGTCGGAGGAGCCTGTACAATTTTCGTAGAAATCTATAAGTTCATCATAGTTTAAGGGATAACTGGAATTTTGGTCTTCAAATAATTCTTCTGTAGGTTTCAGCATTTCTTCTAACGTCTTTTTTTGGTATATTGCCTTGGTTTAATTTAGTCTTTTTCTCTTTGTTTTTTTGGTACTTCAAAAGCATGTTCTGATGAAGGAGTTGGGGAACGCTCAGGAAATTGTGCGTTTTTGTGCTATTTGATCTGTTTCTATTTGGTTAGTTTTGAGCTCTGTGCGTAGTATTTCATTTTGCTCAACTTGATCGTTAAGTTCGGTTTGATTTTGTGGGATGCCATTAGTTTCATCTTGAGTCGCCTGATGGTTGGTTATGTCGCCTTGAGTCGCCTTGAAGGTATGGTTGGTTAAAGGGGATATATAGGTTTGTCGTCTGAAGCTTAATATATGCTGGAACTCAGGACTGGAAGTCCCTATACGGAGAAATGATAAGGGTGACAAAAGGTTGACACCAAATGCTTGCAATTCGGATTCTAAAATTGAGTGTGGAATAGATGGACATACGCCTGAGAGTACTAGTCGTTGGCTGGGTGTGATTAGTCGACGTGCTTGTAAGAGTTGTTGATTAACTTTGATTTTTCCGTGGTTGGTAATAAAATCGTCCACTAATTTTTTATTTGCTAATTAAATGCACATTCTGTTGTTGGATAGCTTTGAACAGAAAATAATATTGATTGGTCGAATAATTTGGCTTAAACTGTAAAGATAATCTTCAATTTTGGTGTTGTCAATTGCGTCGAACACAATTGCTTGGTTACGTGATGGAAATACATTAGCGGTTGGTTGTCTGGTTGCGGAAGACTAGCTTTTAGGTTGTAGAGATTGGTGGTCTGGTGTAGAACTAGATTGAGTTGACGTAGATGAGGATGCCATGATGTATAAATTGATGCCAAAATATCAATTATTTGGGCCCAGTAAATACTGGCCTATTTTTAAGGTCGTTTATAATATGTATTTAAATAAAGTCACCTTACCAATGTTTATCGATAAAATAACACATTCACAAAACGCGCTTTTAACTTTTTCAAAAAACTGTAAGCGAATATTAATTAGAATTTAACGTCTTTACTCTTTGGCTGCTATGATAAGACTCCGATATCGATTTAATCATATAGCTGTAAACATGTTTTCAATATAAGCTTGCAAATTAATTTCAGTTCAGGAACACCAAATATTAAAATATTACTTTCTTTTCTTTTGATTTGGTTTAGTTCTGTCGTTATTTATATCATATCGAAGAAATACCTTTTTTTAAGTCAATTAGGCTTGCCTTAATTGTCTGTATTTCGACTTCATGGTCAGTTTTTATTTTTGTTATTTCAGTTTTTAGGTCGTCGATCTTTTTCTCATAGACATCAAGTTTGCTATTTAAAATTTGCACTATGCCAGCAGAAACACTATCGACGATGGTTTTGATAAAAGTTTGATCTTGACAAAGTTGTTTAATAGGTACGTCGGCCGCACTTCTTATTTCAAGTTGCTGTTCCCTGGTTAATGGCATTTTTTTACAAGGAAACGATGCTGATTGTCGAAAAAGAAAAAATCAAGTGGAAATTTAGTAGACGCTTTTAACTTTTTTAGAAGATTGAAAAAGTTCTCTTTTTCATGTCTTCTATATCTCATCTCACCATTTCTTTCATAATTTATTTAAATGCCTCTTATTATTATTAATCCTTAAATCGGTCTGGTTTATTGTCTCTTTGGAATGTTCTTCACACTCACTTATCCTGTTGCCTGTTATGTTACTTACTCATTTTCTCTCATCTCCGCTTACAATAATAAAAAACACCATACATCCAATCACTCTGGTCTGTCATATATATCACTTTCCTTACTTAGTAACATTCTGTCACTGCTTTCTTTTAGATTCTTAGACTTTACTTAACAATAGGATACTGCACACCTATATCCATTACGACCCATTCAGTCAAACTTCTTTCATAAGTTTTATTGCATTCACTATTCTTCTTTTTTCATCTATCTTTTCATTTCCATTCATATCAGGCAACTTCCAATATCCATTTATCCCAATTTAAAATAAAAAAATTTAAAAATTTTTTCACATTTTGCATTTGTTTGATTTCAGTTACAATCACATACGTTCATAAAGTTTGTGCACTTAAATATATATCATTTAGTTCAGTCTATTTACTCCACTATCACCAATAGAAATCAATCTCATACTTTTCTATTTCATATACTCATTCAATTTAGATTCTTCTTTACATACTGACACCAACCCACAATTTGACCTATATTGGTAGCTCTCCTTCTAATTATTTTATTCACTATTCCACGTTGGTAGACTATCAAGATACATTACTTCCAATTCATTCAGTCCTTTCAAAACTACATAAAGATGAATTAGACTTTATGTCACATAGTTTAATTTTATTATATTATTACATACTCTCATTCATTTCACAATACTATATACAATCATATCCTTCACACATATATCTACCTCACTAACAGTAATCTTTAGTTATTTAATTTTGTTAACAACTATTTTCCAACTTTTAACAGACATAATTATTCATTACAATAGTATAATAATAAATTTAACACAACATATAGCCACCTTTTGTATATATACTGTTTTCTCGCAATATTCTACCGTTTACCTTCAACCTGTTGTCTGCTTGCCTTGTTAGGCAACCAACATTTCATCACATAAAAACACTCTTAAATTCTGGTTTTCTCGGCTTGTTTAGCTTTGTTTTTCCATGCAAGTCTAATTATTATCTTACTATGTAGTGTATTTCCTTGTTTCCACAAACTTAACTTTCAACTCGTCATTTCACATCCGATGACGTCACAACTTAAACCACGTAATATATCTGCATTAAATTTAATGAATCTATAAGTTATTCTGGAATAGAGAGTTGCTAATTTAAACTTTACAGTAGATTTTATTATTCAAATAATTTAAATTATTTTTGCAGACAAACCTCCGCATTTTATTAAAAAATCCAAAATCAAATGAAACTTTAACCAAAAATTGGCTTTCTCTTGTCATGTCATGTCACCCTTGTCAAATTGTAAATCCACTTCATAATTTCTCAGTTGGTCTGTGCCCATTGAATTGGCAAGTACCTAGTATCTTCGAGCAGGGAACCATGGCACCCTTTTAGCATGTGTTCCACTTTATCCATTAACATCGACTTGTAGTCATAACATTTTAACATATTACATTATGTAAACCATATATGATGATGTTAACACTATTTACGGTGTGCTAGTTTCAAAATACTCGGCAGGATGTAAGTATTCCCACACTTTTTTCATTTTAACAGTCACATTTTTAACCTTTTGCTTTAATCTAACGTGGAAATACTTCATTCTAGGCACTGAAGATGTTCTGTTTAGAACGAAAACGTTCTGCAATCGATGACATTTTATAGTTTTTAAATAAACGATTTTATACCAGAATACATCTCGAAGTTTTTACTTCTGTATTGGTTTTTTTCGAATAAAAATATATTAAAAACACTTGGTTAATTAAGAGTAACACAGCAGGTCAACATACGTGTTCACTCAAGCGGCGGTCGAACTACTCCATTTACACGATTTATAAGATATTTTTAAGAAAAATAAAACATGAAGTATGCATAAAATTTATATTAAAATATTATTACATTAAAGGGGCATATTTTAATAATGCCCATATTGTTGTACTAATAACTGTTTATTCTTCAACTGGTCGAATCATCATCCTGGAACCTGCCAAATTTACGTTTATCTTTTTCAGAGGATACCAGTTAAGACCATGTGCTTTGTATGCATCAGGAAGTACTACTGTCATATATTTTCCATTAAGGTTGCTCTCATGGCAAGCTGTATACCACCAAGCACCCTCTACAACAAACAACAATTATATCAGTAATTGTTAGATTAGAAATCAAATATCACTGGGTTTAGTACAAACCATTGAGAATATATTTATATAAAGATAATATACGTAGGGTAAGATGCAAAGGAAAATTATCGCAACCTATCCAGTATGAAACGGGCATTAGACAAGGAGAATCACTGAGGCCAATAATATTTAATCTAATAATGGATGAAATCATTAAGAAAGTTAAAACGAAGAGGATGTAAAATGGGAGAAGAGGAAGTAAGATTAAAAGCTGGAAACATCAGAAACAAGGTCTTCCGAAAAATGAAAACCACGTTCTAAAAGACAGAGTAAGTAGTAAGGAAACACAAGCGAAATGTGGTATAGAGGAAATAAACAAGTTTACGAAAAGACTCGCCCATCCGTATATCAATTATCCATTTTGGTACAAGGGTGTGGCTTTTACGGCCCTTCCCATTTAGGGTCTGTTTTCCGTTGTCGGCCCCAAAATTCCCTAAAAATTTAAAAAATTTAAGTCCGACCTTAACGGTCTGTGATAGAACCATTAACTTTCCAACGCATGTCTAATTTTGAAAATGGGTTATACCATTTAAAAGTGATCGAGCTCAGAAATATCATTCAATTTCTATTTAAAAAAGAAAAAATATTTGTGGGTATGTATGTTTGTGGAAAATTTACACCGATCTGATTTTTTTTCTGTGTTCCAAGAGGCGGTCAGGGCAGATTCAGAACCGGTGTGGTTTGTGATTTTTGTCCACCCGTAAGCCAGCTATAGGACTGGGTAAGTACAAAACGGCGTATTTTTGGATGTATATATCTTAGGTTCAAGAAGAGACAGGAAAACCGCAAATACACCAAATTAATAAAGTTGAGTTAAGTTTTCAAGCGGTGCCTAAGTGGACAGAATCAGATATATGCACGGCTCAGTATAGCCAAAAAAACTGAAAAAAATATTGGTTTTTCGACAATTACTCATAATTTCAACCTAAGAATTGCGCCAATAGGGCTTTTCATTCACAGTCATTTGTTTCGAGCTTCTGTCACGTGTCACATAATATTAATATATCTACGTCGTACGTTATTGGTATATACCCATGATACAAACCAAAGACGTATGATGTAGATATATTAATATTATGTGACACATGACAGAAGCTCGAAACAAATGACAATCTATGAAAAGCCCTATTACAAAGTGTGTGTGTAGGAGGAGTCTAGACGCGTCTAATGGTGTATACCATACCTCATATCTGGGAAAATTCGAATTTTTAAGTTATAGGCTTCATAAATATGATCATATCTATTTAATATTGGAAAAATGGTTTTTCAAAATCAGTAATTCCTGTAATAACTTCAGTTATCATCTTTGACCTTGGATACATCAGATACTACTTGTTAATTTCTTTCAAACTCATGTTTAGTGATCAAAATCGGTTAAGCCGTTTAGAAATTATCAAGGTTCAAAAGTATAATCCATTATTCAAAAAACTTTGAAAATATTCTGATACAAGAATAAAAAACCGCTAAATGCTAAATAAATGAGTGGCGCACGCAATATTCCAGCTACAAAAGAACTGATATGAATATTACGTGGCGCAAACGTGTATTTTCATAAAATTTTAGATTCATTTTAAAAGATTTTTGCATAAAATTTGCTAAATTTGAAATAAAACGCGCCACAAATGAGCTTCAAAATGCAAAATTGTATCAAAGTTACACTTACTTCTTTTGCGGCGTGTTTTACTTAAAATTTTGCAAATGTTGTGGAAAAACCCTTTCAAAATAAAATTAAAATTTTATTTTCCATCAAAATAAAAATACACTTTTGGCGCCACGTAATATTCATAATAGCTATTTTGTAGCTGGAAAGAATATTGCGTGCGTCACTCATTTTTACGGCGTTTAGCGGTTTTTTATTCTTGTAGAAAGAATGACAGAAAATAGAATAGCTAGTAAGAATAGCGAGAGACAAATCGCCAAATGAAAGGAGATTATTGGGACGACCGAGGAAAAGATGATCAGAAAAGGTCAAATTGAGGCTAAAAATCGAAGTAAAACAGGTATGAGTGTTTTTATAAATTAGGAATAAGAAGAAGAAGAAATAAGAAGTACACTTAAAGTATACATTTTTAGTACATCTCCATTTCAGAGCATTCCCAGTTTGATATTTTTTTACTAGTCTATTCCACATAGGTAATCTTATTTAACGATGGACATAATCATGACCACTTAATTTTGGGATAATGGAGAATTTGAATTTACCATATTTTTGTGCGCAATTTGCAGCATCTTTATCTTGATCCACATCCAATGTTGTAAACTTTGAATTGATATGGTATTTTAAACCGTCCCCTGCATTTCCTGAGTATCCAGTAAGTTCCTTGAGTGGGTATCCGTCCTTTTCGCAGCCAATTGAGAACGTTGAATATTGTGCATAGCTAATATTTTTGTCCGTATCTATTAACTCTATAAGAAGTTCATTTCTATCGAATGCTACAAATTAAAATGTTATGCATATTAAATACTTTAATTAAATAATTTATTCATCTACTGTATCTCAATATTATGAATAAGTTTTAAGTTTGCGGAAACTATCATTATATATAGTACATTATTTCGCGGTTTTTGCTTTCAATTTTAGAGAACCGCTTGAATTGACATGGAATTTGGCATACGTATAGCTAACATGCTAAAGGAATAAAGTGATATTTTACGATGTGTGCTTGTGCTCTAAGGGTAAATTTTACCCCTTCTCGTGGGTGAAAAAATATACCTCCAAATAAGTCCGGAAATAGATAAACTGACTATTTTAAGCAACTTCTGTTCTATAGAATTATTTCATTAAGTCAATACTCTTTTCGAGTTATTTGCAAGTAAATATATTCATTTTTCAAAAAGTAAATATTTTATCGAAAAAAATATTCTTACCAAACATATAGTCTGCAAAGAAGTGACAAAAATTGTGTACTCGTGAGGTCTGCAGACCTAGCCGAAGTAGAGCCCTAGTTAATGAAAAAAGGTTCGTATTCGATAAATTCCAACTAGAATATTTCAACGTGAAATATCTAAAAAGTGAAGCCATTTTTGGGGAAAACCGATTACAACTTTTTTAAGGTGTTTAAAAAAAGCTTTATTACTATTTTTATAAAAAAATTCTAGCGTAAAATAAACATATTCGCTCGTCACTATATTAACTACTTTGAAAATTAACATATTCACTCTCAAAAAACTCGAAAAGTATTGACCTAATAAAAAAACTTTATAAAACAAAAGTTGCCTAAAGTAGTCAGTTTACCCATTTCCGGATTTATTTTGGACGTATATCTTTTCACCCCCGAGAGAAGGGGTGAAATGCACCCCCAGGACATAATAAGTACACATCCGAACAATATCACTTTTCTTCGCTGAGATGTTACTAATGTGTATAGCAAATTTCATGTCAATCCAAATGATTCTTTAAAATTTAGAGGTTTTGCAATATTTTACCGTTAAAGAACATACTAGTAATAGTACGTGAAGGGTTTAAAGTGTGCGTGAAATACACTGTATTTTAAAAGGAATTTACTTTTTCGCACTATTTTTTGGCACACTTTTAAATTTCAGGTTGTCATGGTCATGACATGTGAGCAAAAACTTACAAATTAGAGGAGTAGGACACAGTTGCATTATGTTCCAGGTGTTATTTAAAATGTACCCCCAATAGCACGATCAAAGAACAATCTGACTAAAAAAAATAAAGTATGGATGAAAATTTGGGAATAGGTAGTTGAAATTGTGTATTATTAAATAAGAAAAAGTTTACAATTCTATATCCCCTCCATTTTAAAAAATTAAGGTGAATACCTCCTTCTCGGGGGTGAAAATTATATATTCAAAATAATTCCAATAAGTCCGTAATTGGATAAAATGACTAATTCTAAGCAACTTTTGTTCTATTTGAGTTTTTTCACCAAGTCAATACCACCTACTTTTCGAGTTATTTGTGAGTGAATATGTTTATTTTTAACAAAAAAAACATGTTTTTGGACGGGTTTTCGCAAATAACTCAAAAAGTAAGTATTTTACCGAAAAAAATATTCTTAGGAAAAATATAGCTTATAAAAAACTGAACAAAATGGTGTAGGTATACCTTAAGTCTGTAGACCCAGAAGAAGCAGAGTTGTAGCTAATGAAAAGTAGGCTCTTATTCGTCAAATTCCAAATCGACTATTTCAAAGTGAAATAACCAAAAAACGGAGCATTTTTCCGGGAAAATGCATTACAACTTTTTTAAAGTGTTTAAAAAAAGACTTATTTTTGTTGTTCTGAAACTATTTTCTTGTGGCATTTTTATAATCAAGTATATTCAAATGGGAAATAAGCCACAATTTTACCTAAAAATGATTTTATTAACGTTTCGACGCCCAAGTCGGGTGTCGTTGTCAAAATACAAAATAATATTAAATAAACAAAAATGTTGTTGCTTAGTAAAAAAATCTTCTAATAATTTATTTAATCTGACTCATTTATATCGGCAATTCAGACACGTATTATACATTTTAAAGTAGACGACTTTAAAAATGATATTGCCAATATCGGCTATTCTTGAGTTGGGATTGATTTCATGTAATCGAATGAACTATCTTTTAGTAAAGTCGTCCCAGGAACGCAACTCATCAATATTGGCAATATCATTTTTAAAGTCGTCTAGTTTAAAATGTATAATACGTGTCTGAATTGCCGATATAAATGAGTCAGATTAAATAAATTATTAGAAGAATTTTTTACTAAGCAACAACATTTTTGTTTATTTAATATTATTTTGTATTTTGACAACGACACCCGACTTGGGCGTCGAAATGTTAATAAAATCATTTTTAGGTAAAATTGTGGCTTATTTCCCATTTGAATAGATTTATTTTTGTTTTAAAAAGAAACTTCTAACATTAAAAGTAAGTACGTTAGGCTCAAAATATTGTGGACCCCTTTTAGTTTTTGGTAAAAAAAAATCGCGAAAATGACTCCCTAATTAGCAGCCAAATAAAATAAACATCACCGCTTCGCAGGTTACTTTAATTATGTATTGGTTATATGATCTATAAGTTTCATTGGTTGAAAGTGCTTATTTTAAAATAATTTTTTTTATTTTGATACAATTTAATTTTTTTTTAAATATCTTAAAAATTATTAGTAGTACCAAAAATGTCAAACAGTAATAAAATGTGCGTTTTGCATTTCTGAATATTCTGGATTTCTTGTTTTCTTGTTAGGCAAAAATTGGTTATACTATGGCTGTTCAAAATTTGCAAACACTCATGATTAGTGACTTGTTTAAGCCGTTTAAACTACAGTCTTTTCAAAAATAAGCACTTTGGACCAATGCAAATTACAGATCATATAAAGAATGCATAAGCAAAGTAACTTGTGAAGCGGTAATGATTAATTTTATTTGGGATGCTAATTAGGGGGTGATGTTCGCGAAGGACCAACAATATTTTGAGCGTAACTCACTTATTTTTAATGTCAGAATTTCTTTTTAATCAAGAAAAAACCTTTTTTTACACTTACCTTTTACAAAAATTGTAATGAGCTTTCCCCGAAAAGTGCTCCGTTTTTTGGTTATTTCACGTTGAAGCATTCGATTTGGAATTTTACGAAAAAGAACCTGCTTTTCATTAGCTACAAATCTGCTTCTACTGGGTCTACAGACTTCATGCATACCCCATTTTTTTCAATCTTTTATAAGTTATAGTTTTTATAAGAATATTTTTTTGATAAAATACTTACTTTTTAATTTATTTGCGAAAAACCGTCCAGAAACATGATTTTCTTCGTTAAAAATGAACATATACACTCGCAAATAACTTGAAAAGCGTTGCCTTAGTGAAAAAACTTTATAGAACAAAACTTGCCAAGAATAGATCATTCTATCCAATTCCTGACTTAATTTGAATGTAGTGGAGTAGAAGGTGACCTAGATCATGTAATTTTTGGTTGTGCCAAAAATAATCTGGAATCCACCTTATTATATAATAATATAGTTCACATTACCGGTAAATCTCCGTTTAACGTTTTATCTGCTCTAGCGACTCAAAACAGATTAATTTACGACTGCATAATCGATTTTTTGGCCAAATGTAATATTTTTCTTTAGTTAAAAAAAATAATAATAATTTGTTTTTACTGTTTACCTTTGTTTTCTCTCCTTTATATGTTTAATCCTATTTACCGTGGCCTAGTTTTCCTGTATATGTTTTATATTATAATGTCCTGATGGGCCCCTGGACGTGAAGCGTGTGACCCTTGTTAATGTGTATGTATATATATAAAATTTTCTCTTCTTTTCACTAATTGTTGTATTGATTTCCAACTTTAAATTTATCTATTCTAGTCTATATTTAATTGAAAATAATTCATAAACTTTTTACTGCTCCTAATGAGATTAAAAAAAACATGTAACTGGCTGTATGGCAAACTGCCAAAGCCATATAAAAAAAAAAAAAAAAAATTTGAATGTATATTTTTCACCACCGAGAAGGGTGTATTCCCCAAAATGGAGGGGATGTATAATTGTTAACATTTTCTTATACAATATTAGACAATTTCAACTACCTATTCTCAAATTTTCATCCCTCTTTTATTTTTTTTAGAGGTTTTCATAAAGTTTTGTGTTCTTTGATCGGGCTACAACATATTTTCGATCAAACAGTGGGAAACCAACATTCGATGTATAGGGCTTTTCATTCACAGTCATTTGTTTCGAGCTTCTGTCATGTGTCACATAATATTAATATATTTACGTCATACGTTATTGATATATACCAATGATACAAACCAAAGACGTATGACACATGACAGAAGCTCGAAACAAATGACAGTCGATGAAAAGCCCTATTGACAATGGCGACGCCGCGCCGCTACAGTGGCCGGCGACGCACTGTGGTTCCAAAGGCCGAAAAGATGGTCATGAACTTTTAAAAGCGTATATTGTTTATACACTTCGGAATTCCTTTCGTACTTGAGGGTTATTGGCATCGCTGATTACGAATCTGGCATTACTTTTTTTTTGAAAAACAAAATGGCGAATCCAACATGGCGGAAAGAAATTTAAAATATCAATCAAAACTCAAATTTTTTTGTGAAATTTGGTATTTTAAAGTCGTTGACTACAAAATCTAACATTTTTTTAAACAAAAAATAGCGGATCTAATATGGCCGAAAGAAATTCAAAAATTCAAAAATTGAACCCTTTTTAATCTTCAAAAATTGTATTTTAAGCATCTGGTTTTGAAATTCTATATTATAAGGGATTTTGAAATTGCTGATTACCAAAACATTTTTTTTAAATACAATATTTATAGTCAATTATTTAGGTACAACCGCCCATACATACGCAAAAATGAGAATCATCTGCCAGCCATGCATAGCCAGTTATAGGCAACTAATACAATGTGATTTTTTGTCTTCTGATTTTATGTTTTGAGATTAATAAACATTAATAGCAATTTACCTTTCAAGTAGTACTTTAACACTAGAAAGTCTGGCTTAGCATACCTACCTAGAAAGACGGGTAGGGATCATTTTGGCCCCATGTTCTTTAATCAATTAAAACTCAGTTTAAAGAAATTAAATCAACTCTAGACGGTAGAATCTAATTTTATTTTTTACTTTTATTGTTTAACACATTCGCTGCCCATCAAAAACATTCGGAACACCATACAATTTGCAGTTTTTGATATTTGCCACACATTGCCTTGTTACAACCGTGGCAATGATTGGAAATATGATTTCCTTTACAAAATATTTTCAACTGATATTTTTTTCGTTTTTGAATAGTAACAGTTATAGTTTGTTCTTCGGTTGTGTGAAGAATTATCGGCCCCATACCTTGTCTCCCGAAATCTGGAACTACGTCTAGCAACACCAGGTCTACCAGGTCATTATGATTTTATATTATTCTAATGTCAAACATGTATTATAAAGGAAGCACTTATTATATAGGTGAATGATTTGGCACTGAAATACGTTTTTTCCCGTCATAAATTACCGAGTTAGGTGTTCGTTGAAATTTGCCGTAAATTTAACGTAATCATTACGTAACTGGGCTCAAACCTGTTTGCTGGGAATCTGCTTGTGCTTGTAGTCGATTCAGTTCGGTTTGTCCCGGTCTGTTATCGGGAACGTTAAGTTGATCCTTATACCTGCATATTATGACTCTGCGATTGAATGACAGAACAATTTCTTCGTCTTAAAGTTCCCTCTCCTATCGGAGGTTGGATATCATAATGGCAATGGTAACTTTGTTGGCTGCTGCTCTGAACAGTTGTAATGAACTACAGTTAAACCGTTCTCTTAGGTTCCTCAGCCAGAAGATGCGTCTTCTTCCTATGCTTTTTCTTTTTTGCATCCTTCCTTGCATAATAGTTCTCAGTTATTCATATTTTCTCCTCTGGTAATTTGAGCCAAATATTCCAGAAAACAACTGTAAACATGGAAATCCCTAAATAGGTACTTTATATTTTACCTCATGAACCCGTTTTCAGCATTTGGAACTACTGCGCGACGCAGCAGTTTTTACCGGGAGCTTGCCCAGCAAACAGACCGACGTGTTAATAACGTGAATTTTGGGTACATTTGTCACCAATATACGTAAATTGCTTACGTGAATTTCACGTGAAAAATTGGTTGGAATGTCACAATGAAAATACGTATTTAAATTACGTGAATAACTCCTCTTCAATAGACGTGTTATTTACCTTAAATAGCAATAAAATGTTTTGGAAAATTCATTTTGCAAATACGTGTTGATTAACGTATCTTTTAGGGAACGTATATATTAGTTTTCACGTGAAAGATACGTCCTCGGTTCACGTAAATAATTCGACCTTAATTAACTTATGAATCACGTAATTATTATCCTCTTCTTCTTCTTCACGTGCCATATCAGAATTATCCTACGTTGGCGATCACCATTGCGAAGGCTTCTCGATCTTCTGCAATATGGAATAGTTATACTGCATTTGATATCTGAGTCCATTCACGAAATTTTTTTAACCAAGAAATTTGTTTTCTTCCTACACCTCTATGGCCCTCTATTTTGCCTTTAAGGATCAATTGTAATATTTTATATCGACTTCCCCTCACTATATGTCCCAGATAAGACATTTTTCGATGTTCAACAGTCTTTAGCAGTTCTCTATCTTTGTTGACCTTCCTTAGTACTTCTTCATTAGTTTTTCTTGCTGTCCAGGGTATCTTCAGCATCCGTCTATGAATTCACATTTCCAATGCTTCAATTTTGTTTATAATCGATACTTTTAGCGTCCACACTTCTGCACTATACAAGAGTACGGACCAAATATAGCACTTGACCATTCTTTGTCTTAGTTCTAAACTGAGATGATTATTGCAAATAAATGACTTCATTTTCGTAAAAGTAGTTTTAGTCATTGCTATTATACGTTTTAGTTCTATATCTGGATCTAGTTGGTCCGTTATCACAGTTCCCAAATATGTCATTTTGTGAACTTTCTCAACTTGACTCTGTGACTCCGTTTAATTGAAGCTTTGCATCGGGATGTGGGTTACGACTAAACACTAAAAATTTGGTTGTGTTTGAGTTTATTTTAATGCCCATTTCCTCTCCTACATCGTGAATACGATCAAGCAGAATTTGGAGACCTTCAATATTATCTGACAGAATTACTGTATCGTCTGCATATCTTATCACATTAAGTAGTTCTCCGTTATCCTCATATAATATAAATAAAACAAGCATATTATAAAGTATTAACAATGTATTTATTTAGTAGAATTTAGAGACGTTAAAACATTTGTCTTGTATAATTATTATTATACAAGATAGTGCACCAAAAATGGCACCGACCTAAAGACACATTAAAAGATATGCCAACACAACACAGGTCACTTTTTATTTCGAACAGGAAACTTTCTTGTGTTTTTTCTAATTGCACCATCGACACTTCAACCCACGAGAAGT
This sequence comes from Diabrotica virgifera virgifera, assembly GCF_917563875.1. Taxonomy (NCBI): domain Eukaryota; kingdom Metazoa; phylum Arthropoda; class Insecta; order Coleoptera; family Chrysomelidae; genus Diabrotica; species Diabrotica virgifera. Next base: position 174,513,066 of record NC_065449.1, on the reverse strand, counting down.
GAGGTAAACGTTAATACGAAAGACATTATTAGAAATAAACCAGCCTAAAATGATTCCAGGGAAAGAAAGCTCTGCACGTTTCACTTTTTGTTGTGAGAAATGTAAGAAGCTGATATTACAGGTTATGATCAACGATTATAAAAATCGATTATTTTTAAATTACAGTTAAACTATTCTACTTACTTTCAATTAGTATTACATATTTTCTTTTTGTTTTTAAACTTCTTCTATTATTAACTAATTGGTCTTACTAAAAATCCATTTCAATACCAGAATAATATAAAGAAATAATCCTATCGAAACTTGTCTATTATTCAATAAATCGATTAATTTAGTTTTCGAACCAACTATGTTAGTCATGCGATGGTCCCTGTGGTCACGTACTGTGGTCACGTGATGGTATTTACAGAAGGAGGAAGGCTTGGTAGTACGTCATCACCGCGCGCGATTTGAAAATTAGACTCAACATCATTTTAGCTCCTGTGATATTTTTAAAGAAAAAAATAGCAAAAATAGCTTCAAATCAAGGTTGGATTGCACTAGTTATGCTCAATTATTTTAAAAGCGAAATCGTAAACTTTTTGTTTGAATATTGGTATTATTAACATTACTTTTACGTGAAATACATCTAATTTTTCGACGTCCATAAAATTCAGTGAGTAAAATTCAAGCGATACTTATTTAACCAACACCGTTGTAAAAATTTTTTTCCAAAATATTTCTCAAAATTAACCAAAGGAAGTTGTTTCTGTTTCGTTATTATTACGTGAAATAAACGTACCTTTGCGATGTAACCGACATTCGCACCTATTATAAAAAACATGTAGTATATTCGTCATTATGATTTTATATTATTCTCATGTCAAACATGTATAAAGGAAGTACTAATATATAGATGAATGATTTGGCACTGAAATACGTTTTTTCCCGTCATAAATCACCGAGTTACGTATTCGTTGAAATTTGCCGTAAATTTAACGTAATAATCACGTAACTGGGTATGTTTGCTGGGTGGATAGTTTACTAATAACAATAATTCGCACATCTTAGATATAAGTAAAGACTATGTAAAATATCTCAGTAGTACATGGTAGTAACTAAGCAAGAAATATTAAATGCAGGGCTTTTGATTAAACAACAGACAATTGAGAGAATAAACAGCTCTACATACCTTGCTCTTAACATAAACAGCTAATGGGACCACTATATTGAAGTAAAACAACGTATAAGAAAGACTATATCAGTGTTGAGATCCTACGGAGAATGTAGAATAACCGAAGGAACTCAAAATGGAATATATTGACCACGTTGTTCATAAATAAACAGAGGTATTACTTGTTGCAACTCATCACCTAAGACAAGGTATTTGGAAATAGATGAACAGTGACATTTGAGACAGGATCAATACGTCTTCAACCGGACTATTCTCAATAGCTGCAAGCAAAGTGAGAATAGCCATGCTGATTGCCAACGTCCAGAATTAATATGCACAGTATAAATAAAATACAATACATTACGTCAATATTAACAGATAATAATCTAATACATCTGATCTAGTTTTTATGTTTCAATATATTATAATCATGAGCAAGACAAGATAAGTATAACATGGAAGCTCGATCTTTAAATATTTTCCAATTAAGTGAGATGTTTAATAGGGTGCACATTAACTACTATTTTATCATTCTTTTGATAAAAAGTGATAACCCGTAGCAATTCTATTATAAAAAGTAAAAACGAAAAAAATATGCAAAAATAAAATATCACTTATGCATATAAAATAGACAAAAATGTAACAAAGTTGATAACTCTGTTATTGTAATATGCTGCTAACTGTTAATTCTTTGCAGATGATACTATTTTAAACCTTAATCCAGCTTCATATAAATCTAAGAAGATATATTACCTGTCATGTGATAAATATTTTCAAGTCCAAGCCAGAATTCACCCACTAGATCGCCAAAACCGAATTTGTAATCTCTCCAAGGTAGATAAAAGTCCTGTGATCCGTCAAATCTCTTTTGAATATGAGTCCATCCACCACCCTTGGTTTCCATATCACACAGCACAGCGAATGGTTTGCTGCTGGTACGTGGTTTAATATTGTATACACCAGATTTGTTGTTTCCTAAATAGTAATTTTTATTGGTGGGTATACCAGTATTAATTCTAATAAATTATACAATATTCAATTCTAACAACTAAATAAAGCAAACAATATCTAGATAATCGCTAGACAGAAATCGCTAAAATGATCTATTTCATAGTAGTAGGGGAGCGACGTCTGCTAAATCTTAAGTCACTCGAGAGCTTTGGGGACCTATTGGGTGTAGAGGTCCCCAAAGTGAAAAGTAGGTCCTAAGACCAAACAAAAGTTAAGTAAAATTTTCCATATTAGTGGGGACTTTCCATTTTTAGTTTAATTTTCCATTTCCAACAATCGTTTTTTGAGATTATAGCGCCATCTATCCATAATTTGAAAATATGTTTCGAATAAAAGTTGCTTATTTTTACGTAAAGAATCTAAATCTGGAATAAAAATTTGGGGTTCCTATTTAATATTTTAAAGTAACCACCCACCCCACCTCAGTGGGGGTCGTGTTTGGTACCATTCGATAGATTTTTCAAAAATATTGATTAAGTGTGTTTTGCAGTTTTTCGATCTAATGTTTATTTTGCGAAATATCGCGGGATTTGTATTTAAAATTCTAAATTTACCCCCCACCCCTCTCCGTGGTGGGTCATGTTTGTTATCATTCGAACACGTATTTTTTAATTTTTCGATCTAACGTTAATTTCGCGAATTATTCGCTTTTTTGTGAAAACTTTTAACTCACCCATTTTCTTACGCCCCGCTCAAATCGTCAGATTTGTGAAATATACACTGTTTTGCATGTCCTTAACTTACCTTATATCCTTACCTTATATATTACCTTAATCTGACAATTTCGAGTATTTTTAAGGATATATTTTTTTTTCGGGGCCCCCTTAACGAACGCCCTTGTGTTAAGAGAAAATATATGGTAGAGGTACATCTGTAGGGCACCAGGTTTCTCCCCATATGATAATCTGACGCGCTCGAGTAACTGCAAGAATCCCCGCTTGGGCTCCCCTATCATAGGATAATAAATATAAACTAAATCTTAAAAAATATTGCCTCACCAGCTTCTAGGATTTCTCTGCAACTTCTTGGATGATTATTTTCTGAATTTATCGCAACTAGATTCAAACGACAAAATGGTGTTTGACTTCTACCTACCAAATATTTACATTGGTCAAACATACTTGAAATACTTGAAATAGTTTTTTCGTTTTCTTGAATTCCATTTTGCCTATCTATCCCAAATGACAACTTTAAGGGAACTTGAAAGTATTCATTTTTGGTTCCTAAAACAATTTCATAACTCTTTTTGTGAAAAATAAGTTGTGAATTAGTAACAATTGGCCAAACCAATAAAGTCGTTTTCAAGTTGGTATAAACAAGTTAAAAAACATAAAAGGACGTTATCAAAAAAGCTGAGATGGTTTAAATAATTTAACAAACTCTTTTCGGGCATTAGCTGATTGATAATAACACTGGTAAACACACAGTTTGCTGCCGGAAATTTTTTTACTGTTTCTAGGTAATTTGGGTCTGCTGAATCGAAAAATGCCACCAGATTTGCTCCATCAGATCGTTTTCAGAAAATACGACAACAGGTCACATTTCTAACATATAAGGTAATTTAACGCAGCACTACCTACATATATGTAGTGCTGCTACCCTTGAAATAAACCAAATACGAATAAAAAGTAAGATATTTATTGTACAATAATGTACTTACAAAAATCATCACACATATCGGCCAAAAAAACTTAACTTTTCATCTAACCTAACCGGCGTATTAGGCGTCACCTAAAAACTCCCTTTTATATGATTTTCTTGCAAAGGCTTTAAAAGGACGGTCCCTTTGAATACTCCAGCAGTAGGTAATCCGCCGTCATGTGATCTCCCTGATACCCCTCGTCCATCGTTTTGATATCTTGGTGAAGATTTTCTGGGAAACGGTCTAAGTGGCTGTAAATTTAATGAATTTTAATACTCATATGACAACCGTGTTTGTTAAAATTGTTGAGCATTTATTCCACTCTAATGCCCAATTGGTATACTTCCATATTTGTTGCCATTATATAGAAGGACACACTTTAAACTTTGTTTGGAACTGTCGATAAAAAGACGCCAGTGATCTGGTGTATACTTCGATACACCCATTTTTTTTCTAACAGTCCTTTAATATTGTTATAAAAAACCATATCATCTTGCTGAGAAAAAAAGGCAAAAGATCTTTTTTCTCTATAACGGTAGTATGTAATTTTGGTGTCTGGGTGAAAAATATTCTTTTCTTTTACTCTCGAGGTAAGTAACTCGGAAGAATCCTTTGAAAGGTTCAAATTTCTGATAAGATCGCTTAGCTCTTCCTGAATAAAGCGCTCAGGACGTGTTGAATCCCCTTCAAAATCACTGTCGTCTTCCTCTAATCTATTAGTCTGCAGTTCGTCAAATAACCTTTCAACATTATCCTCTGGTAACATAGGTAGACTGCTAAATATTGGAATGGGTATCTGCTCAATTTGATGTGGAATTGGTCTTATTGCTGAATCCAGGTTAGGATATGTTCACGTATGTCGATTGTTATGATTAATGCCCTTTATATTCACAAGACAGAAATAGCAATCGTCAAAATGATTTTCTGGTTCCCTCCATACCATTGGAAAACCAAATTTAAACATTTTCATTGTCCTTTCGTCCACTGTCGCAAGTTTTCAATACAAGTTTTGCACACTACATATGGAGCTCAGGATTTATCTTGATCTCCTAAATGAACACTAAAATAGACCCTTTTGTTCATTTGCCCATTTGTCTTAGAATATGTTAAGTTTGTTTATAATTATAGTAGTGGAATATACAGAAATGTAAGAATATTTAAGTATTTGATAAGTATGTTATATCTCGAAAACTAGAGCTGAAACAAAGAAAAGGTTTGTATTTTTGGAATCAGCACATATGAATTAACTAAAATCAGTTGATTTTTTTTCGGCAGCAAGACAAAATTTTTTTTGTTGGGCTGTGTAATCTGTATTGTAAAATCTATTTTATAAAATTTTAATGCCTTAAGGATTTTGATGCCTGATGCCTGTTATATCAACAGACGAAATCAGGAACGCATTGAGAAAAATGAAAAGCAATAAAGCTCCGGCAGAAGACAATATCGTTATAGAAGCCGTAAAGATTGGAGAAGCCAGACTTTTAAACAACATAAAGGGATTGTTCAACTTATATCTGCACCAGAGTGAAACACCTAAAAGCTACCACAGTGCATTTACCGTCTTATTACACGAAAAGGGCGATCCAATGGACCTCGAGAATTACCGGACCATAAGCCTATTAGACCACCTCTACAAGTTATTCACAAGAATAATAACAAATAGACTGGAAACAAAATTGGATTTTTACCAACCTAGATAACAGGCAAATTTTAGGAAAAACTTTGGCGCTAACGACCACCTACACTGCATAAAATGAATTATAGAAAAATCTATCGAATACAACCGACCATTGGTCTTGGCTTTCGTAGACTTTCGCAAAGAATCTGATACGATAGAAATTAACAGCATAATTAGAGCATTGTAGGAAAGTCGTATAGATTATCGGTGCTCGAAACTGATAGCGAACATATACAAAAATGCAACCATGACCGTCCGACTACACAAAGATACCAAATCTATAAAAATCAAAAGAGGAATTAGAGAGGGAGACACGTTATCTACCAAACTCTTTACGGCAGTAGTTAAACATGCTTTCAAACAATTGGAGTGGGACGATAAAGAAATAAATGTCGACGGTGAAATGTTCTCCCATCTACGATTCGCAGACGACATAGTTCTTATCACAGACTACTTAAAAGAGATTAGAACTAAACTATGCTTACTGAGTTAGATGCCGCCTGTAAAAAAGTTGGTTTAAACATAAATTTTGGAAAGACACAATAAATGACAAAATTAGTACCAAGCTAAAATCCAAAAGTCGACGTCAACGAAATAGCATTGGTCCATAAAGATAAATACTTAGGGCATGAAATCCAAGTTGCCAGGGACAATAAAATTGCTGAATTACAGAGAAGGATCACCTAAGTATGGGCCGCATATGGAGCTCTATCAGACATCTTCAAGAGCAACTTGCCAAATTATTTGAAAAGGAAGACGTTCAACCAATGTGTACTTCCAGTCATGACTTACGGCGCCGAAGCATTATCGTTGACCCAGGTCACAGCAACGAAATTTAGAGTGGCCCAAAAAAGAATGGAACGGTCAGTACTTGGACTGACTCTCAGAGACAGTGTCAGAAACGAATAAATCAGAAGAAGGACAGGCGTCACAGATGTCATAGAGCAAGTAGCATAGCTGAAGTGTAATTGGGCGGGCCACGTAGCCAGAATGAAGGACGGGAGGTGAACCCAAAAAATTACAGTGTGGAGACCAAGAAAAGACAGAAGAAGTAGATGTAGACCACCTACACGATGGACAGACCAAGTCAAAATGATTTCTGGGAATTGGTTGCAGAAAGCCCAAGATCGACAAAACTGGAAGAAATTAGGGGAGGCCTATGTTCAACTTTGGATGCAGAAGGCTGGATGATGATGATGATGAATGCCTTACGCTAAATACAGACAACACACCGATTTTGGACAGCCGATTTTATATCGGCCGTCCAAATTTATATAGTGAAGTACATTTGAAAACGGGACCAAACTTTCACACCGTCGGATAGGGATGGGAAAAACCTACCGGTTATAACCTAACACCGGTGTTTTTAATCCGCAATAATCGGTTTTTCCGGTTGTTTATTTTATTCCGGTTTTAACCGGTTTTTCCTTTTTAAAGTAGTAACCGGTGAAAAACCGGGTTAGTTACCAATGGAAAAAATAAAGGATGCAGAGAAAAATGGGTAAGTTTTTTTATTGATATTATGGGGTCCATATATTATATTAATCCACCCTCATATTTTACAGAAAAACGTTTATAAGCTGATATAAAAGCAACTATAAGCTAGACAGCTAGTACTTTATTATTCTTCAAACCTAGTATTAGCTGGACGATAAACACGTATAGATCGACTGTCTTGTCATCAGTGTGTTAATGTTGTCAATTACTGTAAATATAGGGCAAACTCTCACAAAAATTATCAAGAAAAAAATAACAGGTCTAATCTACGTCCACCAAATTCCAATAGACAGAATGATCAACTACAGCTACCTCGGCACCATAATGAATGAAAAATGAAAAAAAAACAAGGATATAAGAGCGCTTCAGCCGGATGAAGGGCTCCTTCAAGAGCCACAACCTCGTTCGTGATATAAAAGTAAGAATGCGGCGATGCTACATATTTTCTGTAATTTTTTACGGTGTCTATTAGTGGATCTTAAACTAAGATATGTGAACAAAATTGGATGGTTTTGATATGTTGCTATATCGGTAAATACGAAAAAATATTTCGTGGACTGATCGGTCGTAAATGAGGAGGTGTTCAGATGAAGAAAGATTAACGGAGACCAACATCAAATCTCAAATCTACAGATTTTGAACACATGATGAGAAATAAATCCAGATATGAACTGCTACAAGCCATCCTGAGCCATTTAAGTATCGATCGATTATATTAGTAGCTATATACTCGTATTTTTTCAACACTATCGATATCGATAATATTGATATCGATTCTTATGGAGTATCGCAAACATAAGTGCATATACATAAATGTAACATTTTAACCTAATGAGTATTGGCAATTGATTAAAAAAAACCGAACACCGGTTTTTGGAATAACGGTTTTTCTTACCGGGTATAACCACCAGGTTAAACCGTAAGTAAAAAAACTGTATAACCGAAAACCGGTGTTTTGTCAACAACCTCCATCTCTATCGCCGACCGCTCATCCGTGCCGGCGTGTGCGAAATGTTCCGTTCTAACATGTGGTTCAGTATCGGAATTTGGACGGCCGATATAAAATCGAGCGTACAAAATCAGTGAGGGTATATTTAGCGTTACGCTCGTTTCACACACTAAGAATTTTGAACGTTCGATGGTTGAAATACATGACATTCCTACAGTAGCTCGAGAACCTTTCTCCCGTCACCGAAGGTTTCAAGCCATCGCACTTTCAAAATTCTTAGTGTGTGAAACGAGCGTTAGGTGTGAACCTGAACCATATAACATTTTGTATTAAATAAGCTGAGTAGCAATAACGTTTCATGAATGTATAATGAAAAAGGGTATATTTATATTGTCTCAAAAATCCAGCAAGAACTTTACCTAAATCGATCTCTTCAGTTTGGGGATAGAGAAACCTTCCAAAATCACTTCTCAACGAACTGGTTTTGCTTTCAAATTTAACGTCCAATAGTTTTGTTAATTTTATATCGGTAGGGGCAGCAGCAGTTAACTAGAAAAAATAAAATTAATTTTGAATTTTTAAAGTAAATCAAATGTACTATACTAAGTTTACGATCAAGATGCAGTAGAAATAAAGAAACCAAGATACGTTAAATGCTACTAGGAGCACTTCTGAATCATAATTTACAATGTATTGTCATAGATAAAGAAAGGCAGATAGGAAGACGAAGAAAATCTAATTATTTAATGGTATAATAATTTGTATGCATAAATTTTGTCAATTTGTATTAAGTTAAAATAGTTAATTTTTAAAATATTTATTTTTTTCATTAACCATGTAAAATAGGAACCGATTGAAATTACCCAGTATTGTATTGTTAGATATAAGTTTTTCTTTAAATAATAGTAAAATAATTCTATAAATTTTGGACAAATGTCATAATGTTACCAGTGCGGTTAGATTCGATAGAAAGTGCTTTTAAGAACAATTTGCGAGTGGATGAGAATATACGAAAAACGTTGTTGTTATCGGAGTTTACCAGAACTATTTGGAAAAAGTCGGAATTTCCGATTTCCTATAAAATATAACCTCCTAAGTCCATAGGTCCAGCTAGCTGGACAATATTTACTAATTTATTATACGGTGACTATTCGGCTTGCGCATCGCTGCGTCCTATATTGCAGCATATTGGACTTCCTATTTATCAGTAAAATTTACTCGTTTGAAAAATTTGACAACAGCGTCTACCTCGGTAGTTTGTTGTTACTTGTGGTGAAATTTTTTAAGTTATGATGGTAGCTCCACAAAAATACAGTAAGTTGTAGTGTTTTTCTGTACTTTACAGTATTTATTGTTTTTAATGCATGTTACTTGATAATTGGACGTATTTGTGGTAAATGCATATTTGAAAATAATTACAACTGGACACGTCAGGGTCCCTCTAAACTTTTGTCCACCATTTTGGACATTGGGACTTAGTTATCAAAATATGTTACCATACTTACGTTTTTTAAGTTTAGTTACAAAAATAGTAAAAGGATATTGATGGAACGTGAATTGGAGGCTATTTTGACAGATAACGACTTTTTAGTCAGTAAAGATAGCGATAATAATTAAAGGAAATGGATTTACAGGAATTTGAAGGTGTATTTTGGAAGGTTACTAGCTCTAGGTGGTAAGACTGCAAGTGGGAGACAAGCCAGTGCGTCTATTTCAAGAGAACCAGACATCTGAAGATGAAGTGGCCATAACTCCTGTAAAAAGTTTACAGTTTACCAGTTACCCCCTATAGATATAAGAAAAACCTGTAATGACCATTTGCCAATATGCTCTGTCAGAAATCGCGTTGCCTAAACCTCTTGAATGCACTAAGAAGACGAGATTCTTTTGTAGAAAATGCAAAATGTATATGTGTATTCCTCATGAACCAGAATGTTTTTCAGCTTCATACTTAAATTATATGAAAGCTAGGTCCTGATGTCCATTATGCTAGACCTATCATATTATATGTGTCAAATAATTTTTTTATAGTTTTATAGATTTTCGTTTATTGTTTTCACAAATGACGAGAGAAAATAGAAAATATTATTAAAATATTAAAAACCTTTTTCTTGGGGCTGAAGAGGATAAAAAAGTAATAAAAATTGGTAATTTGGATACGGTGAGATATGAAGAAGAGGTATATTGGTGTTGGCCAATAGAACTGAAGGGATGTCATTGATAGAAGGGGAAATCAGCCGAAGACAGTTGGTTGGCAAGAGAGAAGAGAGGAGTGTATTTCCGATAGCTGAAAGGGAAGTTAGTGTTGAAGGAGAAGTAAAAAAGTGTCGGTCTTCGTTAACCAAAGCCTTATATGCACCCGTAAACACAAAGTATTAAGTAAAAGTATTTTTAAATTAACAGTAAATTCAGTGAAGGCAGATGGTAATAGCTGTAACAAGGTATTCTGATCTGTATAGTCTCTCTATTAATATTCTCCGTAGCGACGATTTCGGTTCTTTGGATTCATTGACGTATACATAAAGACTCCAGTGGAATTGGACATAAACTTTTACATAAACAATTTCGTAATTTTTTAAATTGTTTTGTGATTTACCTGTTTTAATTCATTTTTGTATCTATACTGGGTAACTTTCTAATTTACAATAATTTGCGATATTTTTCAAATTTGTTTACATTTATTTGCATAATGATTTCATAGATTGTTTGTTTTACAATTTATTTTATTAGTAAAATTTGTGTTTAATTCTTTGGTATAATCATTTTTTTTAATATACAGTTATAATTTATTTTTGAATTTTATTTTTCTATGAGTTTTCTCTGAGTATTGGTTTTGTATTTCTGTGATTGAATGACGTAAAACCAGATAATGTATTAATTTGAGCTATCCCAATAAAAGAATTATTATATAATAATAATTAAAAATAAAGGTAAGTGTAATTTAAATGCTTACATAATCTATGGAAAATAAGTAGAATCAAAACAGTATATTCATTGCAAATCTAAAATCATGATTTCCAAAATGTATACATTGTAAATTATGATTCGGGAGTGCTCCTAGTAGCATTTAACATGTCTTGGATTGTATATTTCTATACTGCATGTTAATTGTAAATTTAGTATAGGTGGCATTTGTGGAATATGTGACAGTGGAATATATGAAAAACGAGCCAATAAGCAATCAAATTGCCCGTGTGAAGCCATATAAAAGTTATTATATTCTTACTTAACCTTCCGCAACTAACATAGGTTTTCTGAACATTAAAGCAAGAACCATTATCATGCCCGCTCCGTTCGGGCACGTAGCGTAGTCTCCGAAAAACGATTTTACAAAGAGTTGTCTGATATTATACGCTCCGGAGAGTATGAATTGTTCATATTTAAAACCATTAAAATCAATATTTTTCGGAAACGAAACGCTACGTGCCGGAACGGATAATATGATTATTGCTTAAAGCTAGCATCCTTCTCAGAGACCGTCATAAAAAAATGTTTCCATTGACACACTTTCAAGTGTAGGGTTCTGTTTACTGATTGCAGAAGTGAAATTAAACAAGAATGATACTTGTTTTTAATTTATTAAGCCTCTTAAACATTAGTAAAATACCAAAGAAATGAAAAACAGTTACATAACATCTAATTTGTGAAAAACAAGCTCAATTGTTCCAATGTCGATTTTTGAAGTTTGCTTTACCTTTTACTTCTTGTGGTATATTATGAACCCTCTGTATAAATCATAATTTAAATATGATGTTATTAACCTTTAGGGTATTGAACATACATAAAAACAATAGCTTATAGTTTGTATCACATGTTTATTACGAGTGAACTTGAACTATATTTGTTATGGTTCAGATAGGTATAAAAACACGCTGAGCAATCAGTATGGATATATATAGATATACAAATAATTATTAGAAGTTAGTATGTAGTAAGGCGAGGCGCTATGAATCATTAATGTTATTGTTTAGATATTGGATACCAGTGAATAAAATATAATGTATAGTAAGACGTGTTTAGTCTTTTTAATTAATTAGAACCAGAAGGCAGTAACAACACACTATTTAATACATGGCTGATCCTGCAGATTAGAGGAGGTCTTCTGAAAGGAGCAGAGATGGCGGCAACAAATTGGAAACGGAGACGGCGAAGATGGACAGGAAACCCAGTGAGCGACAGTCTAAAGACAAAGTGGAAATAAAATGTAAGTAAGAATATCTATCTTTATTAAAAATGCTTCCCTCGTTTTATATTATTATTGAACATTGAATATTTATCTTTTATGAAGTATCGATTTTTTTTTAAGAATATCTATAAATTTTGAAATATGAAGTGATTTTTGAATTGAATATTTTTATAGAAGTTTATTATATATGCTATTCTTGAATTTTTATTGAATTTTGAATTGTTATTAAATTTATTTGAAAAATCTCTATCCGATTTCGATTTTTAGTATGGTTATTTTTAAATATTGTATGGAATATCGAATTTTTTCCAAAAAAAATTCTATCGAATTTTGAGATTTGCACTGATTTTGAATATTTTTATCTAACTTTTGCATAGGCTGTTTTTGAATTTTGAATTGAATTTGTATCGAATATGTATACTATTATTGAATTTTTATTAGCCATTTTGTTTTTATTATTGATATTTATTGATTCTATAGATACATTTTCATCGATTTTGTGTTAAATTTTGTATGAGATGAACCTGAATTAATATTTTTTTGAGTGATAAATGATATTTTTTTAATGAATAATGATTAGTGATGACATACGTTGATATAAGAGCTTTAAGACAAACATTGCTATAAGCAAGAGATATATTTTTAACGAACCGACCTGAAGAGTCGAGATAAAGAATCTGGAGGACTATATAGATAAGAAGAAGAACTAACAATATTATAAGCTAAATATTATGAGGCAACTAGAGACAATAAGAAACCCAATGCTCTTGTCAAATTAGGAAGGTACTAATGATTTATAGAAGCTTGAACGCTTATTAGAGACCCACTCTGTGTTTTGAAGGGTACCTATTTTATTCATGATTATTCGTGAATAAACAACGGCCTCAAAGCAAGGGATTGAGGTTGTGATATTTTTAGAAGAATTTGAACCGCATAAAATACCTATTTCGTGTTTTGAGTTAACTATACCACCTTAATGGTGCGTACAGATCAGGGCGAAAATTCGGGTTAATATTGGCGGAGAACTAAGACATCCGAGTGAAGCCTCTTTTAGTAAGGTAAAACGAAGGTATCGGAGCTAGTATATGAAGTGATGATTATGATGTTATATGAAATGATATATGAGATAAATGATATATGATTGTTATATGAAATATGTATATGAAGATGAATTATGTACACTGTAGAAGTGTTATTATGTGGAGAAAATGAAGAAATATAGTTGTAGTACCAGACAAGAAGAAGAAGAGAAAAAAAGATAATTTTTTTATTAAAATATGTGGGAAAATGAAAGAAGACACATAAAAATTGCAAGAAAAGAAGCAAAATTAAGAAGATATTAAGCAAATAAGTAGCTAATCATTGAAATATGTCTAAGAATTAAAGCTGTAAATTTTTTTTGCTCTAAAGTAATGTAAATTATAAATAACTTATTTTTAAATGTATATAATGAATTCAGGTTAAATTTTCGCGGAAAATGGAAGTGTTTGAATTAGGGATAGACAATATCTTACAATAAGTGTTAGTAGATAGTAAGCAAAGGGACACAGAAAGTGAAATTTTTAGACATTCAGCAACATAGATTAAATCTTTATGATAGGTACAAGAGAGTTATTGGAAGTTTTATAGAGACATATTAGAAGTTTTAGAGAGATTGCATTTTTATTATAGGTACATTATTTTAAAGTTAGTAAGACATATATAAATAAATCAAAAGAAGACTGAAACAGGAATTATTAATAGAGTAAAGGATACATTTTTTTTACTTATTCGAGTAATATTAGCTTAGCTTAGGACTTTTAGTTAGATACGAGATTTTTATAATTATTTAGGTAGATTAGATTATTCCCCTGCTTATAGGAGATGCATATAGGCACTAAAAGACTATATTAAAAATCCCGATAGGTTTAGTCACTGTTTTCATGTGGACACTGTTTTGTAAATGGAGAAAAGACTCAAAATCAAGACGGAACAGAAAGTGAATTAGTGATAATAATAAACAATTTTTAGGATTAAAAAAAAACTCTGAAACGTACCATGTTACAGTTAGTTAGGATAGTTAGGAAATTTAATTTTTGAAAATAGTATTAGGTAACCATAAACATTTTGTAAAAGGGAAAGAGGAATATACCGTCAAATATTCTTCTTCTCTTCTTAGGACTTTCTTTTTTAAAAACGGCGGAGATGTGGTATATTATGAACCCTCTGTATAAATCATAATTTAAATATGATGTTATTAACCTTTAGGGTATTGAACATACATAAAAACAATAGCTTATAGTTTGTATCACATGTTTATTACGAGTGAACTTGAACTATATTTGTTATGGTTCAGATAGGTATAAAAACACGCTGAGCAATCAGTATGGATATATATAGATATACAAATAATTATTAGAAGTTAGTATGTAGTAAGGCGAGGCGCTATGAATCATTAATGTTATTGTTTAGATATTGGATACCAGTGAATAAAATATAATGTATAGTACGACGTGTTTAGTCTTTTTAATTAATTAGAACCAGAAGGCAGTAACAACACACTATTTAATACATTCTGGCAATTGGTTATAAATTATCAGACTTGTTCGTACGTTGTTTCGTTAATATAAAATATTTTTTCATCGAGTGTGTCACGTCCAACATCGGTCTCTGAGACAAAATTTGCCGATAATTGCATATTCACTTGACACTAAAGACTCAAACTTCAACACTAAAAACAGGCACCCGAATCAGGCAGCTACTGATGGCGGCGAAGATACACAACTAACAATTTTGATATAATAGTAAAAATAAGTGGTCCGTCTCACAGACCGAATGTTAGACACGGAAAGTTAACATAGTACCTATAAAACTTCAGATTATTTAAATTGTACCTACCTACCTAGTAAATAAGATAAATATTAAAATTTTCTAGATTTGTAATGCTACAGTAGTTACAAGATATTCACAAAATGTATTCAACATTTAACCAAAAATTATAGTAAAAAAATCGCCCCAAACTATTGGACATTTGGTTTTCATTTTTTAAATTACTACAAAATCATTGTTATTCTCTCTGCTTTAATATTTATGTGCTTTTTCTTCATCATCTTGATAATTACTGACTCGGAAATACTTTATGAATCTGGGTGCGTGTTCAAAGAAGTGGCCACTCCGGATGATTCATAGCAACTTGCCTTCATTTTTTGGCCCTTAGAATTTTAAGGTCTTCTTTCACATAACCAATCCATCTTCTACGTGGCCATCTTATACTTTGCTGCTTTCTAAATTTGATAATGTCTTTTTTTTCACCCAGATGGACTTAATATCCAGCCCATCTTAGTCCGTACGGCTACATGATTCGACGTATTTTTTGTCGAAGATATCAAGAAGTAATAGAAGTAGCAAGAGAAGAAGCCATTGAAGGGAAAATGGCCAGAAAAAGTTTAATCACAAAAAGCAATATTGGTAAACAGCAAATTAGAAACAATATAGAAAATCAAATAAAGGAAAATAAGAAAGCTTTAGCATGTAAAACATGATCGACGCATAGTAATTATAAAACCTAAAATCGTAGATGAAAGCGATTTAAGACTAATAACACACCTTTATTACAATTATTACAATCAGCGAGCAATAGTAAGAATTGAAAAAGAAACATCTGAATAAATGGAAATAAAGAGAGGAGTCAGGCAAGGCTGTATACTGTCACCTCTAGTATTTAACGCTTATTCTGAAAAGGTAATGCGAGAAACTCTGGAAGGTGAAACAATCGGCATAAGAGTAA
Source organism: Diabrotica virgifera virgifera (assembly GCF_917563875.1). Taxonomy (NCBI): domain Eukaryota; kingdom Metazoa; phylum Arthropoda; class Insecta; order Coleoptera; family Chrysomelidae; genus Diabrotica; species Diabrotica virgifera. The sequence goes on along the minus strand of NC_065449.1, from coordinate 174,497,184 downwards.
ATGGAGTCTTGGTTAACAACATCAGATATACAGATGATACAGTAATAATAGCCGATAGTTTACAAGACCTGCAAAGACTCATGAGTAAAATAGTAAGGTGAAGTATAGAGTACGGACTCTCTCTTAATATCAAAAAGACGAAGTTTAGGAAAATTAGTAAAAAGAACCAAAGTACTAATGAAATCTTGATAGTAGAGGGCCAGCAGATCGAAATAGTAAAAAAGTACACTTACCTAGGAACACTTATAACAGAAAATAATGACTACACTGCAGAAATCAAAGTCAGAATCGAAAAAGCACGTTCTAATTTTATGAAAATGAAAAAGGTCCTATGTAGCAAAGATTTAACATTAGCTCTCAAAGTACGCCTAACAAAATGTTATATATACAGTGTGCTATACTATGAAGTGGAATCATGGACGTTGAATATAGAGACAATGAGACGACTTAACACCTTTGAAATGTAGACCTATAGAAGAATTATAAAGATTTCCTGGGTAGACAGATTTACGAATAATGAAATACTGAGAACAATAGGTAAAGAGAAGGAAGTTGAACTTACAATTAAAGAAAAAAACTACAGTATGTCGGACATGTGATGCGGGGCGAGAAGTATGGCATCCTGCGACTCATAATGCAAGGAAAGGTAGATGGCAGAAAATGCATTGGAAAAAGACGAATTTCATGGCCGAAGAACCTGAGAGAATGGTTTGGATGCATCTCAAAACAACTATTTAGAGCTACTACCTCAAAAGTTAAAATAGCTATGATGATTGCCAATCTCCGTAGTGGTGAAGGCACCTGAACTGAAGAAGAATAAAAAATCTTACTAAGAGTGACTGACTACAGGCGACCAAGAAGATGCTGAAGGCAGAGTAATGAAAAAAAAAAGATTGTGAAAAAAAACAAGTATATCTTAAACATTTTATCTGTATTTTTATTTAAATATTAAACTAATTTTAATATCTATAATAATACCAAAAATTTAAAATAACGTTAATACGTCTTTTTTATGAACTGTGTCGTATCATACAAACTCTAAAAAACGTCGTTTTTCGACAAAAAATTTATAGTATATATAAATACTAGCCTTTCGATTTTTGCAAAAAAATGTAAAGACAGAACTTAATGAAGAACTCAAAAGCAAGAGAGGCATCGAAAACGTTAAGATACTGCAGATGTAATTATAGTCCAGGGCGGATCTGTTTTGAGATGGACGTTGAGAGGTAACTCAAATTTTTTTGCAGAAATTGCTTGAAAATAAATCAAATAATAATATTTGAGTTATCCTCCCTTTTAAAAAGGTCCGGAACATTGTTTAAATAATCAAAATGTCAAAAATTTAAGGAAAAATTCGATTTTTTTCTTGGTTTTTTGATTATAACTTTAAAAGCATTCATTTCTGCGAAAAGTTGTACTAACATAAAAGTTGAGAATTTAAATTTCCTACAATATAAAATGGGTTGAAAATTTCAAAAATAGTTACCCTGGTTGCAAAATAGCAATAATTGCGAAAAAACCATACAAAAAAAGTATTCGCATTTTACGTCTTTCAACCATTTATAATACACTTAGGACATTCATGTTTCACCCAGAAAAACTTTATGATACAGTAAAACAATACTGTAAATTTCTTTAAGATCGGCTTAATAGATTTTGCAAAATAAATTTTGAAATCCAGCTTTCGCAAAAAAAATTCATTTTTTCAAAATGTTACAGGACTGAAAATAAAGCAGATAGAAACTTTAAAAAATTTTTTGCTTATAGAAGTGTACTGTACTTTTCATTTGCAATTTTCAAAATTAAAATCGATTAATTACCACGGCGTCAGAAAATTTTTGAAATAAACAATAATTTTTGGTGCTACGCGCAGGACAACGGTGTTCGATTCACACAAGTTGATTTCCACCAAAATTTCTTCCAATCTTTATCTAATATATTATTTTCTTACTCTATATTTTGTTGTATTTTAATATTTTAGTTCCACAAAAATCAAACTAATTTTATTATTGTTTGTGTAATATTGTTTAAACAATTGCATATGTTTAAAAATAATAAACTTTTATTATTTAAGTTAAAATATATGAACAAAGAAAGTTTTTGCTAATAAAAGTGTTATTTCAAAAGATAGAGTATGTGTTTTTATTTTGCAATAAACAAATTTATCTATTTATATCGAAATGTAAAAAAATTAAAATGTATCAATCATTATCAAAGGTCATTGGAATACCCAATCAGAGCAAACTATCCGCTGTCCTGCGCGTAGCACCAATAATTAATGTTTATTATTTAAAAAAATTCCTGACGCCGTGGTGTTAATCGATTTTAATTTTGCAAAATTGCGAATGAAAGGTACAGTACAATTCTATATGCGAAAAAATTTTCAACTTGTTATCTGCTTTATTTTCAGTCCTGTAACATTTTGAAAAAATGAATTTTTTTTACGAAAGCTGGATTGCAAAATTTATTTTGCAAAATCTATTGAACCGATCTTAATTAAATTTAGAGTATTGTTTTACTGTATCATAAAGTTTTTCAGGGCGAAATATGAAGGTCCTAAGTGTAGCATAAATAGTTGAAAAACGTAAAATACGAATACTTGTTTTTGTATTTTTTTTTCACAATTATTGCTATTTTGCCACAAGGGTGACTATTTTTTAAATTTTTAGCTAATTCTATATTGTAGTAAATTTAATTACGCAACTTTTATGTCAGTACAACTTTTCTCAGAAATGAATACTTTTAAAGTTATAATTAAAAAACTAAGAAAAATATCGAATTTTTCCTTAATTTTTTGACATTTTGATTATTTAATCAATGTTCCGGACCTTTTTGAGAGGGAGGATAACTCAAATATTATTATTTGATTTATTTTCAAGCAATTTCTGCAAAGAAATTTGAGTCACCTTTCAACGTCCAAATGTACTAATATTTTTACAGATGCGCCCTGGTCTAATATCCCTGAAAAGGATAGGAACCGATACGAATGGCTAACGTATTACTCATAATTACAGTTACAAGAAAAACGACATTTTGTGTACTCCCTCAACTTACGAAATAAAAGAAAAATAAACAAAAAGGGGAGATATACATCTGAAAATGAAATAAGCATTGCGTTAAGAAGGATGAAAAATAACACAGTAACTGACCCTGAAGACTTACCTGCAGAACAAATAAAACAAAAATTAATACAACTGTTTAACACATGCTTATTTTATGGAAAAATACTGAAAGAATGGAAAATGGATTACCTAAGCTTCATGCGTAAAAAACGAAATGAAAAAGTACCGATAATTATATCGGAGTATGCGTTACGGTAACCGTATGCGTAAATACGAATAGCTATGATGATTTCCGACCTCTGCCGCGGCGATGGCACTTAAATAAGATGCGTTACCACTTCGGTGGGTAGGTTGTATGAATAATGTATTAAAGAAAGAATGGGGAAACTGCTGCGAACTGATAATACATTTTCTGTAAAATAGCTCATAGAAAAAAAGACGGCATTCACTGCTGAATTGCACATTATATTGGTGGATCTGGGAAAGGCCTCTGATAGTGTCCCGATTAACAACCTGTCGAAGGCAATGGAAAAGCACGGTATTTATAACACCTACATAAGTACAGTCAAATTACTTTACGAAGACAATGAATGTAAAACTAAAATCGGAAAAAGCTACTCTGAACCGTCTAAATTTAATAAAGGACTTCGACAAGGATGCTGTCTCTGTCACCAATCTTCTTTAAACTTTATATAGATAAAACAATAAAAAAACTAGAACAAAGAATGTGGACAAATGGGAGCAAACATTGACGACTACTATATCCGTAGTATTTTGTTTGCTTATAATTATATATTGCCGGGATAAGCAATCCACCATTTACTGGCCAACGGCTTCGGGCGGACGAGCTGGTAAATGGAAGGGCACTCTGTTGTACTGAGACTGGGAAACTGGTCTCAAAGGCGGAAGAACCAAGAAAGTGGTCAACGGTATCAGAATGCAGAAGGCAACGAGAAACCACTGCATTAAAGGTCCCTGATGACATCTCTAGTAAAGCTATCATGGCAAATCCAACTAAAGTGGAAATAGTTACTAATCATGGAATACGGAAGCCAAGATTCGGCAGGAGAGGTGATCCACCTTTAGACCACAGGGCCTCCCAGGTCGCAACCCAGCGAAACCCCTGTGACAGAACTGGAAAAGTGTCTCTAAGAACAGCAGAGTTGATTATTAAAATATGTACCTGGAAAGTGAAGACAATGTATCAGGCTGGAAAAATTCATAATACCATTCAAGAAATGACCAGACTCGGAATCGGTATAATGGGCATAAGCGAAATGAGGTGGCCAAATAGTGGTGCTTGTGTTGTTGACAACCACATGGTATATCACTCAGGAAATGACGATGGTCAACATATATATGGGGTTGGAATAATCGTGTCTCCCCAATTACGTCGATATGTTACAAATGTTATACCTATTTCTGAAAGATTAGTAATAATCCAACTGAATACTAGCCCCGTCAAATTAAATATATTAAAAGTGTATGCCCCCACGAGCGATAAACCAGAAGAAGATCTAGAGAAATTCTATGAGTTGTTGATAAAGTCACTTAAACGACTTAAAAAAGAAGATATAACTATTATTATGGGTGACTTCAATACGAAAATTGGTGAAGGGAGAAGCGGTGAATTCATAGGAGATTTTGGTCTGGGACAGAGAAATGAAAGGGGAGACAGATTAAAACTGTTTGTAGAAGAAGAAGAATTTGCAATACGAAACACATTCTTTAAACTACCACCAAGACGCTTGTACACCTGGGTCTCCCCGCAAGATCAACCAGGAAACGTAATACGGAATCAAATTGACTACATAATGGTGAACAAGAGATTCCGTAATGGATGCCTATCGGTTAAGGGTTACCCCGGTGCTGACGTATCATCAGATCATGTTCCTGTTGTTGGTAAATTTAGGTTTAGATTCAAGAAGGTTGCAAAAAAGAACAGCAACAAAAAGTGCGATGTGAGAATACTAAAAGATAAGAAAACAAAAGAGACAGTCGCACAGATTCTTTCAGAGAAGCTAATTAATATGGAGCAAACATTTAATGCCGAAGAATCACTCCAAAATATATGTGAAACCTTTAACAGCATCAGAAAAGAACATCTAATAGAAAAGAAAGAGATGAGAAAAAGTTGGATGAACGACAATATACTACAACTTATGGAAGAAAGAAGAAAATCAAAAAACAACAAAATAATGTACAACTCGATTCAGAGACAAATAAGAACTGAACTAAGAAAGGCCAAAGAAAATTGGTTAAAATCACAGTGTGAAGAGATAGAGTCGTTAGAGCAAAAATTTGATATGTTTAACATGCATAAGAAGGTGAAACAAGCAGCTGGTCTTCAGAAATACAACACAGATAGCAAATTGCGAGACCAACAGGGGAATATCATCACAGACAGAAATCAACAAATCAGCATATGGACGAAATACATACAGGAACTCTTTGATGATACTAGATCCGAACAAACTCCATCCTACTTATGTGATGACCACTTACCAATCACATCAGATGAAGTGGAAAGAGCAATATCACAACTAAAAGATGGCAAAGCTCCTGGACCTGACAATGCATGCTGAACTCATAAAACTATTTAATACCGACGGTACTCAACGCCTAACCAAAATAGTTAACGACATATATTTAAGCGGAGTAATACCAAAAACGTGGTTGAAGTCGACATTTGTTGCTTTACCAAAGAAAACAAAGTCCGTATCCTGCAGTGATTTCCGAACCATCAGCTTAATGAGCCATATTTTAAAACTATTTCTAAAAATTATACATCAAAGGATATATAGACTGTGCGAAGAAAAAATCAGCCGAACACAGTTTGGTTTTCGAAAAGCAGTGGGTACAAGAGAGGCTCTATTTAGTATACAAGTGCTATTTCAACGATGTAGAGACGTAAATTGCGATATTTATGCATGTTTCATTGATTACCATAAAGCGTTCGATACAGTAAAGAACGACAAGCTGATGGAGATATTAACCAATATTGGAATTAACACCTGTGATTTAAGGATTATCAGCAATCTGTACTGGAATCAAACATCCTCTATCCGGACGGAGGCAGGAGAATCCGACGATATCAAAATCAAACGTGGGGTCCGTCAGGGATGTATACTATCCCCACTGCTGTTTAAGATCTACTCTGAGGAAATCTTTCAAGAAGCAGTGGATGGTGTCGAGGCCGGAATTCGAATTAATGGAGAATGTATCAATAACATAAGATACGCAGATGACACTGTGGTATTAGCTGACAGTTCTGAAGCCCTGCAGGAGTTGATGAACAGAATCGCGGAGGTCAGTCAGAGATGCGGACTTTCACTAAACACTAAGAAAACAAAATGTATGATTATCTCTAAGAACAAACAGGAATTTGGACGAATCAGTGTGAATTGTTAACAAATAGAAAGAGTAAAAATATATACCTACCTTGGTACGAACGTCAATGAAAATTGGGACCATTCTATAGAAATCAAATGTAGGATAGAAAAAGCAAGATCTGCATTTCAAAAAATGTCAAAGTTGTTCAAATGTCATGATTTGTCGATACCCATAAAAGTCAGATTACTACGATGTTATATCTTTCCTATACTGTTGTACGGAGTTGAGTCGTGGACTCTTACAGACGCCACCTGCAAGAAAATTGAGGCTTTTGAGATGTGGCTCTATCGTCGAATCCTGAAGATATCTTATACCGACCACATTACTAGTGAGGGTGTTTTGCTGAGAATGCAAAAAGAAAAAGAGCTGTTAATCAAAATAAAAAAAGCCAAAATCGAATACCTCGGTCACATCATGAGGAACAGTGAAAGATATGGACTGCTGCAACTGGTCTTACAGGGAAAAGTAGAGGGAAAGCGAGGACCAGGAAGGAGAAGGATTTCGTGGCTGAAAAATCTACTTACGTGGTTCAACACAACCACCACAAATTTTTCAGAGCAGCAGTGTGCAAAGTACAGATTGCCATGATGGTCGCCAACATCCGAAACGGAGAGGCACTACAAGAAGAAGAAGATAATCATATTATTCTACCAGAGCACAAAGACGACATGGTCTATATGATGAAATATCTAGAAGAGGAATTTGGGAAATGGGATTGGGAAATTAATAATGATAAAACGCTTTACATGGTCATTAGAAACACCGCAGAAGACCTAAAGTAAAAATAACAACTTCATAAAATATACAACTGAATATAAATACTTGGGAGTAACTTTAAAGAATGTAGGATCTGATAAAACGGATATAATAAATAAAATAAAAAAGTAAAGACAGTAACTCAACAATAAATTATTATCGTTACCAATCTTATTTATGAAAATAATGGAAAGCTGTTTACTGTATCAGAGACTTGGGTGACAAATAAAAAAGGGAAAACAATATAAATGCAATGAAATAAAATGATGTATTGGCAAACAAGCTGCAGATTAGCACAAATAGAAAAAGTAATGTGTTAAATGAACGAATTCGAGAACTAATGAATGTGAAGGCGACCCTATATGATAAAACAGAAAAATAAAAATTACTATGGTATAGACATGCGAACAGTGGACGAGAAAAGAATACCGCTAAGCAGTTGGAACTGGAAACCAAATAGAAGAAAGAGAAGAAGACGTCCTAGATCATAGGAACACACAAATAAAAACAGCAATATTACTCCAGGGTAATAAGCTAGAAATAGGCCATGTTCGGGACACTCAAAGATTCAGCTAGCTGACTACTTTTTTAGTTATTATAGACCTATAGAAAGAAAACCTAACTGTTTCCTGCCTAGAGTTCGCGTCCGTTTTTTAATTGTTAACAATTTAGTACAAAAATCGCGATTTTTTCGATTTTTTGCACCCCATTCAAAAGCTAAACAGTTGACATAAAACTAAAAAATTTAGTTTTTTAGAACATTGAAAAGCCTTCAAAATGCCGATTCTTGAAAGTTAAAAAATTAATTTGTTGCTACGCAAAATGGAAAATAAGTTAAAATCGTTATTTGTTAATAAATTTTACTCAAACAACTTTACAACTTTAGTGTTTCACCCAAAGTTGTGTATTGGGGTACTTAACAAACCCTTAAATTTTGAGACCGACCCATTAATTAGTTTAAAAGTTATTCTATTTGATTTTCCCGGAGACCTTTATTTTGCAATAATATAAGACAGAAAATAATGAAGATAAGGCAATTCTGCGTATGTCAAATGAAAGTAGAAAAGTGATAGGTACTATCAAAATGTACTAAAAAGAGATAAAAAAGTTACCTAATATAGTCAAAAATAATAATGCCAAATTTTTGAAATTTTGTAGTTTATAAACATATTTATAAATGCACGAGTTTAAAAACTAAAAAAGGCAACTTAAAACTAATATCATTTTCTATATCTCGGGATCTACTGAATATATTTTGATCTATCTTTTCTTAATTTGTATGCAATTTTTCTGTACATTACAAAAATCCATGTTTTTAATCAGACTATCATTATTAATTATACAAAGAGTTAAGGCATACTTTGATAAATAAATTATCTTCAATAAATAATTATCTAATAAAAATAATTTGTTTATTAAAATGAACTTTAACTTTTTGTATGATCATTAATGATATTATGATTAAAAAAATATATTTTTGTAAAAAAATATTTTTTTAAGAACTGTTTAAACAAATTGCATATTTGTAATGTACGTAGAAATTACATGAAAATTAAAAAAAGAAAGATGAAAATCCATTGAGTTGACCCGGAGGTACAGAAAATTGTATTAGTTTGAAATTGTTTTTTTCGGTATTTTAACTCAGTAGATTCGTAGGTTCACCCTAGTAACCGTTTGAACTACAAATTTGAAAACTCGTAGAGGGTGCTGTGAAGATACAATGCTTATGCAAAATTTTAACGAAAAATACAAATCCCATTATTTAAAATGGCATCAATGAAATTCCTTAACTATTATAAACAAATTAGCTGTGAATTAAAAAACACATGGCTAACTTTGTCCCTAATGAACCCAGGCTAAATTTTTTTATTTAAAAATTCGTGTTGAAATACTAGCTTTTCGAATATATAAAAGATTGTTCTTACGGACAATATTTGTAAAGTTATTCTAAATGTTTATAAACTACAAAATTTAAAAAATTTAGCATTAGGATTTTTGATTATGTTGATTAAAGTTTTTATCTTTTTTTAATACATTTTAATACTCTTACTCTTCTGCTTTCATTTGGCATACTCAGAATAGCCTTATCTTCATTATTTTCAGCCCTATGTTATTGCAAAATAAAGGTCTCTGCAAAATAAACAAATAGATTAATTCTTAAACTAATTAATGGATCGGTCTCAAATTTTAAAGGTTTGTTAAGAACCCCAATACCCAACTTTGGGTGAAACACTAAAGTTCTATGATAGTTTTAGTAATAGTTATTAACAAATAACGATTTTCATTTATTTTGCAGTTTGCGTAGCAACAAATTAACTTTTTTACTTTCAAAAATCGACATTTCGAAGGTTTTTCAATGTTCTAAAAAATTTAATTTTTAATTTCATGTGAACTATTTAGTTTTTAAATGGGTTGTAAAAAATCGAAAAAATCGTGATTTTTGTATTAAATTGTCAGTAATTAAAAAACGGACAGGAAACAGGTAGGTTTTCTTCCTATAGGTCTACAATAACTAAAAAAGTAGTCAGCTACCTGGATCTTTGAGTGTCCTGAGAAAATCCTTATTACCCTGGACTATTATAAATAAGAAAAAGACCTCACTGAAGCAGATCGTTACGACGCGGACGAGAAGAAATGACGATTGGGATGTGGTAAACGGTTAACAGAATACACTGTGTAAAGTCTAGGATAAGTAAGTAAGTAAACTGTACAATCTACGAATATTAAACTGAGAATGAAATAGAGAGCAATATGTTCCAAGAAAATATGCTATTAAAGAAACTTCTTTCAAAAATAGAATAAAACAGTAACAATAATAATATATTACCGGTATGTTGGTAGAATATACTATGGTGTTTAAAGAGCAGTAAAAAATAATTTTATATACAGAATACAAAACAATAATAATGAAGTATATTAATATTAGTTTAGTAATCTAAAAGAAAAAACTTGAAATAACAAAATAAATAAAAAATAGGTTTATGCATCGATATTGGCATTATTAGTGTTAGTAAGACTGGTTATTGGTTTTGTTAAAAAAAACTAACTTACTTTTTCTGACACAACATATTCGCTCGAGCAAACACATAAGAGAAGAACTATAGACGAAATCATTGTGACTTACTAAACAAAAATCATATATTATTTGGTATTTATAATTTTGATTATACAGGAAAAGAATATAGCATTTTACCATTCTAATCTATTATTTAACACCCACTGTCACTAGATTTCTAGGGTTTTGATATCTTTTATGCGGAAATTTTTTATTCAGTGTTATAACAATAACATTTTTGTTGTTATCAACAGCGCCGATTTACTGAACTCCGAGATAGGAAAATTCATTAGATAATTATTATAAAATATCATTTTATATTTAAAAATGGTTGGCACAGATAAATTAAAAAATGACGACTTCTGTATTCATTAATTTCAACGCTAGAGTGGGAAACGAAAACGTGAAATGACAAGATAGGCACGGAGAACACACAATTAATAAAAATGGAAAATATTTCTAGAGTTTTGTATAGATAATGATTTAGTCATAGCCAACACATTCTTTGCGCACAAAGAAATACAAGAGATAACAAAAGCAATTCCTCAACGAAATGAAAAGGCAATAAAATAAATTTCATAATTGTTCTTCGAGAAAAAAGAGTAAAGTTAAAGATGTCAGAGTAAAAATAAGTTATGAGATAGGTATTGACCATTATTTACTAGAAGAATTATTCAAGAATAACAACAAAGTCGAGGACCGCAAGCACACAACAAAAACTATAGCGGAAGAATAAGAACTTATAAGCTGAGACATGTAATTTGCAAATAAGGACCGAATATATAGAGAAAACGGAGAAAAAGTTCGCAAGGATTAAAAATAGAAAATAAATTAGAAATGTGGAAGAAAAGTGGATCCGATTTAAAGCAATACCCTTTAAAACATCAGTTTTTTGGAGTGTGCATTAGGGTGGAACGAAAAAGGTAAAAAAAATAAAAGAAAAAAAGAATTCTTGTGGCTATCGTTTAAAAGTTGTGTCAGGTGATGCAAACAATTGGTGCGAGAGCATTTTGAAATAAAAAAAATATCTGGAGGTTCCATATTGGATTTAAAAAACGAAAAAATATAAAAATTTATTTTTGTCGAGAAAATCAATATGGCTCTGATCAAATTTCAATGATCGTGTTTTACCAACTAAATGTGACATTCTAAAGTGCTTTCTCTTTATTCGTAATGAACTTAAGTTGACAAATAATAATAATAGTAAAGACCCACCCATCTATCGCCGACGTCCTGAATGCCGTTGCAACGAGGGTAGAACAAATATGAATAAAAGCTTCTATTCCGACATTATCGCATAAGTGCATTCAAGATATGATTAAAAATATTTATACAGAATATCAAAATCTTAAGCGATATGTACATAAAAATTCAGCAAGCATCCAATTCATAAATAGAAAAGATTTGCCAGTTTCGAAAGGAGTGTAAAAAGTTATTGAATATCGCAGCTTGCAAGTGCAACATGACTGGAACTGTGTGTGTGTGTGTGTACTTGTGATAAAATCAAGAAAGTACCACAAAATGAGCTAATTTTTCTTTAAGATCAACGATCCTGTCGAAAAATGACAATTGGACCAGCAAAATGGAAAGAACCCTGAAGGCAAAGGCAAGTGCTCAAAAATATAATACTGACGAAATTATTCTTAAAGCATGTACCGTTGATTCCTCTAATCCTTTCATAAGTAGCAGCTTGTCTGACTCAAATTCTTCTGATACAAATGATCATGAAGAAGAATTCATTGCGTCTTTGTCAACAGTTGCAGTCCAACCATCTACGTCACAAATACTGCGGCACTTCACTTCAATGGCTAGTATCCTTATTTCATTGCAATGAGCTACCTCTACGTCATTTAATTCAACAGTTAGATGGACGCACCAGTGGACCACTTGGCTTTTCAGGGCCAATAGGGAAACTTTTGGAACACTGTGAAGAGAAGGCTGTTGTCGATTTTGTCGCAATAGAAAACAACCTAGCAATATTATTAGAAACAACAGACCTTAGTACCGATAAGAAGTATTTCTACCAAATCAGTCAAGCAGTTGCTGCGGGAAAATATCCTAATGATTTGAGCCTTAAAAAACCTGGGAAAATATCACACGCAAGGTGGCTGACAGTTGATAATCGGTTGCTTCGATAGGGCTTTTCATCGATTGTCATTTGTTTCGAGCTTCTGTCATGTGTCACATAATATTAATATATCTACGTCATATGTCTTTGGTTTGTATCATTGGCAATACCAATAACATATGACGTAGATATATTATTATTAGACGACACATGACAGAAGCTCGGAACAAATGACTGTGAATGAAAAGCCCCAATTAATTATGCCCCAGTATGTTGGAACTGAATGTCCCAGCCCCAATTAATTATGTTAGTAAGTTTCATCCAAAAAGTGTATGCACCAGTTTGGTTTTATATAAAACTGTATCCTATTAGCTGTTCTGATGGTTCGAAACATTTATGGCGAATGATCCAATATTCACGATTTCTACCAGTTGACCAAAGAAAAATTGTCGATGCAGTTATCCAAAGGAATGCTTATTTTGCCCATCACGAAAATGTATTACTCGGTATGGTATGATGAAAAATGAACGAAAACATATACGGTAGTTAGGACTACGCAGAATGCCGAAAGCTAGAGAAAGTCAGAAAGAAAAAAAGATCCGGAGGTTCAAAATACCAACATTAAATTTTAGTGCTGCAGATTATAATGACTTAATTTCTATTTCTGGATTCAAAGTTAGGGCTCCTCCTTTGCTAAAACATATTTCCAATGAAGATGTAAGGGTTATGATTGACTCTGGGATATACAACAACATAGAGATCTTAAACTGCCCTTGTCATACAAAATGCGTGGAAAGAACTGTTAAGTTAGTAACTGAAGCATCAGCTGCTCTTTGTGGACCAGAATCAAGGGATGGCTTTATTCGTTCAAGGTTGCAGTCCAGAAATATTATGCCGCTTTTTAACACAAGATCAGACTACCAATCTTAAAATGTATATTGTATCATAAAACAATTATTTAGATTCAAAGAACTGATCAAAAAATACATTTTTAAAACTTAATTTTTTTTGTTAATCCCAAAAATTTAAATTTAATATGGAACCTGAAGATAGGGTCCAATACAAACAAGATTTCTTACAGTTTTATTATACATCAAAACACAACTTTTTCGCACTAGCCCCATAAAAAATAATGACTTCGAATTTTTCGTTCCACCCTAGTGTGCATTTATGCATATGTTACAGTTCAAGTTGATTATCCAGTTGGAGTTGATTTTTACTAGTTCGAGTCAACTCTAACGGCTGGTTTCAGTAAAAGTTGATTATAAATATAAAATGAAGATTTATATTCAACATTTACTAGTAAAAGTAGACTCCAACTAGGAAAAGTATACTCTTCCCAATGCCATTTAGTAAAAGTTGATTCTGATTCACACAAACAGCCGATTCTAGAAATTAAATGTTACTGAATATGTTCAAATTAGGCTAGGCTGTATCGTCGCCCCCGTCAGGTAAATTACTCCGATTCGAATTTTTTGCACAAACTTACTCAAAAACAGGTCCTTATAACAAATCTACTGGGTGCCAGGCAGTACCTTGATCGATAAATTGTTTAAACAATTTTTTTAGACAAATTCACAAAAATAATTTTTTCACTTCGAATATTTTTTTTTAGATTATTTGGGTTATTCTGAGCACAAAAAGTTATTTTGTGATTTTTCTCTAAAATTGATTGTTGTCGAGTTATACGCGATTTAAAATTTGAAAAATGCGAAAATGACCATTTTCAAGGCTTAATAACTCGTAAAATAGTTATTTATGTAACAAGTCAGTACAGTGACCCTTTATCGAACGAGTCTGATATTACGAGCAGAGGGAGCTAAGCGAGCGAGGCGAGTAACAGACGAGTTCGATAAAGAGTCTTTACTGACGTGGTGCATACAAAATTTTATCGCCAATCGTAAAAAATATTATGCAATTTAAGATTTTTTTTATTTCAGACGAAATAAAAATTTTGGGTGACAGTAATGACAGATGACTTTTGCATGATGGCCGGTTTAGATGTTTAATCGATAATTGAATCAATATTTAATAACGAATTACTAAATCTGTAAAGTATTTATTTATTTTATATGAATATAATTGAAAACAATACAGGATTTCAGTTTTTGAAATAAATTTAATTAACAACAAGTAATTGGACTTCGTAAATCCTAGATTTTCACCCAAAGTAATCTAAAGTAGAACTGGAAGTCGATATTTGAACTCTGCGTTTAACTTTGCGTCGATTGATATACAATCTTACTAATTTTGAATCATCTTTACTAAATTTTGGTTCATAATTGTTTAAGCAAAACCAAAAGCAGACTCCAACTGGTTAAAGTATACTCTTCCCAATGACATTTAGTAAAAGTTAATTCACGCAATCGACCGATTCTAGAAATTAAAAATGTTACTGGATATAATTATGTTCAAATTGTGCTATTTATATTTCAGACTGTATCGTCATCGTCGCCTCCGATAGGTAAATTATTCCAGTTCGATTTTTTTGCACAAACTTACTCAAAAAGAGGTCCTTATAACGAATCCACAGGGTGTCAGATGGTACTGTGGTCGAAAAATTTTTTAAACAATTTTTTTAAACAAACTCACAAAAAAAATCATTTAGGACAATTTTCTTTACATCATTTGGGTCATTCAGAGCAAAAGAGATCTTTTGTGATTTTTCTGTAAAATTTATTTTTCTCGAGTTATACGCGATTTAAAATTTGCAAAATACGAAAATGACCATTTTCAAGGCTTAATAACTCAGTTAAAAATTATTATTATGAAAGTCAGAAAGTCACCAAATAAAATTTTAACGACCCCCCTACAAGATACTGAAGAAATGTTGGTCATTATTTTATTACTAAGCGGTTATTTTTAATTATTAACAATGAGCGCCAGGAGCGTATTGAGGCAGCTATCAATGTGAGTGCGAGTGAGATGCACCATTGCAGCATTTTGACATTTAAAAATTCAAACTTCTGTCAAACCACAAAGCTGTCAAAACTTTTTTGTAATTTATTTCTCACATGTCCTCACCATGAGAAGGCGAAAGTTCTTCTTCTTGTGGTGCTTTCTCCTTTAGTGGAGGTTAGCGACTACACTGGCAAATCTGTCTCTGTCCAATGCGGCTCTAAACAAAGATGTTGAATCAAGGCCGGTCCAGTCTCTGATATTTCTAAGAAATGAAATCTGGCGCCTATCGGGACCCCGTTTTCCTTCAATCTTACCCTGGATGATCAGTTGCGTGAGGCGGTACTTTTCGTTTCTCATTATGTGTCCCAGGTAGCTAACTTTTCTGATTTTAATGATTTTTAGCAGTTCCCTATCTGTACGTATTCTCCTCAGAACATATTCGTTGGTGGTGTGGGTTGTCCAAGTTAGTTTCTCTATAAGTCTCTTCTATAAAGCCAGAGTTCAAAGGCGTCCAACTTGTTCATCAGTATTGTGTTGTGTCCAGGCCTCCGTTCCATACAAAAGTATTGACCACACATAGCAACAGAAAACGACATCTAAGGTTGATATTAATGTTACTGTTACAAAATAAGCTTTTAATTTTGATAAACCCCTGTCAGGCTACCTCTATTCTCGCTCTTGACATCTTGTTTATAATTAAGTTGATTGTTGAACCAGCAACCAAGATATTGATACTGGCTTACGTATTCAAGCTGTTGGTGTTTCACATATTTATTGGAAGAAGTAAATTTTTGTTCTTTGATATTCTTATAACAAAAAAAATATAAGACCGGAAACGAAAAAAGAATATATAATACCATATTAAAACCAGTAATCGTCTATGGCTCAGAAGTGTGGCATTTATCACAAAAACTTAAAGGTAATCTATTGGCAGTTGAAATGGACTTTTGGTGGAGAGCAGCGAGAAAGTCCAGATTAGAACATGTGAAAATGAGGACATCAGAAGACAAATGAAAGTACAAAGATCAATTATAGAAGACATCGAAAAACAGCAACTAATATGGTACGGACATGTTAGACGTATGGGGGAAGAAAGACTACCCAAAAGATATTAGAATGGGTACCACCAGAGAAAAGAAAACGAGGACGACCACCAACAACATGGATCCAAGGAATCTCAAAAGCAATGTCACCAAGAAATTAATCTAAAGAAGACTGGCAGAATAGACAGGCTTGGTGAACGGGAACCCAAAGGCCAGAGTTTGAAGACAGAATATTGCTTCTCGTGTCCCCATACCTTTCCTGAAGCCAAATTGTTCTTGACCGGTGACCTCATCACATTTTTTATAATATATTCTGTTTTGTATGATACGCAAGAAAAGATTCAGAATGTTATTTAACATACTTATAAGGCGGAAGTCCTGGCATAATTTGGCGTTCTTCTTTTTAGGCAGTGGTATGAAGACTGATTCAAGCCATATTTTAGGGATAGTCCCTGTATTGTAAACATTATCAAATAGTCCAAGAAGAAGGTCTAAGTTTTCCTCGTTGATTAACTTTAATAGCTCAGCTGGTATTTCATCTTTTCCTACAGATTTGTTGTTTTTTAGTTGACGTAGACGTAGAGCATATTCCAGTTCGGACTTCAGTATTGGAAGACCTTCATCGTTTTCGGCATTTAATGTAGGAGGTTCCCTGATGTCATAGGAGAGTTCCTTTATATAGTCTTCCCACATGTGTATTTGTTCTTCAGGCTTGAAATCAGTTTGCCTTCTGCGGTGATTAGATTATTTGGTCCTTGTGAGTATGTCGTGCCTGTGAATTCCCTGAGTTTCTTATACAGATGGAAGTCATCATGTTTTTTATATAAGTTTTCAATTTCTTCACATTGTTCTGTTATCCATTTTTCTTTTGCAATTTTTATTTTTTGTTTAATGGTTCTATTTAATGCTTTGTACATTGCTTTGTGCTGCTTGCATTTTCTTCTTTCATCCATTAGTCTCTTTTATTGTATTTCTATATTTTTAGATTGTATAATCAAGACTTACTATGTACTACTATTTAAGTCTTTGTATGTTTTGTGTACCACCGCAAATAATAATATGTACCACCAGTCGTACATGTACCAGAGATTGAGAACCGCTGCTTTACATAATATGAGATAGAGTAGATAAAAATTGTTTTTGTGAATTTGGTTAACAAAAATTGGTTAAACAATTTTTCGACCGCGGTACCGCGTGACACCCTGTGTATTTGTTATAAGGATTGTTATACGGATGTATTTCTTTGAGTAAGTTTGTGCAAAAAATAGAATCAGAATAATTTACCTAACGGGGCGACGTTACAGACTATACTAATAAGTAGGTAGTTGAAACGGTCAAAACAAAGAAACGCACACTCATCAAAAATGCACTTGAGATTCTCGTATAATCAATATTTACTCAATCGATTCAGAAAGAGTCAACTCCAACTAGTAAAAGTTGATTTACATTTTTAAAATCAACTTTTACTGCTCGTTTCAGTTAGAGTTGAGTCCAACTAGTTGGAGTCAACTCTAACTGAGAATCAACTTGAACTGTAACACATATACAAATGCAAGTATGTGAATATAAATAATAATATACAACTAAAATAGTTGTATCCGTCATTCTGAAAAAATGATTTTTTTATTGATTTCTTTCCATTTTTCCAAACGTTTTGTCCGATATATAAGTGTTTGCGTTACAAAATATAATTTTTACATTAAAATCAAAATCATTTATATCGGCAATTCAGACATGTCTTATACATTTTAAAGTAGAAGACTTTAAAATGATATTTCCAATATTGATGAGTTGCGTTCCTGGGACGACTTTACTAAAAGATAGTTCATTCGATTACATAAAACGAACCTCAACTCAAGAATATCCGCCACAAAAATCATAGCCTGTGATCTGTCTTTAAGAAGACAACCAAAGGCAACGGTGGCAGTAAAATTGCAAAATGTTGGGATAGTATCACGAGGTTTTTTTCCTGGTTTTTTTTTCCCTAGTGATTTACTATAGAATCTCTAGCGCGAAAATTTTACTGCCACCGTTGCCTTTGGTTGTATTTTTAAAGACAGATCACATGCTATGATTTGTTGTGGCGAATATTCTTGAGTTTAGGTTGATTTCATGTAATCGAATGAACTATCTTTTAGTAAAGTCGTCCCAGGAACGCAACTCATCATTATTGGCAATATCATTTTAAAGTCTTCTACTTTAAAATATATAATACATGTCTGAATTGCCGATATAAATGAGTCAAATTAAATAAATTATTAGAAGAATTTTTTACTAAGCAACAACATTTTTGTTTAATCTAGTATTATTTTGTATTTTGACAACGACACCCGACTTGAGCGTCGAAACCTTAATAAAATAATTTTAAAATGTCGGGATAGTATCACGAAGTTTCTTCCTGGATTTTCCCTAGTGATTTACTATGGAATCTCTAGCGCGAGAATTTTACTTCCACCGTTGCCTTTGGTTGTCTTTTTAAAGACAGATCACATGCTATGATTTGTTGTGGCGAATATTCTTGAGTTTAGGTTGATTTCATGTAATCGAATGAACTATCTTTTAGTAAAGTCGTCCCAGGAACGCAACTCATCATTATTGGCAATATCATTTTAAAGTCTTCTACTTTAAAATGTATAATACATGTCTGAATTGCCGATATAAATGAGTCAAATTAAATAAATTATTAGAAGAATTTTTTACTAAGCAACAACATTTTTGTTTAATCTAGTATTATTTTGTATTTTGACAACGACACCCGACTTGAGCGTCGAAACCTTAATAAAATAATTTTAAAATGTCGGGATAGTATCACGAAGTTTCTTCCTGGATTTTCCCTAGTGATTTACTATGGAATCTCTAGCGCGAGAATTTTACTTCCACCGTTGCCTTTGGTTGTATTTTTAAAGACAGATCACATGCTATGATTTGTTGTGGCGAATATTCTTGAGTTTAGGTTGATTTCATGTAATCGAATGAACTATCTTTTAGTAAAGTCGTCCCAGGAACGCAACTCATCATTATTGGCAATATCATTTTAAAGTCTTCTACTCTAAAATGTATAATACATGTCTGAATTGCCGATATAAATGAGTCAAATTAAATAAATTATTAGAAGAATTTTTTACTAAGCAACAACATTTTTGTTTAATCTAGTATTATTTTGTATTTTGACAACGACACCCGACTTGAGCGTCGAAACCTTAATAAAATAATTTTAAAATGTCGGGATAGTATCACGAAGTTTCTTCCTGGATTTTCCCTAGTGATTTACTATGGAATCTCTAGCGCGAGAATTTTACTTCCACCGTTGCCTTTGGTTGTCTTTTTAAAGACAGATCACATGCTATGATTTGTTGCGGCGAATATTCTTGAGTTTAGGTTGATTTCATGTAATCGAATGAACTATCTTTTAGTAAAGTCGTCCCAGGAACGCAACTCATCATTATTGGCAATATCATTTTAAAGTCTTCTACTTTAAAATGTATAATACATGTCTGAATTGCCGATATAAATGAGTCAAATTAAATAAATTATTATAAGAATTTTTTACTAAGCAGCAACATTTTTGTTTAATCTAGTATTATTTTGTATTTTGACAACGACACCCGACTTGAGCGTCGAAACCTTAATAAAATAATTTTAAAATGTCGGGATAGTATCACGAAGTTTCTTCCTGGATTTTCCCTAGTGATTTACTATGGAATCTCTAGCGCGAGAATTTTACTGCCACCGTTGCCTTTGGTTGTCTTTTTAACCCGCCATTACACGCGCTATGAGGGAATCCCTCACCATATTTGTTTATAACCAATGAAATTGTGTAAACTAATACGATAACCTTAAGCACCCAGGAATGCCTTTAGCATGGTTCATGAGAGGGTATGAAAAAGTTATAGAATATTTCAGGCGGCCAGTGTGCTGTGTGATAGTTGAAAGAAGAGACATCCCTCTTCAAGTGAGGGAATTCCTCACTGCGCGTGCAATCACGGTGAAATCACGTTTCTGTTATCTCAAAGAAACTTGTAGGTTTTTATTTAATATTTAGGTAGGTTTAATTAAAATATTATTGTTTGGATTAGGTTAGGAACAGTGGCACTCCGAGCGGGGGGTTTGGGGGTTAAAATCCCACCCAGAGCATATAGAAAGATATATAAAAGAAAGTAGGAAAATGTAACTTGTCTTTCGCAAATAATACAAAAAACTTTCGGTGCCCAAGCTAACCCCCCTCCCCCCAGAGGAAAATTTTAGGTGCGCCACTGGTTAAGAACCCATTTTTAAATTTACCTATTCTAATTGGGAAATAAGCCACAATTTAACTTGAAAAATTGATTTTATTGACGTTTCGAATTCCACCTCGGACGTCGTTATCAAAATATAAAATATTAATAGTTAATTACATAAATGCCACAAAGAAATAGCTTCAGGATAGTTGTTAATTTTAATTTGTATTTTTATTAAAATGAATTCGCGTAAAGAACGTTAATTTCTTCAGTGGCTTGCTGAAATTGAAAATTAAGAAAACTTGCTTTTGATCTATGTATATTATTTTTACTTTTGTTTTGTTAAATTAATAAAAAAAATTGGTTTACGAGACTTTCTATAATATGTGAGTACATCCCATTTTATATTTATACATGTTGACATTCATTCTTCCTCGAAATAAGTCGAACTTATGTAGGTGAGGGCGACGCTCATATAGTATTTTTACTACAAAAACGTTATTACGTAGGTCAAAATTTTTGACGTAAGAGAACTGTCAAAACATTAGAATGTGACTTTCCATTACTGCCATGTTTATTATAAATATGGCAATAATGAAAAGTCACATTCTAATGTTTTGACAGTTCTCTTACGTCAAAAATTTTAACCTACGTAATAACGTTTTTGTAGTAAAAATACTATACCCGTGCAACCACGTCACAATAGAAGACGCGTGTAACGGCGGGTTAAAGACAGATCACATGCTATGATTTGTTGTGGCGAATATTCTTGAGTTTAGGTTGATTTCATGTAATCGAATGAACTATCTTTTAGTAAAGTCGTCCCAGGAACGCAACTCATCATTATTGGCAATATCATTTTAAAGTCTTCTACTTTAAAGTGTATAATACATGTCTGAATTGCCGATATAAATGAGTCAAATTAAATAAATTATTATAAGAATTTTTTACTAAGCAGCAACATTTTTGTTTAATCTAGTATTATTTTGTATTTTGACAACGACACCCGACTTGAGCGTCGAAACGTTAATAAAATAATTTTTTTGGTAAAATTGTGGCTTATTCCCCATTTAAAATAGTTTACTAAAAATATTTATAGAGAGACCCGATTTACGTTGCCATATGGCAACGCTAGGATAAAATGGGTTAAAATAAGCTTCTAGACAAGGCAAACTCCGAATATACAAACAGTAATTGGACCCACAGTAGTCCATGCATGCGAAACATGGACATTAAATAAGATGAAAAAGGGGATACTCTGGGAAGATGGGAAAGGAAAATATTGAGAAGCGTATTAGGTGGACGAAAAAAAGGAGACGATTGGGAGAGAAGAACCAACAACGAATTAATGGCTTGTACCGGGTGTCCCAATAAGAATGGCTCTCGACCATATCTCAGGAACCGTTTATAGTACAGCTTTAAAAAAATATTTATAACAAAAGCTTCCTCGGGAAAAGCTTGGAAATTATTTTCATAATTGTAGGTCCACCGCTAGAGGGCGTAATTGAATATCAAAAATTAAAAAATCAAAATTATACAAAATTTACTTAATGAATGGCACTGGAAATCCAATCATCGTATTCTTCATATTTTTCTGCGCATATCTGATTTCACAAGTTTTAGTCTACCTTTGCAAATAGGGGGTGGGGGTGAGTGGGAACCTTCTTATGAAAAAATGGCTGTAGGTCCAGTTCTGTAAATCGAATTTTGCATACTTGGTCTCGTTGAAAACAGCTCTTTTTCGTCAATGTAAGTGTCTTATTTTCGAAATAGCGTATTTACAACAAATTTTTATTTTATAGTATTTTTATTTACTTGGTATGTTAGAAATATTATTTCTAACAATAATTATTAAAGCTAATTGGCTATCCTCAAAGCCATAAATTTCACAAAAAGAAGAAGAAGAAGAAGAAGAAGAAGAAGAAGAAGAAGAAGAAAAATAAATAAAAAAGTAAACAAAAATCCTACGCATTACTGCACCCTTCCTCGAGGCACTTACGAAATTTTTTCAAAATTGCAAAAATTTTCATCAAATTATTGCGAAAAAGGATAAAATGTGAGATTCTATCTAACGGCGCGACTACTCGCGGGTTAAGGCTATGGGTACATAATTCGCAAATATTTTACGTGTATCCCTACTTTTTCTGTCTTTACACGGCAAATTACGTGTAGTAAAATTTACACTGGTATGAATATGTAAACATTACTAGAATGTCATTCTACTTGAAAAGGTCATCATTAATTTAAAGAGATGGGTTTTGAATGTTCTTGGATAACTGTTATTTTTATAATTGCAAATTATTCATTGAGTTAATAAATGTGATATTTTTTTCACTAACTATGTATTCAGTGATTGTAATAATTTATTTGTACAACAAAGACTAATACTCAATCGAGAAAAGAGGAAAAGTGTTAAAGTGATTGTTTAATAATATATTGTTATGGAACGCTTACAATTTTGAACATCTTTAACAACAAAATATTTGGATCACATGATATATTATCCTGATGTATTCTCTGCTTGGATCTTCCACAAATAATATACAATAAATAACTTTTTATTAAGTTCACGTCTTAAATCAAATATTTATCAAATACATTATATATCAATAATATTTAATCAATAACTCAACATATTCCCGAT
Source organism: Diabrotica virgifera virgifera (assembly GCF_917563875.1). NCBI lineage: Eukaryota > Metazoa > Arthropoda > Insecta > Coleoptera > Chrysomelidae > Diabrotica > Diabrotica virgifera. The sequence goes on along the minus strand of NC_065449.1, from coordinate 174,474,045 downwards.
GCAATGTCAAATATTTAAAATTTTCACTGATTGTCAGTGTCTGACTGACAATAATATGCTGACAATATTATATTCGGCTGAGTGCGTTTTAAGACAAAGATAGATTTGGAAAATATTACCACGGCATTGTGTTTATTTTTTTCGAATCCTGAAAAAACCAATAAATATTTTTAAAAAATTTAAACGCAGAATGAAAGACTAAATTATTACCGAGGGCCGAAAGTCCCTTAGAATAAATAAAAAGTTTATTTTGAATGATATATTTGAAATTAAAAATCACACTAAATTTTCTCTTAGTTTTTCACCCCTGTAACTTATTAAAATAAACATTATAGAAGTTCCCAGGGACTTTCGGCCCTCGCTAATAACGTGATCTTTCATTCTGCATTTACATTTTTCAAAAATACTTATTAGTTTTCTCAGGATTCGAAAAAAAAAATGAATCCCCATTTGAATAGCATTGCAGCCGAAAATACGTACCGATCCTCTTAAAAAATGTGTAAATTTTAAACAACTGTTAATGTCACTGGTAAACCAAGTTAAGGAAAAGTACTGTGCTATGGAAAAAACAAAGAAACATTTTCCAGATGTAAACGTATATAATTAATTAAAACAACAATAAGACAAACAGCACTATAAAACATAACAAAGAAATAAAAGCAACTACTTACTTAGTGACCCTAAATGTTCAAATTGTTGCCCATCATTTTTTATTTACTCCTTCAAGAGTAGATTGAACAGCAGTCTCAATTTCTGCTTTCGCAATGCTTTAAATGGCGTTTCGTATTCTCTAGTGCCCAACTACTAAAAGAAAAATCCAGGTCCAGATTAAACAAAATTATAAATCCACTGTGACCTTGAAACAACATCCTTGATATTGATGACATTCTTGACATCCTTGTAACTTTTAAAACCCGTTTGCACATTTGAAAAGAGCTTTAATGGAGCTTCCATTTTTTGCGCAGACAATTCAATGACTTTAATTTTGAAATTATGTCAAAATTAAATTAATTTCAAAATTAATGTCATTAAATTATCTGCGCAAAAAAATTGAAACAATCAATTAAACTTAATTTTTTGTGCTCTTTTCAAATGTGCAGACGAATTTTGAAAATATTAATATACAGGGTGTTGTTTCAATGTCACAATTATTTTAAATATTTTTTTTTTGTTAATCCGGACAGGAATTTTTCTTATGATTACTAAATGGGGGGTCGTTGTAATGTAGTAAATAAGTATTATATACAGGGTGTTTCATTAATAATTGTCCAAATGGTGTTTCATTAATAATTGTCCAAATAGTAACTGGAGAAACCTTAGCACAAACTACGAAGATTTAACATAAAACATTTAAATAAAATGTGGTTACTTACTCAGTTACAGGGTGTTTTATCTAAAAATTTAAAAATTATTTTTACTCAGCATTTTAAAAATATTCGACCTATCCTTTTCATACTTGGCAGAAAGTGCGACTACTGTATACCCTACTAAACTATGATACACAAACGTTTCTAGCTACTACCAGAGGCGTTCGACAGGGGATAGTGAACGGTTGACATAACTATTTTAGTACCAGTTTTAGATTCTCCGATACTTTCTACGTAAATAATATACTCTTCATTGGTAACGATAAAGTCATTAGTTTTCGAGATATCTGAGGTTAAATATGAAACGGCACAGTTATTTTGATTAATTTATGAAATAATTCATAGTATGGTTAAAATTTAAAAATTATTTGTACCCAGTAATTTAAAGCTATTTGGCGTATCCTTATCATACTTGGCAGAAAGTGTAGGTTCTGTACACCCTACTAAATTAAGATAAATACACGTTTCTAGCTACTACCAGAGGCGTACGACAGGGGTTAGTGGCTGGTTGACCCTTCCCAAATTCTACGCCAATGACGAAATTACTATTTTAGTGTAATTTTTTGATTTTCCAATACTTTTTATGTAAATAATATACTGTTCATTTGTAACGATAAAATGATTAGTTTTCGAGATATTTGAAATTAAAAATGAAGCGACACAATACATTAATCAAAATAACCGTGTCGTTTCATTTTTTTACTTCAAAGATCTCGAAAACTAATGACTTTATCGTTACGAACGAAGAGTATATTATTTTCATAAAAAGTATTGGAGAATCCAAAAATTGAACTAAAATAGCAATTCCGCCAGTGGCGTAGAATTTGGAAAGGGTCAACCATACACTTTCCCCAGTTGTACGCCTCTGGTAATAGCCAGAAACGTTTGTTTATCATAATTTATTAGGGTGTATAGTAGTGGCACTTTTGGCCAAGTATGAAAAGGATACGTCAAATAGTTTTAAAATTCTGAGCAAAAATAGTTTTTAAATTTTTAGATAACACCCTGTAACTCAGTAAGGAACCACATTTTATTTAAGTGTTTTAGGTTAAATCTTCGTATTTTGTGCTAAGGTTTCTCCAGTTACTATAAATATGGTCAATTATTAATGAAACATCCTGTATAGTAAGTTTAATAATTTATTATTAAAAGTTAATAATACCTTGCTTTTTAATCAGAGTTCTTAAAAATTTTAATATAATTTAAAATTAGTCATTAAATTGTCTGCCTCACGCCCAAACACGCCTCAAACACATCGGCACACTATCAAATAATTTGATAAACACGTGAAATTTGACAAATGATTTGATCACAGGGCCCTTTAGTTAGCCTTCGGGCCGCATAAAGACGCTAGAGGCCAGCACGCGGCCCGAGGGCCGCAAGTTGAGTATCACTGATCTATAATCTAGAGAATACGAAACGCCATTCAAAGCATTGCGAAAGCAGAAATTGAGACTGCTGTTCAATCTACTCTTGAAAGAGTAACTCGAACATCGAAAATGATGGGCAACAATTTGAACATTTAGGTCGTCATTAAGTGAGTAGTTGCTTTTATTTCTTTGTTATATTTTATAGTGCTGGTTGTTTTATTGTGGTTTTAATTAATTATATACGTTTACATCTGGAAAATGTTTCTTTGTTTTTCCCATAGCACACTACTTTTCCTTAACTAGGTTTAACGGTGACATTAACAGTTGTTTAAAATTTACACGTTTCTTAAGATATCTCGAGATAGAAAAAGGTATCGACATGTGGTGTTCGCTATTATGTTGCTAATTTGATCCAATTTTGTAATAAATGATTAAAAATGCATACTTATGTTTAATATTCTTCAAAGAAAACTAGATTTCCGAAAATATTTAAATAACGCCTCCTAGCTTGCATATTACTGCATAGGCTATTTCGAAAATAAGACACTTACATTGATGTAAAAGAGCTATTTTCAACGAGACCAAGTATGCAAAATTCTATTTACAAAACCGGACTTACAGCCATTTTTTCGTAGGAAGGATCCCACTCACCCCCAAATCTTATTTGCAAAGGTAGACTTAAACTTGTGAAATCAAATATGCGCAGAATTTTATGAAGAATACGATGATCGAATTTACAGTGCCCTTTCATTAGGTAAATTTTGTAAAATTTTGATTTTTTTATTTGTGATATTCAATTACGCCCTCTAGCGGTGGACCCACAATTATGAAAATAATTTCCAGGCTTTTCCCGAGGCAACTTTTGTTATAAATATATTTTTCTCAAAGCTGTACTATAAACGGTTCCTGAGATATGGTCGAGAGCCATTCTTATTGGGACACCCAGGCACGTAGCCAAGGGAGGGGTCCATGGGGTCCGGACCCCTCCCAAAACTGTCTCAACTTTGGTACCAAGGCAGCAAGTTTGTTCCCAAGTCACTATTATTTTTTTGGAAAAATAAGCGAAATTATTATTACTTTTTACTAAGAATATTTCTATTTTTATTTAGTGTACGGATCAATTTATATCCAATTTAAACATCAGATTTATCAAAAACGAAAGTATTCTATCAGCATTTTAAATTCTTTTACCTTTTACTTTTTATACAAGACCAGCTGTATCTACTCTTTTCTATGGAATTCTATATTTCGTTAGTAGTCACTAACATTTTCAGGGACGCTAAAATGATATTAAAGAAATAATGGTGAAATTAGGCATTAAAAAGGACTTACTAGGGAGAGATTGTCGTCATATATGTAGACGTTATATCTTACCCTAGTAAGTTGTTTTTAATACCTAATTTCATCATTGTAGCTTTAATATCATTTTAGCGTCCCTGATGATGTTAGTGACTAAAAATAACAAAATATAGGATTCCGTTCTACATTCCGATTCCGTTCATTCTATCTTGCACTTAGTAAAAGTATTTTGAAAAATTTTAAAAATGTAAGTTTTACATGGTTAAAATATTTTAAATTTAGAAACATTTGTCCGCAGATTGCTCGTTTACACTGTACACAAAAGTTTGTTGTCATTCTTCTTGGGCACGCTAGGGCATAAGTAGCATACTGTCCGTTTTCTTTCGATAGGATTATTCGGTTGAGAAACTGATTGTATTTAGGATTTCGTTTATGTCGTGTTGAATATTGCGCCGTCAATTTAATATGGTTAATATTTTTCGCATCTATGACTCAGCAATGCTTTTGCCCAAATAAAACATAAACTGAGAATGGAAAGCTGGCTGTGGTTTCCTATTTGTTTTGCGCGAATTATGGAAATATATCATATATTATATATGATTGATAGTACTTATGTTTATTATCTCTTAAAAAACACGCAGTATCAGTATGCATGGTAATATTACGGTTTATACGATGGACCGATTTTGTCAATTCCTTCACATAAAAAATTGTAAGAGGTAATAATCCTCCGGTATCGAAGTTTTTGCTAATATAAGGACTGGCATCAATCATATATTTGGAGAATGAATCGCAAAGCATAGCAATCTTCATGCTTGTACATAGACGGCTTATGTTACTATCGTTAACACTAAAGCGTCGTAATATTTACAACAGGATCCCTAATTCACACACTTCTGCACAAAATTTAACTGACGCTTATATACCAACGTTACTCTACTCTTACTCTTACTCTAGTACTAAAGAACTCTGGAACCCAAGTTCTTGGGATTTTCCGTTGCTCAGAAATTTCGCAAAAAAATAATTCGGCCGCTTATATTTTAAGAGTATTAGTATTCCAGGGTTAAAATAGTTTGTTTTTTTTCAAATTTTGCATATGGATCTAAAATTTATTCTGAATATTTTTCAATTCCTCACCACCCAATCGAACAAAAAATTTGAGATATGTTTGGACCCCCCTCGAGCACATTTCCTGGCTACGTGCCTGGAGACACACGGTAAAAAGAACCTACCATCACCAGGTTCTTAAAGTCACAAAAAATCGGATGGTTGGGATATATAGAAATAATGGCAGTGACCAGAATGTATAAACTAGTAATGACCAGAAAACTCATCGGTCCCAAAAGAAGAGGTAGACCCAGAACGAGGGGGAATAATAACGTGGAGGTGGGGGACTGGAAAAGAAAAGCACATAATAGAAGTGAATTGAGAAATATTGTTAATCAGGTACTTCAAAGTAGTGAAGAATTTTGTATATGCTTAAGTTTGAGTTTTGTTTAAAATAATTAGTTAATCTTGTGATACTGTTTTATAAAGATGCTCTAGGTCTTAACGACGTTCTACACTTTCGTTGCAGGGTATGCCTCTCAAAGGAAAGGGGGGAAACTTATATGCAAGCGAAAGTTGGTAACAATGCATTTATAGCAGAATACTCTAATCATAGGTTTCAGTATTGAATACTTTATAAAAATAAATTATAATAAATTACGGAAATTACGGAATTAATTATAATAAATAAATTAAAAATAAATGGTACGGTAAACAATCCTCATTTTTTAATATGTTATTCCTTACAAAAAAAAACTTTAATTTAAGCACAAATAATTAAAAATCGTAAAATCGTAAATTCCCATAAGAGCCCATGTTAAAACTTAACTCTGACCCTTAATAGTAATTAAACGACACGGTAATTTTTTTTAAATCAAGTCTTAGTTTTTTGAAGTAAACTATAACATACTAAAATTTCATGCAAATCCTTAATTCTTTGCCGAAGGTGTAGAACGTCGTTAACGACCTGTTCTGCATGTAAATAAATATAGGCTATTGATTATGTACTATAGAAAGGAACTACAACGTTAACGGGGTTTTATTATTTCATATGGTCCATGAATCTCTCTATATGAAAAAACCGCGGAGTGCTACCATTTAAAGGGGTGCGTTTTTGAGAAATGGGTGAATTAGTCCCTGGGCACACGTTACATAAGGGTGAGTTCTATGCACTTTTGGTACAAACACGTCTACATAAAAATTGTTCCTGGTTAAATTTCCTATCTAAATATAACATTTTAAAGTCAAACGTACTTTTTTTTACAAAAATATATTCAAAAGAAAAAGCACAAAGAAACCCAAAAGAAAAAAATTTTGTTTTTTGTCCCATAACTTTTGTCTTCGGGGATATAGGTATAGACATTGCTTCACAGTAAGAGGAATAGAAATCAATTACCTTTAAAATGTTCTATTGTATAATGTTATATTATACCACTTCTTTTAAAGAGGTGATCTTTTTCAAGACTTTATACTTTTAACGAGTTTTTATATTTTTTACGATTATTTTTTAAATTTCCCATTATACATTTTTTTTCTACATTTAGGTATATATTATATAATAAACAAAGAAAGCTTATTCTGTTTACTTTAAAATGGTGTATTATAAAAAATTCTAGGATTATTTTTGAATAATATTCTTTTTCAAAATATAATAAGTACTTGCAACGATTTTTGATTATAGGATTATTTTTTTAAATTCCTCATTATAACTTTTTTATGTGATTGTGTGTTATGATTGAATCTTATTTTTTATAGGTAATTCTTTGGATCCACTTGACTCGGCCAGGCAAACTAAAAAATATGGATTAATTCCAATATTTACTGTCAAAGCACTTGCACCACAAGGTTTGCTTGAAAAAATAGCATGTAAATGTACGAAAGAGTGTACAAAAATTCCGGTTGTAGGAAAATAGGAATTAGTTGTTCAATATTCTGCAAAGGGTGCATGTGCATGGGTACTAATTGTGGGAACTCAAAGATAACTGAGGTGTCAGAGGAAGATATTGAAGCTAATGCTAACGAAGAGATGGACTTTGATTTTGAAAATTTTTTAAATGTCAACGTTTAAATAATTTTAACTGAAGTGATGTTTTCTAAGATTAATGTTTATGTAATTTTTGTAAAAGAAATAATTTTAAATAATACAGGTACAAAAATATCAAAGAATCACTCGGTTTCCATTACATATTATTTAAATATAGATGATACACCATTTTAAAGAACAGAAAGTAAGCCCTCTTTATTGAGCAATATATAGTATATTCATGAACAAGAAAAAAAAAGTTATAATGAGAAATTTCAAAAATAATCTTAAAAAAATGTAGAGAATAATATTTTTTTATATTGGGTATTATATAATATATAATATATAATATATATTATATAATATATAATATTTAATATATAATATATAATATATAATATATAATATATAATATAATATTATATTATACATATATAATAATATATTATTTTTATATTATATTATAAAAAATCATTAAAAGTATAAAACCTTGAAAAACCATAATCTCTTTAAAAAAAGTCGTACAACGTTATACAGTAGACCATTTTAAAGGTAATTGATTTCTATTCCTATTACGTGTACCATTGCATATACCTAAAGCTACGTAGAAAAAAGTTACAGAACAATATTTGCGAAATAACAAGGAAAATTGCCCAAAATTGCTGTGAGTGGCGAACTGTGAAAAATCATATTTCGAAAACTATAAATCCTACTTACCTCTACTAAACAACATTTTAAAGAAGAAATATATAGGCTTTTTTTCTGTAAAGCAATGTCTATACCTATATCTTCGTGGACAAAAGTTATGTGACAACAAACAAAATTTCTTTCTTTTGGGTTTCTTTGTGCTTTTTCTTTTGAATATATTTTTGTAAAAAAAAGTACCATTGACTTTAAAAAGTGATATTTAGATAGAAAATTTAACCAGGAACAATTTTTATGTAGCTATGTTTGTACCAAAAGTGCATAGAACTCGCCCTAATGTAACCTGTTCCCAGGGACTAATTCACCCATTTCTCAAAAACGCACCCCTATAAATGGTAGCACTCCGCGGTTTTTTCATATATAGATGTCCATTGACCATATGAAATAATAAAACCCCGTTAACGTTGTAGTTCCTTTTAGCTATCTTATTTTGAATATAATCAATAGCCTAATATATTATACAGTGCTAGTCAAAAGTCCGTACCCCCCCTCGTATCTTTTGAACGGTTATACCTATAATAGTGAAATTTGGAGGAAGGAAATAAACGGACATAAGCTTCTTAACTAGTTATGACAGGTGACGTAATAGTGACAGATGACGTTACAGAGCCACTGTGACCGATAATTTTAAATAGGACCTTATGGTAAGTGATACCTCGTTTGAAAGGTATTTAGAATACCTATTCAGTCATACTAATTTTTTTGAGTTTAGGTTGATTTTGATTTTGGTGAATAAATTAAATAAATATAATATTGTAGTTTCGAATTTAATTAATAAAAATTCAAATGTCCGCCTATGAATTTTTTGGCAAAAAAGTTGACGTTTTTTAATTCTCTAGTAGTTTTTACGTCAACGTCAACCTGTTTGACAAGTAATCATAGGCGGAATTTTGAATTTTTATTAATTAAATGCGAAACTACAATCTTATATTTATTTCATTTGTTCATCAAAATTAGCTTAAACTCAAACAAAATTAGTATGACTGAATAGGTATTTTCAATACCTTTCAAACGAGGTATCACTTGCCATAAGGTCCCATTTAAAATTATCGGTCACAGTGGCTCTGTAACGTCATCTGTCACTATTACGTCACCTGTCATGACTAGTTAAGAAGCTTACGTCCGTTTATTTTCTTCCTCCAAATTTCACTATTATAGGTATAACCGTTCAAAAGATACGAGGGGGGGTACGGACTTTTGACTAGCACTGTATATATGTAAAATTTTCATACGATTTTTAAAAGATGTAATATAATAATTTTTAAGGAAAATAAAATACATGAAATAAATATGCTTAAAAATTTAATTTGAAATAATATTACATAAAGGGAAATATTTAGTGATGCACATTATTGTTTTATTATAACTACGATTCTCCAAATGGCCTGATCATCATTCTGGAACCAGCCAAGTTTACGTGTGCGTTTTTCAGAGGATACCAATCAAGGCCATGTGCTTCATATATACCAGGAAGTACTATTGTCATATACTTTCCATTTAAGTTGCTGTCATGACAATTTAAATACCACCAAGCACCTTCTACAAAAAACAATTAAATTGAAATTATTAGAAAGAGATTATTATATTATACAGAAATTAATATGGTAGGGGATCCCAAGCCGGGATTTTTGCAGTTACTTGAGCGCGTCAGATTATCATATGGGGAGAAACCTAGTACCCTGCAGATATACCTCTACCATATATTGGCTCTTAACACAGGGAAATTCGTTAAAGTGGACCCGAAAAAAAAATCTATCCTTAAAAAAACTCGAAATTGTCAGATTAAGATAAAGGAAGTTAAGTACATGCAAAAGAGTGTATATTAAAAAAACCGACAATTTGAGCAGGGCGTAAGGAAATGGGTGAGTCACAAAGTTTGACAAGAAAAAAGCGAATATTTCGCGAAATGAATGACACATCGAAAATCTAAAAAATATGTGCTCAATATTTTTTAAAAATTTATGGAATCACACCAAACACGACTTCCCACGGAGAGGGGTGGGGTAAATTTAATATTTTAAATACGACGCGAAATTACATCAGATCAAAAAACTGTAAAATACACTTATTTATTATTTTTGAAAAATCTATTGAATGGCACCAAACACGACCCCCACGGAGTTGGGGTGGGGGTTACTTTAAAATAATAAATAGGAGCCCCCATTTTTTATTGAAGATTTGGATTCCCTACGAAAAAATAAGTAACTTTTATTCGAAAAATTGTTTCGAATTATGCATAGATGGCGTTATAATCAGAAAAAACGATTGTTGGAAATGGAAAATTTAATTAAAAAATGGCAAGCGCCCACTAACATGGAAAACTTTACTTAACTATTTTTGGTTCTAGGACCTACTCTTCAAAACCCAATAGGTCAACATAACGCTCGAGTGACTGCACATTTAGCATACTTTTCTCCCCTACTATTAGATTAGAAATCAACTATCACTGGATTTATACTAAATTTACAATCAAGATGCAGTAGAATAAACAAATATATGCAGGGTATCCAGAAACTCTCCCCACAAAATAAGACCACAGATCCTGCAGATAATTTTAAGACAATTTAACCCATTTCACCTAGTCCGAAGATGATTTCTAAGGGAGCTAGAGCTCTTTAAAGATGGCGTCGTGTAATTAGTTTTTTTTTTAAATACCTCCAGAACGCTACTATTTAGAAAAACCAAAATTTGTACGCCTATTTATCTTCCAGAGGTAAATCGATTCCATCAATTTCTAATTTCTAGTACCGGTCATAAGTGCCCGTTTTGTATAGGGCCACGGATATTTTATCGCATAACTTTGTTGTCTTTAACTAAATAGCATGTTTGATGCTGGATTATTAAATTTTGATGTAGTATAGTACTAAAAGTTACTCTTACTTTAAGTCGGTAGGATGCACCGTTTTCTAGAAAAATCAATGTGAAAATTGTTTGTTTTTTTTTAATTTCCGGAGGTAAATCGATTTCATTAATTGCGAATTTCTAGTACCGATCAGAGGCGTCCGTTGTGAGTATGACAAGGTCATTGTATCGCATAACTTTTTTTCTTTAGTTTTTTAGCAATTTTGACACTAGATTATTGAATTATAAGGTATTCAAGTACTAAAAGTTATTCTTACTTTAAGTCGATAGAAAATACTATTTTAGTTTGAAACATTTTTCCAATTTTTTTTCAAATTCAAAAAACGAAAAATTTTCAAATAAATTTTTCTAGAAAACGGTGCATCTTAGCGAGTTATATGTAGCTAGAGTATCTTTTAATACTAGAATACATCACAATTTAATAATACAGTGTTAGAAATGTTTAAAAGTTAAAGACCAAAAAGGTAAAAGAAGATAAATAAGTGTACCCGTTTTCGTTTTTCTAAATCGAAGCGTTCTGATCTCTAGCTCCCCTAGGAATCATTTTCGGACTAGGTAAATTGGGATAAATTGTCTTAAAATTATCTGAGGAATCTCCGGTCCTCGTTAGTCGAGAAAGTTTCTGGACACCCTGCATAACGGTAATATAGCTATGGTGAGATGTAACGGAAAACTATCGCAACCTATCAAGTATGAAACGGGGATTAGACAAGGAGATTCACTGAGCCCATTAATATTTAATCTGATAATGGATGAAATCATAAAGAAAGTTAAAAGAGACGAGGATATATAATAGTAGAAAAGGAAATAAAGATCATATTCTACGCCGACGACGCCATAACAACAGCCGAAAATGAAGATGACCTACAAAGGTTAATTAATAATTAACACCTTGGGTACCGACCATTAAACTAATAACTTGTAATTTTGTACCAAATATTGTTTGTACCATTTGGTACCACAGACGCCATGGAAGCCGGCGTCTCACACGGTACTACAGTAATTTTTTGTGTGAGATGCCGGCATCTCACACGGTAGCCAAGGTGTTAAAGACGGCATATACAACATGGCGCTCGTATACAATATGGTGATCTCAACAGAGAAAACTAAATAGATAGTGATATCAACGGAACCGAGACGATGTAAACGCGTCGTAAACAACAAAATAGTAGAACAAGTGATGTAAACGAAATATCTGGGAACACAATTTTCAAGCTAGAGTGGAAAAAGAAGTACAAAATCAAGTGAGCGTGGCGAACAGAGCAGCAGGATATCTCAACAACACAATCTGGAGAAACAAATACCTCACAACGGAAACGAAAACCAGGATATATAAGTCAAGAACAGGACCCATAATAATATAGGTAAAACAAAAGAGTGCTGGAAATGGCAGAAATTAAAGTCTTGACGAAAAATAACAAACCAAATTCTAAAAGACAGTGTAAGAAGTGAGGAAACACAAGCGAGATGTGGTATAGAGGAAATAAACATGTGAACCAAAAGAAGAAAGTAGAATATAATTAGCACCTAGAAAGAAAGGCAGAAAATGTAATTATTAGGATAAAAATAGACGAAACCCTCTATTTTTATTTGCTTTCACGGTATACTCGGTGCAGAGTAAAAAATGATGTCGATTAAGATGAGTAAACGGCTAATATTTTAGTGGAATAAATTTTCAGCATCGCCCAATGGCATAAATATGCCTCAGGTTCACAGTTTACTTTAATCATTTTCAACACACTTCATCTTACCTTGTTAGAGGTCGCTAAAGGCATACGTTGGTAGAATTAAATATATTTACTAACGAATCGGTGCATTTTGGTGCAATTCCGTCTCCTTTCAAAGCCTCTTTGATAACGAGTAAACCTAGAAACACGTGTCAGGGAATGTCAAGAGACTTGAATTGAATCAAAACGAAACCGTCTATTTTTTATAAAATAGAATAATACGAATATAAAGAGAAACCCCCAAATAGAAGAACGACCGACGAAAATATGGTCAGAAAACGTTAATTCAATCTAAAAATCGAAGTAAAACAGGCATGAGCCTATTTAAAAAGTTGGAAGAAGAACAAGAAGAAATAAAAATTACACCCAAAACATATATTTTTAGTACATTTTCAATTCACAATATTCCCCTTTTGATATTTTCTTTACTAGTCTTCTTCACATCACCGTATTTAATGAGGCACTAATTTAATTTATTAGTCTATTGAAATTTTACATTTAGGGTTGCATTTCATAGAGGAGTCAATTTAATTTTTTTTTGTGTATACGGGGGTTCAGTAGAAGCTTAAATTCAAGCTTTTAGGGTCGCCACCCTTGTCCCCCGGCCGCCAATTTGAAAAAAGGGTGCGACGGGCTTTCGTGCTGTATCTCCTGAGGTAGCAATCCTACAGAAAATTTAATTACACGTAAAATGTAGGAAATTAAATTATATACAATTTTATATCCATTACTTTTTATCATCAAGTGACCAACAAAAAAGTTATAAACAAAAATAAGAGAAAATTTTGAAAGAAATTTCCTTTTGGAGGTTATAACTTTTTTTTTTCCTTTATTTCACAATAAAATAACATCATAGCTATTTTGTACAGGATTTTTCAACAAACAATTTCCACTATAAAGTTGTTTAATTTTATTTATTTATCTAGGTTTTACAGGGCTCCAAACGTGACCAGATTCTAGTATTATAATAGGAATACAATGTTGTTCGGAAGCTATTTATTTTATTTGTGGTATTTTTGTAATTAACCCTTCTAAATGAGAATTAAGAAATAAAATAAAAAAATAAAATAAAAGTTTCATTTTTATTCAGTTGCAATGCGAAGGCAAAACAATCTTATTTTTTAATTAGAATACGGAGCGCAGTCCAGCCCTCTGAATCGTCGATTTTCGACTCTTGTTGGAGTCTCATCGGAGAGAACGTAGGCCTGCTACTCCAGACTCCAATTGACCAACATCGACAGTTTATCCCCCACACCGCAACTGACGTGAATGGACTAGGTGACTAGCATCATCTGGCAATTGAAAGATGAAGTAGTTTTCAATCCTAATAGCAATATTACTAATATTTAAAAATATTAAAATATTACTAAAAGATTTTTAAGTCGAAAACTTATTGGTCCAATTCCTTGGTAACACCTCCATGGCTTCTAAAAATTGCAAGCCAGATGGATGCTGAAGCGAAGAACATAAGAGGGAATTCAAAAATTTACAATTCACGACCCCGTCTGTTCAGCTGGTAAATTCCAACAGAAAATGGACCTAGTTACTCAAAGAAGTAACGACCAATATAAAAATAAAAAAAAAACCATTTTTATTCAGTTGCAATGCGAAGTCAAAACAATCTTATTTTTCAATTAATAATAAAAAAACTTTATAAATAAAAACTTTAGGCTTACTTTTCTATCTATATATTTATGTATTATGATTTTAACATTTCTATGCTATTATTAAGCTATTTTTGACCCTTTTCCCCGCCACCTATGAGGTAGAGCCTGCAGGCGCGTTTTTTTTTTGGTGATATCCCCACTAGGCCTAATCCACGGACAATTTCTAGAAAAAATAATATTACTTATTAATATATGTTGAAAAAGATCTATCATAGTTATTCTTTTTTATTTTTTTTCGATGGTCCAGGCTGCAAATCAAGATCTGAAGCAGTATCCGGCGTGAATTTTTGTGGTATAATGAAAGTTAGTTGGCGTTGTTGTCGATAATTCATCTTCCAATTCATTTTCTTCGATAATTAATGTTGATACGTCCAAGATGTTGCTGCAACTTTCACCACCACAATGGAGCCACACTGCTGAACATTGAGGTCTGCTTTTCGGCAACCACATGCACTTCAAGTTTCCATTGCATCTACAAAAGATGAATTTATTAAGCTCGGAGGTACTGGAGGCTTGGAAGTTTGGATTGGTATAAAAATTTTTTCATGCTTATTCCAGCCCCAATCTTCTGGATCACAATGTTTACCGGGCCATGACTAAATCTGGTGATACACTCGGAGTCTGTGGTAACTAGCTGAATCTTGTGTTCAAGGAAGTGAGAAGAGATGAAATGCATTTTTTGTCACTGTTTTAGCGAATCGTTTGTATCTCAGGGTTTCAGAGAATCGTCTTTATTTCCGCCATATAAAGATACGAGAAACGTTCACCAACAACACTGAGCAAAGATGGCTCGACTTTCCCACTGACAAATAATTTTCCCCATTTGTTTTTTACAAATAAAATAACCGCCACTCATGATGCGCGCTTACAAAAAACACAAAATGTTTATCTAATCACAAAAATATAAATTTTACTCACAAGATCCTCTGTAGTGTTATCAATAGTAATACCACCAGTGATTCAATTTTCGCGATAAGTGTGTCGATTTACTTCTAAACGAAACTGAGTTGCTTGAAAACACCACGAGTCCGTAGGACGAGTGGTGTTTTCTTTAAGCAACTCAGTTGAGTTTAGAAATAAAAGACAGACTTATAGGATAAATTGAATCACGAGTGGTATTTTATTAGACTATTTCACGAACAAAGTGATAGGTCAAAAATTCAGTAGAATGAGAGGAAGGAATTTAATAATAATACATTTGATCTAGGTAACCCAAATCTACCCATTTTTTGAATAATTCACAATTAGTCATAATCATGAAATATTTATTATAAGTATAAATAATTTGTTATAATTATTTTTTACCTATAACAATAAATAGTTGAAGGCCCAGTCTTTTAGAATGAATGCTAGTCTCTCGTTGTTATTTTCTGCATCTAATTTGTAGTTGCGATCCACACAGAACATCATAAATTGTCTCCATATATAAGATTTAGATTTTCTTGTGTTACTCGGTATATTTTCTTCAATGTTTTGGTTTATAACTTCGTTTGAAGTATGTACCACCGAAACGACTCATTTTGACGGTAACAGCTACAATAATTTTTTTGGCAAACGTCAAACTTTGCTTTGCGATCGGTATCCATGGTTACGTCGTTGAAAACAGGAAGCTGATAGACCAATCAGAATTGAAAGACAGTTGGTGTTTTCGCGATAACACAAGCTGTATTTGGTTTGTGATTGGTCAGATTATGTGAAAATTTTAAGATGAGTGAAGTAGTCTATACAACTCAAAATATTTTTCACAATTTTTAATATGACTGTACGTTGTCAAATAGGCAGCACAACCGTAAGAATAAGTTAAATAGAGGGGAACCGACTGCTGGGCAATGAACTGTCAATACGGATGGAATAGGCACAAAGACAACTAATGCAGCCACGATACAAGAGAGAGGTCCTAGAGAGAGACAGACAAGGTGGTGGAAACTTTGACAGGCCGTGTAATTTGAGTTGCCTATATCAACTTAAATCGGGGAAATATAAAAGTCTAAATATAAAAGTAACATAAAAACATAATCAAGGACTTCTTCACTTTGTATAAAACAGTCACTAATTTAGTATTTAAATAGTTTTAAAATTATTTAACTCCCAAATACTTTAGGAAAGTAGATATTTGTTTTGATAAATACAAATAACAATTCTGAAAAGTATCTAAACACCAAGTATGGCACTGTGTACTCTATTTATCCCCTAAATACAAAAAAGTGGTTAAATTTTGAAATATGTACTGCCAGTCAGCATTAGGCCTTAGCCAAGTTAAAATATAAGTTAAAATATTCAACGAACTGTAAATACTGATTCAATCGGGTCCATTTATATAGGCAACTCAAATTACACGGCCTGTCAAATTCTCCACCACCTTGTCTGTCTCTCTCTAGGACCTCTCTCTTGTATGTTGGTGTCAATCTTGCTTCACTATTTGAATGGGACATGGCCATTCCATCCGTATTGACAGTTCATTGCTGCTGGGCCACTTAGGATAAATTAAAATAATAAAAGTAATAGCAGGTAAATATTCAGTCCGGTACGGAAAAAGAATGACGTAACTGAAAATTTTGTCAATTCCTGTTTATTGCGCAATTCACTTCTAAAATACTATGTACACTATAGGGTAGTTGCGTCGTTACTTGCGATGAAAATAAAAGCCATCGTTGTCAAAAAACAATCGCCATACCGATGATCCTGTACGATTATTCTTCATTTTTTGCTCTTCTGAAGAATTTTGCAGGTTGCGGTTGCGTCATTCTTCTTCTGGACCGGCGAACTTGTCCTCAATCAAGTTCTTGGGCCTTTTCTATATTATGGTTCTAAGTTTTATAGGGGGGGAAAGATTAAAAATAGATTAATAATAGCATAGGAATGTTGAAATCATAATAAATTGTATGAATAAAAAAATATATAGATAGAAAAGTAAGCCTAACGTTTTGTTTTTATTGTATCTCCATGAGCATTCGAGAATCTGGTCAAGTGTGGAGCGCTGTAAAACCTAGATAAATAAACAGAATTAAACAAATTTTTAGTGGAAATTGTTCACTGAAAAACCCTCTACGAAATTGCTAAAACGTTATTTTACTGTAAAATGAACTGAGAAAAAAATATAACCTCCAAAAGCAAACTTGTTAAAAAATTTTTACTTATTTATGTTGGTCACTTGACGATAAAAAGTAATAGAAACAAAATTGTAGAAAATTTATTTTGCTACCTTTTATGTTTTATGAGATTTTCCGTAGGGTTGGTAGTTTACGAGATACCGCGACAATCCTCTGCACCCCTTTTCCAAGATGGCGGCCGGGGATAAGGGTGGCGACTCAAAAGCTTGTACTTAAGCTTCTACTCATCCCCCTACATATTAAAAAAATAAAATTGACTCCTCTAATGAATGCAAGGTATGGCCTAAAAAGTTAGTTTCGCAATAATCAAGAATTTGAATTTACCATATTTTTGTGCACAATTTCCACCATCTTTGTCTTGATCTACATCCAATGTTGTAAACTTTGCATTGAGATGGTATTTTAAACCATCTCCTGCATTGCCTGAGTATCCTGTAAGTTCCTTGAGCGGGTAGCCATCTTTTTCGCAGCCAATTGAGAACGTTGAGTATTGTGCATAACTAATATTTTTGTGCGTCTCTGTTAATTCTATAAAAAGTTCGTTTCTATCGAATGCTACAAATTAAAATGTTATGTAAATTAAATAGTTAATTACATTAAATTATAAGTGCTTATGAAGAGTGGCAGATATGTAAACTGTAACGTATATAAATTTCTTTATCGTCTGCAAAAAGGCATTTGCTAGAGTAAAACATGACAAGATGACAATCTCATAAGCATTTTAAAAGGAGTGGTATCAGATAATACAAACTTAAGAATCATATGAAATATATGTTACAACCAAACTGCCAATATTAAAGAATATTATCAGTTGACACAGACAATTTGCATAGATAGAGGAGAAGGACAAAGATGCGTTATGTTCCCGGTGTTATTTAACATGTAATCCCAACATATTTCTGATAAAGCACTAGGAAAACTATAGAAAGACGGATTGAAAGAGATTAATATGATAGTACATTCTTTAAAGGTAAAATATTGCAAAAACCTTTAAATTTTAAAGAACCGCTTAAATTTACATGAAATTTGGCATACACATAGCTAACAAGTCAAAAAAAGTGATATTGTGCCGATGTGTGTTTCTGCCCTAGGGGTGAGTTTTACCACCTTTTGGGAGTGAAAAATATATGTTCGAAATAAGTCCGGAAAGGAATAAAATGACTAATTCTTAGCAACTTTTTTCTATAAAGTTTTTTTCACTAAGTTAATACTTTTCGAGTTATTTGCGAGTGAATATGTTAATTTTTATATAAAATAACCACGTTTTCATACGGTTTTTCGCAAATAACTCAAAAAGTAAATATTTGGTCGAAAAAAAAATTCTCATCAAAAATATAGCACGTAAAAAAGTGAAAAACATGGTGTATGTGTTAGGTCACTATAGCTAGTAGAAGCAGAGTTATAGCTAATGAAATATAGGTTCATATTCGTCAAATTCCAAATCAAATATTTTAACGTGCCATAACCAAAAAACGAAGCTCTTTTTGGGGAAAACTCATTTTAACTTTTTTTACAGTGTTTAAAAAATGCTTATTTTTGTTTAAAAAAAAAATTTAGCATCAAAAGTAAACAAGTTACGCTCAAAATAAAGTTGGTCCTTTTTTGGTAAGAAATCGGCAAAAACACCCCCTGATTAGCATTTCAAATGAACTTAATTGTTACCACTTCACAATGTTTTACTTACGTATGTATTGATCATATTTTATGATCTGTAAGTTTTATCGGTTCAAAGTCCTTATCTTTGAAAGAGCTGTAGTTAAGAGGGCTTGAACCAGTCACTTATCACGAGTGTATGCAAAATTGGAAACACCGAATCTTAACCAATTTTTGTCTTACAGAAAAACAAAAAATACAAAATATTCAGAAAAGTAAAGCCGACTTTGTTTATTGTTAAAATTTTTGGTATCCCTAAAAATTTTTAAGTTATTTTAAAAAAAGCATTTTTTTCAAAATTAAAATTTTTAAAATTTTAAATTTAAAACCAAATTTTTTCAAAAATAAGCACTTTGAATCGATGGAACTTACAGATCATATAAACACAATATAAGTAAAGTAACTTGTGAAGCGGTAACGATTAATTTCATTTAAGTTGCTAATTGGGGGGTGATTTTCCTGATTTTTTTTTGCCAAAACAAAAGGACCAACACTATTTTGGGCGCAACTTGCTTACATTTGATGCTAGAAATTTTTTTTATAAAAACACAAATAAAGCTTTTTTAAACACTTTAAAAAGTTGTAATGTATTTTCTCCAATAATTCTTCGTTATTTGGATATTTCACATTGAATTATTCTATTTGGAATTTTTTGAATATGAACCTAATGTTCATTAGCTATCACTCTGCTTTTGCTAAGTATAGAGGCCTAATATATACACCTTTTTTCGCTTTTTTATATACTATAGTTTTGCTAAGAATATTTTTTCGACACAATGCTTACGTTTTGAGTTATTTGCGAAAAACCGTCTAAAAACGTGGTTATTTTGTTGAAAAATGAACATATTCACTTGCAAATAACTCGAAAAGTATTGATTTGCTGAAAAAATTCTATAGAGCAAAAGTTGCTTAAAATTATTCAGTTTATCCATTTCGGAAGTTGTCTTGTACATATATTTTTTCACCATCGAGATGGGGTAAAAGTCACCCCCAGGGCCAAAGCACACATCGTCACCATATCACTTTTTTTCTTTGACATGTTAGATATGTGTGTGCCAAATTTCATGTCATTCTAAACGGTTCTTTAAAATTTACAGAAAAAACCGTTAAAGAATGTACTATAAGGGAGAGCGCATCTAAACGACATTAAATAAATATGCCGACGACCGACGGCGACGCAGCGGTTTTTGCTGGGAGCTTGGATAGTTTAAAAACAATAATGCGCATATCCTAGATATAATTATAGCCTAAGACAAAGATCTCAGTAGTACACGGTAGTTAATAAGTGCGAAATATTAAATACACGGCTTTTAATTAACCAACAGCCAATTGTGGATATAAACAGCTTTACATACCTTGATTCTAGGTCAATAAATTGCTCGAATTAAATTGCTCGAAATCAATTGTTCGAAATCAATTTCTCGAAAACCAATTGGTCGACATGAAAATTGCTCGAATAAGGTAGAAAATTATACAGGGTGTCCCGAAAAGATTGGTCATAAATTATAACACACATTCTGAGGTCAAAAATAGTTCGATTGAACCTAACTTACCTTAGTACAAATGTGCTCATAAAAAAAGTTACAGCCCTTTGAAGTTACAAAATGGAAATTGATTTTTTCAATATATCGAAAACTATTAGAGAGTTTTTATTGAAAACGGACATATATGATTCTTATGTCAGAAACATCTTAAAACAAAATTATAGTGAAATTTGTATACACCATAAAAATTTTATGGGGGTTTTGTTCCCTTAGACCCCCCAAACTTTTGTGTACGTCCTAAATAATTCATTATTGTAGTACCATTAGTTAAACACAACATTTCTAAAACTTTTTTGTCTCCTAGTATTTTTTCGATAAGCCAGTTTTTATCGAGATGCGGCTTCTTTTTTAATACATTTACATAAACATTTTCTGTGGGTTTTGCTCTTTAAACCCCCCAAATGTTTGTGTACGTTCCAATTAAACTATTATTGTTGTACCATTAGTTAAACACAGTGTTTTTAAAACTTTTTTGTCTCTTAGTCTTTTTTTGATAAGTCACCTTTTATCGAGATGTGGCTTCTTTTTCAAAATATACATAAAAACGCAAATTATAAATAAATTTTCAGTTTATTAACAGGTCTCTATAATATTCTCTATAATAGATCTCTTCAAAATATCTCGATAAACACTAGCTTATCGAAAAAGTACTAGGAGGCAAAAAAGTTTCAAAAACATTGTTTTTAACTAACGCCAATACAATATTAATTTAATTCGAACGTACACAAAAGTTTGGGCGGGTTTAAGGGAACAAAACCCCCATAAAATTTTTATGGGGTGCACAAATTTCACTTTAATTTTTTTAAGATGTTGCTGCCATAAAAATGCCACATGTCCATTTTCAATAAAAAATCTTTAAGAGTTTTCGATATGTGAAAAAAAAAATCGATTTTCATTTTGTAAATTCAAAGGGCTGTAACTTTTTTTGTGTGCACTATTGTATATAGGTGAGGTTCAATCAACCTATTTTTGACCCCAGAATCTGTGGTATAATTTATGACCAATCTTTTCGGGACACCCTGTATATTTATCCAAGTATTTATTCACAATAAAGCTAA
Organism: Diabrotica virgifera virgifera; assembly: GCF_917563875.1. Classification (NCBI taxonomy): domain Eukaryota; kingdom Metazoa; phylum Arthropoda; class Insecta; order Coleoptera; family Chrysomelidae; genus Diabrotica; species Diabrotica virgifera. The sequence continues at coordinate 174,452,613 of NC_065449.1, read as the reverse complement.
CTATAATATAGCTAAATATACATAAGAAATATAATTTTAATCTATGACAAATTATGTAATATTCCATGTACCTAATCAAATAATAGTAAATGCAACGAGCATTAAATTATGGTCATTATGAAGCGAGTATGAGGGATACGAAACGAGCCGCCTAGCGGTGAGTTTCGTATAGATTACGAGCTTCATAATGATAATTAAATGCAAGTTGTATACACGATTTTTTCTATGAATATTTCCAACAAAATTTTTTTTAAATTCATTAATTTTGTAACGCAAACAAATTTTGACAAAGTCGTTTGTCAGCTTGTTTACATATTGAGAACTGTCAAAGCGTATGTATTTGGCTCGCCATTGGTCCCCTTCATCGCGAATGCCATATCGCGATTCTATCGGTTTAAAATCTGTATCGTAATGAAAATATGTATCATAATGAAGTTCATTATGTTAACCACGGAACATTTCTCACCGACTCAAATTAGATTCAAGTGGCGCAAATTAGTATTTTTGAGGTTTCCAGATACTCAAATTGAAGACTAAATATTCAGCTTCAAGATTGTGAAGCGTGATCGCGTCTAACTTTAATTTATACTGTTGTTTTTTAATTGTTAAACATGCGTGTTTATCCATTTTTTTAGCCGGTGCGGCACGCTCTGTTTAAAAAATCTCCTATTTTCCTCCGAAAGATATTTTTTCTAGATTCTTTGGGACATTCTAAATAAAATAAGTTTCTTGACATTTTTGTCAAAAGTTAATAGTTTTAAAGTTATAAGCCATTTAAAATCCGAAAATTCGTTTTTTTGTCATTTTTGGGATTTTAAATCGCTTATAACTTAAAAAATATTAACTTTTGAGAAATATGGCGGCAAGAAACTTATTTTATTTAAAATATCACAAAGAATCTAGAAAAAATATTTTTCGGAGGAAAATGGGAGATTTTTGAAATGGAACGCGCCGCACCGGCAAAAAAATTGGATAAACACGCATATTTAACATTTAAAAAACAATGGTATAAATTAAAGTTAGACGCGATCACTTTTCATAATCTTGAAGCTGAATGATCAATCTTTAATCTAAGTATATGGCAATTTTAAAAATGCTAATTTAAATATGAGTTTTTAAGCCTCGAAAATAGGTATTTTCGCTTTTTCAGATTTTCAATCGCCTATAACTCCAAAACTATCAATTTCTGAGAAAAATTACAAGATACCTTTCTTGTTTAGGTTAACCTAAAAAATCTAAAAATATATGTTCCAGAACAAAAAATCTTTTGTATTTGTTTAAAAATATTGTTTAAACAATTTCTCCCCAAAAATTCCGCCCGGAACCCTTCAGATTTGTTTAAAGGGGACATTTTTGAACAGGAATCCACAAAGAAACCGAATCAGAATTTTTTTTCAGACGGGAGCGGTCTCACCACATGGACTATCAGCACTTATATTTGCGTTTTGGAATACGCAATGCCAATCTTCGATAAAATACTTTCCTAATACAAACCTTGAAATTATCATAATCCCTATAATATCATAATGAGACTAAATCAAAATCGTTATTTTTATTTTTATTTTCAAAGTTCAAAGATATTTTAGATTCGTAATAAATATTTTTTCAGCGTGAACTAATATACGATTAAGTATATACGTAGAATATCGCATAATTTGTCCTATTTAAAATACCTTTCTTATGTCTATATTTTGTATTATTATGAATAAACATTTAGATATATCATTTTTTTTATTCGAGCAATTTGTATTTCTAGCAATTTTTATGTCGAGGAATTCATTTTCGAGCAATAGTCCGTTCTTTAACGGTAAAATATTGCAAAACCTCTAAATTTTAAAGAACAGCTTGGATTGACATGAAATTTGGCATACACATAGCTAACAAGTCAAAGAAAAAAAAGTCATATTGTGCCGATATGTGCTTTTGCCCTGGGGGTGATTTTCACCCCCTCTTGTGGGTGAAAAAATATTCGCCCAAAGAAAGTCAGGAAATGGATGAACTGGCTAATTTTAAGTAACTTTTGTTCTATAGAGTTTTTTCACTAAGGGCCGATTTCTCATATCGAGTTCAACTCCAGTTTAACCTGAACTTTTAGTGAACGTCAGTTTAAAGTCAAAATCGTCTTTCTCAATTCAGGTTCAACCGATGGCAGTTTAAACTTGAACGATGCTTGAACGGTGGAATTCGGCCGTTCAAAGATTTCTGAACCCAGTTCAGATGATTTCATGGATTACGCATGCGTTGTATTAACACGAAACGCTGTCATAATATAAATATATCCTATTTTATTATATTAAGTCTAACGATAAACGATAACATTATTTTTGTTTTTATAACATTTATTTATAATTATTAAAACGACTATTTGACTATAAATACTTAAATTTAACTTTATTCAAAAACAGCATAAAAACGGTAGTTCAAAATGGCGACAGTTTTTTACCTTTTGCCATCTATTGGCATTTCTCGAAAGCTGTACAACGTGCACTGACATAAACGCGCAATGAGAAATGCATTCCAAACAAAACAGTAGTTCACCAGTGAACCGGGTTCAACTGAACCATAGATTACCGCAGGTATGAGAAATCGACCCTAAGTCAATACTTTTCTAGTTATTTGGCAGTGAATATGTTCATTTTTTTCAACAAAATAACCACGCTTTTAGACGGTTTTTCGCAAATAACTCAAATAGTAAGTATTTTGTCGAAAAAACATTCTTAGCAAAAATATAGACTAAAAAATTTTAAAAAATGGTGTATACATCACGTCTCTGCAGCTAGTAAAAGCAGAGTTATAGCTAATGAAAAATAGGTTCATATTCGTCAAATTCCAAATGGAATACTTTAACGTGAAATAAATAAAAATGAAGCACGTTTCGGGGAAAACTCATTACAACTTATTTAAAGTGTTTAAAAAAATCTTCATTTTTGTTTTATAAAAAAAATTTCTAGCATCAAAATTAAACAAGTTACGCTCAAAATAAAGTTAGTCCCTTTTAGTTTTGGTAAATAAATCGAGAAAATCACCCCCTAATTAATATCTTAAATATACTTAATCGTTACGACTTCTCAAGTTTCGTGACTCGTGTATATATTGTTTATATGATCTGTAAGTTTCATCGGTTCAAAGTCCTTATTATTGAAAAAAAAAAAAGAATGTGTGTGTACTTCGTACGCACGTAAGAAGATATTCTTCTATCATATAGGTAATTTCAACGAAGTAAATATACTTAACGGGTTATTTGTATTTTATTTAAAAATTAAACTAACTTTCTTATCTACCACTTTCAAAAAAAAAATTTATTAAAACAACCAAAAATAAAAAAATATGAATCGCCCAGGATTCGAACTCGCGTCATTCCAATCTCGGAGCTAACGCCCTAGCAACTACACCAGCGAGGTCCTTCTAATTGACATGTAAGTTTTGGATATAATTACACAACACGGCGACAAATAGTGTAAATATTTTATTATTTTACTACAGAGAAACACAAATCCAAAAACACAAGAATTATAATAAATAATACATTTATTAAAAACACTAATATATCCTTTTAATGACTTATTTGCACGGATACAGATACATAAACACCTATCTTGAAAGATTAGCAAGGAACTACATACTGTGTGTGCGCAGGCGCGCAGATTTATGTACAATTTTACCCTCAATCGAATCGCGCCTAAAACGAATATCTTCAAAAACTGTAGTTAAAAGGGGTTGAGCGAGTCACTGATCACGAATGTACGCAAATTTAGAAACACCAAATCTTACTCAATTTTTGTCTAACAGAAAAACAAAAAGATACATGATATTCAGAAAAGAAAATCTGACTTTCTTTGTTTTTCGAGATTTTTGGTATATCTAACAATTTTTAAGTTATTTTGAAAAAAAGCATATTTTTCAAAATTTAAATTTTTAAAAATTTTATTTTCAAACCAAATTTTTTCAAAAATAAGCACTTTGAATCGATGAAACTTACAGATCATATAAACAATACATACACGAGTCAAGAAACTTGTGAAGTCGTAACGATTAAGTTCATTTAAGATACTAATTAGGGGTTGATCTTCTCGTTTTATTTTTGTAAAAACAAAAGGGACCAACTTTATTTTGAGTGTAACTTGCTTAAATTTAATGCTAGAAGCTTTCTGTAAAAACAGAAATAAAGCTTTTTTTAAACACTTTAAAAAATTTATAATGGGTTTTCCCCAAAAAATGCTTAATTTTTTGGATATTTCACGCCGAAATATTCTATTTGAAATTTGGTGAATATGAATCTATTTTTCATTGGCTATAACTCTAGTTCTACGAGATCCAGAGAACTAACGCGTACACCATTTTTTTTTTACTTTTTTATAGGCTATATTTTTTCTAAGAACGTTTTTTTCGACAAAATAGTTACTTTTTGAGTTATTTACGAAAAACCGTCTAAAAATGTGGTTATTTTGTTGAAAAATGAACATATTCACTCGCAAATAACTCGAAAAGTGTTGACTTGGCGAAAAAGCTCTATAGAACAAAAGTTACTTAAAATTAGTCAGTTTACCTATTTCCGGACTTATTTTGGACATATATTTTTTCACCCCCAAGAGGGGTGAAAGTCACCCCCAGGGCAAAAGCACACATCAGCACAATATCACTTTTTTTCTTTAACATGTAAGCTATACGCATGCCAAATTCCATGTCAATCCAAGCGGTTCTTTAAAATTTAGAGCAAAAACCGTGAAAGAATGGACTACAATTTTGATTTCGAGTAATTGATTTCGAGCAATCGATTTCGAGCAATTGCGTTCGAGAAATTGACCGGTTACCACATACACTGGTCCCAACATAAACTGCCAATGGGATCACCCTACGGAACTAAAACAACGTATAAGAAAAGCAAAATTGTTACAGTCCTACGTAGAATGGATAAAGAATATAGGATTATCAAAATAATACTTAAATTAGAATATCTTGACCATGTTCTTCATAAATAAACAGATACATTACTTTTGTTGTAACTCCTCACTCAGGGTAAGGTATTTGGAAAGAGAGGAAGAGTGAGATATGAGACTGGGTAAATACGGCTACAAGCGGACTATCCAAAAAAAAACAGTAGATTACGTCAATATTAACAGATAATAATCTAATAGACTTGATCTGACTTATAGTTTGAATATATAACGATGAGCAAGACAGGATAAAGTATAACATGAAAGCTCTATTTTTAAATATTTTTCCAATTAAAAGAGATGTCCAATACGGTGCACACAAGTAATTTATCATTTCTTTTAGATAAGAAACAAAAATAAAGTAACAAAGTTGATAATTTTCTTATCAACTATGCTACTCTATGCTGGTAAGTGTTAACGTTGTGCAGACGATATTATTTCAAGACAATCTAGTTTCGTGTAAATTTACAAATACATATATTATATTACCTGTCATGTGATAAATATTTTCCAGTCCAAGCCAAAATTCACCCATTAGATCACCAAAACCGAATTTGTAGTCTCTCCACGGTAGATAAAAGTCCTGTGATCCGTCAAATCTCTTTTGAATATGAGTCCAGCCACCACCCTTAGTTTCCATATCACACAGTACAGCGAATGGTTTCCTGCTGGTACGTGGCTTAATTTGGTATACACCAGATTTATTGTTTCCTAAATATTAATATTTATTAGCATACTCATTAGTTCTAATAAATATACAATTAAATATTCAATTTTAACAATATTAAATAAAGCAAATAATAATATCCAGACAGAAACCGCTAAAATGATCTGTTTCACAGAATAAATCAATTAAATATAAGAAAAAAATATTGCCTCACCTGCTTCTAGGATTTCTCTGCAACTCTTTGGATGATTATTTGCTGAATTATTCGTTACTAGATTCAAACGACAAAACGGTGTCTGACTTCTACCTACCAAATATTTACATTGCTCAAACATACTGGAAATAGTTTTTTCGTTTTCTTGAATTCCGTTTTGCCTATCTATCCCAAATGACAACTTTAAGGGAACTTGAAAGTATTCATCTTTGGTTCCTAAAATAATTTCATAACTGTCATTGTAAAAAATAATTTGTGTATTTGTGTGTTAGCAAAAATTAGCCAAATTAATCCAGTCTTTCGCAAGTCGGTATAAAAAAGTTATAAAAATATAAATGGACGTTATGAAGAAGGCTGAGATGGTTTAAATAATTTAATGTCCGACCGGTATATTATTTGGCAAATAATGAAATGATTTCGAAGTCAGTTAAGTATGTTATAATGCCCTAGGGCATTAAATAACTAGTTAAATACTGTCAAGTTGACAAATTATAACACACTAAGTAAAACTATGGTTACCACAATAATTACGTTATGACTATTGCTGGTAAATTAACTTATTTGAAAATTAATTAATTCAAAATGCATTAACATTTTTGGCATATAAAGAATAATTTAGTCGGACATTAAACGTTGAAGGCACCACTGGTATTATAGATAATAAGGCTTTCGGTCAACGTATATCCCTCGGGCCAAAGCACTCGGTATATACACCATTGACCTCAAGCGTTATTATCCTTATAATACCCATGGTACCTTAATCACTATAACAAACTCTTACTACAGTCTCAAGCTACAGTCGATTTTATATCGGCCGTCCAAATTTCCATAGTGAACCACATGTGGGAACGGGACATTTCACACCCGCCGACCGCTTTTCGGGGCCGTGCGGGTCTGAAATGTCCCGTGCTAATATAATGTGGTTCACCATCGGAATTTTGAAGGCCGATATAAAATCGACCTTCCAAAATCGGTGTCTATGTATTTAGCGTTAAGTGTGCAACACATAATAACATTTCGTATTAGATAAGCTGAGTAGCAATAGCATTTTATGAATTTCTAATGAGAAAATGTATATTTATGTTGTTTCAAAAAGCCAGCAAGAACTTTACCTAAATCGATATCTTCAGTTTGAGGATAGAGAAACCTTCCAAAATCATTCCTCAACGAACTGGTTCTACTTTCAAATTTAACGTCCAATAGTTTTGTTAATTTTACATCGATAGGGGTAGAAGCTGATAACTAGAAAAAATAGAATGAATTTTTAAAGTAAATAAGATACTAGTACCTAGTACCTACTAAGTACTATGAGGTGGCATGTGTGGAATATGTAACAAATTTGGAATATAAAATGAGAAACGAGCCAGTAAGCAATCAAATTGCCCTAATAAAGCCGTGTAAAAATTACTATACTCCTAATTAACATATTATACCCCATTCCACGAATATACGAACCTCTTGGATTATCGCGACAACGAATATTTTACTGTGCAAAATATGAAGTACGAAAGTAAATTGCAAATTATATTGTTTTTTATTGGAGTAATTATTAGAGCAAAATACTTTCGTACTTCTTATGTTGCACAATAAAATATTCGTTGTCGCGATAATCCAAGACAGTCGTATATTCGTGGAATACACCATACCTATAACACTTCAGATTATTTCAAAAGTACCTACTTACCTAGTAAATAAGATAAATAATATAATTTTCTAGATTTGTAATGCTACAGCAATTAAGAGATATTTACAAGATGAATTTAATATTTTATTAAACATTATAGTAGAAAAAAATTGCACAAAATATTGGTTTTTCTTTAAACTTTTACAAAATCATTGTTCCTGTACATGGTAATTATTCTCTCTGCTTTAATATCTATGTGCTCTTTCTTCACCATATTCATAATTGGTTCGAAAATACTTTATGAATCTGGGTCTGTATTCAAAGAAGTTGTCACTCCTGGTGATTCATAGCAACTTGCATCCATTTTTTTTTCAATTTTTGCTCTATAACTCCAAAGATTTTAACTATACACCAAAAACACTCAAATAAAAATTCACGGTAATTAAATTCTGCCCAGAGACGTATTTTTCCCAATTTACTTCGACGAAAATTTTTCCCGGAAAATGCGGGTTTTTCCAACAACATCTTTAATATTCAACTAAAATTTTAAATAAGTAATTGTTTATCAATAGTTAATTAACTTGGTAGTATAAAAGTTCTATTTGTATAGATTATAATTCCAGAAGCCGATGGAAATTGAATGAACAGTATAGCAACAATTAAATTGTTAATTAAAAATTTATGGTCGCTAATATAACCACAATCATTATGATACAAAAGAATAACTATGATTTTTGTATAAAAAGACACTGTAGCTATCTAATGTACTTAATTGAAATTAGACTATTTAGGCGGCCTCAGGAATATTTTAAAATTAGAAACAATTTTTTGTGTTATAAAAAAACGGTATTGGAATAAAAGCGACAGGACGCTTCTTTTAAAAGAAAAAACGTTTAATTGTGATAAGTGGTTCCTGAGATACAACCGGTTAAAGTTGACTGGCATTTACGGCAAAGATATAAACAATAGGATCATAATTTTCGAACAATCACCTTTTTACTTTTATGCTCTTCCTTCACACCAATTTTCATATATTTTGAAGTTATCATAACATATATTATTATAATAAAAACTATCGATATTACAAGTTAAAGTTGCCAAAAATAGTAAAATTCTAATAAAAAATCAGGTTGAAGAAAATGTAATCTCAAAGTTCAAAATCGGTATACGTTAAAAAAAATGCAATTTCTCGGCTTCTCATGGAGCAATTTCCTTTATTCTTGTTTTGTTCCCAAGTAACTCGAGTAGAGCCATCTAACTAACGCATTATTAAATGTCAAACTTGCTTTTGTTTTGTTATAATAGATTAATTTTTTTATAAGAAAAGAAAACTTCATTTATTTTTTCCAGTTGTAGACTTTTTTTAGATAAACATACTAAAAGTGTACCTTTTAACGTTAAAAACACAAATATTCTCATCTGAAAGCTGCATAATTATTTAAACATACCCCCTCCGTGGCTCAGTGGTAAGAGCGCCTGCCTTTGGATCGAAAAAATCCGAAAGGTTGTGGGTTTGAATCTCACCAGGGTCAGAAATTTTTCATTTATTATAAATTAATAAATGAATATAGTTTCTGTCCTTGTGGGATCGGTACCCACCGGAGGGACCGCAGACGTTCGGATACAATTAGCGTCTCTTTGCAAAGACAATGACGTCGACTTTGCAAAGTAACAAGAAACTTATTCAACACACACACTACACATGACACTAGGTACCTAACTGTTCAAAATTACCGTACCTACCATGCCAATGGCAATTAGTTGTCGAGGCATTAGCTAAATAATAAAAAAAAATTATTTAAACAATCTTTATTTAAACAAATTAAAAATTTTGTTATAATAAATAAATTAATTTATTATAACAAAACAAAAGCAACTTTGACATTTAATTATGGGTTAGTTAGATGGCTCTACTCGAGTTACTTGGGAACAAAAAAAGAATGAAGAAAATTGCTTCATGGGAAGCCGAGAAAATGAATTTTTTTAACGTATACCGATTTTGAACTTTGAAATTACATTTTCTCCAACCTAATTTTTGATTGGAATTTTGCTATTTTTGGCAATTTTCACACGTATTATCGATAGTTTTTATTATAATAATATATGTTATGATTATTTTAAAGATACGAAAATTTCTGTGAAGAAAGAGGATAAAAATAAAAAAGTGATGGTTTGAAAATTATGATCCTATTATTTATATCTTTGCGGTAAATGCCGGTCAACTTTGACAGGTTGTATCTCAGTAACCACTCATGGTAATTAAACGTTTTTTCTATTAAAAGAAGTGTCCTGTCACTTTGTTTCTAACACCATTTTTATGATTTAATTTAATTTAATATTTCCTGAGATATTCTATTTGTTTTTAAGCCAAAAAATTGTTTATATTTTTAAAATATTTCTGAGGCCGCTCAAATAGTCCAATTTCAATTTTGTAAAGTATTGTACAAAATATATAAAGTGCCGCTCAAAATATATAAAGTGATAGGTACAGTGTCTTTTTATTCAAAAATTAGAGTAAGTCTTACGCATCATAATTATTGTGGCTATTATAGCGACCGTAAATTTTTAATTAACAATTTAATTGTTGCTAAACTGTTTATTCAATTTCCATCGGCTTCTGAAATCATAATTTATACAAAAAGAGCTTTTATGCTGCTAAGTTATTTAATTATTGATAAACAATTACTTGTCCAAAACTTTAAAGAAAACACGTCTCTATGCAGAATTTAATTACCGTGAATTTTTATTTTGTTGTTTTTGGTGTAAAGTTAAAATCTTAGGAATTATGGACCAGAAATTGAAGAAAACACGATTTTCTGGCGCAATTTTGTTTATAAAAAAAGTAGCACACTATCTACGAACTTTGCATACCTATATTATTAATGTATACAAACATAAGATTCGATTCCAGCAATAAAATTGCTGGTAAATAACTTTTTCCAAAAATGGCCTGTTCTCCGATAATCTGCCCAGACTATTGGGTGACAAATAAAAAAGGGAACACAATATACCTAAATGCAATAAAATGATGTATTGGCGAACAAGCTGCAGATAAGCAGAAATAGAAAAAGTAATGTGATAAATGAAAGAATTCGAGAACTAATGAATGTAAAAGCGACACTATATGATAAAACAGAAAAAACAAAAATTACTATGGTATATACATGCGAACAGTGGACGAGAAAAGAATACCGCTAAGCAGTTGGAACTGGAAACCAAATAGAAGAAGGAGAAGAAGACGTCCTAGATTATAAAAACGGACAAATAAAAACAGCAATGGAAGAAAGAGACCTCACTGAAGCAGATCGGTACGACGAGAAGAAATAACGATTGGGATGGCACGTGGTAAACGGTTAACAGAATACACTGTGTAAATTGTAAAGTCAAGGATAAGTAAGTAAATTATACAATCTACGAATATTAAACTGAGGATGAAATAGAAAGCAATATGTTCCAAGAAAATATTCTATTAAAGAAAAATATTCTATTAATATTATATTCAAAAATAGAATAAAACAGTAACAATAATAATATAATACCGGTATGATGGTAGAATATAGTATGGTGTTAAAGAGCAGTAAAAAAATAATTTTATATACATACAGCATACAAACCAATACTAATGAAGTTTATTAATATTAGTTTAGTAATCTAAAAGAAAAAAAAACTTGAAATAACAGAATAAATAAAAGATACGTTTAAGCATCGATATTTGCAATATTAGTGTTAGTCAGACTGGTTATTGGTTTTATTAAAAAAACTAACTTACTTTTTCTGACACAACATATTCAGTCGAGAAAACAAATATGAGAAGAACTATAGACGAAATCATTGTGACCTACTAAACAAAAATCATATAATTATTTGGTATTTATAATTTTGATTATACAGGAAAAGAATATCACAATTTACCATTTTAATCTATTTAACACCCACTGTCACCAGATTTCTAGGGTTTTGATATCTTTTATGCGGAAATTGTTTATTTAGTGTTATAATAATTATAACAATTTTTATTATTATCAACAGTGGCAGCGCTGATTTACTGAATTCTGAGATAGGAAAATTCATTAGATAATAATAAAATACAGGGTGTAACAAAAATACAGGTCATAAATTTAATCACATATTCTGCGACCAAAAATAGTTCGACTGAACCTAATTTACCTTAGTACAGATGTGCACATAAAAAAAGTTACAGCCCTTTGAAGTTACAAAATGAAAATCGATTTTTTCCAATATATCGAAAACTATTAGAGATTTTTTATTGAAAATGGACATGTGGCATTTTTATGGCGGTATTATCTTAAGAAAAATCGTATTGAAATTTTGATCCCCCTTAAAAATTGTATGGGGGTTTTGTTCTTTAAACCCCTCAAACTTTTATGTACGTTCCAATTTAATTATTATTGTAGTACCATTAGTTAAACACAATGTTTTAAAAACTTTTTTGCCTCTACGTACTTTTTCGATAGTTATTTCGATAAGTTAGTTTTTATCGAGATATTTTGAATGCCGAATGATTTGTCAAATCCACCAAATATTTGTATATGGTTAAGTACGATTATGGAGACTTGTAATATGAAAATTTATTAATGATTTATATTTTTAGTTATATTTTGAACCATATTGAAAAAGAAGCCATATCTCGATAAAAGGTTGCCTTATCAAAAAAATACAAAGAGGCAAAAAATTTTAAAAACACTGTGTTTAACTACTGGTACCGCAGTAATAGTTTAATTGAAAGGAACACAAACATTTGCGGGGTTTAAGGGCACAAAACCCCCATAAATTTTTTATGTAAATATATTAAAAAAGAAGCCGCATCTCGATAAAAACTGCCTTATCGAAAAATAATAAGAGGCAAAAAAGTTTTAAAAATATTGAATTTAACTAATGGTACCATAATAATAATTTAATTGGCACGCACACAAAAGTTTGGGGTGGTTTAAGGGAACAAAACCCCATACAATTTTTAGGGGCTGCACAAATTTCACTATAATTTTTCTTTCTTTAAGATGTCCCTACCATAAGAATGCCACATGTTCATTTGCAATGAAAAATCTCTAATAGTTTTCGATTTATTCGAAAAAATCTATTTTCATTTTGTAACTTCGAAGGGCTGTAATTTTTTTATGTGCATATTTATACTAAGGTAAGTTAGGTTCATTCGAACTATTTTTGGTCCCAGAATATGCACTTTAATTTATGACCTGTATTTTTGTTACACCCTGTATCATTTTTTATTAAAAATTGCTAGTGCAGATAAAATATATATGACGACTTCTGTATTTCTTAATTTAAACGAAGTCTAGTATGCAATTCACTCCAAATTATGAAATATACCTAATATGCATATCCTGTTCACATTAGTAGTTGAGATTTCATCTCCTTTCAAAATATTATAAAGTGCTTTTATTTTTATATTCAGTCTTACTCTATACTAGATTTCGATCATATTATTATTTGGGACAAACATATTCCCAAATATTTTTCTTTCTCATAATTTGATTTTTTTTTAATTTGCTTTGGTTAATGTCAGTTGTTGGTGATTTTACTTGTTGGAGTTTTCAATTTTATAAGCTTTTCCAACCAAAGGCGGTTTTTAGCGTATGTAAAGTTTTTTGTTACTGTATCTCTTCTTCTTCTTCAGGTGCCATCTCCGCTACGGAGGTTGGCAATCATCATAGCTATTTTAATTTTTGAGGCAGTAGCTCTAAATAGTTTTTTTGAGGTGCAACCAAATCGTATCCAACCCAATTCGTCTTCTTCCGATGCTTCTTCTGCCATCCATCTTTCCTTGCATTATGAGTCGCAGGATGCCATACTTCTCGCCCCGCATCACATGTCCGAGATACTGTAGTTTTCTTTCTTTAATTGTAAGTTCAACTTCCTTCTCTTTACCTATTCTTCTCAGTACTTCGTTGTTCGTAACTCTATCTACCCAGGAAACCCTCATAATTCTTCTATAGGTCCACATTTCAAAGGCGTTAAGTCGTCTCATTATCTCTACATTTAACGTCCATGATTCCACTCCATAGTATAGTACACTGTATACGTAACATTTTGTTAGGCGTAGGTACTTTAAGAGCTAATGTTAAATCTTTGCTACATAGGACCTTTTTCATTTTCATAAAATTAGAACGTGCTTTTTCGATTCTGACTTTGATTTCTGCAGTGTGGTCATTATTTTCTGTTATAGGTGTTCCTAGGTAAGTGTACTTTTTTACTCTTTCGATCTGTTGGCCCTCTACTAGCAAGATTTCGTTAGTATTATTGTTGTTTTTAATATTTTTCATAAACTTCGTCTTTTTGATATTGAGAGAGAGTCCGTACTCCTTACTACACTTTACTATTTTACTCATGAGTCTTTGCAGGTCTTGTAAACTATCGGCTATTATTAATGTATCGTCTGCATATCTGATTTTGTTAAATAATACTCCATTTACTCTTATGTTGACTGTTTTATCTTCCAGAATTTCTCGCATTACCTCTTCAGAATAAGCGTTAAATAATAGAGGTGATAGTATGCAGCCTTGCCTGACTCCTCTCTATATTTCCATTCCTTCGGATGTTTCTCTTTCAATTCTTACTATTGCTCGCTGATTGTAATAGAGGTTTGTTATTAGTCTGAAATCTCTCTCATCTAGGTTCTTAGTTTTCAGAATCTCCATGAGTCGATCATGTTTTACTTTATCAAACGCTTTATTGTAATCGAAAAAACAGACATAAAGAGGACGGTTAACATCCAAACTTCTCTGTGTCAGCACGTTGAAGGAAAATAGTGCCTCTCTGGTACGCATACCATTGCGGAACCCATTGACTGTATATCTGTAAACACTAAATATTGGCCCATTATATACTATGAAACGTTAAACTCTTTTAAAATTATAGTTATTGTTGTATTAATGTATAAATACATTACTTTTAATGTAATGTGTTTTGGTTCATTCTATCCCTGGCCTGCTCTCTTTATACACATGTACGTCCGATAAGTACTTAGCCTACAAAAGAAAAAGGAAAATTTTGGAAAAGTGGCAATTTATTTCTCTACATAGTCTCATTTTAGCTCGATACACTTGACCCAGCGATGCTCCAACTTCTTTAACCCATCTGAAAAATACCTTTTCTCGAGGTCTGTAAAATAGGCTTTCGTGGCGGCGATGACCTTCCCATTCGACTTAAATTTCTGCCCAGCGAGTGTCTTCTTCAAGTTTGGAAACAAATAGTAGTCGTACGGAGCCAAATCTGGAGAATACGGTGGATGGGGCAACAATTCGTAGCCCAATTCAACCAAATTGGCTATGGTGACGGCGGTGGTGTAAGCCGGTGCGTTGTCATGGTGGAAGAGGACTTTTTCTTTGCTAAATGGGGTCGTTTTTTCTTTAATTCGGCGTCGAAACGGCCCAATAATTCGGCATAATAAGGCCCTGTGATCGTTTTGCCCTCTCCAAGTAGTCGATGTGGATCACACCTTGTGAATCCCAGAAAATGCTGGCCGTCACCTTTCCGGCCGATTGGACAGTCTTCGCCTTCTTCGGAACACGTTCGCCGGGTGCTGTCTACCCTTTCGACTGTTCCTTGGTTTCTGGTGTATACCAGTGAATCCATGTTTCGTCGACGGTTATGAAACGACGTAAAAACTCCTTTGGATCACACTTAAATAACGTCAAACACTGCTCTGAAGTGTTCTCACGGTTGAGCTTATTGTCTGAAGTGAGCAAACGTGGCACCCATCGTTCCAGCAGCTTTCTCATGCCCAATATTTTATTCGGGATATGACCTACGCGGTCTTTTGAGATGCCTACTGTGTCAGCTATCTCGCGCATCTTCAGTCGGCGGGCTGACAATACAAAATCGTGGATGTTTGTCACGCTATTCTCCGTGCTAGCCATTTTCGGGGCTCCTACGCGAGGCTCATCAAAAACCTACGTTTGTCCACGTTGAAACTCATTAAACCAATTTTTGACAGTTGCCATTGAAGGAGAAGAGTCATTGTACACAGCATCCAAACGCTGTTTGATTTCGCTGGGTGATTTCCCTTCCAAAAACAAGAAACGAATCACCGACCGATATTGCTCTTTTTCCATTTTATTAAAATCCGCGGACTCGTTGATTTTCATACGCAATCACAACAATACTATAATTTAGATTTGGCTGAAATTTTGATATTAGCCGTCTACGATAACGCATTCAATGACAGTACACTACATTTTCGATAGTAGCGCCATCGGGCGGAGAGGCTAAGTACTTATCGGACTGCCCTAGTATTTGGTTTTTTCTTCATTTATTTTAAATACAACTACTATTTTATTGCTTTCTCAACCTTATTGAAAAAGAAGTGCTATAAATATAATAGTAGTTTGGCACTTTGTATTATTAATGTACTTGTAATCTACGTATAAGACGTATTTCATCAAAAGTATTTTTCCACTTGCGTTTTCTGAAATCTCAATCTAAAAGTTTAGGCATTTATAATAATAAATATTTTTTAATATCAAAGGTGTCGCTCATAAAACTAGACAAAAACGAGAAAAAATTTCTAAAATCAGTCTAAATTAAGACTTAATTTAAGCCCTAGGTTAACATCACGTAGTCTCCGTCGCTGCTACTAGTGACCCTTGTTATTGAAAGAAAAAAGGATTTTAAAACTTATTTATTTCGAGGATGATACCTTTTTGCCGCACCTTTGGCTTCTATACCACAGACCACTACGAAATTATTAGATTTATCGTCATTTAAAGCCTCTTAAATTTTATCTATAGCTGCGCCAATAAATGGTATAGGTCTATTCGTCATCAGAGAGAGGTGACTGAGGTAATCGAAAGGATAGCAAGACTAAAATGGAGATGAGCAGGACACATAGCTAGAATGACAGATTAGCGGTGGGCAACGGAAAACAAGCAAAGCGTCGACCACCTACAAGATTGACCGACTATTTAAGAAGGCTAAATAAAAACTGAATGAGAGGGGCGCAAGACAGACGGGCTTGAAAACACGGGGAGGCAGTTGATGGAGCTGTCCGTGTTATCCGCAAGAAGATATTTATTTGAAGAATTAAGCAAAATTACAAAGTTTAGCAGCCGAAAGAACAATGGTTCAAAAAACAATGCGCAGGAATAGAAGAATACCAGAAAAGACATGATAGTTTTAACACACGTAAAAAAAATTAAACAATTAACTCAGAACAACAGAAATAGAAAACCGGGAATACTGAAAGATACAAATGGGAAACTTGTGTTGAGTACTAACGAAAGATATAATAGATGGAGAGAATACATAAATAAATTGTTCAAAGACAATAGAACCGAGCAGATAGACGTAGAAGTAGAAGAAGATATGGCTTTAAAGATAGTAAAAGAGGAAATTAAAACGGCATGATGTGGTAATACGTCTGGTGGCTGAGCTATTGCGCCCCAAGTGCGGGATATATAATAAAATACCATTCTCACTATATAATTATATTTGAACTTCTCAGTGTTCGTTTAAACAATTAAACAACGGTCTATATGTAAACAATAACTAAGGTATTATTGCTTCATCGTGACTAATCGATTGATCTGAATGTCTCGTCATTTCTCTAGTCCGTTTAAATAAAATACTAAATAATAACATAGATAAGTTCAATAGGGGTCAATGCCGATCATTAATATAAACTATATTATATTTTATTTTGTAGAAGTTCTGTTCAATGCTAAGGGTTAACGTACCATGTTACATCATCCCTTTTTTGGGAAGAGGGCTTTTATCGGCAGATATAAGTCCTTAACTATATTAACAATTAACACCTTAACTTAACAGAAATCCTATTTTTATCCAAAATATAGCAATTAAATATTTGTATTATTCCTTATTCCAATAAATTGGTACCTACCTATTTTATAAGCAAATTAAATCTTATTTACAAATTAAATACAGGGTGTAACGAAAATACAGGTCATAAATTTAATCACATATTCTGAGACCAAAAATAGTTTGATTTAACCTAACTCACCTTAGTACAAATGTGCATATAAAAAAAGTTACAACCTTTTGAAGTTACAAAATAAAAATCGATTTTTTCCAATATATCGAAAACTATTAAAGATTTTTTATTAAAAATGAACATATGGCATTCTTATGACAGTAGCATCTTAAGAAAACATTATAATGAAATTTGGACACCCTATAAAAATTTTATGGGGGTTTAGTTCCTTTAAACCCCCCCAAACTTTTGTGTACGTTCCATTTAAATTATTATTGTAGTACCATTACGTAAACACAATATTTTTAAAACTTTTTTGGCTCTTAGTACTTTTTCGAAAAGTCAGTTTTTATCGAGATATTTTGAATATTTGTCAAATCCACCACATATTTGTATATGGTTAAGTACGATTATGGAGACTTGGTAATAATATGAAAATTTATGTATGATTTACATTTTTAGGTATATTTTGAACCGTATTAAAAAAGAAGCCATATCTCGATAAAAGGTGCCTTCTCGAAAAAATACAAAGAGGGAAAAAAGTTTTAAAAACACTATGTTTAACTAATGGTACCTCAGCAATATTTTAATTGGAACGTACACAAACGTTTGGGGGGTTTAAAAGAACAAAAACCCCATACAATTTTTATGTAAACATATTAAAAAATAAGCCTCAACTCGATAAAAACTGCCTTATCGAAAAAATACTGAGAAGCAAAAAGTTTTAAGAATATTAAGTTTAACTAATGGTACCACAATAATAATTTAATTGAGACGTACACAAAAGTTTGGGGGGGTTTAAGGGAACAAAACCCCCATAAAATTTTTATGGGGTGCACAAATTTCACTATAATTTTTCTTTAAGATGCTCCTGCCATAAGAATGCCACATACCCATTTTCAATAAAAAATCTCTAATAGTTTTCGATTTATTCGAAAAAATCAATTTTCATTTTGTAACTTCAAAGGGCTATAACTTTTTTTATGTGCATATTTGTACTAAGGTAAGTTAGGTTCATTCAAACTATTTTTGGTCCCAGAATATGCGATTTAATTTATGACCTGTATTTTTGTTACGCCCTGTATATTCTAGTCCTTTTTCCACACTAATTCACTTCTTGTATGAATATAACCTATTCTTATGAACTTCCTTTACTTTTCCCGGTTTTAACTCAATTTTGCAATTTACTTTACCTATCCCTGATATCCTATATGGACTGTTGTAGAAGGAATCGAATTTGGTGTTCTCTTCGTTTTTAATTAATACTAAGTCACCTACTTTGAATTTCTGAGGTGATGCTACGATTTGGCTCTGCCTATTTATTTTTTGTTGTATTAGAATTTTGCGGGCTCTGGTATGCGCAAACTGAAGTTTATGTTTAAGCTCATTTTCGTCAAACGTTGGTCCGTCCTTTTTTGTTTCATTAGCCCGTAAGTGGGTATGAAGTTTTCGAATATACCCCTAGCTATTGTATGCTCCTTCTTGTCCTGCACCGGGATACTTACTGCGTATTTTGTCAGTTCGCAGAGCATTGTTATGCAGTACCTATTTCCATCTCTGCTCCGTAAGAAAGGGCCTACCGTGTCAATATACACTATATCCCTTGGTTTCTCGGAAGTGTCCGTTACCACGAATTCCTCTGTAAGGCCTTTTTTGGTTTGTTTACTTGGCATTTGTGGCAATTCTTGATATACAGTCTTACTTCGTTTTCCATATTTTTCCATTTAAAATTTGCTTTTAGTTTCTTTATTAGCCTATTATTCCCTACATGGCCTCCAAACATCGGGTGGTTATGATAGGTCTCTATTAATTGCTGCTTTACTTTTTTCTCCGTTATTGTTTTAGGTACTTCGCAAATTCATATTTCTATATTTTTTAATACTTTATTTCCTTTCTCTATAAATTCTGTGATTGTGCAGTTTGGGAAAATAATGTCATTCGTATACAGGGTGAGGCAAATAAAGGGGCTATTAGAAATATCTCGAGAACTAAAGGCAATAGAATAATGAAAATTTGAATAAAGGGATTTTGAAGAGTCATCTATTTAATGAAAATATTTTCATCTATTTGCTACTTCCGGTTATACCGGAAGTCAATTGATCTTGCTATGAAAACTCCTTGTATAATCTCCTGTTGTTCTACAACTATATTCTCATGTATACCTTTAAATCCATTGATTAATCTATAAACTTCGCATCTCGGTGGAATTGCTATGTTGTTCTGATCTGTGTTATCAAGAATATTAAGACTAATGTAATAATCATCTTCAGTTTTTACGTGTAGTTTCAGGTTGGAATAGTTTAAAATACATTGATATTTGGTTATGAAGTCTCTCCCGATTATTCCATCTGTGGGTATCAAGAAGTCTTTCCTAACTACCTGGAAGCTATGAAGAAAAGTTTCCATTTAGGTTTAGTGAAGTATCTACTCTTCCTAACGTTTGCAATTCTCCTTGCGTTACTCCCTTTATTTTGACTATTGAGTTTGTCTGTATTGCTTGGCGTGGGAAATCATCGTCAATTTTTAGTAAGGAAATATCTGCTCCTGTATCCAGTATATAAATGTGTGTATTTTATTTTGATATTTTTGTGTAGATTTCTACGAAGTTAGAGAGTTTAAGTCAAAGTTGTAAATATAATAGCTACTTTCTTTTGTGAGACTGTTGGGATTGACCCTAACCTTATTTCCATTCAAAACCCCAACTACGTTTCCTCAGGCGAATTTTCGCTTATGCTCTCGCTTTCGCAAGTTCTAATATTGGCATTATTTGCTCTGTTAAAATTTGATCTACCGTTTCCTCTATTATAATCTTCCTGATTTCTTCTATATCTTGGGTCTCCTCTATATCTAGTACCGTTGTTATTTCGCCATTCTCCTTGCTGTCTCTCATAATTGTTTCTATTCCAATTTCTGTCCTGACCTCTACTACTGTTTCCTCTAAAGTTGGTCTTATAGTTCAGCACTCTATTCTGCTGCTCATCTGACGTGTCTATTGACAAAAATTTTGTCAACTCCTCCTGTGGTGTGTCAAACTTCCCTGCTTTCATTATTATCCTTACCTTTTCCGAACTTGCATTTTGTGTCAATGTCTTGACTGTTGCTTCTGCCCCGCATTTTCTAACCAGGTTTCCGGGCTTTCCTTCCGCTATATACGCTGTTTTCAGTTGTTCTACTAATTCCTCTATTTCTGTAGCGTATGTTGTCGCGTCCCTATGGGCTTGTTTCTTCCTGTTCAGCTTGGCTATTACCAATTTAGTGCTATCTCCTTTTATATCTTTCTTTAATGTGTCTATAATTTTTTCGATGGAATCCTCTGTCGTGATTAGACTTCTTGCTTTTCCAATAAGCCTTGATTTTACCAGTGTTATTGTTGTATTTTCGTGCCCTTCTTGTATCGATTTTACGAATTCTAATGCATCCACGAATGCTTGCAGCTTCCCGATTTCTCCATTGAATTCTCTGGGCAACACCCTACTCGCTGTAGTTAGAAAGTCATTCATATTTAAGGCCATGTTTTCCTCAGTTTCGCTGTCGCACTGTGCTTCTACTATATCTCCTTTGCAGTATCTCCTTGCTTACCAGTGCAGTAAACGCGTTATACTTACTGATTAGGTTGCTGATTATGTCCAATCGTACTTCTATATTTTTGGGTATTGCTTTTTTCAATGCTCTTTTACTCTGTTTATCACTTTCTTTTAACAGGCTATCTAGTTTATTTTCAAAAGTTTCCCAATTAGCCAACATTTAAATTAACTCTAATCATTGCTCATTATATTAAAAAATATATATTATATTAAGTTATATCATTAGTAAAATGTCATGTTAATGAATATTAAAGAAAAATGTTATATTTCAGAATACCTATAAAATAATGTCAATATCTTATACTCGGATCCATCATGATAATAAAAATTTGAAAATAATAATAAAAGTTCGATAAAGGCAGTATAAAAATAGGATAAATTCTTACTTTGTCTCTTTACAGCTGGACCGCTTCTTTCGATTGTCCTCTTAAAGTTTCTCCCATGTGTCGACTTTGGTTTGTTTCTCTATTAAACGGTTTGCTTCCCATTTCTAGTTTATAACAACTATTTTCTGCATATTTTTCCTTCGGGTCCAAAAAGGCTAGAGCTTAGCATGCTTTTCCAATTAGGCAGATCGCCATGATGTGGTAATACGTCTGGTGGCTGAGCTATTGCGCCCTAAGTGCGGGATGTATAATAAAATACCATTCTCACTATATAATTATAATATTTGAACTTCACAGTGTTCGTTTAAACAATTAAACAACGGTCTGTATGTAAACAATAACTAAGGTAATATTGCTTCATCGTGACTAATCGATTGATCTGAATGTCTCGTCATTTCTCTGGTTGGTTTATATACAATACTAAATAATAACATAGATAAGTTCAATAGCGGTCAATGCCGATCATTAATATAAACTATAATATATTTTATTTTGTAGAAGTTCTGTTCAATACTAAGGGTTAACGTATCATGTTATATGCATTAAAAACAGCAAAACTGGTAAAAAAGTAGCTCCGGACCAAATCCCGGTAGAAAGCTTAAAATGCATAAACGATCAAACCTTAGGGCCTGTCCAAAGTGCCTCTCAGCTCTTTGACGTTAAAAGAATTATTCGCACACGGACTCGGCTTTCTGATTCGGAAACCAGTGTGCACTATGGACGCGCTCCTAGACATTATAGTAGACTTGTTAAACACAGTGTACAAAACAGGATACATACCATAACAATGGTTACTCTCCACCTTTTGTGCCATCTCAAAAAATTCAAACGCAAAAAAATTGCAGTGAATACAGGACAATATCATTAATCAGTCATGTTATTAAATTATTCTTGAAAATAATACATGGTCGTATAAATAAAAAAAAAATAGAAGAAGGAATAGATGACAGTCAGTCTTGGTTCAGAAACGGACTAGGAACCAGAGAGTTATTTGCTTTTAATATGATAGCTCACAGGCGCATGGATATGAATGTAGATGTGCAGTGATTGTCTGTTATATTGATTTTTAAAAACCATTTGACCAAATAGTCCAGAAAGCCACTGCGCATCGGCTAGGAAAAATATTCTAATTCGGATTTTTTGCACAATTTTACTTAAAAAGGACTTCTTTTAACAAATTTGCATGTTGCCAGGACCAAAATGTGGTCAAAAATTTTTTAAACGTTTTTTTTTGTTTTTATCCTAAAATAATTTTTTTGCATGGAAAAAAGTTTTTTTGGTTTTTTGGATCATTCCAAACAGAAAAGGTCTTTAGTGACTTTTCTCTAAAAATGATAGTTTTTGACATATAAGCGATTAAAAATTGAAGAATTGTGAAATCGGCCATTTTTAACCCTCAAAAACTATGTGAAAAGCTGAAAATTTAAATGTTGCCAAAGTAGGTAGATACTCTTTAAACATCGATTGATGAAATCCCAAAGAGTTTTTTGCAATACAATATTCAAAACTCCTTTGTTTTTTAATTGCTAATCAAGCGTGCGCGACACTAATTTTCACCGACAGTAATGGTGCAAATGAAAGGATTAAATTCGTTATTTCGTAAACCGGCGACTTTAAGGAAAAATCCCGAAACAGGTCGATTTTTATTTTTAAGTTATGATATTGTGGCATATATGGTATACTAATGACGTCATCCATCTGGGCGTGATGACGTAATCGATGATTTTTTTAAATAAGAATAGGGGTTGTGTGCTAGCTCATTTGAAAGGGTCTTCAATTTTCTATTCAGTAATATAAACGTTTATATAATTATTTATACAGGGTGTCCTTCTACTTCTTTTTTTGTCAAATAATTTAATTTAATAAAAATTTTTTGGATACCCTGTATAAATAATTATATAAATGTTTACACTAATGAATAGAGAATTGAAGAACCTTTCAGATGAGCTAACACACGATCCCTATTCTCATTTAAAAAAATCATCGATTACGTCATCACGCCCAGACGGATGACGTCACTAGTATACCATATATGCCACAATATCACAACTTAAAAATAAAAATCGACCTGTTTCGGGTTTTTTCCTTAAAGTCGCCGGCTTACGAAATAACCAATTTATTACTTTCATTTGCACCATACTGTATACACATGTAACGGTGTCGCGCACGCGTGATTAGAAATTAAAAAACAAAGGAGTTTTGAATATTGTATTGCAAAAAACTCTTCGGGATTCTATCAATCGATGTTTAAAGAGTATCCACCTACTTTGGCAACATTTAAATTTTCAATTTTTCACATAGTTTTTGAGGGTTAAAAATGGCCGATTTCGCAATTTTTCAATTTTTAATCGCTTATATGTCAGAAACTATAATTTTTAGGGAAAAGTCACTAAAGACCTTTTCTGTTTGGAATGATCCAAAAAACCTAAAAAAAAAACTTTTTTCCATGCAAAAAAATAATTTTAGGAAAAAAACAAAAAAAAAACGTTTAAAAAATTTTTGACCGCCTTTTGGTCCTGGCAACATGCAAATTTGTTAAAAGTAGTCCTTTTTGAGTAAGATTGTGCAAAAAATCCGATTTAGAATATTTTTCCTAGCGGATGCGCAGTGGTTTTCTGGACTAAAATAAGACATAAAGAATTAGTCCAAATTCTAATGCCAAAAAACATTGACAAAAGGAAATCACGAATAATAACAAACCTTTACAAGAATTAAAGAGTACAAATTGTAATAAATAACGAACCAAGTCCAGAAAATGAAATCAGAAGAGGTGTTAGACAGTGATGTATTATGTCTCCAGTATTATGTCTCCAACTACTATTTAATGTGGATAGTGAAGCCATTATTGAGGAAGCATAACTATATAAAAGTGAAGAAATAATAATTCACAAAAATCTATTAACAACATAAGATATGCAGATGACACAATGATTATGACAAGCTCTGCTGAACAACTCTTCAATTACTACTAAACAAAGCTAATAGGTTTTTTAAAGACTATGGACACAAAGTAAATAAAAAATGCCAAATAGCTCCTAATACTGAGAAAACAAATATTCAACCAAGCATACATTTGGGGGGTGATAAATAAAAACACCTAGGAACTTGGATTTCAGATAATAATGATCAAACAACTAAATAAGAGCCTGAATAGAAATAGCAAGAAATGTGTTTGTAAAAACAAAAACAATTCTCTGCAAGAAATACATAGATTAGAGCTGAGATTAGAGCTTTGAGATGCTACGTGTTATCGATACTGCAATATGGACTTGAGAGCTGGATATTGAATCAAGAACAAATAAATAATGAGCTACAGTCATTTGAAATGTAGTGTCACTGAAGGATGCTTAGAACAGCATGGACACAGAAGAAAACGAACACGGAAATATTGCGAGAAATGGGCAGAGAATACGAAAAAATAAACAGAAAAATAAGAAAGTTTGAATATCTGGGACATGTAATGAGGGGACACTGATGTGAAATGATAAGGAGTTTAGGAAGAAGAGAGAGGAAGAAAAGTGTCATATATACAGGGTGTCCCGAAAAGATTGGTGATAAATTATACCGCACATTCTGGAGTGAAAAATAATTCGATTAAACCTAACTTACCTTAGTACAAATGTGCTCATAAAATAAGTTGCAGCCCTTTGAAGTTACAAAATGAAAATTGATTTTTTTCAATATATCGAAAACTATTAGAGATTTTTTATTGAAAATGGACATGTACGATTCTTAGGTCAGAAACATCTTAAAACAAAATTATAGTGAAATTTGTCCACCCCATAAAAATTTTATGGGGGTTTTGTTCCCTTAAACCCCAAAAACTTTTGTGTACGTCCCAATTAGTTCATTATTGTGGTACTATTAGTTAAACACAACGTTTTTAAACCTTTTTTGTCTCTTAATATTTTTTCGATAAACCAGTTTTTATCGAGATGCGGCTTCTTTTTAAATATATTTACGTAAACATTTTCTGTAGGTTTTGCTCCTTTAAAACCCCCAAATATTTGTGTACGTTCCAATTAAACTATTATTGTTGTACCATTAGTTAAAAACAGTGTTTTTAAAACTTTTTTGTCTCTTAGTCTTTTTTTGATAGGTCACCTTTTATCGAGATGTGGCTTCTTTTTCAAAATACACATAAAAATGTAAATTATAAATAGATTTTTACAACCATAACATTTTTAACCATATACAAATATGTGGTGGATTCGAAAAATATTCAAAATATCTCGATAAACACTAGCTTATCGAAAAAGTATCAAGAGGCAAAAAAGTTTTAGAATTATTGTTTTTAACTAATGGTAATACAATATTAATTTAATTCGAACGTACACAAAAGTTTGGGCGGGTTTAAAGGAACAAAACCCCCATAAAATTTTTATGGGGTGCACAAATTTCACTTTAATTTTTTTTAAGATGTTGCTGCCATAAGAATACCACATGTCCAGTTTCAATAAAAAATCTTTAAGAGTTTTCGATATTTGAAAAAAAAAATCGATTTTCATTTTGTAACTTCAAAGGGCTGTAACTTTTTTTGTGTGCACTATTGTATATAGGTAAGTCAGGTCCAATCAACCTATTTTTGACCCCAGAATCTGTGGTATAATTTATGACCAATCTTTTCGGGACACCCTGTATATTATCGGTTTACAACGTTCTCCGTCTTCCGATACCCGTTCGCCATTCCTCTCTGTCCGCACATTGATATACTTGCAGACCTTTTTCATCCATGGCTTTGTTTATTCCTGCCTGCCAACTTTTCCTCGGTCTACCTCTTCTTCTTCTACCTTGCGGAATCCAGTTTTGTACTTGTTTTGGGATTCTGTCTTCGTGTATTCTT
This sequence comes from Diabrotica virgifera virgifera, assembly GCF_917563875.1. Classification (NCBI taxonomy): domain Eukaryota; kingdom Metazoa; phylum Arthropoda; class Insecta; order Coleoptera; family Chrysomelidae; genus Diabrotica; species Diabrotica virgifera. Next base: position 174,426,397 of record NC_065449.1, on the reverse strand, counting down.
TGTACGTGACCAAACCATCGTATTTATTATATGTGTGATCTTCATTATTTCTCGTATCCGTTTATTGGTGACATAGTCTCTTCTCGATCTTCCTGCAGCTCTTCTTCAGAATCCATTTCGGTGACCTCTAACGTTCGTTTTGATTTTTCCTTCATAGGCCATACATAGCTGTATTTTATAATGCTTTTCACTACGGCGTTATAGATGTTTTTCTTGTTTTGGTTGTTTACCTGCTTGTCCCAGAGTACTGAGTTTAGAAACGTAATTGTTTTCCTGCTCTGAGTATTTCGTTTTTTAATGGCTGCGTCCAGTGTTCCATCATTCGTGATTTTCATATTCATACCCAGGTATTTATATTCGTTACATTTACTGATTGTTTCTCCTCCTTCTAGTATCAAATCCTGCTGCGTTCCACCGATATTCATATATTTGGTTTTCCGATGTTGATCTCTAGTCTCCATTTCCTGTATTCCTCTTTTAGCTTTCTTGTCATGTAACAAATATCATCGTAGTCTTGCGCTATTAGTATTTGGTCGTCTGCGAAACACAGAGTATATTATTATAGTGTATGGTCATTTAGTGGGAGTCCCATGTTCTTACATTTCCGTTTCCAATTTTTAACAGCTTGTTCCAAATATATTTTAAAAAGTGTTGGAGAGAGGCAGCATCTTTGTTTGAGCCCTTTATTTGTCAGAAATACTTCGGTGAGTTTGTTTCCTTGTTTAATTCTCGTGGTCGTGTTGTTATATAAATTTTTAATTATTTTCATGATTTCTATGTTTATATTTTTGTATTCTCTATTGCCTCCCACAACTTTACCAAAGGCACACTGTCGTATGCCTTTTTCAGATCAATATATACGAAATGAATCTCTTGGTTAACCGCTGTTTTCTTTTCCATGACTTGTGTGATTGCAAAAAGGTGATCAATTGTAGATCTTCCGGTTCTAAATCCTGCTTGTTCTTCTGCTTCCATTTCCTTGTATTCGTCTTCTATTCGGTATTTTAAGATCCTTCCGTATATTTTGCTGATTTTTGGTGTAACGGAAATGCCCCTGTAGTTATCACATTGTTTCGATCTGCTTTTTTGTATATTGCTGACATGTACGATAATTTCCATTCTTGTGGGACTTTACCGTTTTTTTAGTTCGGTACATACTTTCTTTATATCATTGGTGAATAGCCTTATTGAAGATCCTGTTACTCCTACTGTGTCCTGGGATGGTTCTGATGTTTCGAATTCCTTTCTTTTTTCTGTCAGTATGTCGCTGAAATACTCCTTCCACTAATTCGGTGATATTACAGTTATAAGTCCTTTTCCTGTCTCTTTGCGTAGATTTCTAAGAATTCTCCAGCTCTCAGTGGATTTCCTACCTCCGATGTATGTATTGATTCATGTACACTGCTTTTTCCATTTTATGTTCTTACTCTGCCTAATCATTCTGCGTACGTTTACTTGTGCTTCCTTATAAGCTAGTTGGTCTACTACATCTCTTGTACTCATGTATCTCTGGTATTTTCTTCGCTTTTCTTCTATTTATAATTCTACTTCTTCGTCCCACCAATATGGTTTGTTTTTCGTGTTCTTTTCTGTCCGTCCTAAGGCTTCTTCTACGGAGAGTGTCATGCTTGAAGAATTTAAGGGATTGATTTAAATGCAGTTCTATATCGTTGGCCTAATATCAAAAATGTATAAAGATGCATAAGTCCAAAATATTAAATTTTAGACTTTTGATAGCATCTGTTAGCATTATTCAAAAGCTATGCACGGCTCTGTTTTATTCCAATATAGTTTACTAGATGTTGTTCAAATTGTGAAAATGATATTTGCATAAGTCCATTAATGTTGAAAAAAATAATATGAAATCCGCACAAGTCCCACAAGTCCGCTCTTGTTGGTGGCCAAACCGTTCAAACGTATGGGTGCTTTTCTGATGTTTATACATTAAAAAGTCTTTTCATTGTAAACGGGGGAGTACTTACAGGGTACAGGTTAAATGACACAAAATTTTGTTTAAATATTAAAAAAAATTAAAAATTTAAAAAATTTAAAAATTTAAAGCACTCATGGGAGTGCCGACAGAAGTGAAAACATCTTATAATATATAAATTACGAGCTCAATGCTGTTTCCCCATCCAAAAAGGAGTGCTATACCTATATTATATACGCGTTGCGTACTTTCTATGCTATTTACGTATACATACACATAATAATATTATATGCGTACGAAATTTATTTCGTCGAAGCAATGACGGTCGCTATTTTAATACTTTTTCCACATCTAAAAAGTGCACGTCCCTAAAGACATTTTCACTTCCATAATTTATTTCGGCGAAGCAATGACGGTCACGATGAAGGTCGCTAATTCAATCTTCTTCCCAAATTCTTTCCCATCCAAAAAGTGCACAACGTCCCTAAAGAAGTTTTCATTTCAAAAATTTATTTCGCCGAAGCGATGACAGTCACTAATTCAACACTTTTTCCCCATCTAAAAAGGGCGCAACGTCCCTAAAGAAGTTTTCACTTCAAAAAATTATGTCGTTCAAGCAATGACGGTGGCTAATCTAATACATTTTCCCCATCGAAAAAGTGCAAAACGTCCCTAAAGAAGTTGTCAATTCAAAAATTTATTTTGTCGAAGCGATGACGGTCGCTAATTCAATACTTTTTCCCCATCTAAAAAGGGCACAACCTCCCTAAAGAAGTTTTTACTTTAACAATTTATTTCGTCGAAGCATTCACGGTCGCTATTTTAATACTTTTTCCACATCTAAAAAGTGCACGTCCCTAAAGACATTTTCACTTCCATAATTTATTTCGGCGAAGCAATGACGGTCACGATGAAGGTCGCTAATTCAATCTTCTTCCCAAATTCTTTCCCATCCAAAAAGTGCACAACGTCCCTAAAGAAGTTTTCATTTCAAAAATTTATTTCGCCGAAGCGATGACAGTCGCTAATTCAACACTTTTTCCCCATCTAAAAAGGGCGCAACGTCCCTAAAGAAGTTTTCACTTCAAAAAATTATGTCGTTCAAGCAATGACGGTGGCTAATCTAATACATTTTCCCCATCGAAAAAGTGCAAAACGTCCCTAAAGAAGTTGTCAATTCAAAAATTTATTTTGTCGAAGCGATGACGGTCGCTAATTCAATACTTTTTCCCCATCTAAAAAGTGCAAAACCTCCCTAAAGAAGTTCTCACTTCAAAAAATTTATTTTGTCAAAACGATGTCGGTCGCAAAGTCAATATTTTTCCCCATCTAAAAAGGGCACAACGTCTCTAAAGAAGTTTTCACTTCAAAAATTTATTTTCGTCGAAGCAACAACGGTCGCTAATTCAATACCTTTTCCCTATCTAAAAAGGGCACAACGTTTCTACAGAAGTTTTCACTTAAAAAATTTATTTCGCCGAAGCGTTGATGGTCGCTAATTCAACTTTTTCCCCATTTAAAAAGTTCACAACGCCCTAAAGAAGTTTTCACTTCACAAATTTATTTCGTAGAAGCAATGACGGTCGCTAACTTAATACTTTTTCCCCATCTAAAAAGTGCACAACGTCCTTAAAGAAGTGTTCTCTTCAAAAATGTATTTCGTCAAAGCAATGACGGTCGCGATGACGATCGCTAATTCAATACTTTTTCCTCATCTAAAAGTTCCCAACGTCCCTAAAGAACTTTTCACTTTAAAAATTTATTTCGCCGAAGCGATGACGGTCGCTAATTCAATACTTTTTCCCCATCTAAAAAGTGCACAACGTCCCTAAAGAAGTTTTCACTCCAATAATATTACTATTAATATACGTACCTAGATTATAATAATATACAGTGGAACCTCGATAACTCGGATTAATCGGGACCGCGGCCGATCCGGGTTATCGAAAATCCGAGATAGCCGGAGAATATGGTAAAAATTAATAAAATACGGTATACTTACAGATAAACTCCGTTAGAATTGAAATAACATGAAATATATTTATAAATATGCACAGTACCTACTCATTAAAATTACTAAAAAAACACCAAACACAAATGTAAGCAAACGGAAGCGAAAAATACATGACACACAATACAGTCACAACGATGTAATGTTATTTAAGAACAGTGAAAACTAAAGACCATTGTTTATAAAAGAAGTTTTTAAATAGTCTTTCCTAAACAATGCTAAGCCAGTTTGAAATAAAAAGGAATAGGTACTACAGACAGGTGACTGTTGTTTCTGCGGCGTGTGCTATGAGTCATTTTTAATATCGTATAGTTCAAATTACACACATACACATTATCTCTCAAATATTATATTACATACATTTTTATTGTTGAAACGTTTGTCTGATAATTAACTATTTTGATGGGAAATAAGCCACAATTAAATTGAAAAATACAAAATATTGAAAATCAAAATGTTTATCTGATGAAAATCGGTCCGGGTTAGCCGGACTTCCGGGTTATCGGGGGCCGACTTATCGGGGTTCCACTGTACGTACAAAATCAATCCTTTTTCGCCATCCCAAAATAGATTTTACATTTTATTTTAAATTTAAATACTTCTACACAATTTGTATATACATACACATAATAGATATACGTACAAACTTTATTTCGTCGAAGCGATGACGGTCTAGGTTTTACATTTATTTTAAATATAAATACTTCTATACAATTTATATATATACATACACATAATATACTTATACTTATATTTACAAAATTTATTTCGTCGAAGCGATGACGGTCGCGATGATGGTCGCGAAATCAATAGTTTTTCCCCATCCTAAAATAGGTTTTACATTTAGTTTATATTTAAATACCTCTACACAATTTATATGTACATACACATAATATATAGCATAAGCGATGACGGTCGTAATGACCGTCGCGATGACGGTCGCGAATTCCATGCTTTTTCCCCTATCCAAAAATCGCACAACGTCCCTAAAGAAGTTTTCACTTTAAAAATTGATTACTAAAAACGTGTATTTAAATTGTTTAGGGACTTATGCCATTTTCACCTTATATTTAGTTATATACAAGTGGAGTTAAGCACACTTAAAAAATTTTTGTCTCTCCTATAAAATCACGTATTGTGGACTTATACATATTTCACATTATTCCGACGATGTGTAGAATGTAGAACTCTTCAGAGGATTCGTAGGTTGAGTAAAGGTAGCGATACTATTATCCACATCCGATTGGGAGACGGTAGTTAAAGAAGAAGAATTTGAAGAATATCTGTGTGGTTGCCATATAGGAAATGTAGTTCATTGTGCTACCAGAAATTTATCTATCATCCCTTGGTTTTCCAAAACTGTCTACACGTTCTGCACGAGATGGCACAATACCGTTTCCATAAAGAATTCTTCTCTTTATTCATATTGTACCTGAATATATGATATTCTATCCCACTATTCTCCAATTCAACTTCGTTTTTATATCTAGAAAGCAGTTTTACTAGAATATTTTGTGCAAATGACGTCAGAGTTATCAATCTAACTCGATCTATACGGTTTCAGCATGAAAATAATGGCCTTCAGTCCATTGTGCTGCCATGTATGTATTCGTTTCATTTTTTTTTGTAGACTCAGGATAGTTCAACGGGGAAAGCTTTTTTTAGGATCTCTTAGAGTAAAAGGATCTTTATCTAAGCATCTTCTTCTCAGGGTGCCTTCTCCATTAGTAGAAGTTGTATACAACTACAGCAAATTACTCTCTATCTTGAGGGATTCTTAGTATCGAATGTATGTCCATGTCTATCCAGTCTCCCATGCTTTTCAGCCAGGAGCTTCCTCTTCCTACTGGTATTCTTTTTCCTTCCACCTTCCCTTCCATTATGAGTCGTAAAAAGTTGTATCTTTCTTCTCTGTAATTATGTCCTAGATAACTCGTTTTCTGTTTTTTAAAATATTTAGAAGTTCTCTCTCAGTCCCCATTCTTCTTAGCACCTCGTTGTTGTTGGCGTGCTCTGTCCAAGAAATCTACAGCATCCCTCGAAAAACCCACACCTCAAAGGCTTCTATTCGTCTCATACTTGTAACTCCCGGAGTCCATGTTTCCCCTCATTATAGCAATATGTATCCACTCACACAATATCCACTCAAAATTAGTATCAGAAATTCAACGATAAGGTAGAGTTTATAAGGAATTTCACATTCTTTGAAAAGCTGACCTAGTATACTCTATACGAGCACGTATTTGGACCTCGTGGTCTAAATCGTTTATTATCCAGCAACCAAGATCTTGCAATCTTTGCACGAGTTCTACCTAATAGTTATACAGGGTGCGCCAAACCTCTGGTTTTCTTGGATTACGGCTAAATTAAGAGATATAGAAAAAATGAAAAAAATCAATCTCGTTTAAGAGGATAGGTTCAACGGAATCGGAGGTAAAAACCTTCAGTGACTAAATTAATAAAAAATAACATACAAATTTCTAAAAGTAAGCCAATTATTATGGTCTGGTTTATGTGGTTTATGTCAGCTATTTTACTTTTCAATTTTCATTGAATAAATATTTTGTACTCTTTGTCGTACACAATGGCCTTTGAAGCGGCAATGAATTTTGTGTTGCCTCTATTTAGTCCTGTCGCCAGGGGGGGGGGTACAACGGCCTCCTGTATTCAGATGGACTTACCCAAGTTTTTTTATGTATTTTGACCTGTAGAGCACAAATTTTTTGGGTAACAGTTGATCCGGATGTCGATAAGATTGTTATAAACCAAGAAGTTGAGGAATCACATAACAGCGATTTCTCGCAAAACAAAACATTTTTTTGTATTTTTTGGGCCATTCTAACCAAAAAATGTTCCTACAAATTTTTTCCTATGATACATAGTTTTCAAGATAAACGCGGTTGAACTTTCAAAAAATCGAAAAATTGCAATTTTTGAACGCGAATAACTTTTGATTAAAAAATAAAATAGCAATTCTGCTTACCGCATTTGAAAGTTCAAGTCAAATTATATCGGTTTTAATTATTTGTATTGCTAAAAATTTATTATTTTATTGTTAAAAAAAGCTATAAACACCTAGTGCTTGAGTGATGTTTTCAATGATTTCTCATTTAAAATCGAACGAGTAGGTAGAAGAGGTAAAAGTGCAAGCGGGGCTATTTCTACGTAGCATGCTTAAAACGCATGTATTAGGCACGGGAAACACTATGTGTTTATAGCTTTTTTTAACAATCAAAAAATAAATTTTTAGCAATGCAAATATTCAAAACAGATATAATTTGACTCAAACTTCTAAAGGCGGTAAGCATAATTGCTATTTTATTTTTTATTCAAAGGTTATTCGGGTTCAAAAATTGCAATTTTTCAATTTTTTGAAAGTTCAACCGCGTTTATCTCGAAAACTATGCATCCTACGAAAAAACTTGTAGGAACATTTTTTAATTAGAATGACCCAAAAAATACAAAAAAATGTTTTGTTTTGCGAGAAATCGCTGTTATGTAATTCCTCAACTTCTTTGTTTATAACAATCTTATCGACATCCGGATCAACTGTTACCCAAAATATTCGTGTTCTATGGGCCAAAATACATAAAAAAAACTTGGGTAAGTCCATCTGAATTAAGAAGGCCGTTGTACCCCCCCTGGCGACAGGACTAATTGCACTTTTTAGAATATTTTCTGGTAAGTCCATAACTTAGTTTACATATTATACATCCAACTGGCAGCTACATAATACAGGGTGTTTCATTGGGAAAGTAACATACGTTAACTGTAGAAAGAGGATACTTGGACGGTCTCAAAAATACCATACTTAATGGGTCTTACTCCATTAATAACAAAGATACTGGGTGTTTTATCTATTTTGCCATTTTCTTAATTGGTTCATAACTTTTTAACCACACTGTATATTTATGTTATATTTGGCACGCACATATAATTTAAGGTGTACAATAAACTAATTTATTTACAATTGTAAAAAATCCAGGTGCGGATTAAAAAATATTGGAAAAATATTCCGACCCAAAAACAACACCCTGTACATTAAATTTTTTTAAAATGGATTTTACAGTTAAAGAGAGAATGAAAAACTAAATTTAGTGATATACTTTGAATTTTCGGCAAAATGATTTTTTTGGTCAAATTTTGAATTTGAATTCTGAAATTATGTGAATTGCGAGAGTTCTAAGTAGAAAAAAATTGAAATGTAGCTTACAACTTGTCAACCGCACTGTATTTGATTTTATATTTAACAGGCGAATATTCTTTTAGGTGTCCAATCAATTAATTTATCTACAATTACAAAAAATCCAGGTCCGGATTAAAAATATTGTATAAATGTTCCGACCCAAAAAAACCCTGTATATTAAATTTTTTTAAGATAAATTTTGCATTTGAAAAGAGGATGAAAAACTAAATTTAGTGGTATTATGTACTTTGAATTTTCGGCAAATTGTTTTTTCTGGTAAAATTTTGAATTTGAATTCTGAAATTATGTGAATTGCGAAGCTCAAAGTAAAATAAATTAAAGTATGACAATTTTAATTAATACCTTTTTTAATCTAGATTGGTAAAATATTAATATTTGCACACATAACAATAATTTTTTATGGTGGTAATTTTGAATAAGTGCTTTAGCTTTGAATAGATATTATACTGTAAATTTTCGCTGTTTTGTTATAATTTTTAGATACTTTGTTGAATAAAGTGGTATATTCTTTATTGACACTTTATGATTTATTCATTATTTAAAGATGAATATTAGCCATAAACTATTTGTCACATAATAAAAAAACAGTAAAATGTTAACATTTTACCAATTTAGATTAAATAATGCTAAATTAAGTCGCATTTTAACTTTTTCTACTTGAGCTCTCGCAATTGACATAATTTCAGAATTAAAATTAAAAATTTTACCAGAAAAATCGTTTTGCCGAAAATTTAAAGTATACCAATAAATTTAGTTTCTCAGTCAATTTTCAAATGCAAAAGTCATTTTAAAAAAATTTAATATACAGGGTGTTTTTTTGGGTCGGAACATTTTTACAATATTTTTTAATCCGGACCTGGATTTTTTATAATTGCAAATAAACTAATTGATTGGATACCTAAAAGAATATTCGCGTGTTAAATATAAAATTAATATACAGTGCGATTAACAAGTTGTAAGTTGTATTTAATTCTTTTTCTACTTATAGCTCTCGGAATTCACATAATTTTAGAATTGAAATTTAAAATTTGACCAGAAAAATCATTTTGCCAAAAATTCAAAGTATACCACTCAATTTAGTTTTTCATCCTCTTTTCAACTGAAAAATCCATTTAAAAAAAATTTAATGTACAACGTGTATTTCTTGGGTCGGAATATTTTTCCAATATTTTTTAATCCGGACCTCGATTTTTTACAATTGTAAATAAATTAGTTTATTGTACACCTTAAATGATATGTGCGTGCCAAATACAAAATAAATATACAGTGTGGTTAAAAAGTTATGAACCAATAAAGAAAATGGCAAAATAGATAAAACACCCAGTATCTTTGTTATTAATGGAATAAGACCCATTAAGTACGGTATTTTTGAGACTGTCCAAGTGTCCTCTTTCTACAGTTAACGTATGTTACTTTCCCAATGAAACAACCTCCTTGATAAGTTTTATTATCTCTACATATACCTCATCTGGACCTGAGACCTTTCGTGGCTTTGCCGTATTGATTGTTTTTGTAACTTCCGATGTTAATACATCAAGTACTGTTTTTTGTACTCTCATCATACTCTCGTCATCAAACAGATCTTCCATGTATTTTTCCCACATATTTCTTATATTTTGTAGTTGCAGTAAAATACGCTGAGTATTCTAAACGTCTCAGTTTTAGTTTGTATATTACGTGAAGTGAAAAATTCAGTCCTGTATGTTCCCCTGTTGAGACCGGATGATTACGCCCATGGAGCAACATTGTTGGATTATGTTGCTATACGGGAGTAATCATGTTGTAACAAAAAGAAGAAAACTTCTGTTGGAGTGAAAGTAAAAAGAAAGATATAGGTACTCCAACAGAAGTAAGGAAAAAAAAAAGAGGCTAGGTAACTAAATAGTTGTGGCTGAAAAGAAGAGAATGTGGGATGTGTAAAGAAAAGGGTTGGTGGCTTCTAGGTTGAAGCCGAAGTAAGGAAATAAAAAATTTACTACTTTGCAGGAGTACTGAAGAAAGGGGGATTATAAGGGATAGAAGTAGAAGTGGGAAGAGACAGAGGCAAACTGAATAGAGTTGGCTAGCAAGAGATGCAAGAAAACCACTTGACACTCAAGGATGGATACGGCTCGTTTGCATGCCTGTCGAAGAACAGTAGCTCTATATAGATAGTAATGATGACTAAAAGGTGAAATAATAAAATAAGAATAATGTACTGAAAATGAATGGAGATGACTAATGACTAAAAACGAACAAAATAAATAAAACTAACTAATCATGGGCGCCATGAAAATGATCTTCGATCATTCTCCCAGGTATCTTATACTGCTGTCAAATATTAAATATATCAAACCTGTAATAATGAACATAAAGGAGTAGTAAAATAATTAATATACAAAATATATTAATGTATAATTTTCTTTGAATGAATACTCAATAATCGAATCTACATAAAATCCAAATAATGAGTTGACTAAGAAATTTTAACAATGGGACTAATATTTTAATATTCAAGGCTAACAAAAAAAATTATTATAAAAAGGTTTTATTACCGGTGATTTCTATTCCGATTCCAAGAGGGGTTGTTCTACCCACATGCCACCCTACTGTAGAAAACCATTTGTGGTAATTTTTTCTTTTCACTGATGTTATAAAATAAAAAACCAACCGCCATTCTAATATTCTATGGTAGCAACCAACTTCACTTACAGCCACAGGTCAAGTGATGAACATTCGTCTCTCCTTCCAAGAGTACGACGTCAAACTCACCGAACGCGAAATAATTCTCGATAGGTGGAGTATGTTCCATCACCGAGGTATGACGTCACGTCAGTGGTCCTATACGAGGAATTAGAGAATTTAAATGGGAGAGCGAAGGAAAATAATTATAAAAATAATTAAAGAGTTAAGTTAGTAACGTGACCGTTACAATGTTAACCTTTCGGTGCTTGCGTCCAGTTTTAAAACATAATTGCTCGTGTGCGGAGTAAGAGTCCTCACATAACAAACGGCAGTTTTTGTATCCCATATTTCCTCACAGTTTAACTGGATAAATTTAAGGACTCCTGCTAGATATAATACCCCAATCAAAGTCTTGAGTTCTATTAAATCTGTGCTTGTGGCATATCTTTCATGTGTTTCCGGTTTTCTTGAATGTGCTTATTTGTGCACTCGACAATTCTATTCAACATGGTATTAGAAAATAAGTACTTTTAAACTTCTAACTTTGTTTTAAAATTCTTTTAAAAAAAATTGTGACATTTTTACACCAAACACATTTTTTATTTCGCTGCTCTAATTCTACCGTGCCTGGGTATAGGGTATTTGGACCATATTGTGCTGTGTCTTTGCCAATAAATGTAAGAGTAGGAATTCGTGCATATTACTTTCTTCTAAATTAGAAATTTTTCTCTTCGTATCATCGGAAATGTCTATTTCAAGTTACATACTAACTCCACGCAAATATTCTTTTTCATCATCAAAATCAATGGGCTCCTGAATATCATCTTCAGTCAAGACTTCCTACATAATTTGTTTTTCTGAACATTCTTGTTCCTTTTTCCAACAACACATAATATGTTTTAACAAACTACTTTTTAAATAAAAATACCCTTTAAAATGTTACCCTATAAAAGTAATTTTCGCCCTACAATCTTAGTAATAATACACAAATGCTCGCACGAGATGCGTCACTCCGCATAAACCAGTGGTCGACTTATTAGCCAAAGTGCCAAATATGTATGAACATTATAATAATTGAAAAAAAACTGCTAGTCAAATCTGCTTGTTCAGTGAACTTTTATGACACTAAATAAGTAGTACACTAAATAAAAGTATTAGCCCAAGAATTGAAGAATTTTGGCTCGCAATTTTTTCGTTCAGCATGGATTTACTTGAAATTTTCATAGAAGGTAGAGAATAGACCAAGGATCATTTTCTATATCATGCCGCTGTACGACAAAACCTTGGGGTTGTTGTTACCCCATCTAGGAGGTGGGAATGTTTCGTTACATTTTTATTATGGAAATCGATGTAAAAAGTGAATCTAAGACAAAAATGTTCTTTACATTTTCTTCATAAAACTTGTAAATTTCGAGTTAATCGCGGTTGAAAGTAACAGTTTTTCGACGAAAAAATCGACTTTTTTAGAGCGCTTTTTGAGAATTTATCAAAAAATTGTAAAAATCAAAATTGTATCTTTTAGAAACGCAAACAAAATCAATCTTTTTTTGATAATTTTTCTACAACCAACACAAACTGAGATACGGCATGTTAAAGGTTAGCTTTTTTCGTCAAATGAATAATTTGATATATGCAAAGCCAGATAACGGGAAAAATTTACAATTTTCGGAGAAAACTTACACAATCTTTTTTCAAGCATATAATTAGTCATTTCAAAAAATAAGAAAAAATTTCTGCCATAAAAATTAAGCGACTTATGATCAAAATAACGTCGGTACCTATTTTTTCTACGAAAAAATCAGTGAAAACAACCCCCTAACTACCCTCCTAATTAAAAATGATCTTCACCCTTCTGTGATTATTTTTATACAGGTATTATCAATACACCCAAGAAGTTTGACCTATTTAAAAGGCCTAATTTTAGAAAAATTGGAAAAATATAAAGTAATTTTTTGCAATTTTGTATTTTTTAGGTTTTATTTCAAAATATCTCCGAAAATACTGGCAATGCGAAAAAAATTATAGAATATTAAATTGTAGGCTCTTTAATAACTAAAATTTAATTTTTCACAGACTTTCTCTACATTGAATATTTACCGAGGTATAGCTATTCAAAGCCTCTATTTAGGAGCAAACACCCTCCTTATTGGAGCCCTTTAAACTCGCCCCACTTAAAAACTAATGCATCTTACGGAATTTAACTTACATATTCTTATAGCTCTTTAAAAAACCTTTAAAATAATTGGAATCCAATAAACCTCTTCCCACCTTAAGACGGCAATCTTTTCTACTTTCATATACTGCATCAACATCAGCAAATCTCTTTAATCCCGTCCATTCTCTAATGACCACAATACCCTCTTCTACCATTAACAATGTTCATCATGTTATCATAAAACCTATACCTCAATTAATTACTTCACTACTAAAAATATAGACCTCCGATTGACTAGTTCATTTCCTCTTCCTTCACTTCTCCCCTGGACTAAGACTAAACATCTTCCTTCAATAGACATCTCCCTCACCATCTTTAACAAACATGAATCACCCAACAGTCTTGTAAAGAAAGCATTTTTAGAAATTATAACTATATACTATACTATATATATATTATAACTATAACTATATTATATTTTTTTAGAAAAAAAAATCATATGATTTAATTCTATTTACCGATGCTTCTAAAACTACCACTGGTGTTGGCTGTGCTGTCACCACTAAACATGAACTTGTAAGATCTTCTCGGCTACCCTCAACATGTGGCGTTTACACTGGTGAACTATATAGTAGTCTCTTGGCATTTCAATACATCTCCCATCAAAACAGACATGTTGCCATTTGTACGGATTCCCTTTCATCTATCCATTCAATCAATACATTTTTTACTGACCATCCATTGGTTCAAAATGTTTCATATGGCCATCTTCTCATACTGGAATTACTGGTAATGAAACAGCAGATCATTTTGCCAAAGAAGTTACCAACCTCAATACCGGAATAACCACAATTCAACTAGCTGGCAATCTCAAACTCGATTTCAAAAAGTCAGTAAATGATGCCTGGCAAAACTTATGGAAACAGAGTAAAACAACTCTACATGAACTCGAACCACATATTGTTCATTTCTTCTTGGACTTTTTAACTAGAAGAGAAGCATCGATTATTAGAGAACTCCGAATTAACCATACCAAACTTATGGTTTCTTGGTGTCCTCAGAAACTCGTCCAATTTGCCTCCATTGCAATGTTTTCCTTACTGTGAAACACACCCTCACCGAATGTAACTCATTCACCAACCTCTATACATCACTTGATATGAAACTTACAATTAAAGAAATGCTTAATGGTAGGGGAGCCCAAGAGGGGATTTTTGCAGTTACTCGAGCGCGTCAGATTATCATATGGGGAGAAACCTGGTACCCTGTAGATGTACCTCTACCATATATTGGCTCTTAACACACGGAAGTTCGTTAAAGGGGGCCCGAAAAAATAAAATTTATCCTTAAAAAAACTTGAAATTGTCAGATTAAGATAAGGTAAGTTAATTACATGCAAAAGAGTGTATATTTCAAAAATCTGACGATTTGAGCCAGGCGTAAGGAAATGGGCGAGTCCCAAAGTTTCACAAGAAAACAGCGAATATTTCGAGAAATGAATGACAGATCGAATAACTAAAAAATATGTGCTAAATATTTTTTAAAAATCTATCGAATGATATCAAACACAACTTCCCACGGAGAGGGGTGGGGGGGTAAATTTAATATTTTAAATACGAATCCCACTATATTTCGCGAAATGAACATCAGATCGAAAAACTGTGAAATACACTTATTTAATATTTTTGAAAAATCTATCAAATGGCACCAAACACCACCCTCCACGGAGGTGGGGTGGGGGGTTACTTTTAAATCTTAAATAGGAACCATCATTTTTTATTGCAGATTTGGATTCCTTACGTAAAAATAAGTAACTTTTATTCGAAATATTTTTTCGAATTACAAATAGATGGCGTTATAATCGGAAAAAACGATTGTTGGAAACGGAAAATTAAATTAAATCATGGCAAGCGCCCACTAAAATGGAAAACTTTACTTAACTTTTTTTGGTTTTAGAACCTACTCTTCACAACCCAATAGGTCCCCAAAGCGCTAGAGTGACTGCACATTTAGCATACTTTGCTCCCCTACCATAACAACCCTACAGAGATCATGAAAACTATATCGTTTTTAAAAATTACTCACCTCTACAAAAGATTTAATATAATATAATATTTAATAGAAATTATTTAAAGTTTAAAGTATAATTATATGTTTTCATTATTTAATTATGTATCTAATGTTAGTGTTCTGGTACCAATGGCCATAGTTGTCGAGGTACTTTATGTAAATAAAAAAAAATAATAATTTGTGGAAAGCCTTTTTGTCGCCAAAAATGAAGGATATAAAACATTTTTTTTTTAATTTGAATTGCCCGAAAATTCGAAAGACGACGAAGATAATATCGATCTCGATGAAGATGATTAAAAAACTATTTGCATTTGTATTGTTATTTGTAAATTCGTATTTTTGTGTAAATAAATATTTCTGTACGTAATTCTACTTTTTTTTTCTGTATATCTATTAAGTTACTTAGAAAAATTGCAATGTAGTATGGTATAACTAGATCCAAACCCAGACATCCAAAGTGAAAGTTATCCTCCAACACCAAATTGTTCTATATAGTCCACATAATGTTCAGAAAAAAGTCACACCATTTTGAGCGTCGGGTTTGGGGAGGAGAGGGGGGAGAAATAGGTAAATTCGTAGTTTTTTAAGTTTTTCGTCAATATTTCTAAAACTATGCGGTTTAGCATGAACAACCTTCTATACAAAAATGTTCTACATTAAATTTAAAACAAAAAAGGCCCGATGTATAATCCTTCTAAAATGAACGGTTCCAAAGTTACGGAGGTAGTATAGTATAATTGGTCCAAAAAAGGCCTAACCCAGACATTAAAAGTAAAAGTTTTCCTCCAACACCAAACTGTTCTATATGGTCCAGATATTGTTCAGTAAAAAGTTACACCATTTTGAGCGTCCGGTTTGGGGGAGAGATGGGGGAGAAATCGGTAAATTAGTAGTTTTTTATGTTTTTCGTCAAGATTTCCAGAAATATGCTTTGGCGTAAACAATGTTTTATACAAAAATGTTCTACATCAAATTTAAAACAAAAAAGGACCTATACATAATTGTTATAAAATCAACGATTCCAGAGTTACGGAGGGTAAAGTTTTCGATACTTTTTATATTTTTTGGGCAATTTATAATATTTTTACTGACTGAAAGAAATTTCCTTTAACATGATTTGCTATTTCAGTGGCCGATGATATGTTAGTGATAAGCCGTTGAAGAAACGTCAACCTCACCACCCAAAATCATCACCAATTACTCAAAAAATATAAAAAGTATCGAAGACTTTCACATTTCACCCTCCGTAACTCTGGAACCGTTGATTTTATAACATTATGGATGGGACCATTTTTGTTTTAAATTTTATGTAGAACGTTTTTGTATAGAAAACACTGTACACTATGTGATTCGCCTAGCCTCAGATATTTAAATGAAAAAATAACAAATTTATCAAAAAATCAGATACCACAAGAGAACTTCATTGCATTAATTCAACTAACTAAAAAATTGACTGACAATTTGCCCGTTTTCATGGAGACATATGATTTATTAACAAAAAAAGATGGCAAATTGGATTACCTTACAAAAAAATTGACGAGATCCATAAATTAAATAGCGTGATGAATCCTAAATATCTTTTAAAATCGGTACGGCAAATGCAACAAGATATCGTCAATATATCGTCCGTTTTTTTTTCGGCTGTTCCGATGATACTATTAAGGTTCAAGTTGAAGACTCAAATTCATCCGAGATAAAATTGGGATTACAAAGGCTATCTGAAAACATCAGCGAAATATCTAATCAGATGAGTAATCTTTCCAACAGACTACCTGCTATACAAACTGAAAAAGAGGTATCTAAAAAAAGATAGTGTATGTCACTTCAAGCACCCAAACTGAAGACCCTCAACATTTCCAAACCTGTCCAGAAAGAAAGTCAAAAGTTTCAGAAGATAAGTTTCATTTTGTTGTTATCATTAACTTAACCCCAGCATACACCCCTATACAAATAGTTCACTACATTAAAGAGAGGCTAGGTATTAAGGATTATATTACATGTTACGCTCTCCCTAAAGACACCAACAGAGCAACTGGTTCCTCATTCAAAATAGGCATAAAATCCAAACCATCTATCGACTTATTATTTAATAAGGAAATTTGGCCACCTGGTGTCAACATTAAATGGTCTATAGAATCACCACACTCTGAACCAAAGACTTCATCTGTAGAAAATATGAATCCGAAGTATATCAGAAGCCAGGTTAGCTTGGAAAACCCAATTACCATTCCAAGCAACAACAAAATGAAGTTGAAGATACCAATATATTTACACACAAGCAGGCCATCACAATTTGCAAATCTCAAGAGCATTTCCGTTCCCATATTAATTTTTTTAAGAAAGATACTTTGGAACCATCCATAAATTTGGATCTTTTAACACCACCAAGAGTTAGACTAACTAATAACTCGAACAGTCGATATCTTCTTGCAAGATTAAGGGAACCGGATATTTTAAAGGCAATTAAACTACATCTTGCTTTTCTTCACTATTAGCCTGCTTCTGTATTTTACGACGGATATACCAACACCAGCGTGAAAATTTTTTTGGCTTCCGAAGAACTACCTACTAAGACTGAAGAACTACGAAAAATTCTTCTAGAATTTAACCATGCTTATGGAATTGGTCCAGCTGAAGTGGAAGCTGATCTTGCCGCTTATAGGTCCTATCTCACTTCGGAAAGAATTATACACCTACAACAGTCAAGGGAATGTCACCGAAGTTATTATTCCACTGGCTCTCCAAAGCGAAATTTTTAAACAACACGACGTGTTCTGAGGGACTAGAAACCTCAAATTATTTTAGTGATGACAACTTTGGCACGGTCCTGATTAATATTCGTTCTATAAGAAATAAAACTGATGAATTATTTTTGTTTTTGGAGGAATTAGGATTTCCTCCGATAGTTGCAGTTACAGAGCACTGGCTTGAAGTTAACGAGCCTTTTTTTTGTATAAAAATATACCACAATTGCCAGGTATGATCGTCAAAGTTCGGCTCATGGAGGCACCTTGATTCTTTCTAGAAATAATGATTTTTCTCTGGTAACAAAATATGACTTTTTGTTAAGTGAATCCTTCTTTGAGTTTTCCTTAGTTTATAATAAAAATCTTAATTTTTACATTATTTGCATTTATAGATAACCTGATTCTACCGTGGAACTATTTTTTCAGAACCTGCTAAATTTGTTAGGTGACCTGCCTCATAAAAGCAGAGAAATTCTATGCGGTGATTTTAACATTAATTATGCTGCTGCTAGTGCTACCCAAGTGTCCCTGGCAAACATATTTGAATCGTATGGTCTCTCAATGCACGTGAAGGATTACAAAAACTACATCTACCATAATCGATTATATTGTCTCAGATTTCTCACCTCTTGATGTTTGCTCTACAGTTATTAATGCGGGACTATCTGATCATGAAGCAGTGTATATGAAGTTTAACATCTTCAGTAAACCCTCCTCAAAAACCCAACGTTTAGGTGGGATTTTTTCCACCCAGAATTTTCGTAAATTACAAAATTTATGCTTAACTTCTGAGTGGCAATTTCCTTCTATAGACGTGGACTATAATTTCAGTGTTTTTCTAGATAAGCTTCTCCACATCTTCAATAAGACATTTCCTTTAATTACTATTAAGCCAAAACATCGTAAACCGTGGGTTACGAAAGGTGTTCGCATATCAGCTAAGAATATGCGTTCACTACTATACATCAAGAAATTTACTACCAATGTTGCTGTCACTGAATATATCATGAAGTACAGGACAACATATCTAAAACTTGTCAGGTCAGCTAAAAAAGCCTATTATCAAAATCGTCTGGGAAGCTCTAAAAGTGTTGCAAAAGAAACTTGGTCTATAATAAACGATCTTCGAAATAAAACTCACACAGCTCAATCATTTTCCCTTCCAAATCCTGAAAGTCTAAACGAGTACTTCGTTAATGTGAGTAAAAATATAACATCAACAATTTTGCCGCAACAAGATCCCATTTCCTATCTTCCTAATTCAAGATAGGTCTCGAATTCATTCTTTTTACGACCAGTCGATAACTCTGAACTGATCCAAACAATCAATAGTATCAAAAGCAAATCATCCTGTAGTACTGATGGACTATCTATAAAAATTTTCTCTAATCTCACAGAAAATGTGTTGGAAATCCTCCTCTCACTAATTAATGATTCCTTCGAAAAAGGTAAATTTCCAGAGTGCATAAAGACAGCCATTATTATTCCTCTTTATAAGTTCGGCTTTTTAACAAATAAATATACCACTGATGCCATGTTTTCTGTACTACATGAGGTTTACCAAGCACTAAACAATAATCTTTATACTGCCACTGTTTTCTGCCAATATGCCAAAGCTTTTGATTGTGTAAATCTCGACATCTTGATTACAAAACTAAATTTCTATGGAATTCGAGGTATTTCTTTGAATTGGTTCCAATCCTACTTGAATAATGGGAAACAACTAGTTAGAGCAAATGATACTGACTCTGGTCTCAAAAACATCGTATATGGAGTACCACAAGGTTCATTATTGGGTCCTCTATTGTTCCTTATCTTTATAAATGACATCACTAATTTAAAAATCAATGGGACAATTTTTCTTTTTGCTGATGATACCAGTATCACTTGGAGCAACTCAACTATTGCATCTCTTTATGAAACTATAACTTGGGATCTACTGACGATAAAGACCTGGTCTGACTCTAATTTACTCTCTTTTAATGCAAATAAAACAGTAGCATTATCCTATAAAGGAGCTCTTCAACCTTTGCCTCTTAATAACAGACAAATCAGTACCGTTGATTCTGTAAAATTTCTTGGTATTTTTTAGACAGCAACCTCAAATGGTCCCTTCATATCGATTCGTTAAGTAAGAAATTCGCCTCAGCTTGCTATGCAATCAACTCAACTTACCATCTTCTAAAATAACATATTTTTCGTTGTTCGAGCCTCATCTTCGATATGGTCTTCCTTTTTGGGGTTCTAGTACAGCTGCTCAATTTGATGTCAATTTTTAGATTGCAAAACAGGGCAATAAGATATCTGTTTGGCCTCAGAAGATCTACACATTGCAGAAGTTACTTCAGAGATCACGAAATTTTAACACTTCTATCTTTATATATTCTAGAAACGGTTTGTTTAATTCGTAAACACCTTCATGTCTTTCTATCAAGGCCCAATCATCTTTACTCCACCAGAAATTCAATCTTTGATATTTATTTACCGATTCCATCCACTGAGTTAGTAAAGAAATCTATATTATATTCCGCAAAGAAACTGTACAATCATCTTCCGTTAAAACTTAAATCTGCAACATCTTTCCCAAAGTTCCGTAAAATGACAAAAGCCTATCTATCTAAAAGACCATATTATTCAATAGAAGAATTTCTTAATGAATAACTAAGAAAATTGGGTTCCATACGCAGTAGCATAAACTTGTCAGTTCCTTATGTTGTACCTATTTTAGTGTATTTGTTGTATGTTCAATTTGCAATTTATATTTATTTTGCAATAAATTGTTTTTGTCTTGGTTTTATATCTTATACTGTACATTATTGACGATTTATCTAATTTTAGTAAATTGTAGTTGTTATTTGTTATTTATATTATGTTTTTCTTTTGACTATATGTAAGCTTTATCCATAAAATTGTAAAAATGTTCAGTGACAATAAAGCATATTTCTATTCTCTTCTATTCTAGAACATTGTTTACGCTTAAACATAGTTTTAGAAATATTGTCGAAAAACATAAAGAAACTACTAATTTACCGACTTTTACCCCATCTCCCCCATCTCCCCCCCCCCAAATCGGACGCTCAAAATGGTGTAACTTTTTACTGAACAATATGTGGACCATATAGAACAATTTGGTGTTGGAGGAAAACTTTTACTTTGGATGTCTGGGTTAGGCCTTTTTTGGACCAATTATACTAAAATTAATAGAATAGAATGGAATAGAAATATGCTTTATTGTCGCTGAAAATTATACAAATTTTATGGACAAAGCTTAATATAAAGTCAGAAAAAATAAATAAATAATAACAATAACAATAACAAACACAATTTTCTAAAATTTGATAAATCGTCAACCATACTACATACCTCAGTAACTTTGGAACCGTTCATTTTAGAAGGATTATGTATAGGACCTTTTTTATTTCAAATTTTATGTAGAACATTTTTTTAAAAGGCTATTTATGCTAAACCTCATAGTTTTAGAAATATCGACGGAAAACTTAAAAAACTACGAATTTACCGACTTCTCCCCCCTCTCCACCCCAAACCTAATGCTCAAAAAGGTGTGACTTTTTTCTGAACATTATATGGATCATATAGAATAACTTGGTGTTGGAGGATAACTTTCACTTTGGATGTCAGGGTTACGTCATTTTTTGAATCAATTCTATCATACTATTAAGGGTGGTTTTTAAGGGTTGAAATATTATATTATATCTTAAAGCCTAAAACAATCAGTATTTAACCACTAAAACCAAATTTTACCCATATTAACCAGGGAGCAGTCGCGCTGTGAGAAAAAATCTCACATTTTCATTTTATCCTTTTCCGTGATAACTTGATGAAACATGTTTCAACATTGCTTTCACTCGTAAGTGCCTCGAGGAAGATCGTCGTTTTTTTTTTATTTTTTATGTAGAAATAATGGCTTTGGTGAGAACCAATTAGCTTTAAAATTGTTAGAAATAGATATTTTTAAGATAACAAGTAAATAAAAATATTATAAAATAGAAATTTGATTTAAATTCGTATTTAAATCTATATTGTGAAATTTTTTTCCTACGCGCGACTCCTTACGTTATATAAGTGAGCGCGACTGCTCCCGCTAAGTTCATATTTGTAGAAATTGCTTTTTACGCGATCTTGTAGTAAATTCCAGTTTGCATCTTCTGAAACCTTTAAACAACGCAATAACAAGACAAGTCACGAGAAAAAGCCCATTAATGTATGCCTATACACGAAAAAAATATACTAAGTCCACGCGCTAACATCCAATAACTCAAAATAGTTAATCTGTGATTTAGCATGTTTTTCTGTGTACCCTTTATTTAATTTTGGACAATGCGGGGTAGTTTACACCCCTAAAAGTAATCAACGCCCTTGAACATGATATAGACTATGAAGTACAGGGTGAGATGATCCTAATCCCAAATGTTTATCCAAATCGATGCAAGACGAAATCATTCTTTTATGATAAATAAATTGCTTATACATAGCTCCAACAAAGGTAGTTTTAAGGGTTACAATATTATGTTATTATATCCTAAAACATAAAACAATCATTATTTAATTAACAAAAACCAAATGTTGATCATATTAAAGTTTAAAATGTTATTTTATAATTTTTTACAATTAGGAGTAGTTTTTACCCCTAAAAAACCAAAAGCGTTGAAAGGCTCAATATAGAAAATAAACAAGAGGGTGAAATGAGCCCAATCTCAACTTTTTTTACAAATAGATGCTGGACGAAAAAATTTCAGGGTTTTGTCATTTTTTCAGCTTCATTTTCTTGCCTCTGTAGGGTTTAGCCGGTTAAGATAGTAAAAAATTGCCCCAGTAATATTTCAGAAATAAAAATACCATGTTGACTCCTAGCCCTACTCGTTACCTACTATATTCTAACCCCCCAAAAAATGAAAACGTGTTTTTTCGTTTTTTGGCAATATGTTTGTTTCGAATCTCCATAGAAACTTCTATTTTATTTCATTTTGTATGGTTATTATTTCCTACAACATTGTATTTTTTTTTTTAATTTTTGGCGCAAAGTGGTCGCACTTTGCCGACCACTGGCATAAACGAATACTGACCGAACAAGCGAACGTTTCGAGGGAAAACTTAAAAACAGAAACGCATTAGAGAGACGCGGACGCGACTCGTCGCGAACAAGACAGTGGAAGAGTTGAGATTCTCATTAAAAGTTGAATCGGGTACTCGTCGCGTCCGCGACTTTCAAATACGTTCATGAAGATTAAAAACAACGTAAATAAAGGCGGGTTCTCATTTGTCAGTTTAGCTGACGCAGTCTGACTGATTAATTATTAATGACAAATAAAAAGCGACGTTTGCATTCACAGCTTTTATGTTTTGAGACATTCAGTAGACAGTTAGTCCAAACGTTTTATATCGTGGTAATGAATAGTGTCAAGAGATCAAAGACATATCCTGGTACAGATATCGGTTCAGACCATAACCCTCTAATAGCTGACGTCCAAGTGAAGCTAATTAAAGTCGAAGAAAGCCCCAAAACACCAAAATTACATATCTCAGCATCCAACAAAACGCTAATAGAAAATGACCTTAATAATCAGCTAAAGAATTCAACAAATGAAATCAATACATAAATATGAAACACGTTTAAAGATTTTACCTGGAAAGTAATGGAAAAAATATACAACAACGATGCTGAGGCACAAAAAACAACAATTGATGACTGATGAAATCCTGGAATTGATGGAGCAGAGAAGAAAACTGAAAGATAGCAAGACAGAATACAAATAAAAACAGAAACTAATTAAGTAAACAAAAAATAAAGCTACCTAAAGAAAAATGGATGGGGGATAAATGCAAGGAATTAGAAAAGTAGAATGAAAAATATGATACGTTTAATATGTTTAAAAAAGTTAGAGAAATAGCTGGTCTTTATCATAAGAAAACTCCACATACTATAACCGATTCGTCGGGAAAAATGATAATATACGAACACAAAATTCGAACTACCTGGTATAATTACATAAATGAACTGTATAATGATGATAGACCCGAAGGACTTGAGAATTTAGATGAAGGCGAAGACCAAAAATACTAAAATCAGAAATACTACATGCTATAAAATTGGCAAAAAACAAGAAAGCCGTTGGTCCTGACAACATACCTACAAAAATGTTAAAGCTCATAAATGAGGAAAACATTAGAATACCAGTAAACTTTTCAATGATGTTTATTCGGCTGATGATATCTCTGAAGAATGGTTAAAGTCCGAATTCATAACCATACCAAAAAAACAACGTCCGAAAAACTGTAGCGATTATAGAATGATAAGCCTTATGAGCCACACTTTGAAAATCTTTCTACGTATCATCCACAGTAGAATCAGAGATAAATGTGAAGAAGACCAAGATGAAACACAATTTGGCTTCAGAAATGGACTGGGAACCCGGGACGCACTCTTTGTACTAAATGTATTATTACAGAAATTCCGAGATCAAAGGAAGAACGTGTTTGCTGTATTTATTGACTATGAGAAGGTCTTTGATCGAGTAAAACATCACATATTAATTAAAATATTAAAGGATAAAGGAGTTGATAGTCAAGATGTCACATTCTTAATATTCGTCAAATTATCGAAAAGTCTCTAGAGTTTAACATAGAAACATATTTGTGCTTTGTTGACTACTCCAAGGCCTTCGATAACGTAAAATGGGATAAAATGTGGCATATACTTAGAGAAAGGGGTACGCCAGAACATCTAATCTATCTATTACAAGCACTTTATGTAAATAACACCGCTAATGTAAGAGTTAATAATGTGGTTTCGAAAAACTTCAAATTAAAATCTGGAGTACGGCAGGGATGTATACTATCCCCCATTTTATTCAATATATATAGTGAACACATTATGCGTCAAGTTTTTGAGGAATGGTAAGGTGGAGCAACGATAGAAGGAAGAAAAATAAAAAACATACGTTATGCTGATGACACTGTTAGATTGGCGTCTTCACCAGAAGAACTGGAAGAAATTATGAATAGGCTAGGAACGGTGAGTATGGAATATGGTTTGAAAATAAATATATAGAAAACCAAAGTAATTATCATCGATATAATCAGAAACAACCAACCGGAGATAAGAGACTTGGCAGGTTACGAAGTGGTCAGACAATTTAATTATTTAGGCTCCGTTATTACTAACAGTGGAAGATGCGAAGACGAGATTCGTAGGCGCATCATAATGGCCAGATCGGCAACAGCCAAACTCACAAAAATATGGAAGAATACTGACATTACAAAAAACACAAAATTACGCCTTGTCCGAGCGTTAATATTTCCTATCGCCACCTACGCTTCAGAGACTTGGAACCTCAAAAAAGCAGATTCAAAACGTATAATGGCATTTGAAATGTGGGTCTACCGGAGAATGTTGCGCATTCCATGGACCGCACATCGCACAAATAATGCAATCTTAGCCGAACTTAACATAAAAACTAGACTCAGCACAACTATCAACCAAAATATACTGAGATATTTTGGACATATAACTAGAAGAAAAGAAGGCATGGAACGAATGATAGTTGAAGGCAACGTACAGGGCAGAAGATTCCGAGGAAGATCTCCATTACGATGGTCGGACCAAATAAAGGACATGACTGGCTACTCATTCTCCGAAGCAAAACAACACGCAGGAGAGAGAGAACTGGACAAAAATAGTCAAAGGACTTACATGACGCCACTACATCCTTACGAAGGAGAACAGATAGAGGAGGAAGAGGAGTCAAGATGTACGAATCATAGAAAAATTATACTGGCATCAAACAGCGACAGCTTGCTTAAATGGAAAATCAACAGAAATATGCAAAGTACAAAGAGGTCAGACAGGGTTGTATACTGTCCCCACTGTTATTCAATTTATATTCAGATAGAATATTTAAATAAGCGCTGCATAATTTGGAATGTGGTGGGAAAGTTAATGGAATTCTGATAAATACAATCAGGTATGCAGACGATAAAGTTATTTTAAGAAGTGATGACATGAATGGATTACAACACCTTTTAAATACTATTGACACAGTGGAAAGAGAGTTTGGCCTAAACATAAACTGTTCAAAAACAAAATATATGGTATTTAGCCGTTTGGCCCATCAAGATTTACGGTTATATGTTGATGGTCATATAATTCAAAGAGTACCCAGTTTTAAATATCTTGGCTGCCATATTACTGAACAACTAGATCCAGATAAAGAGATCAAATGTAGAGTCGTGATAGCCCGCATGACATTTTTAAAAATGAGGTCATTCTTCTGTAATGATAACTTGGAACTTCGAAAGTGCATGATTAAAGGTTACATTTGGTCAGTCCTCTTGTATGGTGTCGAAGCATGGACATTAAAAATATCCACCATTAACCGTTTGGAGGCCTTTGAAATGTGGCTGTACAGACGTATACTGAAAATAACATGGACGGCTATGCTGACAAATGTGGCATTCCTTAAGAGAGCAAATGCTGCCCGAGAGCTGCTTGATAACACCGAATATAGAAATATGGCCTATTTTGGACACGTAGTAAGGAGAGACCGGTATAATATTCTTCAACTTATTATGATGGGTAAAATCGAAGGACGCAGAGACATTGGTAGAAAGCAGGCCTGTTGATTGAAGAATATCCGTGAGTGGACGGGAATAAAGAAAGCAGAACACCTATTTAGAATAGCTTGAGACAGTTTCGCCATGTTAATCGCCAACGTCAAGGGGACTTGATAGGGTAAGAAGAAGAAGAAGGTAATGAAAATCATAAAAAAAATTGAGGCCAGCTGTTCACCAGGAAGTATAGTGAATCAAAAGAAAAGAAAACGTCTTAGATGGTTGGTCAGGTCCCGGATATTTCACAGAAATATAAGGGGTGCTAGTGAAACTATATACAAACCACTTAAGAACGTAGACAAATTTCAAGAGATTCTGCAAAAAATTGCTCCTAAATTGGTCTCAAAACTTGCCACACTGAACAAATCACGAAAATTTATGTTATCATGCTTCAGTTTCTATTCATTATTCGATTATGATCAGTCAAAAATGATAAAAAGTAGAACTGGTTTTCACTTTAACTAAAAGTATGAATGTAGTGATCATTTAAAATGAAAATATGTTCTCGTGTTCATTATTTGTTCAGTATGACTGAATCAGTTAGACTTCGTCAGCGAAACTGACAAGTGAGAACCCACCTTAATCTGAGCTATAAGTCAGCGACGAGTCAAGTCGCGTCCGCGACTTTCTAATGCGTTTCTGCCTTAAGGAGGCCGCGCATTGAATCGGCTAGCACCGGTCGGCTCGGAACGGTACGATCGGCAAAGTGTACCTGCGCACTGATTCGGTCTCGTCGGCGTCTTCGGGGTTTGAATGAGTTCTACTTCATCAGAGTCTGAAAAAGATGTTATGATTGCCTTAGCCTGCAATGAAGTACAAAAACAAAAACCGAGATATTGGATTCATAACATTAATTGAAAACACGAAATGTATGGAAAATTCTATTATTTGTTTACCGACCTATTCGAAGATGACGAAAAGTTTTTCATATACTTTCGAATGTCTACTGTCTAGTGTTAAATTTTATGAACTCATTGAGCTATTACCAACCTCTTATAAAGCTTGACACAAACTTTCAAAAATCAATATCTCCTGAAGAAAGGCTAGCGGTTCTGCGGAAAGGTTACTAAAGTAAATATCCCAATTTTCATTTAAAATAAATCAGTTAACTAAAATAAATCAGTTAATAAATAAGTCTAACTAAACGATATAACGGTCGAATTTCACTTAGCTCTTTATCCAATAAAAATTATTGGATATGCAATTAAGCAGGTTTTTTTTGAAAAATGGCTTTATAGTCCAAGTAATGAAGCTTAAAATAGGACAAATTTCCCGGATTTTTATCTTGATCCACATCCAGTGTTATAAACTTTGAATTGATATGAGATGTTAAAATATCTCCTGCATTTCCTGCGTGTCCTGTAAGTTCCTTGAGGGGGTAGCCATCCTTTTCGCAGCCAATTGAGAACGTTGAGTATTGTGCATAAGTAATATTTTTGTCCGTGTCTGTTAATTCTATATGAAGTTCGTTTCTATCGAATGCTACAAATTAAAATTATGGAGAAAATGGAGTTAAACATTTTATTTAAAGACCAAGTAATGAAGCTTAAAATAGGACAAAACCTCGCAATTTTTACAGAATGGATCGATTTGCTTGAAAATTTAAGAATAGGTAGTAGATCGTCCAAGGATCAAAATCTATATGAGGCCGAAAGGCGCTTTTACCATGGGAGTGGTTGCCACCCCATCTCGGGGGTGGAAATTTTTTATTTTATTTTGACCGCAAAAGTTGGTAAAAGCATTCATTCTAGGCAAAAACGTTCTATACATTTTTTTGATAAAATAAATAGTTTTCGATTTATTCGCTATCGAAAGTGTTAGTTTTATATCGAAAAACTCAATGTTTTTAATTAGTTTTCTGCTAATAACTCAAAGTTTTCGTTTTATCAAAACAACTTTGCTTTTCAAAAATGTACCTTTTGAAAAAATAAACAAAACAGTTTTTTTTTATTTTCTTTAAGACCAATATTAATCGAGCTATACTTTATTATAATATGTTAGCTCTTCTTCGTCAAATGCTAAATATTGTAGTTTCAAATTCAAAAGACGGGAAAACTATGCAATTTTCGAGAATAACTTGTTGAAGCTAATTTAAAGTATTTAAAAATATCTATCTACAGAAACCATAAAAAAGTCTGTAGCTCAAAAAGTAAGTGACTTATTATGAATAGAATGTCAGTCCCTATTTTCTTTCAAGAAAACGTCAGTCTTCAACGAAAAAGTGATCGGAAACTTCCCCCTATTTACCACCCTAATTAAAATTAGTCATTGGCCTTATTTGGTCTTCTATATTTATATATTATTAATAGGTTCTAGAGGTTTGACCGGCTTAGAATGATTAGTTTAAAAAAATGGAGTTAAAAGCAAATAACGATTTTTTGTAGTTTGGTAAAAAATGTCCTTTTCTTCAGAATAGAAAGATTAGCATCAAAGATACGAAAAAATATTTAAATATAAAATTGTAGCTTATTTAATTCCCAAGAACATGATTAGCAAAAAATTTTTCCATGGTAATAACATAACTGAGTGAGCTATTGACAATTAAAACTTGTAATAACATGCAAAACCACCTTTACCAACCTTTAACAGTCACCTCTTTTTGCGACTGAGGATTTTAATAGTTATTTAACCAACAAGTGTATTAATAAGGGCGATTAACAATTGAGATATTTTAACGCGTGAACGGATCGAACGCGTTAATGTTCGAGATTGTTAATGGCCATTTTAATTCACGAGTTCGTTACAAAACTTTTCCGTCGACCGTACTTTTCAGAAATAAAGATAATATCTTAGTTTAAATTAATTAAAGGCTCTGTGATAGGCAGTGACCTGTGGTGTAGGCAACCAAACATATCTATACCTATTTACATTCCCACTAAAAAATTTAAAATCAAGTAGCCGCTGTTATTAAAGAATGTGTTAATAAGACTTAAATATAACTTTGTCAAAATGCTATACAGCAGATAATCATTTATCAATAACTTCCTTCAGTTTCAGTAATTGTACTATTTCGAATATTAATGATTACAATAATAAAACTACCACTAAGGAAAATTAAACTTTGGATAAAATTAATGAAAGCTGAAAAAATTGTTGTTTATCGTTAACTAAATAAAAATGTATGTAAGCAATGTATGTTGTGTTGCCTATAATAAAATCGTTCATTAATAGAAAATCATTCATTAATCTTCTTCTTCAAGTGC
The DNA here is from genome assembly GCF_917563875.1 of Diabrotica virgifera virgifera. Lineage (NCBI taxonomy): Eukaryota > Metazoa > Arthropoda > Insecta > Coleoptera > Chrysomelidae > Diabrotica > Diabrotica virgifera. The sequence continues at coordinate 174,396,782 of NC_065449.1, read as the reverse complement.
CGTCTCCTAATCGGAGGTTGGATATCATCATCACTATCTTTACTCTATCCACCGCTGGTCTAAAGAGTTCTATAGAACTGCATCTAAACCAGTCTCTTAAATTCTTTAACCATGACAGTCTCTTTCTTCCTATACTCCTTCCTTAATAGGGGTCATTAATCAATGATTTTGAGGGTGTTAAAATTGATCATAAATGGACGGTCGACGGAAAAAGGATTTAATAGTAATAGCCTTATAGACCTTGTAGAAGCCTATAAAATTATTTTTTACCAAACTTTCTATGATAAAAAATAAAAAGTTACGGTTAAAAATCAATGAATTTTTTTGAAAAAAAAAGGAGAAATCCGATTGGAAGCATAATATTGTAAGTTACCGGTGTTTTTAGTCAGTGGCCTTATTCATACTTCTGTATTTATGTATTAGTAATAGATTACAGAAGCGTGACTGGCTTAGAATGATTTTTTTTAAACTGGAGTTAAAAGCGAATAACGAATTTTTGCAGTTTGGTAAAAAATGCAATTTTCTTCAGAATAGAAAGATTAGCATCAGAGATACGAAAATATGTTTCAATATGAAATTTTAGGTTATTTCATTCCCAAGAACTTGGTTTGAAAAAAAAATTTTTATGACAAAAATTGAGTGAATCGTAAATGAGTATAATATAGAAAAACATTGATTTTTCGATATAAAACCAACATTTTCGATAGCGAATAAATTGAAAAATATTAATTTTATCAAAAAAATGTATAAATCATTTTTTGCTTAAAATGAATGTTTTTATTAACTTTTGCGGTCAAAATATAATAAAACATTTCCACCCCCAAGATGGGGTGACAACCAGCGGTAAAAGCGCCTTTCAGCATCATATAGATTTTGATCCCTGGACTATCCACTACTTATTCTCAAATTTTCAAGCAAATCGATCCATTCTGTAAAAATTGCGAGGTGAAAAGCTTCGGTTCCTGGACTATTAGCAGAGCCAATTAGCCAGTCTTGATTGTGATTAATCGCAGATTCATAGTCATACATTTCTTATGTCATAATATAAGTAAGTACTACAATATTATTTTTATAGGATACATTGTGTTGCTTTTCAACGAAAACATTTCGTTTATAAATTCGCAAAAATGCGTGTGTTATTGCGTTGCCGCTTCTGCAATACTCAAATCAAATTTATTGATGGATCCTTATGTAGTTTTTCCTTCTGAATCCAAATCTGAAAACGGCATTTCGATATTTCTAACCATCTTCGAAATAATCGACTTCAAAATCTAAAATGTGACGTCACAATCGTTTTATTTTCTACCGACACACTACACGTCCAGCTGAAATCGTTGCTATTCAGTAGGCTAGTTTTTTAATTTCGATTTGTTAAGCAAAGCATAGGTTATTTACATTTGAGTTTGATACTTTGTGAATCATTTTTGAAATTACGAAGTAAGTACCTACTTTGGGGAAAAGGTAATAATTACCCTGTAATTATTATAATCCCCATACAATAGGTATAGCCGGTTCGCTAATCTCAGACACAACTGGCTAGTGATTTTAGTAAGTAATTTTGCCAATTTGGTAAAATTTGCAAAAAAAATATTACTAAATTGTTAATAATTACTAAATATAATAATAATAATGGAGTTTATTCGTAGAAAATAAATTATACATATAATAAACTCAGTTCCTCACTGAAGTTGCACGTACAACTTGTGCGTGAGGGTTCAATTTTGATTGTCTTAAACTAAACAACACTAATTAATTTTAAAATTTACAAAAAGGAATCAAATAAAGTTTTTTTTCGTTCATCTGTCTCGAAATTTGGGCTCCTCTTCTCACTAATTCAGTTAATATTACATGTTGTTTTTCGGACCTACGAAAATTTCTCATAAAATTCAAGAAATTCAAGAAATGATTGCAAAACGTTTTCTATGGGACTGCTCTGGTGGGACTTCGTTTTTTATGAGCATTATCATTACTTTGTTAATGTGTTTTATCTATTTTTACAATAATTTTTACAAATTTAACACTTATAAGTGACATTTCAAAAAATAGTTAGTAATTTTGTCAATTTTGTCAAAATTGGCCAAAAACAAAAAAAATTACCTACTAAAATCAATAGCCAGTTGTGTCTGAGTTTAGCGAATCGACTATAAATGTTTTACCCCGTACGTATTTCATATAATATTACATATTCCCACACACTTTCTATAAGAAGTTCGTCAGCCATAGTGCGTTTATTAAAGATCTTATGTGTACCTTCCAATGCATAAAATACTACTAAACCAAACTAAACATACACAACGGCGTCAACGGCATAGGACCGTTCGGCAATTTTTGTCTCTGCTATCATTCTCCGCCGATACCGAGACGATCTAACCGTTCCGAGTCTGATATTCTTAAGACGTACGCGGTGGCTCGTTTATTTCCATGTATAGCAAAATCTGCGGATTGTTCTTAGCCGAGCCGACCGGTCCAAGCCGATTCAATGCGCGGTCTCCTTAAATGATATACTAATATAATGCACATCAACACAATTTGGGAGACTACTAGCACGCACGTAGTTGACTGGCCATTAGGTACAGTCCGTCTAATTTACTTACCGTTGCACGTCATTATCTATGCCAGAGATCTAAGTTGACATAGTTGCCAAAGTGTAAAAAAATTCTGAATTCATTTTAAATCAAATAGATCACATAATTATTGTAAACGTGGATTATACAACAAAACAAATTAATATTCAATGTAAATAAGTAAAAACTTAAGAAATAGAGAACAAAAATTAAGTTATAATCTTTTAAGAGTTGCGTTTTTGCACTGCATTGTTAATAAAAAACGGCTCCGAACTCTTGGCATGAAGCCGGTAGGTTTCTTTGTATAATATGTCTACAATAACAACTAAAAAAAATTGTCAGATACCTCGATTATTCCAAGCCGTGATAAAATTAGGTGAAATTTATATTTTTATAGTAGATGATCTTTTTATAGTAAAGTAAAGAATAAAAACATTAAATATAATAAAAATACTTATAGTAAAGAATAGAAACAAATACGAAGTGTTATCACCGCAACCGTTAAATAAATGTTACCAATTTATTCTAAAATGTCATTTTCGTTCGATTACAGTTACAGTGTGTTCCGAAAAAATGTGCTTCATAAAAACGCTTTATAATGCATTTATACAAATTAAATGAAACATATTATTGTGTATTTCTTTAGGTTAACATTAATAGAAATCTTAAAATAATATTTTTTCTACGCGTATATTATAATAAAATATGTCTAGTGGCTGTAATTCCAGTGTACTCGGCAAAGTGATTCTAAAAAAGAACACACCTACCGCCTAAATATTTCGTGTTGGTATCATGCGACGTCACAGGCTATGACGCGGATGACGTGCAACGGTTAGTAAATTAGACGAAGTATAGTTATGTCCAATTTTTAAAATTGGGAGTGAGAGTCCGCGCCCGATGTTTGGAAGGTTAATAAAACCCTTGGTGCATAAATAACGATTAAGGAAAATAACATAAAATATGAATAAAATAAATATGCATAAAATTATATTAAAATATTATTATATTCATAGAGGGACACATTTAATATTGCACGACATATTCTTTTACTAATAACTATTTATTCTCCAACTGGCCTGATCATCATTCTGGAACCAGCCAAATTTACGTGTGCGCTTCTCAGAGGTGACCAATCAAGACCATGTCCTTTGTATGCTTCAGAAAGTACGACTGTCATATATTTTCCATTAAGGTTACTCTCAAAGCAAGCATGATACCACCAAGCACCCTCTACAACATACAAAAATAAATAAATACAATGAGGAAGTTTGAGTTGGAATAAATTAATTTTCTCGAGAATGGGTGACTTTGGAGATAAATCCCAAAACAAGTCGATTTTTATTTTTAAATTTTAATTTTGTGGCATAATATAATATATCATACTATAGTGACGTCATACGTCTAGGCGTGATGACGTAATGGATGATTTTTTTTAATAAGAATAGGAGTCGTGTGACAGCTCATTCGAAAGGTTATTCAATTCTCTATTCACTAATATAAACATTATAATAATTATTTATACAGGGCGCCCAAAAAAAATTTTTTAATTAAATTAATTGAGACAAAAAGAAGAATGTATGTAATTTATTTAATGCAAAATACATTTTTCTACAGCCGTGCTAAAAGATCCACTTTCACGCACTCATTTCGTTTCCGAAAGTTGCACTTTCCTACACGGCCTGCGTGAAAGTAAATTTTCCCGCACGGCGTGCGGGAAAGTAAAATACCTTGTAATATGGCATTATAATATATTTTATTATAGTACATGCAACAAACTAATATTTAGATATTATCTACTAATTTATTTCAAATTTATCTTATTGTGTTCATGTTTTAATGAAATTAGCGTGAATATTTCATTCATAGGAGATTCTGACCAATAGAAAGCTACAGAAATCTAAATTAAATCGATAATTTTTGATAATTTCCCGTCGTCAAGTATATTACGTCAGATGCCCTTCGTTGCTACCAAAAAATACATTCAGTGACATTAATAACAATTAATGTTTTAAAAATTATAAAAGTAATGACTTTCAACCGTGAAATATTTATAACAACTGTGTGTTTAATTGTACTAATTTGTACTTACATAAATAAATTACAATAAAATTTTGGTTTTGAACAGTTTTATTCATGAAATAATCGCAACAAATTGCACTCAATCTCTAAAATTAATATAGAATTTTTGCCCTCGTGAAACTTTAAAATAATTTCATTCGCCTTGGGCTCGTGAAATTAAAACTGTCAAAGTGACACTCGGGAAAAATTCAATAATTTTAGAGCTCTTGTGCAATTACTACTGATAATTCGATCAAATAAAATTATTTTGACATAATATTTAAAAGTCAGACCAACAGACCATTACAATGGTTTGAATCGTCGTCATGTAAACCAATATCGTCGTCGTGGTAACCCATTATACAGGGTGATCAACTTCTGTGACAAAGTCCAATATATCTGTTATTATAAAATATATGAAAAAAAGTTGTTAATAAAAGTTATAGACACCTTTAATGTACACATTTTAAAATTAGTGAGAAATATACAGGGTCCTCCATAACACGGTGCCAAACCAAAGTTATGTTTTTTTAAATGGAACACCCTGTATTTTATTAAAAATCTGATTTCTCTACATTTTTCTGATTAAAAAGATATAACACTTGTCTAGGGTTATACTGAGTGTTTCAAAGTTATGAGCACTTTCATCAAAAAATCATGCTGATTTGATCGCCCTGTATGATTCAAACAGTATAATATAGACTTATTTTTTTACTGCTGTTGACTGTCAATATTAAAGTAGTTTTGCAAAAACGTACAATTTTTTTATCACTACACAAATTGTATACAGGGTAAGTCAAAATGCAAATAAAAGATTTTCTTCATATTTTTAAATGGAACACCCTGTATTTTATATTACCATCGAAAAGTTCTTTCATTATACTTGCATATCTTTTAAATATTCCCTATACCTAAAGTTATTAGTTTTCGAGATATTTTAGTTTTATTGTTGATAACTCATAGATACGTTTATTACAGTAAATTAATTACCCTTAATATTAGAAACCTCCAATGAGTTTGTTAAGGCTAATTAAAATTAGACTGCATTTCATTTTTTCTCCAAGTTTATGGTAAATTCTATACAATAACGACAATTTTATATTTAATAACAAAATGATATTCATTTTACGCGAAGAAATGGGAACTATAAATTGCTGCAAGTTCTTGTTTAAGGTGGCTTTGAAATAATTGACACAAGAACTGTCAGATGTAAGATTTTAATTATCTGTACGTTTTTATTTTTGTTATTGATTATAATTGTTTGCCATATTGTTATAATTGGTACCTAACAATGAATTTTAGTCGCGAAGAAATGACAGATATTATATGGATTTTAGGAGAGTGTTTCAAAAACTCGTTAGTTGCCGCAAGAATGTATAAGGAACGGTGTCCATAGCGTCAACAACCAAATAAGAGAGTATTTGACAACTTATTAGACATGTTTAATCGTACTGGTTCTGTTTATGAAGCAAAGGAAAAAACAAAAATCATTATTACGCATGAAAATGAAATAAATGTTTTACTGCCTGTTACAGAAAATCCTCATACAAGTATTCAAAATATTACAAGAGAGCAAGATATAAGTTGTGGATCTATCCAAAACATACTCAAGAAAAACAACATGCACCCATATCATATACAAAACAACATGCACCCATATCATATACAATTACATCAGGCACTTGTTGGGGATGATTTCGAACGAAGAGAACAATTTTGTCAATGGTCACAACAACAAATAGTTATGCAGAGAGATTTTTTTGAGTTTGTTCTTTTTTTTGGAGACGAGGCAACATTCCACAAAAATGGTAGTGTAAACAGACACAATTTTCATTATTATTCCACAACCAATCCGTACTGTGCTCAGACACATAGTCAAACGAGATGGTCCTTAAATGTTTGGGGTGGAAGCATAGGCAATTACGTTATAGGTCCTTTTTTGTTTGAGGTATCGGTAAATGGTGAGGTTTATTTAAATTTTCTAGTGAATCATTTACCTATTCTACTTGAAAATGTACCATTAAACATCCGCCAACATATGTGGTAGCTTCATGACGGAGCCCCTGCTCACCACAACGTACTTGTCAACGGTGAACTCGATGAACTATTTCCTGAAAGATGGATAGGAAGAGATGGGCCAGTTCGCTGGCCACCCAGATCACCAGAATTAAACGAAATTGACTTCTTTTTTTTTGGGTTATATTAAATACGTAGTGGATAGTACACATCCAACAATAGTTGACGATATGAAAATAAGGATTCAAAACGCCTTTTAATGTGTCACATAACAAATGCTTACAAACATCAGTAGGTCTTTCGAAACGCGTCTCCAGGCTTGTGTAGACGTTATGGGAGGTCACTTTGAACACCTTTTATAACATAAGAAGTACGTTGAACATTTTTTTTATTTAATTTAGTTTTTTTTAATAAATTTGAATAAATTACAGTATTGTTATTAATAACTAAGTAATACATGCTGTTATCGACAATAAAACTAAAATATCTCGAAAACTAATAACTTTAGGTATAGGGAATATTTAAAAGATATGTAAGTATAGTGATAGAACTTTTCGAAAATAATATAAAATACAGGGTGATCCATTTAAAATTAAGAAGAAAATCTTGTATTTACATTTTGACTTACCCTGTATACAATTTGTGCAGTTATAAAAAAATTGTACATTGTTGCAAAACTACTTTAATATTAATAGTCAAAAGCATTAAAAAAATAAATTTATATTACACCGTTAGAAACATACAGGGCGATCAAATCAATATGATTTTTTAATAAAAGTGCTCGTAACTTTTAAACACTCAGTATAACCTTAGACAAGTGTTATATTTCTAGAATCAGAAAAATATAGAGAAACCAGATTTTGAATGAAATACAGGGTGTTCCATTTAAAAAAACATAACTTTGGTTTGGCACCGTGTTATGGAGGGCCCTGTATATTTCTCACTAATTTTAAAATGTGTAAATTAAAGGTGTCTATAACTTTTATTAACAACTTTTTTTCATATATTGTATAATAACAGATATATTGGACTTTGTCACAGAAGTTGATCACCCTGTATATTGAAAGTTTGGTTTTGACAACCTTGTCAAAGAATTAATTTGTGTATTTTCACTTCTAAATAAAAATTGATATAACTCTATTTTTTGTGGCTTTTTGCCAAACGTGCGGCCCTAGAAAAAATATTGTTCCTAACTCATGCGGAAAGTGTCTTCCCCGCACACGACTGCTTGCCCGAACTCCGCTATCGCGTCGTTCCGGTCAACGGCAGTCTCGTGCGTGAAAGTGTCACTTTCTGCACTAGTTAGGAAATAGTACATATATTGTGCAACAAGTGCAGAAAAGTACTAATTTCTCACGAGTTTTAAAAGTTGCGGTACGAGCGCAAGCGAGTGCCTCAATTTAAAGTCAATAACATATCGAGTTAGTACAAATTTTATATTTTAGTATAACTTATTGTATATCTATGTATTATTAATATTATTTATAATTTAAACATATTAAAGTCAGAATTTGATATTAGTTTTTTAAAGGTAAATTAAATGTAAGAGCAAATACTTACGATGTCGGGATAGTATCACCAGGTTTTTTTCTTGGTTTTCCCTCGTGATTTACTATGGAATCTCTAACGCGAGAATTTTACTGTCATCGTTGCATTTGGTTGTCATTTTAAAGACAGATCACATGCTATGAATTTTGCGACGGATATTCTTGAGTTGGGATTGATTTCATGTAATCGAATGAACTATCTTTTAGTAAAGTCGTCCCAGGAACGCAACTCATAAATATTGGCGATATCATTTTAAAGTCTTCTACTTTAAGATGTATAATATATGTCTGAATTGCCAATATAAATGAGTCAGATTAAATAAATTATTAGAAGAATTTTTAAACTTAGCAACAACATTTTTGTTTATTTTAATAGTATTTTATATTTTGACAACGAAACCCGATTTGGGCTTCGAAACGTTAATAAATTCATTTTTTTAGTAAAATTGTGGCTTATTTCCCATAGAAAATACTTAATTATAAAAATGCCACAAGGAAATAGCTTCAGAACAACATTACCTTTCTGCACGTGTTACACACTATACTTTTTCTACAACCACAGTTTTTCCTAAAAATAGAAATCACAATTTCCAAACGAAGATTAATTATAATAATATGTGATAAATTTTAAACTGTATGTAATTAATACTAACCAATTTAAATTCCTTATTCCTAAACAAATTGCACAGAAATCAGTTAAAAAATTAATGCACTGGAGGTTTCTAAATCCTTATGGGTTATTTGATAATTATAAAATGTTTAATAAGAATAACATTGTAAAATAAAACAGTTGTAACGTCCATAATTTAATTTCTATTCTATAGCTAAATATATTAAGCGAGAAATAATATTTTTCTTCAAACGTCAAATAATGATGACATTACTTATTTAACTTGATCCTGTCAAAGTTTGATGTCTCCGCGCCGGCAGCAGTTTTTTTCCCATTTCTTTACGGCGGAGGGAAAAATGTTGTCATGGCAACAATATGAAACATGTCACAAAGCAACAATACAAATGTCATTAACAACAATTAAACATCATTTGTATTTATAGTAATATTAAAAGTACAATTAGTTAATGAGGCATTTTCAAAATTGAAACCGTGCAAAAATGTTCCCGACTCTTGATACGCATTGGTAATTGTTGATGATACTCCTCTTCTATCGCACCACTCTTGGAAGTGCTTGTACGCTAACCGATACTTTATTCCGGACTTGGAGGGCCCCAAACGTGCTACTGCATCATTAGCCGCGGACTCAATTTCGTTTAGGTTTTCCATTTTCGCACTAAATTTGCGCTTGCGGTTGCAACAACAATAAGCTGTCTTTAATAATTGCAAACAACTGTCAAACAACTGTAACCAGGGAGACGCAAATCCCACCGACGACTTAATTATTTTAATTTCTAACATCTAGACGACTTTGATAGTTGTCACAGTTAATTTCGAGAAAAAATAGCGTATGAATTGTACTATTTATGGTTGAAAATTGCTACGTTTGAAGAAAAAATAGTATACTTTATTTGGCAAAGAAGCGACTTTTCTTGACTTGCCCTCTATTACGCGCCTCACTTCGTTCGGCGCGTAATATCGGGCGCGTCAAGAAAAGTCATGCTTCTCCGCCTCATAAAGTAATATACTATTGACGAAGCAAGTTTTCAATCCTAATAGTAAATTAATAATATTGAAAAATATTAAAAATCACTAAAAGATTTTTTAATTGAAAACTTATTGGTATATTTTCATGGTAACACCTCCAAGACTTCTATAATTTGCAAATCATATGGATGCTGCAGTGAAGACGAAAGGGAAGGAATTCTACACCTTGCAATTCACATCCCCCCGTCTGCAGCCGGCAAATTTCCAACTGAAAAATGCACCTGGTTACTCTACGGAGTAATACGAAAAATAAAATAAGAATGTGTACCATTTTTATTCGGTTGCGATGCGAAGGCAGACCAATCTTACTTTTTAATTAGAATACGGAGTGCAGTCCAGTTCCTTTAACCGCGATTTTCTGCTCTTATTGGAGCTTCATCAGCAGGAACGTAGGCACTGTTCTCCATACTCCAACTAAATTGCATCGGGCGGTTTTCCCACACATCGCAACCAAAGTGATGATAATAGGTGGCAAGCGCCATCTGGCAATTGAAAGACGAAGCAAGATTTCAATCCTAATAGTAAATTAATAATATTGAAAAATATTAAAAATCACTAAAAGATTTTTAAACTGAAAACTTATTGGTACATTTTCATGGTAACACCTCCAAGACTTCTATAATTTGCAAGTCATATGGATGCTGCAGTGAAGACGAAAGGGAAGGAATTCTACACCTTGCAATTCACATCCCCCGTCTGCAGCCGGCAAAGTTCCAACTGAAAAATGCACCTGGTTACTCTACGGAGTAATACGAAAAATAAAATAAAAATGTGTACCATTTTTATTCGGTTGCGATGCGAAGGCAGACCAATCTTACTTTTTAATTAGAATACGGAGTGCAGTCCAGTTCCTTTAACCGCGATTTTCTGCTCTTGATTCGTGATCTTTTAGTGATTTTTAATATTTTTCAATATTTTTCAATATTATTAATTTACTGTTAGGAATGAAAATTTGCTTCGTCTTTCAATTGCCAGATGGCGCTTGCCACCTATTATCATCACTTTGGTTGCGATGTGTGGGAAAACCTCTCGATGCAATTTAGTTGGAGTATGGAGAACAGTGCCTACGTTCCTTCTGATGAAGCTCCAATAAGAGTAGAAAATCGCGGTTAAAGGAAATGGACTGCACTCCGTATTCTAATTAAAAAGTAAGATTGGTCTGCCTTCGCATCGCAACCGAATAAAAATGGTACACATTTTTATTTTATTTTTCGTATTACTCCGCAGAGTAACCAGGTGCATTTTTCAGTTGGAACTTTGCCGGCTGCAGACGGGGGATGTGAATTGCAAGGTGTAGAATTCCTTCCCTTTCGTCTTCACTGCAGCATCCATATGACTTGCAAATTATAGAAGTCTTGGAGGTGTTACCATGAAAATGTACCAATAAGTTTTCAATTTAAAAATCTTTTAGTGATTTTTAATATTTTTCAATATTATTAATTTACTATTAGGATTGAAAACTTGCTTCGGCTTTCAATTGCCAGATGGCGCTTGCCACCTATTATCATCACTTTGGTTGCGATCTGTGGGAAAACCTCTCGATGCAATTTAGTTGGAGTTTGGAGAACAGTGCCTACGTTCCTTCGGATGAAGCTCTAATAAGAGCAGAAAATCGCGGTTAAAGGAACTGGACTGCACTCCGTATTCTAATTAAAAAGTAAGATTGGTCTGCCTTCGCATCGCAACCGAATAAAAATGGTACACATTTTTATTTTATTTTTCGTATTACTCCGTAGAGTAACCAGGTGCATTTTTCAGTTGGAACTTTGCCGGCTGCAGACGGGGGATGTGAATTGCAAGGTGTAGAATTCCTTCCCTTTGGTCTTCACTGCAGCATCCATATGACTTGCAAATTATAGAAGTCTTGGAGGTGTTACCATGAAAATGTACCAATAAGTTTTCAATTTAAAAATCTTTTAGTGATTTTTAATATTTTTTAATATTATTAATTTACTATTAGGATTGAAAACGTGCTTCGTCTTTCAATTGCCAGATGGCGCTTGCCACCTATTATCATCAATTTGGTTGCGATGTGTGGGAAAACCTCTCGATGCAATTTAGTTGGAATATGGAGAACAGTGTCTACGTTCCTTCTGATGAAGCTCCAATAAGAGCAGAAAATCGCGGTTAAAGGAACTGGACTGCACTCCGTATTCTAATTAAAAAGTAAGATTGGTCTGCCTTCGCATCGCAACCGAATAAAAATGGTACACATTTTTATTTTAATATACTATTATTTATCAAATACACATTTTTTCCTGTTTTCGGACAACAGTAAAATGTATTTCGAATTAAATAAATTATAAACATTCTTCTTTTTGTCTCAATTAATTTAATTTAAAAAAAACGTTTTTGCCACCCTGTGTAAATAATTATGTTTATATTTATATTATTGAATAGAGCATTGAATGAGCTAGCACACGACCCCTATTCTAATTTAAAAAATTCATCGATTACGTCTTCACTTCCAGATGGATGACGTCACTAGTATGATATATAAAATATGCCAAAAAATTATAATTTAAAAATAAAAATCCATTTGTTACAGGATTTATCTCCAGAGTCGCCCACTTTCGAGAAAATTAATTTATTTCAACTCAAACGTCCTAACTGTATAAGATCACAAATGGAAACTCAAAACATATTTTTAGTACATTTTCATTTGACACTATTCCTCTTTTGATATTTTCTTTAGCAGTTTGATCCCACTCATCTTATTTATTTAAGCATTTAATTTGGAAAACTTAATTTCAGAATAATCGAGAACATATTAAGAAATAAATCCGTAGTGATAGTAGTAATATTACAAAAGAAGGACGAGAAGAGCTAGGGATAGTTTCTCCAACAGCACCCCAACGAAAAAATATTAAAACCGGTGGTTGAAAAAAAAGGCAAATGCTCTATTATAAATGATAACAAATACGCCTGAAAAAGATGAGCTGATAAAAGCGGAAGAAGAAAGAAAAATAAGAAGGTCGTCAAGAGTAAAAAAACTGCTTAACAACAATGCAATAGTGATTCAGAAACTGACACTAAAATGTCTTTCGGCGGTGAATCTCCAAATCCACGAAATTTTGAAAAACACTTATCTCAAGAGGAGCACGAAGAAGAAATGTGTAAGATGATAATAATTTTACTTATGTAGTTTGTATAGGAGAATATCGTTTCAGTAAGGAAGAATTTTTTCAGTCCATTTTGTGTAAATAGTGTGCCCACGAATCATGTGGAATAACTGGAAATTTGAACTTTTTTGTAGGAAGTGCTTTTAAAATATTTTCAAAACAAAATGTAGGCTTATATCGACTTGTCTTAAATTATACACGTGTCCGTTTCAGAGGCATAGCTGTCCATAACAAGGGCAACTTTTCATGAATTGGACATTTTATAAATTTAAAGTTGAGATGTTTTTTCGATACCAAAAGATTTTTTCACCTACCTCTACCCAAAGTATACATTTCCTGGCCTCATTGTAGGGAGCAAACTCGTAATTTTTCTCCCTAGAGAGACAAAGTACTTTTACTCCCTAGGAAGTAAAAGTAAAAGTGACGTCACGGTATATCATCGATAAAATAACTTATTGATGTCCTATATTCTATTTTCTATTATGTAAGTATCTATACATTTTAATGTTTATTTATAGAACACCCTGTATTATTCAGAATGATAAAAATCAGTAAATTGTTATTTTTATTTAACAATGTTTACATTAATAATTTGACTTCTATTTGAAAGTTAACAGTTATACTGTACCTACTTTTTAGTTTTAGTTTTCTAATAAATTTTTTTAGTTACATAAACAAATTATTAAAAAATGAAAAAATGACATGTTATTTGAAGAAGGTGGAAAAATCATACGTATAACATGGGAGTAAAGTGCCTTTCGTCCCTTAAATGATTACTGCCCTCCGCTACGCGTCGGGCTGTAAACTTCATTCTCGGGAGGAAAAGTAGCACTTTGCTCCCTTGTTATACAAATAGCTATTTCCACCTACTTCTATCCAAACTATACTTTTCCTCACCTGATTTTGGGGAGAAAAGTCGTACTTTTCCTCCCTAGTGAGTAAAAGTAAAAGTGACGTCATGGTATTCATGGTATATCATTGATGAAATAACTTATTGACGCCCTATATAATATTCTTTTATCTATTACGTAAGTATCTATACATTTTTAAATTATTTATTGACCACCCTGTATTTTGCAGAATGGTAAAAAACAGTAAATTGTTATTTTTATTTAACAATGTTTACATTATTAATTTGACATAATTGACAGTGGACAGTTATACTTACCTACTTGTTAGTTTTAGTTCTCTAATGAATTTTGTTAGTTAGTTACAATTATTTAAAAATGAAAAAATGACTTATTGTTTGAGGAAGGTGGAAAAATCATATGTATAATATGGTAGTAAAGTGACTTTTTCTCCCTTGAATGATTACTTTCCTCCCTTGTTATACAAATAGCTATTTATTTTCCGTTTTTTTATGACAAAATAAATAAATAAACCACTGCAAGTAATCTAGAGAAGAAATTTTTAACTTTTTTATTCCCAGAAATATTTTACAGAATATTTCACTAGACTGGTAAACTGATAAATCGTCATAGCAACGCCACGTTTCCTACTGACCAAACTCCTTCCTGCCCGTGATTTCTCAGCGACAAAATTATGACAGATGCGTCATAAAGCTGTCTGGTAATTCTATTGTTGTCAGTTTGACAAACATCATTACGACGTAATCAATTTTGGACAGATATAGTAAATCCAGTCAAAAAATTAAGATTTGGATGCCAGTCAGACAAAGAAATAAAAAAATTGGTTTCAGAAAATGTCGCAATGAACACGCAGAGGTCTGGAAGCTCTATGTGGACCCAATTTTCGGAGTTCTTGCGGGTGAGAAATTTTATGCTTGAAAGATGTACTAAAGTGCATTCATATAGCAAATTCCCAACTATAAACAAAGGCACGTGTTACTATTCGTCCTCCCATTCGCCAAGAGGCTATTAAATGTAATGTATTGTCCTAAACGAGGCGGATTCTCATTTGCAGGTACAAACTTGTCAGTCTGCAAATTCAAATTATAATATAGGGTGTTGGTTTTTAAGATAATATCATTATTTTGTGTTATATGTATTTTACAGTAGTTATTGTTGTTATTAATTAATACTGGTCATGTTTTATAGTTTCTTTATAAGTTTTATAATGTGTAGTCTGTTTAGTGAACTTTTAATATACTCACATATATAAATGAAGTATTTATTGTTCAAAAGTAAAAATAGCTTGTGGTAATCACTTTTATAAAGGTAAGAAAACGCAAAATTTTAATTTATTGATATTTCAAAAAGTTTTATTTCCTTTTCTGGACATGAAAAAGTATACAGAATGCAGTTTTATAATAGTCCATTCACTCACGGTAAAATGTATGGTACACCTCAGTTTAGACTCTGTTTAGCTTCCATGTGCGTTTGTTTAGAGTTGGGAATCTGTAAAATGAATACAGTTTACCATAACGGAACTAGCAAAAATTCTCGAGGATTATGCCTTTAACATGAGAAAGGCAATGGCGAAGACTATAAAGAGTCGTCTGTTAAGTCAATGTGGAATACTACAGCAAAAATGGTACAAGAAATATATTTTACGGAGTACGGCATAAAAATCGACCCTTTCACAGATATATCTTTCAAATATGCAAGATTTGCCAGAGATACCAAGCGGAGGCAGCTTCAAAATGTTCAAGAAAAAAGGAAACTCACTTCAAAAGCATTATTAAACGAAGAACTATTAAAAGTCATCCAAAGCTCAATCAGGAAACCTCCGATGGAGCACAAAAAAGTTTTTTTACCTTTGCTCATTTGAACTTGCTTGGAAAGGCAATGAAGCCGTAAACTGCAAGATTCACTTCTTCCAGAAGGAATTTCATGTTATAGGAGAATTTACGGGCCGAATTGAATACAACAGCATATTTTCCAAAACAAGTCATGGCGGTTCAAAAAATCAGTTACGACACAATGTCGATGTTAATAGATTTTGATATTAAGTAATACTCAAAGCAGCATGGCATCCCTGCTCGAAACAGCTGAAAGGGTACTTGTTAAGGTGAATGACACAGACCGAGCGAATGTACTACAATAGTACAATTTAAGTATTAACTATGTAATTTTGAAGGCTATGTATCAACTCGTGGGCTAGTTTCAATTACTACTCATAATGCCACTGAAGATGAACTCACTAGATAGAAAATATTTTGATGTTTTTGTAACCCATTTGGATGACTGTTTTAAAGTTTTTAAGTAAAAATTATATTCATACCATTTTACAAAACGAAATTTTTTACTTCTATATAAGTTAAATAATACTATATTCCTTAGTTCATCTGAAAGATGAAACTACCCTGGTTACAAACTGGATAGGACTAGACTGTAAAGAACCTATGAATACAGCTAAAGATACAGAAATATTTGCCGAACTAACACTAATGAGAAGAAGGGATATGCAAGAATTTTTTGTTTTCTGGTTTATTAAATATCATTTTCACTTAACGTTTTTAGTTTTCTTAGCTTCCAAATTTCATTTGGTAACCAAACTCACATTTCTAATATAATCTTTTTCACAGCTTACCATATTTACTAATAAATTCTGATATTTCTATTTATGTAATTAGAACAAAAACGCATTTACCAAACATTTGTGCACAATTTCCAGAATGCGTATCTTGATCCACATCCAGTGTTGTAAACTTTGCTTTGATATGATTTTTTAAGCCATCTCCTGCATTGCCGGAGAATCCAGTAAGTTCCTTGAGTGGATATCCGTCCTTCTCGCAGCCAATCGAGAACGTTGAATATTGTGCATAACTAGTATTTTTGTCCGTCTCTGTTAATTCTATAAGAAGTTCGTTTCTATCGAATGCTACAAATTGAAATACTTTATAGTTAATTATATTAAATTACAAGTGCTTATGCACAGTTGCAGAGATGTGAACATATAGGGTGAGGCAGATAACTGGCCTATTAGAAATATCTCAAGAACTAAAGGCAACAGAATTATAAAAATTGGAATAAAGGGGTTTTGAAGGACGATCTATTAAATGAAAATATTTTCATCTCTTTGAAACTTCCGGTTATACCGAAAGTTGCTTATAACTTCGTTTTTTTAAATGGGACACCCTGTATATTTTTACATTTTTGGATTGTCTTCGATGTCTTCTTTCTTAAAATATGAGGTTTTGTAATATTAGACAGGGTATTTTAAAAGACAATTACGTTTTTTTATTAATTTCGTAGCAACCTTCACACCCTGTAGAATTGTAGTAGTTTGACATCTAAAACTCTACTTACGTTCAAATGATTTTTAATATACTCTACTATTGTAAAGAATCATTAGTATAGCTAAATTTTTAATTTTAGTATACAGGGTTGGTCGAAACTCGGAATGAGTATTTTTTGCGTTTTCTTAAATGGAACACCCTGTATTTGTGTATAGCAATGAGTTGATATTTTCTGGTACTTTTTTATTTATTAAGCATTCCCTACACCTAACTGCTTTAATTTGTGAGTTATTGGTGATTCAAGCTAAACATTAAGTGCAATAAAAAATATGTAAAAT